>NC_136919.1:8972991-9572991 GCF_949752795.1 Hyperoodon ampullatus
CAGTCTTTGATGCCTTGGTTAATTCACCTAAAGCTAAATAACCTAATGATCTATTAGCCAAGTCTCCTAATTACCTGACATATATCTTGATCAAAGTAAAGCATGTAACATACAGTAGAGCCACTTTAGCTCTGAGAACTTGGTATCCTTTTTAAGAAATATATTTTTCTGTTTCACCTACCTTTGAGGATTTGAAGTACTCTGTAAAACAGAAGTAAATTCATTTAAAAAAATGCTCTGCCTGGGCTTCCCTGGTGGCGCAGTGGTTGAGAGTCCGCCTGCCGATGCAGGGGACACGGGTTCGTGCCCCAGTCCGGGAAGATCCCACATGCCGCGCAGCGGCTGGGCCCATGAGCCATGGCCTCTGGGCCTGCGTGTCCGGAGCCTGTGCTCCGCAACGGGAGAGGCCGCAACAGTGAGAGGCCTGCGTACCGAAAAAAAAAAAAAAAAAAAAATGCTCTGCCTTATTTGTATGTTTCCAATTGGTATTTTGCAAGTATACAGCACACTGGATACGCTGAATGGAGCTTAAACCTCTTTAGAGTTTGAGTTGTTGTCTTGATGTGCATTTTTTCCCCTTCAGCTCTACATACATTTACATCCTTTTGGGTTGGTAATTCATAGAGCAATGCTCGGTCGCCTTCAGTGAAGAGTTTTTAGACAGTAGGATCAAGAAGAGTGATGGACATGTCAGGAGTGCATCATCCTCGGCTAGTGCTCACAGAGTAAGCCAGAGTGCTGGCGTGCTCAGGACAGGCTGGCTGCCCTCTGCCTAGAACCCACAGCCCTGATCCCTCAAAACTACAGAAGGGGGGCTTCCCTGGTGGCACAGTGGTTGAGAGTCCGCCTGCCGATGCAGGGGACGCGGGTTCGTGCCCCGGTCCGGGAAGATCCCACATGCCGCGGAGCGGCTGGGCCCGTGAGCCATGGCCGCTGAGCCTGCGCGTCTGGAGCCTGTGCTCCGCAATGGGAGAGGCCACAACAGTGAGAGGCCCGCGTACCACAAAAAAAAACAAACAAAAAAAAACAAAAAAAAAAAACTACAGAAGGGTGTAGAGCCCAGGCTGCATTCTCTGACCAAAACAACAGGCTCCAGACGCGCAGGCTCAGCGGCCATGGCGCACGGGCCCAGCCGCTCCGCGGCATGTGGGATCCTCCCAGACCAGGGCACGAGCCCGCGTCCCCTGCATCGGCAGGCAGACTCTCAACCACTGCGCTACCAGGGAAGCCCTAGGATCGCACATTTATATTTTTGTTTTTAAAACCCAATCAATAGAAATTTAAACACCTCCTGAATAAGTACTGAATCAAAGAGAAAATCAATAAAGAATAAAGTTATTTAGAAAATAAGAAAATTCACATCAAATCTGCAGTACGGGCTCAGGAATGAAGTTTACTTATATCTTCAACTTACTTTAACAATGCATCCAAAAAGAGATGGACAGATATGTGATAAAGCAAACAAAATAAAATGTTAACAAGTGTAGAGTCTAGATTGAGTATACAGGTGTTTATTGTAAAATTCAGCTTTTCTGTATGTTTGAAATTTTTCACAATGAAATGCCAGGGTTCTGAACTAACAAATTTTAACAATGTCAGTGCCTTAAAAAATTTTATCATTAAACAATAAAAAATAAAAATAAATGAAATCACTTATGAGGTTAGAAAAGGAACAAACTAAACCCAAAGAAAACAAAAAAGTAATTAATACAGAACAGTATTTAATCACAGAGACAAAGTTTTAAAATTTAAGACAATGTGCAACTAAATCTAAGACTTTTGCAGAAAAAGATCAATCAGTGTGATAATAAATCACATCAGAATTTTTCTTAACCACCTCAGAATTTATTAAAACATTTTAGTTAGAGAGGAATCCTGTGTCATTATTTATCCTAGATTTATGATTGAAACCAATTTGAAATCCAAGTGGAATGGACATATTTTTAGAATAACATAAATTGGCAGAATTAAAAAGAAACAGAAGTGCCAAAGCACAAATGATCCTCAGGCCATTCACACTGTTCTAGATGCATGCTAAAATATTTAAAGCATCTCAGTTCATATGGCATAAGTCTGATATTAGAATATGGCAAACAGCATAAAGACCGTCAACTTTACCTAAGTAGAGACTTCACTAAACAGACTTACTTTAATATCCTAAAGAAAATACTAGCAAATATAACCTATTAAAAGAATAATATATTATGATCAAATATAAGAACGGCTATATGTTAGGAAATACACAAATATAATTTGCAACCTCAATAAGTCAAAGGAGAAAAACCATATGGCCAAATCAATTCTATGCCAAAAATGCATTTTAAAAAGTTAAGTCACTTTCAAAGTAAGGAAAAAAATACTTAATAAGCTAAGAATAGAACAATATTTTCCTAATATAATAGCATCTACTGCAAACTAATGGCAACATCACCCTTAAAAAGGAAATATACCTACATTCCCCAAAATGTACTTAGTAGAACACAAGCCCCAAGCTCAATATCCCTACCTCCTAGGAATTAAAAAACATATTAGCATACTAACCCATCTGCAAAGTCCTACAGACAAGAATTCTATTTAACTCAGCAGTTTGCAAACTCATTTAACCATGAAACTCTTCTCTCAAGGTACACATATTAATATTCCAAAGAATTAGTGTTCCCTGGCACACTCTCTGGTAAACAATTTTGTAAAGGAATTCCTGCTAGTGCCTGGAAGGCTACAAGGTTGTCTGCCCATCACTTCTTTTACTTAATGTTGTTCTTGAAATTCCAGCCAAAGAAACAAGGCAACAGAAAATTAAGGCATATAGCCTTTAGAAAAGAGGAGGTGAAATTATCATCCAAGGGAGATATGACTACGTAGAAAACACAAAAGAATTGCTTGAAAAAAATCTGTTAGAATCAGGATCTAATAAGTGAAGGATTTAAAAAATTATTATTCATAAAAAACCGGTTAGGTAAGCTAATGACAAGTTACAGCCAAAAATATTAACATAAACTATAAAATACCTGGGGGATAAACAAAAAATAGGATCTACAAGAAGAAAACTATAACACTTTAATAAGGACAAAAACATGTATAAACAAAGACACATATCATGCTTCTGGTAGGAAGATTTGATACTATCAAGATGGACATGTTCTCCGCAAGTTAATTTATAAATATAATGCAGCCCAATGGAGTATTTTCTTAGAAACTTGACAAAATGATTTTAAAATTCATCTAGAACACTGCTGTCCAATAGAAATACAACACAAGCCATGTGTGTAATGTTTTCTAGCAGTTATATTGTTTAAAAGGAAAAATATAAAATTTAACTCAATATATCTAAAACATTATCATTTCAACAATATTAGAAAGTTATTAATGAGATATTTTATATTCTTTTTTTCATACTAAGTCACTGGTATTTTCACAACACTCTTAGAATTTCATGTCTGTCATACCAAGTCTTTAAAATGTGATGTGTATTTTGCATTTACAGCACATCTCAATCTGGAATAACTACACTTCAAGTGTTCAATAGCCACGTGTGGGCCATGGCCACCATACTGGACATTAGATCTAGAAGAAGAAATACTGAAAAAATTTTAGAAAAAGAAAAATACAGCCAAACATATAGATGTCAAAATGTATGAGTAGGCTATAATTCATTCATTTCGTAAATATATACTGAGAGTCTTCCGTATGCCTGGCACTACAGCTCCGGGTGAGCTACAATTCTCTTGTTGTAAATTGTGATAAGAGCTATGAGATCTTTCATAATGGAGGAGTGGTCAGAGAAGGCCATTTGAACAAATGATATCTCAACTGAGACCTAAAGGATGATAAAGGTTAGCCAAATATTGGGGGGCAGGGGGGTGCTGCAAGGAAAGTTCCAATTTTCCAGACAGAAGGAATCACATGCACAAAGAGATGAGAGCCCAAGTCAGGAAGGAAGGAAATACTGGAGCACTGTGGCACAGCTGGGACAAGGAGCAAGGGCAGAGGTCACATGAGGCTATCAAGTAGATAGAAATCAGACCAGGATGGGCCTTTGGGGGCCATTTTCAATCAGTGAAAAAGGAAGATTTCTGGAAATAGATGCTGCTTGGATAATATGAATAAATAATAATAAAGTTAGATCCCTTCTTCACAACATACCCAAAAATAACTTCAGGAGAAGGCATTTCTGAGCACACAAAGGCAGACACCAGAAGAAGAAAGGGAGATTTAACTATTTAAGTAAAACTTTTATACATCTAAAAAATATCTTTTACCAAAAAACAAAAAGAGACAAATTATGAAAAATATAACATCTATGGCAGGGAAGTATGAAACTCTTACAAATCAATAAAAGCCAAATATAACAACTGAAAAGTGAACAAAGAATATGAACAGATGCTAAAAAAAAAAAATTTTAATTGCCTTTAAACATAGGGATAAAATGTTTAACGACTTCATCAATAAACCAAAATATAAAAATTAACACAAGACACAATTGTTCTTTCTCAAATTGCCCAGACTTAAAAACGCAACCCAGCTGGCAGTGTCATAGGAAGAGGGGTGCTCTCACATACTTCTGGGAGGCAAATATAATAAAAGCATTAAAATGGGAATTTCTCTCAACTCAGCACTCTGTGTTGTAAAAAAAAAAAAAAATCATGAATATAGGCACAAGAATTTATCCATAACTATATTCAATTACAAAGCAAACAATGGAAACAATTCTGAATGTCCAACAATAAGGGAATTATAAAGTATGATACAGCTATATAGTGAATACGGTATCATCACTAAAATGACTTTAAAGAAGAATTCAAAGTTAGTTCCACAGAATGTAAGTTAGTTCCCATGAGAGCAGGAATTTTTATCTGTTATATTAACTATCTGCCAGATAACTGACTGGCACATGGTGGATACTCAATAAATATTTGATGAATAAATACTTAAGAACACAGCAAGAAATCAGATCAACTGCAAATGAACAAGAGGGATCTTTATGGGCGATGGAAATGGTCTAAAACTGAATTACGGTGATAGTTTGACAACTTTTTAAGTTTACTAGAAGTCACTGAATTTTATACTTAAGATGGGTCAATTTTATATGTAAGTTATATACCTCAACAAGGCTGTTAAAAAATCAGGTAATCACAGAATATACAGAATAATATTTCTAAAAGTATATATGTATTTACAAATAGTAAATATACATAGAGATAATATTAAAGAATTATACAAAATATTTACATTAATGTAAGAGTAAAGATGTTTTAACTTTCTTCTTTGTATTTTTCTGTATTTTTCAAATTTCTATAGTGAACATGTATTACTTGGAATGACAAAAATATATGTATTTTTAAATCTCTACTAGATGATAATTTGACATAGACACTGCTGGTAAGTATAAAATGGTACAAATACTTTGGAGGGCATTTCGGTAGTATCCAGCAAAATTACAAACGATCCCCCATGACTGAGCAATTTCAACTCTAGGAATTTATTACAGGACAGTTCATAACAAAAGATTGGAAACAAACTAAATTCTCATCAAGAGGAGCCTGGCTAATAAATTATGGTATGTCCATACTAAAGACTACTACACAACCAGAAAAAATGAATAAGGAAGCTCTTTTCATACTGGTATGAAACAATCACCATGATATATTGCTAAATGAAAAAGCTGAGATGCAGAGCAGTATATATACTATTTGTATAAAGCACTATGAAAACATATATACCTCACTGTGTCAATATATTCATATATAAATATTAGCAAAATATTTCTGGAATGAGGCACAAAAACAAATAGCCTCTTGGGACAGGGATGAGGTAGTTGGAAGTCCCATTAGCTTTCACTGAATCATTCTGAACTCTTAAAATTTCTAAACTATGTGAATGTATTACTTATTAAAAATAAGTAACATTAAAAAAATTTAAGGCACCTCATCTAGGGTTTTTTTTTGCGGTACGAGGGCCTCTCACTGTTGTGGCCTCTCCCGTCGCGGAGCACAGGCTCCGGACGCGCAGGCTCAGTGGCCACGGCTCACGGGCCCAGCCGCTCCATGGCATGTGGGATCCTCCCGGACCGGGGCACGAACCCGCGTCCCCTGTATCGGCAGGTGGACTCTCAACCACTGCACCACCAGGGAAGCCCCCTTGAACTCTTAAAATTTCTAAACTATGTGAATGTATTACTTATTAAAAATAAGTAACATTAAAAAAATTTAAGGCACCTCATCTAGTTTTTAAGAGATAAGAAAAGATCCTAATATAACCATTAGAAGCATTAATTTGGAGTCCGGTATGGATTCAAATGATACCTGCTTTCCGTTTGTAAAACCTTGGGCAAGGTACTTTATAACCTTTCCAAGTCTCAGTTTTTTTGTTTTTTTGTTTTTAATGGTAGTATCAATAGCAGTAGTCTTTGCCTTATGGGTTGTTATAAGGAATACATGTAGGAAGCACTTAGCACGATGGTTGCCTGGCACGTGGCAATCAAGGTTGGCTATTAGAGACTTTTTTTAGGGGGACAGGATGGTGTAACAAAGAGAACCGGCTTTGAAGTTAGACTTGGATATGAATCCTGGTTGTGCCACTTTCTAATAAAAATAATAACAATGAACATTTAAATAGTTACGTGACCTTAGACAGGTCCATTAACCTTGATCTCTGTATCTAGAAAAGGTCTTAGAAGAACTACTGCCCAACATGACTGCTGTAATAGTTGAATGAGGGAAATTCATGCAATGAATGTGTATAATAGCTTACATATAATGAGTACCTATCTTGTGCTAAACACCTTACACATATTAATTAATTTGATTCTCTTATCAACTCTGTTAGGGGAATACTATGATTGCTGCCATTTTATAGATGAAGAAACTGAAGAAAAGAAGTTAAGACATTTGCCAAAGGTCCCAGAGCTAACAGATGAACTTAGTCTGGCTCCAGGGGTCATGCTCATAACTCCAGCAGACTGCTTTCTAGAAACACAGAAACTGCCTGGCACCTGCCAAGTGGTCAAATGTTACCTATTCATTACAGAATTTTCGGGACACAAGGATGTGTAAATAGTGACTTCTGGAATTAAAGGGCAAAAGAAAGGTGGATTCAGTTTTTTAAAGGTACAGAGTCCTGGGCAAAAACCAGTAGAAAAAGGAAAACAAAAAAAGCATTTCTGAAATAGTCTGTAAAACTGAAAATAGCTCCACAATGAGGTGTCTTCCTCTTCTGTGTGGCTTTTTATCTTCTTCTCAGAAAAAAGTACAGAACTACACTGGAAAGAAAATCACTGAAGAGAAAAATGAAAGACCATGATTAACACCTAAGAGAGGAATTCCACTTCTCTGCAAAATGAGAAAGGAAGTGCTCCATTCTCCTCTTCTTGACACTGACGCGTCCTCTAGGCAGTGACAATGAGATTCAGAGACTCCTGCCTAAAGCTGCTAACAAGCAACACTCTCGAATAAGAGGCTTCTCAGAGACTGACACACAGGGAATTTACAGGTAACTTAAGTCCTAGTCACATAAAAGGAGTAAAAGTCATAATTAATCACAATTCTACACCCAGACCTGACTTATCAGGTCCAGTGGTCCTGAAGCAAAGGAAGCCAGAACCTCTTACAGACACATCAAGTTCAAACAGAACCCTCCACTCCTCTGCAATTTTCCAGCATGGGCTAATCACTGGTTTTCGAGGGTCTTGATTTCTCCCTTGAATGGAATGTCAGTGGGCCTACACCAAAGTTAGATCAATGTTTAATTTTATCTTTAAAATAAAATATATGCATATGGTCAAACTTCAAACTATAGTGCAGAAAAATGTAAAATGGATAGCAAAATTCTTCTCCAGTGTCTCTCAATCACTGGAAAGAGTTTTTGGGTGTTCTTTCAGAGAAAATTATAAACATATATCAGCATAAACTGTTCCGTACTCTGCTTTTTAAAAATGTATTTAAAGGGTAAGCTGGGATGAAGTGAGAGAGTGGCATGGACATATATACACTACCAAATGTAAAATAGATAGCTAGTGGGAAGCAGCTGCATAGCACAGGGAGATCAGCTCGGTGCTTTGTGACCACCTAGAGGGGTGGGATAGGGAGGGTGGGAGGGAGACGCAAGAGGGAGGGGATATGGGGATGTATGTTTATGTATAGCTGATTCACTTTGTTATAAAGCAGAAACTAACACACCACTGTAAAGCAATTACACTCTAATATAGATGTTTAAAAAAAAAGTATTTAATATACCTTCAAATCTGTCCACAGCAGCACAAGCTCATCCACTTCATTCTCTTTTCTGATTTCATAGTATTCCATGGATGGCTGTGCCACCACGTATTCAATACTTAATCAGTCCCCAGGTGATACCAAAAGCAGGAAACCATTTAAACAGTCATAGTAGCTCCTCCCAGCAGAGGGGTATTGCGTTAGGTTTTCACATCCATCGATAATGCCAACTTACCTCCCAAAAGGTGGCAGCAACTGTCCTTTCACCAACAGCACGCACATGAAGTGCCTGTACCCCCATAACTGCCAATAATGAATATTGAACTTTTTCACTTTCGCCACACTGACAGGTTAAAAGTGGTATCTCATTGTTTTGCCGTGATTTAATTATAAATGAGGTTGATCATCTTTTCTCATCTTCAATGGCAATTTGTCTAAGTTTGTCTTTGAACTGCCTACCCATACCCTTTGCCCATATCTGACTCTCTATTGAACTGTCAGAGTTCTTTGCAAATTAAGAAAACGAGCCTTTGTCAAATGTGCTGCAAGTATTAGATTTAACTGCAATCACTAAATGACATACTGACTGGGAATTTATTTTTCTACATTTATAGGATATGTTCAATTTCAATCTCTTACGTCCACAAAACCAAAGGGGACTCAAAGATAAATAAGAGTCCCAGTCTTGCAGTTTGATACAGGCTTACTGCAGATTCCTCCCAACTCAGAGAGAGATGGGAATGGAGTTCATTTTTGATAATGCGGAGAAGTGATTTATATTAGTTTTTCACTTAGACTAAGTTTGCAGCTGCTTCAGAAAACAATAATGAATTTGATTATTCCACTCACTAAAGAATCAGAATTCACTCACTCAGAATCAGTATTCTTTAATTCAGCAGATTAATCACAGGTCTTTCTGTCCCATTATATTAATAGTAAACAAAAAAAATCCCCAAACTAGACATTTACATTGCTATATTTTAATTAAAAACAAGTATATATAAACTGGATATTTTTCTTCAATACCATTAATACTTATTTTAACAATACTTATTTTGGTTTTGTTTGTTAAAACTATACTTTGGATAACAATGTGAAATACTTCTTTTTAAAAACATATACAAAGAGGACATTAGTTGCAATGGTCTCTGGGAAGTTCAAAATTGTCAGCTCCCCGATTTTTTCATAACGCTCTTCTGCTCATTCAACCAATGGACACACAGACTTTCTGCTCTCCAATTTCTTTAACTGGAGAATGCTTTCACCCCTCGGGAAGCAGCTCTCACCTCACACACAGCCTCTGCCACAGTCAGCTGACGAGACTCTGCCACCACTGGTCTCAACAGTGGGTTCTGGGAAGGACCACCTCGGACGTGGGCAGTCCTGACATTCGTCCAGCCACCTCCACACCAGCCTCAGCAACTGTCCAAGGGGATCACTGCCACCTTCCACCACACTCCTTAGCCTTCCCCCCTTACTTGGAAAAGCCCATCATCATCATCATCATCAATTACAATATTTACTGAATGCTTGATACATGCTAGGCATGTTGTAAAGGCCTTATATGTATTACTTCACTGAATTCTCTTGACCTTCCACCAGAAGGCAGGTACGATTACCCTCACTTGATAGGTGAGGAAACTGAGGCTCCAAGAGGCTAACTTAACTTCTTCAGGGCTGCTGCAAAGTCTGGCCATCTAGACCCCTGCACAATAACCCCTTATCCTTGTTTAAGGTGCCCAAGGGGAGTAGCTGGACCAGTAAGGGAGGCAGGAGAGTTGAGGGAAAGGCAGGAGGAAACGAAAGCTTGCCCTAGGTTACCTTCCTGCCCTAGGGTGGTGGCCAGGGAAAGGGACAGTGACAGGTGACAACCTCCTACCACTGCCCAGGGCTCTTACTCCTTCCTCTGCCAGGAGGAAGGAGATGAAGAAAGGCAAAAGGGAGCATTTTAGTAATATCCATCAAACTTACAAGCGCACATGCCCTGTGCACGAGCAATCTCAGCTCTAGGAATTTACCACAGTAGCCTCTTTCAAGATCAAAATCTCCCTCTTTTCTAGATCTAAGTCACCGGTAGAAGGAAGGGCTATGATCAGAAAGAAGTCCCAGGCGGCCCTCCAGCTGCAGTCTATTATGCCTTCCATATTCACAGCTTTTACTCCCACCTCCCCATCAGAGCCCTGCACCCTGGCTGATTTTACCTGCTTTAAATAAACAGCTATCTTCATATGCTAAAGCCTCTATTCATTAGAAACCACCGATCTAGGGCTCAAGTAAGTGGTCCTTTTGGTGTTCGAGGGTGAAAGAGAGTCAGGGAGAGCACATGCTGCCAAGACACAGGTTCAGCCCAAGTTCAAGAGAATTCAAAGCAGCACTGAGACGGGCCTTTAAAAAGCAAGAGCAGGCTGTGAGGGGCTACCCAGGACTGACCACGTAGCGAGGAAGCCAGGTCTGAAAGCACTGAGGACAGCAGCAAGGCCAGCACAGGCCAGAGCAAGGCAGAACCCCGAGGAGTGAAGAGCGACCCGGTTGGGGAAAAGCACAGCCACATGCTGGGGAGTTCAGGCAGACTGGGCAACCAGAGAAGGGAGGCCACTCACACGGCGAGGCAGTGTGGGCACGAGCCACAGGGGAAAGGTGCTGTCCCCTAAATTACCATACAAGCCAGCCGGGGATACTCGACCCACAGACTTGAAGTGCAAAGCGAAGGAGAAGGGTCCTAGAAATAAACACGTACGCATGCTCTGTCTGACAAGAAAACTAAGATCTGATGCGAGACCATATGACAACAAGGCTTAGCAAGTAAAGCTGCTTGAAATCTCTGCAAGCTCCCACCCAAAAAAAGCTACGGAACATATGACCACACCCAGGCATCAGGACAAGACGCCGTTCTGAAAACGCTACAAACAAGGGAATGATACCCCCTAATCCAGATTCCAAAGCTCACCAAGAATAAACACATTTTACCTGAAGGAGCTTTAGAAAAGTCACTTCGTAAAGACAGGGAAACCAGCTGACCATAATCTAACAGACATGGCTGATCCTGGGAAGGGTGGACAGACGCCAGTTCATCGCCACTCTGTTCCTCCTCTCACCTGGCTCCTCCCACTGAGTTTGAGCAAATGAGGCAAAAAGGTAGTGCGTGCTCTTCTATATGATCACTATAGGTTCACATAAAATAAAACGCCCGATTAATGGAAATTACAGCTCCCTAAGTTTTCAAAGGTGCTGCATATTGAACAATTTCTTATAAAGCACTAGGGAATGTAAGGAGGGTCCTATGATTTTCCATTTAATGGCATTATAGTCTTCTGACACTATTTTTAAAAGACTTAACTATCACCAAAATATAACTAAAAGAAAGCATGGGTGAATTTATTTATAATAATGTCATAGAGGCCTCTGCAAGCATGACATAAGTCCCAGAAGCCACAAAGGACAAATACATTTGACAACATAGAAATATATAATAAAAAAATCCACCCCCCAAGCCGAAAGATAAACGACATATTGAGGGAAAGTACATGCACATTTGACAAAGGGCTATATTATAACTCAAACAGATTTGGACTGACACACAAAATCCTATGGAAGAAGGTGCAAAAGATATTAACAGTTCAAAGAAAAAGTGATCAAAAACATATGAAAAGATGTTTAGCTTTATTCATGATCAAGACATGTGAATTACAAAAAGAAAAAAATGAGATACCATTCATAACCCATCAGACCTGCACACATTTTTAAAGTGTGCAGGTGTAATCCTGAGGGATAATCTGGTAATATCAATTAAGATGTAAAAAGCATTCATCGTTTGGCCCACAATTAACTATTAAGAATTAAGCCTACAAATACACAGTACTTACAATAGCTTATTAGGATATGTCTGTCCACTGAGCATTTTTATTTGCTATAGCAAAAAAAAAAAGAGGGAAACGAGCTCAAAATCCAGAGAAGACTTGTTCAAAAACAAAAAAAAACAAAAAACCAATCAACAATGAAACACTACCCAGCCATTAAGAAGAATAAATAGACCTGTATCCTTCTACATGGAAAAGAGCTCTAATATTTAGCCAAAAGCAGCAAGCCATAGAAAAATCTGTATGTATATATGTGATTCACTTCATGTACTTTTCTTAAAAGAACAAGTATATACTGCTGTATCCATTCTGGAAGGAATCCCATGAAACCATTAATGTTGGTGACTTTCTGGAATGAGGACTACAGACTGGAGAGAGGGAAGGGAAACAGACTTTTATACTTTTTGAATTTTTTTATCATATAGCTGTATTATTCTCACTAAAAGTTTTTTTAAGACATGTTATAGGGTTTTACCTAAAAATATATAATTTTTAAAACCAAGGAATCTAGAGAAAGATAGGCTGCAAATGGGTAGTTATTGTATCAAGCAGACAATTATAGAGGCAGAAGCAAAGAACTATGAGAGCAATGACAAGACTGATTACTTTTGACCAAAGAGAATTTTTTTTAATCAAAGAGAATAAATAAAATCTTCATGGTGGAAGTAATATTTGAACAGGAATTTGCATTTCAAATGGAACAGAAAGAACACTTCAGGCAGAGGAGTGGCAGAAGCAAAGAACACTGGAGTGAAAATGTATGGTGTCTGGGGTAGTGGCCAGGGCCCAGGTACAAGGAGTGACGAGGGAAAGAGGAATGCCACAGTGGGAACGTGGACGACCTTGAATACGAGACTGGAAATCTCAAACTGGATTCCGGTGGCAGCCAATTTGAACACGAGTCCAAAGAAGGACTCAACAGGGCTTGGAGACGGAGGGATGCTATCCACTCTGGAAGTTAGTTCCGCCTCAGACAAGCTGAGTTTAGGCTGCCCACTGGGCCTCTGAACAGAGTTGTCCAATAGGCACAATTTGGGAGTAATCAAAAATTGTACTAGCCAAGGATGGATGTGGTAACATGCGGTTACTAAAAGGGAAAACAGAAAACACAGCTGAGAACAGAAGGAACAGTTATTTGCTCCTACTGTAACATGGTATCTCACAAAAGAGGAAACATCCACACCTAGCCCTCTCCTTAAGGCACCGTTTCATTGACTAATAAAATTCTGCATCGTGCCTTTTGTTAAGCTGTAAGAAAACCAAACAGTGAAAACCAGTACCTAGACCAGTGCCATCTTCCCACCCTGCAAATCCATTCTAAAGAGAACCTAAAGATGACAAAAGACACTTAAATGTCATCTGGGCAAAACACCCACGTGGGCCTTGAAATCCCCTGTACAAAATCCTTGGGTAAAACCCTGGAACTGTTTCCCCGTAATGACAACCAGAGCAAAAGTAAAAGTGTAAAACCTAAGCAAATGAGATGTGCTGATTTTTGAGCCTCCCGTGCTACTGAGCTCACACCCTCAGTGGTGAGCTCTCTTAGGGCAGGGACTGTGTGCCCAGAGCCTAACAGTGTGTCTGGCAGAGAGAGGCTCTCAGCAACCTAAACCAAGCCGGTGGCTCAAAATCCATGACTGCCACCATGGCGGCACCCTCAGCTTTCAACTTTTCCTGCTGAACACCCAAGAGACGTAGGATCGTCTCACCAGCAGGAAAAATCTAGCAAGGTGGTTCACTCCCATCTAACCCATAAACACTCTAATTTGCTCCACTTCATTTAAAAATACCCTGCGACACTTCCAAGAAAGGAAAGCAAGGTTACAAATTTGGAAGTTGTTTAAGGCACCAGGAAGTACCCATTATTCTCCATCAAGATGCTCATGATTCCAAACCCAGATTTGCACCTGCTGGCTTCAGTCACTTGCTGATACTGGAGACACAACTCAAGCTAGACTTTCTCTATCAGGCACTGAAGACCTGAAGATCCCTTATCATTCTCAAACAAAAAGTCATTAAAAAGACACCAGAATGGAAGCACTGGGGACAACAGGCATGGTAACAGCAGTCACAAGGATACAAAAATAACTTTCCTAGGTATTTCTGCCTGGGTCTAGAGCAAAACTAAAATTGAGCTGTCATGAAGTACAATCTAATCCTTCAGAAAGCAGCAGCCGAATAACACCAGGCCTGCATGAAACATTCTGGTGCTGCTGAAACCCAATGCAAGAAAAAAATAAATAAAATGGCATTCCGTGATGGATATTCATGAAGTACTCATCCTAATTTAAAAGAAAACAAGTCTAGAGTTCTTACTGCATTAATTCATGTGAGCCTGAAAGAACATTTTTATCCAAACTGTTAGATTTCCTACCAAGGCGTTAACATTCTCCAAGTCTGCTCAGATACAATAATTCTGAGAGTGCGGTTTCGTTTGACAGTGGAGACTGTCTTTCAGTCAGTGCAGAACATCAGAAGCTTCTTCTGAGCTTTGCTAGCAGAGTAGGAATGGACTCTTTAACCTGACTGGCAATAACAGTTACTGAGCTCCAACTGTGTTCTGTACACTAAGGAAGCTCTCTACCTGCTCACTGAATCTTCATGACAACACTATGAGATAGACACGGCAGCTATCCCCATTCTACAGATGAGAAAACACTCAGAGAGACTAAGAACCTTTCCCAAACTCACTAATGACTGGCTGAGCCAGGATTTGAACCTGGATTTGACAGTCTCCAGAGCCAGAATTCTTATCTCCCGTAAGAATAAGATTTTAATCCAGGCACAGTGGTGAGAAGTAGGGGGTTTTACTGGTGCTAGAGTCTTACTGATCACCTTTGAGTGGAAAGAAAATTTCTCATTTAAGGGTGTATCATTACACCAACACAGTGATAATTAAGGGGTTACAATTCCTCGTACTTTGCAGCCATTTCTCTGCATAATGTCCATTCTTTTTACTTCTGTCTATGAAGTGGGCAATTAGATGCTTAAAATCCTATCAGGAAATAGAAAGATTTGTTTCAGTTAAAGGAATGAATAAGCTTTCTTAGGGCAAAGAACTCAAAAAAGTCAAGGAGTAGCATCTTATCTGCTTACTGCTGGCATTTCAGGGGGTACCAGACCTGGGAAATATATTAAGTCCCACCTCTAAAGATAAAAGGATTAGAAAAGCTCACCTTGAATTGCTTTCTTCCATGAAGTTTTCCATGCCATCAATACAACCAGAAAATAACCGTTAGAAATTAAACTGCCTTCAGCTGATGGCCTTCACTAAGCTAAATTCAGCAGTTTGTCAGCTACAAAACATTAAATGGACACAATTAAGAAGTTTGAAAACCATTAAGCAGAATTCAAACTAGAGAAAGATGAAAATTAATGGGAATAAAACATAATGACACATTATAGATTCGTGATACTGACATTTTTGACAAGTGCTTCAGCTGGAAGGTAAAAGTAGGATCCACAGACATGTAGAAATACACAGCTCAGTAAATACACTGAGGTCCAGCAGCCTATCATTTCTCCACCTTGATAAATTTACACCTAATAATGATGATGATGATGAAAATGTAAATATTAAGCAGTTACTAGGTGCTATAAACTTTGCTACCTCCTTCATATACTTTTTTTCACTTTAAAACTCCCAAAACCCTAGGAAATGGATTTTATTATCCCCATACTACAAATGAGAGAACAGAGGCTCAGAGACGTTATATAAATTGTCCAAGTTCACATGGCTAGTAAGTAGCCTTGCTGGGATTCCAACCCAGACCGGTCTGATTCCAAAGCTGATGTACTTTCCCCACAGCCTCCAACTGAAGGATTACATGATGTTTTCCTTTCCCATAATCAAGAGTAAACATTTTAATGTTTCAAAGATTCATTTTATGTTATCTGCACTCGAAGAATGAAAGCTGAAAACACCCACCTTGAATGGCAGCACTAGACGTAAATGATATATGACAGAGAAAACTGATAACTAATAAAAGCTCCTCCTTTAAAAAGGGGGGGTTCAAAAAAATTTAAGTCATTTACCAACAAAAATTAGGAAGTATTTGCATACCTATTACAAAAGCCCAGCTACAGTATTAGATATTACAAGGGCTTCAAGAGAAGTATTAAGACAAACTGCCCTCAAAAAAAACACCCACTTCAGCTGGGACAAGAGCAAGTTCAGTAACCAAGAAACAAGTGCTGAATCCTGTGCTTTAGATTCTGAGTGCCACAGAGGCATGGGGGTAGGGCAGTCAGGGAACACCCTCTGGAGGAAGTATATCTTCAGCAGGGGCTTGAAGGAAGTGAAATGGAGAATTTACACAGAGGAGAAGAAAAAGGAGGCCAGGACTTCAGAAGGGGGAACCAGAGGAGCGACGCCCTAGAAGCAGTCACAGACTCGCTTCTGCAGGAGACAGACGGGGAGGAGAAGCAGCAAATAAGGTCCAAGGAGGTGAGGAGAGCCTTGAAAAGCACGGTGGGCACTGACTGGACGCAGTGTGGCAGGCAGAGGATGTACTCAGCTTTGAATAGTGGTATAAATACCTGTGGCCTTTTAGCTTATCTCCTGGCCCCCAGCCTCTCCCTTCCCCTCCTGTAAATGATCATGAACCACCCCTAGTCTCTTGCCTCTCACCACTGCCTTTAGAATAGTTTCAACTTTGGCCTAGTGTTCAAGTTCTTTCAGGAACTAGCCCAGCCAATCTTTCCTTATTCCCTTCCTTTGAGCACCCTTCTCTACAAGGAAACTGGTCTATTCACTAACTCCACAGGATCACTGGGTCTGATTCTTCTTTTCCTATCTGAGCCCTACTCATCCTTTTAACAGCCAGCTCAAACCCCACCCCCTCACTAAAGCCTTTCCTGACCACTTGGCCTACAGTAACCTCCATCTCTCCTTCCTCTTAACACTACAGCACACAGGCTTGTCTCATCAATCAATTACCTTTCCACAGGTAAAGTCTCAGCACCCAGTGTAAAGCTGCTTGGAGGCTGTAAGTGTGCCTCCTACGACTTTACCCCACCACATGGAACAGCATCTTGACATTTAATAAGCAAGCAAACACTCAACTCTTTTTTTGACTTCCTATATTAAGTTTAGCATTAGCATAAAGGAAGGATGGGAGAGGTGGGGGGGACTTCTGAAGTCAGAGACCAGCTAAAAAGCTGCTGCAATCATCCAGATGTGAGGCAAACAGGGCCTGACTAGGGAACAAAGAGAAAATGGGCAGATATAAACAACAAAAAAAATTTTTGCATGCAAAAACTCAGCAGGATGTGATTGACTACTACTAGGAACAAAAGCAAGGAATGAATTAGGATAAGGTTAGGTTTAGAAACGCTTCTTGGATTCATTTTAAACCCTGTCTGAAAACAAGTGTATTAAGCGGCTAAAAAGTCCACATTTGCAAAAAGTCTTCGGTGAAACTGCCCAATATCTTGAACCAGGAACAGCCATTCCAATTTCAGACATACACAGAATGATAGAGCTGGAAGGGTCTTTAGAGAGCTTATCTAAAACCCTCACTGATCAGGTGGGGAAACTGAGGCCCAGCATGGAAGAGGCTTGCTGAAAGCCTCAAGACTGAGACTCCCAGACTGTTCATGCCCCAAGGCACAGCCGCCTAGCCTAGAAGGACACTGTTTACATACCCAGGCCAGCCCAGCCCTCCGTAATGGCAGGACCGTCTGAGGGCGAGAGTGACCATGGAGACGTCCAGGGCCAAGCAGGACGCGCCGCCGCCTGTTTACCTGGAGAAAAGCCGTGGCGTGGGGCAGGAGCTCGGTTGCAGCCACCAGCAGGGCCGACCCCGCGGCCCGGCCCGGCTCTCCCGGGGACTTAACCATCCGGCCTCCCCGTACAAAGGGGGAGCGCCCCCGGGGCCGAGGGGCCCGGAAGCGGGGGATCCCGAGACGCCCGGGCGGAGGCTGGGGAGCCCGGGGCAGCTGGCCGAGCGCTACCCTCAGACCCGCCAGCAGCGCCCGGACTCCGGGGCCAAGCAGGGTTGGCCCCTTGGGGGCGCGCGCCGGACCAGAGCAGGTGCCCAGAGCTTCCCGACCCCGCCCGGCCTCGGCTCCAACCCGCACCACCCGCCCACCCGCCGGCCCGAGGGGCTGACCAGGCGCAGAGGCTCCCGCCCCGCCGCGCCCAGAGGGAACCGGACAGCGGCCAGGGGCTGCCACCGACCCCGCTGGCTCCGCCCGCGCCTTGCCCGCCTCCCGCCGCCCCCCGCCGGCGCGACTCACCTGCGGAGAGCGCCGCGCTCACATTGCCCGCCCGCGGCGCCCCCTCCGCCGCCGCCGGCGCCAGGCCCGTCCCCGCCGCTCCGGCTGCCGCCCCAGCCCGCGCCCCCCGCCCCCGGAAGCGCTTCTCGGCCCCGCCCCCTCAGCGCCGGCGCTTCCGGGCAGGCGCGGACTGGGGTGCTGGCGACACGGGACGGGTCTCTCTCCGGGACTCCGAGTCTGGGATCCCGCTCGGGCTGTGTCCGGGAGTCTCGCCGCGGACGAATGGACGAGCGGCAGCCTTGGTCCCGACTCCGGGAGGGAACGGCGGCAGCTCCGCGCATCACGGCCTCCCGCCCGCCTTCTCCTCGGCGCCCCCTGCTGGCGGGAGGAGGGCTGCTCCGCGGGGCGCGCCCGGGGCTCCCGGAGCGGAATGGGTGAGAGGCCAGGACCTTCGACCTGCCATCACCCGGGGCCTGCACCCACCGTGCGTCCAGCCTTCCGCTTCCGAGACCCTCTCTCTCACAGCCCTTCGGATGCCTGCCCCTCACCCAGGCTGCACAGCAGTTACCTGTGCGGTGGTTACCTTGCCGGACCGGGTCACCTAACTTAGGACCTTGGGCAGATTCCCTCTCCCTCAAAGCCGAGATAAAAATAACGAACTTGGGGATGTGAAACTCCTGTCACAGACCAAGTCTCAAAAAAAATGTGCATTTCCAGATCCTTGGAGACACCCAATCTTGACACTCGAGTTGGGGTGGGAGCCTCGCTCAGCATTTTCCTGTTTCAGGCGAATTTAACACCCTTTGAAGGTGTTATGAAATAACACAGGTGTTATGTTAGGTGAAATGTAAGGTGAAATGTAAACACCCTTTACATTTTGGTGGACTCCTGCGAAGTTGTGGCAGAAGTTTATTTTCCTTTTTCTGACTGTGTAATAAAAATAAACTAGGAGTCAAAGATATCAGCTCCTCTTCAAGTTAGAAAGCTGAGACTTCCTGATGTTACCTCATCCTCCGCAAGTGGGAACTCTCCAGGCTCCGTCCAGTAGCCACCTTCCAATAACAAGGGCCACCTTTTGTTGGACACTGGGCAGCGCGCTGTGTAGACACTTTATAGACATGACCTCCTTTAATACACAGCCCCAGGACTGTTAATATCCCCATTTTATCAAGGAGTGAACTGAGGTTCAGAGAAGTTAAGTGTCATCTAAAGTCACACAGCTAAATGGCAGACTTGGGAGGAGCTCCCTTGTCTGTCTGACTCCAGACAGGAACTTTTTGTGGCAATGGAATATTCCGAACAGAACTTTAGGTAACCTAACTGCAGGCACCTGGGCAGAGTCTCACTCTCTAATTACTATTCTTCTTGAGCTATTTCCTTGAGATCTGCCCCCAAGAGTGAAGTCTGTGAACCCAAAGGCATAGGAAGACATCGATCGTCTTGTCAGGCCAGGACCACTGGGCTGATTCACACCCCACATGAGTGAGTTCCTGTTTCCCCACAGACCAGCTGTGGGTTTCATCATTTTAACTGATTTTTGCTAAGTTTATTGGTAAGAATTGGGGTCTTCTTGGCTGTAATAATCGTATTTGCGTGTCATTAAGGATTATAAAGACTGAAATGTTCCTTAGTATTTAAACTTTGTGCCACGTGTCTCAAAGTTATTAGCCATCCGTCCATTGGACACTGGGTATTTCCCTCATAGCTTTATATTTATTCCCCCACCTTACTGGGTCACTCAACTCATATATTTTTCCAGTGCCCTGCTTTTGTTGTTGTCATTTAGCTGATTATGTGTCATAATCTCTACTAACTTTAGTTAGAAAAGTGTCACTTCACAATTAGGGTGCATGTGTTTGTGTTTTCCCATGATGTTTGTGGCATTTTTAAATGATTTAACTATGCCTATTTGAAATCAAAAAGAGTCTAGAGGGTGATGTATGGGCCTCATTCCACAGTTACCCAGTTTCCCTAGCAGTATTTATGAAATGATAAAAGTCACATTTCATCCAGTCAAAGAGGGGTTTTGCCATAATGGAGGTATGCAACACTGGCGTCTGGTGTTAGCCAATATCTGTGTTCTGCCTTCTCTTCTTCCAAGGCACATGGCTAAACACATCTTCCAGCCTCCCCTCCATGCCATGTGTTAATTGAGATAGTGTAGAAGTGCTTGTAAAAGTTAATTCCTTCTCCCTCCTTTCCTCTTCTTCCCTTTCTTGGACAGACAGGGCCCAAATCTCCACTTCCTATCTATTCCAGATTCCTGAGCACTTAGAGAGTCAAGATAGCCAGGTTATCTGATCCCAGCCTCTCCTTCTTCTGGCTTCCACAAGGGGACCCTTTCTGCCAAAGCTCAGGTCCACTTTGAAATCCCCAGAGTCTGGCAAAGCTTATTGTCTGTTGGCACCTGTCAGAGTCTTGACACACATAAGTCACGAATATCCTTTAAACAAAAAAATTATATTATCTGGGATTTCCTCACTCTTGCTCCCCTCACCAGGACCCACTGGTGTGCCCCTTCCACTTGTCTCACTACCTGAGTAGTTTGGGGCCAGCAGGGGGAGTCAGCCTCTCCAAACAGTTCCAAGCTGTTCAATGACTTCTATTATAGAATATCCTAGTGGGTCAGGTTTCCACCTGGCCAGCTCTGCAGAGTAGAGTAGGTGTTCCACCCAGTCCGGGAAGAGCAGTCTTCCTGGGAGACTCTCTGGTCCTCACTGCCTGTGTGATGGGAGCCTTTCTTCTTCATCTGTTAAATGGCAATTAGGCTGAGGGGTGAGATTTGTGGCCTCCCCTCCCACAGCCAAGGGTGGGCAGTAGAGTGCTATGGCTAAGCAGTGAGGCAGATCCGGGTCCCCGTCCCCACTCAGCCACACAAGGTGGACTGCCGTAACTCAGCCTCACAACGGCTCCGTGATCTGAAGTGGGGCCAGGCACTCGCCGGGCTGAGCTCTGGCCTCCTCATCTGTATAGAGGGTGATGACACCAACCTCAGTGGTAAATATGACCATAATAGAGCACGGCACACACAATAATTATTCTTGGTCAGCAAGAAAGCAAGGGAGGAAAGATGGCTTCAAGAGCCTCCACCCATTTTCGTGAAGCCTTTTCTCACTTCCTGGAGAGAGAGATGGCTCTTTCCTGTCCTCCTGTCTCACCTGCCCAGCCTCTGGGTGGGCCTGGCTTGCCTCTGATCTGAGCCCTGCTGGTACCCACTGGGCTCAGGTGTTGCCTCTGGAGTCCTTCCTGACTCACTTTCTTCCTGATCTGCTCTCTCCTGGTTTCCTGCTGATTCTCCAATACCACCCCTGTAATAGACAACTGCTGGCACTCTCTACTTCTCCTGTGTAGTAGCCACAATGGCAATTAATTAATGACCTGTACAATTATGAGTTTAATATCTGTGTCCCCCACCACTAGCTTGTAAACTCCATGAGGATGAGACCTTGTTTGACTTCTTTCTTGCTGTTTCTCCAGTGTTTGGTACTCAATAAATATTTGTTGAATTAATAGATAAGGAACAGTTACCAGTTTTTGCTTCTATGTCTGTGTTCCTTGAGGGTAGGGGCTGTTTAATTGATCCATTTCCTCTGTACCCTGCGGAGAACCTGGTACTAAATAAGCAGCAGTGAATATTTGCTGAGGGAAACAAAACAGGAGTAAATGAGTGGATGAACTGAGAGACTGAACCCACACCTCTCTTCCCCTTTTCCCTGCATCATGGCTTATGACTGAGTCCCCCTGTCTGTGTAAATTGTCTCTTGGTTCTGAACAGCCTCTGTCTTGCAGCTTCCTTTGACTCACAAGGATGATGGGCAAGAAGAGAAAGATCTTCCACATTTGTAGGGCGTTCTCATTTGAAAAATAAGGTTTTCAGGAAATCCACCCCAGTCCCTGCAGAGAACACATCTACCTCATCAAAAGGGTGGCTACCCTCCAGGAGAGGGTACACAGATACATAACACTTTTTGGCCCAGTGCATTTACCTCCTAATTTCCATCAAAGCCATTAATCGCAAAGTTTCATACTTAACGCTCATACAAACCGTGGTAGGCAGTGTTGTCTTCTGGTCAAGAGAATAGTGGAGACTTCAGAGTTGCTTTGGGTGAATCACTTAATCTTTTTTACCCTTTCTTATCCATCTGTCAAGGGAGCCTAACATTCCCAAATTTCCTTTTAATAAACATTCTTGTTCACATTTAAACATTCCTGGAAAGACATTTTACAATCAGTGAGTATATTTAATCTGGTTGTGTTTTTTGCCCCAAACTCGGTCAATAAATCCAGAGTGTATCTCAGAATCAATGGCATTCTTGAAAGCTATGTCTTGAAGTGGACTGCTGTAACTCACATCACATTTTCTCACAGGCAGATGTCTGACTAAAGTTAGTAAAGTGAAGACATCTGCAAAGATGCAGCCTGGTTTCAAAAGGTGATTGAGCTCTAAGTGTTCTAAACCAGGCACAAACCTGCCAGGCATGCCTTGGATTTCAACGAAGTGAGCAAGCTGCACGTGAAGAGCATTCTTGCTGCCACATGTGTTTAATGTAAAGCCAACATCCTGTCCATCAAACACGAGACCAGAAGCATTGCTCGCCTTCCCTCAGAAGTCAGAGGGTTTTGCAGGATGACTTTGATGACCAAGACTCTTTAAAAAAGATGCCCGGGGAGATGGAAACTTTTCTCCTCAGTAAAATTCCCCAGAACAAATAGTTCCACTGACCTTAGACATGACTTCAGCACTTTCTTGAGTTGAAAGCTGTTGAAAAATAAAAGTCATGGCATCTGATTGTTTGATGGCTTCACTAAAGATTTCGAATATGAGGATCTGGAGAGGGGGTGTCTCTTTAATCCCTCTTTTTTTCCTTCTTACAACAGAATCAGAATGGAGGGGAGCCCTTTGGGAACTGAGTCCCTGGGGCTTCAGGATGGTTCCAGGCACTGTGGAGGAGGGAGGAGAGTCCATCTTTCTTTCTTTTAATCAACGTTCATGAGGTAAATTGAGTTTTGGTCAATGTATACATCTGCCACCATGACCTTTGCTTTTCTGACTTGCTGAGCACAAACAAGGTGCTCAGCATCTGGTTTTTGATCCTGCCTCCCAGGGTCCCCGTGCATCCTCTCCCTGCCTGTTCACACTGCAGGAATCAGTGACTGCAGGATGGAGCCCTGATAGGAGGAGGTGACATCACCACACTCAGGGCAGATCAGCTGGGCAGTGGAGGCACACAATGCCTGGGAAACCCTGTCATGACATGACTGTTGCATATTTATTCATTCAACAAATATTTTTTGAGTGCTAATTAAGTGCCAAACATTGCTCTAGGTGCTGGGGATATAGCAGTGGACAGGAAAAAAAAAAAAATCCCTGCCCTTCAGGAGTGTACATGCTATCAGGGAAAGAGAGGAATAAACTAACAAGATATATAGTATGTTAGATGGTGAGAAGGGCTATGGAAAAAATAAACAGGGAAGGGGAAAAGAGAGAAGACAATACATTACCCGATGACAAACTTTTATACCAGTTTGAAATTCTTACCTGACTTCTGTATCAAACCAGAGGATGCTCATAGCTGCTGGGTGAGCAGGGGCTCATGGCACCTTTACCTGCCTTCCTGACCTTAATCTTCTTCCGGCTGCTGACACTGAGCCGGGGTTTGCCTGTGTACCTGCCCTGTTCTGATCAATCCTCTTGTGCTGGGCTCCCCGAGGATCTGCTCCTCAGCAGCTCCTGTGTCTCCTCTGTCTCCTGGTCTCATCCCTGTGGTCCTGTCCACTATCCCTGGCCCAGAATGGGGCTGGCTTTGTCTTCAGATTCAGTGCGTCCACTGTTAGACACAACTTTTTTTGCCACCTTTCTAAGATTGGGCAACGTGGTAAAGACCATGAGACCCTGGGCAAGTTAATCAGACTCTCTCAACCTCGGTTTCTCATCTGTAAGGTGGACGTGGTCGCAGCGCACCTGTCCCAGATGGTTGTTATGGGGATGCCATGAGATAGTTGAAATAAAGTGGTTTTCGAAGGCTTGTACTTAGTGGATGCTGAATCAGTAGTAGCTGTTCACGTAGGAGGGACTGAGCTAATGGCAGCCATGCAGGGGAGAGTGCAGCACGGGAGCGCACCCTGGCTTTGTCTCCCATCCCCCCTCCCCAGCCCCTCTGGATCTCCCGTCCTCCCCAACCACTGTCATTCTCGGCTCCCCTTTCATCATGGAGCTTAGCTCCGTGGAATCTTCGCCTCTGGCCACTTAATGAGAAAAACTCTTCAGCGGATCTGCTCCCTCCCTCCCTCCCACTCTCATCGCCTGAAGAACAGTCTCTGTTCAAAGGGGACGATGCCTTCCTTGTCAGTCAAGACTCAAGCAGGTTGGGGAATCTTAGCCCCTTCTTTACTTTAAATGCACTCATGGCCAAACTAGTCAGTGGGTTACATTTGTCCAGGGCACTCCTCTGCAGAGAGGATCTCATCTCTGCATGATGAGAATCAAAGCCCCTTGGTTATCTCCCCGCATGGAAGCCTGGCCTAGCTGACAATTTACACTGTAACAATTCTTATGTCTTAACCCACTCCCCTTACTCACAAGACATACAGATAAGTAACCTCTACCCATTCTCCTCTTCCTTTAAACTTCTTGTTTCTTTTTCCTTGAGTTCCCTGAATTTTGACCAAGTTGGACATGCTCATCTTTTTGAAGTTTTAGGCAGAACTTTGGGGCCTGAAGTCTTGTTAGGAGTGGCTCAACTTCCGGTCAAGCAATAAAATTAAGAACACAGTTTCTTTGATCAAAACTCCCTGAACAGGGCCTCCCTGGTGGCGCAGTGGTTGAGAGTCCGCCTGCCGATGCAGGGGATACGGGTTCGTGCCCCGGTCTGGGAGGATCCCATATGCCGCGGAGCGGCTGGGCCCGTGAGCCATGGCTGCTGAGCCTGCGCATCCGGAGCCTGTGCTCCGCAACGGGAGAGGCCACAACAGTGAGAGGCCCGCATACCACAAAAAAAAAAAAAAAAAAAAAAAAAAAAAAAAAAAAAACTCCCTGAACAAAGGTAAGATGCTTAACCTCTCTGAACTTCTGTTTCCCCATCTGTGAAATGGAGATAAGTGTTCTGATCCTCAAGGGTTGTTAGGAGCAGTACAATGAGATAATGATTGTAAAGCACTTTGCAAAGTGTCTTATGTGTGATAAACAAGCAAAAGCCAGAAGCTCCTATGTCCACAGTGGGGTTTGTTAGGATAAGTCTTATTTTCCTGCCAAGCCTTCTCTATCATGTCCAACTACCTGGGACCTATCACGCTGAGCCCTAGGCATCTGCTGATTCGTCTGTCAGGCTTAAGCAGCTTAACGACAAGGACCTTGTCTGGCTCTCATACAATTCTTAGAAGTTACCAGCATTTCCTGTTGTCAGGGGCTTCCTGTGACTTGAGAGCAGGGGCTGTGTCTTGTTCCCCACTGTGGTCCCTGTGCCTAGCACCAAGCTCAATAAATGTCTTAAAACCAAGAACTAAGGAAGGATAAAAAGATGTCAGGCTCCAGCTGGCTCCCACTAGGATGAGATGGCTCAGAAGTAGGAATATAGATTCACAGAGCCCTCCTGAGTGGGCAGCATCCAGCTGCCATCCCCTACAATGCCAGCCGTCCTAGTCCTCACTTCAATCTCCTCTCAAAATTGCTGTTCACCCTGCCTTTCCACAGAGCTGAAAAACAGGCGGAGTTTACCTCTAAGAAGTGAGCAACAACAAGCCCCAGGTGCCAATGGAAGCGTGTAACTGATGGAGATCCTTCTCCCAGTGGGAGAGGTCACCTAAAACACCCTCTTTTCCGTTAACACATCAGCAATCTTGTACCAAAAATGTATCCCAGAAACCCACCCATTAGAGAGCCATTCCTTTCGATGAAATGTGTGGAGCTCTTCTTTAAGTTTCACTGATAATTTGAGCCTCTGGGTCCCTCTCCCAGTTAAACATCCTCAGCAGAAAGACCCTCTTGAATTCTAAAGCACACTCCAAAGACAGCCTGACCGTAGCCCTCTATCGAGAGACCCAGAAAGTCAGAATTGGAGGAAAAAATTTAAGCATGGCCCTTTCTTGTTCAAATTCAAGCCATATTGTTGGCCCAGGAGTCTCTCCAAATACCCATCATTTCCCTTGCTTGTGTCACATTCTTGCAGATGGGAATGCTGTTTCTAGTAGGATGAGGATTATGTATGACAATCTAGTCCACAGCTGAAATGGTCTGCTATAGAGTATGGTACTCTGATGGAGTTTGAGTTGCAATTTTGGGGACCATCCCATTTACAGAACAAAGGAATTAAAAATGAATATGGGGAACTACAATCACACCCAACAATGTGGATATAGCTCAGAAACATAACATTGAGCCAAAGAAGCTAGTCAGAAGAGTATGTGTGCTCTACGATCCCATTCATATAAAGTTCAAAGACAGGCAAAACTAATCTACAGTGCTTACAGTCAGGAAACGGAAAGAGGAATGAGGGGAGTTTTGAGCCCCGTGTTTTTTGATGACATGGGTACATTCATTTTGTGAAAATTCATTGAGTTGTACATTTATGATTTGTGCATTTTTATGCTTGATCATATTTCAGTTACCAAAAAAAAGTGCATGTGGCCAGCAGGAAATCCTGAGGTCCAGGACTGAATCACACAATGATAATGCAAAGCTTTGGGGTAAATATAAGTTTAAACCAACTCAGAGAGCGATGAAAAGACTAGCACACCCTGCCCAAGTTTCTTGTGTCCGTAGGGGTCATTAAACTCTACCAAGAGAAAACTCTCCTTTCCTAGTGAACAGGGGAGGACCTCTCACCCAGGCTCTTTTCCTTGATCACTGTCTGTACAAGTTCTTTATCATCATGACCTCTGATGGAGGCCAGGGGTCAGTAGCAGCTAGAAAGTGTAGCTGTTGTCTGGAAAAGATCTTTAAGACGCGTAACACTTTCCCCTGGAGCAGATAAGGGTCATATGTGGGAAGGGGCTCCCAACCACAGACTCTGAGGCTGCTCTTCCATCTTGCAGAATCACCGCCCCTCAAGTGCCACTCTGATCACAGGACACACTGCGTCCCAGGCATTCTGTAGAATAACAAGTTGACTTTCATCCTGCCCTAGGCAGGGTGATTCTTTGGGGTCTGGATTTCTAAAAGGAGCAGTTTGTGACTCTGGTAAGATTACTCACAGAACAAGGAAGAGACTGTGCTTAAAGTCAGACAAGCTAGTCATTTTTCTAAGTTCAAAAAGAAAATACAGCTGAATTATCATCAGCCTCCATTTGCGAAGAGGGGAGAGAGGCCCCCGAGGAGCAGCAGCTCTGCTGCGGCTGTGACTGTTGTTCACGGGCTGCTGGAGGTACAGCAGGGTCCTCTCAGTGAGTCAGCACATTTCAGCCTACAGGAAGGGAGCAACTTGAATGTGACAAAGCCAGCCTTCTATACCCAGAAATTTCTGAGGCGGTTCCTGGCTTGGGGGTTGGGGGGCTGACTGCAAAAAATCTGCATTTGCAGGGCGACAATTTAGAAGAGGAAATACCACCAATAACGGTATAGTGTCACGCATTTTCAGCTCTCTTCAGAATGAGAATTTGATATTTCTTTATCTCAGTGAGTATTTTGGTCTCTCCAGTTTCTCATCTTGCTACTGCCACCCAAGCCTTGCTAAAGACTGTAGGAGGCTGCTCTGACTTCAACTGAACAAACTGGTTGGGTGCCAGGCCCTCTGCTGTAACACAGACATGTAATGAACAGACATAAGCAGGTCTCTACACCCTTCTGGTCCTCACAGAGCTTAGCAATGTGCATACAAATGATGCCTGCAGGGGTGACACATCCTAAATTTTTCAGGGGCTCTAAAGGAAGAACAGATGATACCGAGATGGGAAAAAGTGAAAGCTTCTCTGAGGAGGTGGCATTAGAAATGGCCTTTATTTGGGACAGGACTAATGGGCAGGATTCTGGCAGGAGGAGAGGACGTAATGAGCATGCTTGGCAGAGGGAATCTCAGTAACGCTCATGGTTATAGGGAGGCTGAGAGCAATTTCAAGGGAATATGGGATTTAGCTGGAGAGTAGAATAGGTAGGGTGGAGAAATAAGTGAAAACAAACCAGAAGGGAAGTCTGGAAGTCTAATCCTATGGTCTGGAGAGTTTGGGCCGACTTTGGTAGGAATTGGGGAGCCTCTGGAGGTTTCAGAGCAGCTTGGTGACATGGAAGAGTGAGGTTGACAGGTGTGTGTAGGAAGTGGAGGAGAGCAGGCTGGCGCAATCATCTAGGTGAGATAAAGAGGACAGCGGTGGTGACGGGCACCTTCCAAGTCTTCAAAGAATTGACCTTTTTTTTTTTGGCTGCTCCACACCGCTTGCGGAATCTTAGCTCCCCGACCAGGGACTGAACCCAGGGCCTTGGCAGTGAGAGCGCCAAGTCCCAACCACTGGACTGCCAGGGAAGTCCCTTTAAAAAATTGAACTTAATTGAATGTGTGTGTGGATGAAGTTCTTGAAATTCCTGGCCAACCACCCTCCCCCTCGTGACCTTCATGTAAAGAAGAGGGTGAGCGTTGCCCATTTTTCTTCTCTTTTTTTTTTGTTTTGGCTGAGCTGGTCTTCCTTGCTGCGTGCAGGCTTTCCCTAGTTGCCGCGAGTGGGGGCTACTCTTCATTGCAGTGCGCGGGCTTCTCATCGCATTGGCTTCTCTTGTTGCGGAGTATGGGCCCTAGGTGCACAGGCTTCAGTAGTCGTGACGCACAGGCTTAGTTGCTCCGCGGTATGTGGGATCTTCCCGGACCAGGGCTCGAACCCGTGTCCCCTGCATCAGCAGGCAGATTCTTAACCACTGCGCCACCAGGGAAGTCCCTGCTGTCCATTCTTGAGGACACTGGTGAGCAATTCTTGAATTACATGCAAGAAATTGCTAATTGGAATTTCACTGGCATGCATGGCAGGAAGGTACATGATCAGTGTGCCAGAGGCAAAAATCCCGTGGAGAAAAGCAAGTTTAAAAGGAGCCTCTGCAATTATTGTTCTCAGATGGCCCTACCTAGGTTAACAACAGCCCCCCATTAGGCTACTAGGAGTCCAGGTTGCCCCATTTCAACACTGACTTTGAACTTGACCTACCTGGGCTCACGTTGGCTCCTCCCACCAGGCACCTGTTCCACACCCAGGAGACCAGGTTGGCAAGCCTGTTATTTGTCACTCAGCCCATGTAGGGAATGCAGCACAAATACGTCATGAGTCATATCATTCCATTCGGTTAATTTTCCCGACAGCTCTGATCATCGCCCTTTGGAGTTGAAATCAAATCCCTACTCCTCAGCCTGGGATCTGCGGTCCTTCATGACCTCGAGCACCAACATGTTGTAATTGCCGCGAACTTGGGCTCCAGAGTCAGATGACCTAGTTCAGAATTCTGGCTCTGCCACTTACTTACTTAACCTCTCTGAGCCTTGGTTTTCCCTTACCTTTCAAGCTGGATTGCAGTAAAGACCTAAAGAGATATTGCACGTAAAGAATGTAGCACAGAGTCTGGCATACAATGAATGCTTGGTAGTTGACATCCATTACCACAGTAACACATTGGCCCCCAAACCTACCTTTCCTACTGTATTCCCACAGCTCCTTTCACACTTCCCCACCTCCATGCCTTTCTTCATATTTTCCCTCTGGGTAGGTTGTTCTCTTCTTCACTCCAATCCACAGTTCCGCAGGTTAGAATTCTACCCATCCTTTCAGGCCCTGCTCAGATGCTCATGGCACTAGGAAGGCTTCTTGCATTTCCCTAGTTATCCTGTTCCTGTGTTGAAGTTTGTGGTGATTCTCGTTAGTGTTAGAGAGCTACCAGTCTTATCTGCCTCTAGAATGTGAACTCCAGGAGAGCTGAGAATTTTATCTGTTCTATTTATTGCTATATCCCAAGCATCTAGAACAGCACATAGTGTTACGCCTTTGGAAAGCATGACTCTACCTACTAGATAGTGTGCTCTCTGAGAGCCTGTTAATGATTTATTCTACAGCGTCCATATTGTTGTTGTGAATTCAATGTGCTGAACTATGGCAGACAAATTAGGAGAAAAGGGTTCTGTTCAAAAGGGGAGAGTGGGGACTTCCCTGGTGGCACAGTGGTTAAGAATCTGCCTGCCACTGCTGGGGAAACGGGTTCGAGCCCTGGTCCGGGAAGATTCCACATGCCACGGAGCAACTAAGCCTGTGAGCCACAACTACTGAGCCTGAGCTCTAGAGCCCGCGAGCCACAACTACTGAGCTTGCATGCCACAACTACTGAAGCCCACGTGCCTAGAGCCTGTGCTCCGCAACAAGAGAAGCCACCGCAATGAGTAGCCCGCACATCGCAACAAAGAGTAGTCCCCACTCACCGCAACTAAAGTCCACGCGCAGCAACGAAGACCCAGCACAGCCAAAAATAAAGAAATTAATTAATTAATTTAAAAATTTAGGAAGAATAAAGGGGTAGAGTGGGAAAATCCTGGAAGGCAGAATTAGGAATTACTGATAGGGAATCACCCCTTCACCCTCAGGATGACAGTGATGAGTTAAAATCCAGAAAATCCAGAAAAGCAGGTGATGTTGAGGGTAGTTATTACAGGAAATGGTTGTAACTTGGGTCTTGTCCTACATATGAATTAAGCTCAGTGGCTTTCACCACATCCACAGCTAGGTTTGTTTGGGAAGTATTCTCTCAAAGTTGATGGTTAAATCTTATTTACAGGCCTGGATTCATAAGATTTAGCCAATTATATAACACAAACAGCCAAGGACCTAACCTGAAATGTCCATTTCTTTGTCTCCTGGAGTGCTTTTCACAACCTCTGAAGACAGGAAATCACCATCTGGAGGCCCAGCCCAGGGCCAAAGCTGGTGGTCGATAAACATTTGGTAAATAAATGAGCAAATGAATGAATCAAAGAACAGACCCTGGAAGAATATAAAGCTACTTTTGAGATATCCCAAATGTTTGCATTAATACTTTTCAACTATATACTTTTTGAAGAATAAATATAAATGCATCTAAGTATTACTGACTTCACAATAGTGGTTTGTGATTTTGAATTTTTCTTGATCAACAATTATCATGGTGGGAGGGGGCTCTGCAAATTTTTCTAATATTAAAAAATGATGCTGGGAATTCCCTGGCGGTCCAGTGGTTAGGACTCGGCGCTTCCACTGCAGGGGACGCAGGTTTGATCCCTGGTTGGGGAACTAAGATCCTGCATGCCATGTAGCACAGCTAAATAAATAAATAAATAAATAAAATGTTAAAAAAGATCCTTCTACTTGAAAAGACTGGGAACATTTATTTGCCCTGAGATGCTTCTGTATCAGTTTCTAGCAGAACTGCTTAATACCTCCTAGACAGAGCTGCTGTGAGAGTCACAAGGTCACTGCTGCCCTACTTTCAGATGGTCAGAAAGGTCTCATGCCATGCTCTCTCAGAGCCGATTCACGCAAAACGAATGCTTTATTTCTTATAACCCGCCCAATTGTCTAGCCTGATCCTGTGTTTCCAAACTATAACATTCTATTGCTACTTAAAGCTCAGATCGCCACAATCACAATTTGAATGTTGTCCAAAAGCAATTTTTGGTCCTTAATCAATTGCCACAAATTTTAGTATTAGATGAAGGACCAAATAACATGTAACCATCTGTTTTAGACTGTGCCAAAATCTCACTGAAAATATGCCCTCTTCTAGAACAAGCTGCTCAGCAGAAATTAACAACAACAAAAAATTCATCACTTTTCTTCACTACAGGGCAGGTATATTTAATAAGGAGTATGGCAATTCAGTTTATCCTGCTTCCAAAGCAAGTTGTCAACTGTTTACTGACATTCTGGTGTGAGCCAGACACTGACTTTTCTCTACCAGAAATCATTTTTTGATAAATCCCATTGCCTTCTTCTGCCTGACTTTACTTAAAGTGTCCAGTATTACAGCTCAGTACCTGCTCAGATACAAAATCTTTCATTTGGGTTAGGAAAGAGGATGTATACTTATCTTAGAATTCTTAGCTAACAGGCAATTTCAGCAACGTTTAGATGACATTTAGTGGGAAGAGGGCCTTCGTAAGATTGTTGGGTGCCCATACTTCCTAAGAAAGATCTCTGACAAAGCAAAAAGTCCATGGCTGTAACTGGTGGATAAAGATTCAACAGTGAATCTGCATATATTATTATTTTTTAAATTCAGCAGTATTTACTGACTGTTAATCAGGACTGTGCCAGGAATGGCCACTCAGAGACAATTAAGACACAGTTCCTGTTTCTGAGGAGCTCACTGTCTAGCAGGGGACATGGGTTTGTGTGAAGAACGGATGGTATATATAAAATTACAATACAGTGACAAACGCTACAGCAGAATTGAGTTTAAAATGAAAATGGAATCACTAAGAGTGGTGTGAATAGTTTTCAGGCGTGCTCAGGGAAGGCGTCACAGGGATTATTTTTGCAGAGCCTGGAACAATACAAAGTTTTCCGGGAGGATAAAGGTTAGGGGAATGTGGATGGAAAAGAGAAGGATGAGTACTCAAGGCAGGGAAAATCATTCATCCAAGGACAAAGAAAAGCCCAAGGAGAGCAGCCAGGGCCCAAGTGGAGATCAGCAGATAAGACTGGACAAGTAGGCTAATGTGAGATCAGGGCCTTGGATGGCAAGCTAAGGAGTTAAGATCCTGTCAGGTGGATCATGGGAGGTGACAGGATTAGATCTGCTTGAGAAGGAGGGCTTGGAGCAGTCAGGTGGTAGGAGACCATGTTAGGCACGGGGGCTGTTGTGAGGGCATACCTGTCCCAGAGGCTAATCGGGACAGAGTGGCCTGCTTGGGGCCCACCAACCCACAGATAAGCAGGTGCTGCTGGTGCCAAGACCTGGTCTCCTGGAGATAAACACTAGAGCAGTGGTCAGGGGGCCCAGATAAGCCCTTGGCCTTTGGAACCCCTCTCTAGGTTATTTACATTCAAAATTTAACACCCAGGGGCACCAGCAGGCAGAGTAGGGTTTACTCTGGACATTCTGAACCCAATAGAGCATGTGTAGCTTAGTGGAGCCCAGGACTCGGGTTGCCGGGGTTTGAATCCTGGCTGTTGTCGGTGTCCTCCTGCTAGACAGCGATGGCATTAGCACCTGCCTCACAAGGTAGGTGTGAAGGTGAAGGGTCAGCCCATGAAAAGTGCTTAGAACAGCGTGGAACTCAGTAGGCCCACATAAATGTAAACTCTGTTAAGGAGCAAGCACGCAAAAAAAAAAAAAAAAAAAGAAAAGAAAAAAAGGGGCTTCCCTGGTGGCGCAGTGGTTGAGAGTCCGCCTGCCGATGCAGGGGACACAGGTTCGTGCCCCGGTCCGGGAAGATCCCACATGCCGCGGAGCGGCTAGGCCTGTGAGCCATGGCCGCTGAGCCTGTGCGTCCGGAGCCTGTGCTCTGCAACAGGAGAGGCCACAACAGTGAGAGGCCCGCGTACCGCCAAAAAAAAAAAAAAAAAAAAAAAAAGGAGCAAGCCGTTGGTTGATTGTACCATGTGAAATTAAAGCTGCTCTGGTGGGAAGTGGGGGGATCATGCTCCTTTCCCCTCCCCTTTTCTTGGAGTAGGCCTTGAGGGGATTTTTCTACCAGTTTGTAAATCCCTGGACTCTCCATTCCTGGGGTTAATTTCTCCACATTATTTCCTGAACCCTAGGAGTTCAAGCAGGGTGAGCTACTGATGCCAGGCCCGGAATAGTCTCTGGATGGAGTCTCTATTTCTCCAAAGACAGCAAAGTGCACGAACCCAAGGGACACCCAGTGAGTCACCCACCACCTAAGTGTACCAGAATAATCTGGCCTAGGTCCTTGCTCCCCGACGTTAGAAGCCATGCTCAGTGCCCTGCAGGTGGAGAGGGACAACTATGCATATCGCAGACACAGACATCCCTCCTGGCCCAGCAGTAAGGGCTTAGAGAGGGTTTTTTCTGAGGGGGAAAGAAAAAGCATCTCCCCAGCAGAATAGGAAGCTGTCATCCTTTCCCGCTACATAAGGTGGCCTGGGAGAAACAGACTGTTACGAGGAATAAATGAGTTAATGCAAGTTAAATACTTAGCATATGTGAAGCATGCAATGAACCTTCACTTAGGGCTGTTATTTATAGTCTGCAACCTCAATTCTTCTTACACCTATTGAAGTAGGTACGGTGTTCAGTGGGTTGAGTGGGTGTTCAGAGCCCAATAAATATACAGAACTGCATTAAAAAAAAACAACTCTCCAAGAAAAATTCTCTGTATCTTCATATTGTGAGTAGACAAAAGATATTTCACACATTATGACACACTATATAAATGAGGTAAAAAAGTAATCCTTTCTAGTCTGGTTCAAGGTCACTGCTATCATTTTAAAGCCTTCAATTTCTACTCAGCCAGATCCTGCAGGAATTCTAGGATCGTCTACAGATTTGGCATCCATTCACCATGAGTGGAGTGCTGTGCAGCTGAGGAGCTTTTCAAAGAGCCCTAACAAGTGAGATTTTACCCCAGCATGGATGACCCCAAATTAACAAGACAGGGGCAGTTCTAGAGGCAGCCTTTAGCCTCTATCAATAAAGGTTAGCTATTATATTAGACAGACCATTATACTCTGGGGAGTAACAAGTATCTCATTAAGTTATAAATACATTTAATGGCTTTAGTACTGTTTTACTTTGGAATATGAGGAAGAAAAGAATAGAACGCACAATTTCTACAGTCTAAAAGCCACTATTTTTCTTTATTTACCTATTTATTTACCTAAGTTTATTTACCTACAATACTGCTTATGAACTACCTTGGTTTTATAGCGCCCACATACTCCCTTGAAGGACAGCTGTGACTCTCCTGTAATCAAGCTACTTGCAGTGGGACAAGAAAGTGATAGAAGATTCTAAAATCAGATGGTTCAGTTTTGATTCGAACTAGTAAAACCAGTTCAGAAAAAGACTGTAAGACTTCTCTCTCCACCTTCACTCCCCTTCTGATTTCTCATTATGGGAAAAAAATGCCATTTGTTCCTATCTTCATTCGCCATACTCTAAACACAGGACACTGAGCAAGTTTTCTTAAAAAGAACACAAGATAGAGATGGAAGGGTACAGAGTTCTTATCTTTCATGTTCTGCACTGAGAAAGAATAAATTTAAAATCACTTACCAAATAGTAAATGACTGTTACATCAAGTTCAACAAGCTTACCTCATTTCCTGTTGCTGACCTGCTAACTGGTCCATTGACTGTGGGCAAATTCTAGAGCTGTACACCCTCCAAGGTGCCCAGGCGCGGAGACTGTTCTCAAGAAATGCTTCGGTGGTTTGGTGGGAAGCAGTCCCTGATCTATGAGGAAATCTAAATAAACTGCACAGGTGTTACATGCTCCATCTGGATAACACCCCTCACATTCCACCCTGCTTCTGTTCCCAAATACAAATGAGCCACTTCATCTTTTTCCTTTCTCCTGATAAGAAACGGTGCTTCTCATCTTCACACACAGAGGTCTCTGCCCCTGCAGGAGCTGTATGGGAAAACCTGCTTCCTAGGTGGGCTGGACTGCAGGTAACCAGAGGCCTCAGCAGGGTACCCAGGAAGGGTAAAAGTAGGGGTTGGAGGGGTCACCATGCTGCAGCGCCTGAACTGTTTGCCCTTGGTCAGGATGGACCGGCCCCACCTCAAAAAAAGGCCAGAAATGGTTCTTTTGGACTTCTTCCCATACAGAGAATGGCTAAGCTAGCTGAGGCAATCTGTAGCTGGCTTCAAAATCAGCAGTGGGGAGGGGAAAAAAAACCCTCACAACAAACAGTGGTAACAGAAGGTTTGTGTGGGAAGATGGTTAAGTTTGGTCTAAAACAAGCAGTGTCTCTGGTAATGAGCTGTTGTTAGGAAATACGTGGGGCCCACAGTGCCTGCGGCACTTTTAAAGAGCACTACTGCTGCCGCTTGAGGGTTTTCTTGGCGGGCGGGGGGGGAGAGGGAGGGGAGGAGGGGAGGGGAAAGTGAGGGGAAGCAGAGACCCAACTAAAGAGCACGGAGGCACTACAGAGCAGTGGAAAAGCCACCTCCGTGTGTTGTAGCCACAAGTCCTGCTTTTGAATCTCAGCTCCACCCCATAGTCGCAGAACCACCTTTGGTAACAGACGTACCTCCTCTGAATCACAGCAGGCTCACATGTGAAATGAGTACACCCAAGGCATCATCTGGGGTTCTGGCAGGAAAACAGATCCATACTCAGCTGCAGGGACTGAGGAGAGTTTCATAAGGGACTATTTACAAAGGGTACGGGCAGGGTTAAGGAACTCCTATGAGGACACTTAAGCCCCCGAGGGCCGGCAAGACAGGGAGTCAGGACCAACCCTCAGCTTGAAAGGACAAGAGAAGGGTGTTGCTACCCAGCCCTGAAGCTGCCTGACAGGAGCTGGGGCCCTGGCAGAGGAGCCCATCTGCTGTCCACCCACACCTGGCAGAAAGGAGCCGGGCGAGTGAAGGCCCTGCCTTCTTTCTCCTCCCATCCGCCAAGCTCCTCCCAGCGTGTCTCTGGTAGATCCTAACCAGAAGCCAGAAGGACGGGTCCATAGAGGCAAGCCTCCAAAGTGAAGCACAAGGTGGGGAGGGAATCTGGAGGAGCAAACAGAGAATAACCAGCACACCTAAATCCCTGATGGGGCTGGTGGGGGTTTAAGTGAGTTAATCGTCATAAATGCCTGACACAGCAAATGATCACTCGCTACCCATTTGATCGGGCTGTCTATTTGGCATTTACTTGTCAAAAGGCCACGATATAACTTTTATTCTCAGGTGGCAAAAGCCAGAATGAAAACAAAGACATGTGGTCATAGATCCACAGTGAAAAACAAAACTTTTACAAAGTTGACAGATAACATTTATTAAAACATGTCATACAAAAGGCCATGGTCTCTTCTATAAGAAGAAAATATTAAACAGTAACATTCAATTAAGTAAAACCATGCTGTACACTGAAGACAGCAATATATAAAGACAAAACTATTCAACTTTTGCAACACAGGCATAACATTTCACAAAATATCAATAAGATATGCACCTAATGATAATCTATTTATCATCAAATGGTTTTGTGGTCTAAGTCACCTGACTTGCATAAATAAAGTAATTTTCTAGAAGAAACATTGGGAACCTCATAAAAGGAAAGAAGGCAGCAGCAATTGACATTATGACACAGGCTTCAAGCAAAACTAAAAAAAAAAACTAAAAAAAAAAAAGTCACATTTGCAAAATGTGTTCCAGCATCTTCCCATAGGGCACTATCAGTAGAGATTTGAAATAAGAAACATGTACCTTTAAACACATAAGTAGCAAAGAAAAAACCCAAACAAACACACACCCTGGTTTCACTGAACAAAGTTAGTCACCCATGAAAGCAACCTAAATCACAAAATTAGTGTGGCACAGAGGGCTGGGGGGTGAGGCCGCGGATATATGTTGCTTGGTTTTCAGCATTCCTAATTATCGGAGACCGTATAAAAGCAAACACCTGGCTTTGGTGTGATGGCATCCTCTCCACCCTCCCCCGGGGGGCTGCAGCAAATCCTCTTCCTCAGGGAAAGCACAGTGTTGTTGCTCCTGCTCTGCCCCCACTTCACTTCTACAGCAGCTTGAGGAGGTGTGTGCCTCCGTGGGAAGACCACTGAGACTAAGCAGCTTTCCCAAACAGCTAGAAGTCAGCTTAGGGTCAGTTTAGTTCAGCAAATGCCCACCAGAACGGAGGAGACCCTTTTGGGCAGACTCTTTGAAAGTAGTGGCCAAAAGAAGAGACTGGAGGAAAGTGAGATCTAGAAATCAGAATCAACAGGCTGGGGTCCGAGAGTGCCAGAGGACAACCCTCCACAGTTGAGGAAAGGCTATCGTAGTCCTTCCTCAGTTAGACGGTGATACCTACTTTACCAAGTGGATTATTGCAATGTGTGTATCTAAAATTAAAGGCATAGCGTAAGTACTAATATTAAATACCACTGGTGGTGCCTTGAAGCCCTGTCCCACTGGGATTGGAGAAAAACCACAGTTAAGACTCAAAGTAGGGGACAAATACCTTGGTTGTAGGCCATTGACAAGATCCCTGAAAGACTGTTTGGAAATGTTAACCCCCTGCTATCCAAACTCAATGGGAAGGATAAAGATTTTCTAAAGCTGTACTGAGGGTAAGGAGAGAGACTATCTATCCAACCCAGGGTGGGCAGGAAAAAAAAAAAAAAGGTAGTAATAGAGTATGATCTCCTAATCCTAAAAGCAAAGTCTATCAACATTCACTTCTAACATCCAAACTAAGGCAACCCCTTTCCCCGCCGCTCTGAACACGGCCAGCATTTCAGACACCCAGCCACCTCACAGGGTCTGGCTGACCTGATTAGCAACTCTAATTTGTACAAAACCCCCACTATCATAAAAAGCTTTAAACTGCAGATGTGAGGAACTTACATTTTATATTCTACATTTAGTAGCTGATGTACAATAAAGGAGTTCAATAAAAGATATCCCTCTCTTCATAACACATTAAATAAGTCCCAGCACAACTGACTGCTTCCAAAACTACCACCGAAGAGCTGCCCAGTAGTCCTGGCTGAACAAGAGCTCTTCCTCAGTTACTCATGATGGGGTGCTGTGCTGATCTCAACATAACTGAAGGACCATGATTTTTCCAGAATATTTTAATTTTACCTCTCAGACTCTTCTTCCCAAATGTCCCAACACTCATGTGAATATAATCTTTAATAGAAACCAGCACATCAAACCTTCCAAACAGGCAGAAAATGGTTTCCTGATAACCATGGGAGAGGGTGATCAGCTTCTGGCAGAACAAAATGACTTCACTGCCTTAGTACTGAAATTAGTAGGAGTAATACAACAATTTCTCCTCACATATAAAGGCTAGGATCATACCTAAAACCCATTGCTTCTAACGTGAGAAAAAGAGAAGGAGCAACTGAGCTTGATTGTAAGTCACCTCTATATTCTCTGTTAGGTACACAGAGAAATGACTGTTAACTGGTGAAGTTTCAACACTAAGAGAAGAAGATATTAACGTGGCAAACAACCAAGAGGTAATATCTAGTTTCTAGGTTAAAAAATCAATATATATATATATATTTATAATAAAGTTTTAAATACAAAGTGCTTTTTATATATCGAGAATGATACAGTGTTAATGAATACATCCCTGTTTTGTAACCTCGATTACAAGAGTTAACTGGTAAGTAAGTCTGTCTTTCCCCTTTCCAAACAACGTTTAACAAGTAAATGCCTTGATGGTAGGAGCTTGAGGATCAGAGGCCATTGCCAGCAAAGTCTCCCACTTCAGAGCAAAGCCAAACTCTTAGAACAAAATTTCACCCCAAATCCAAGAAAAGTTATTTTTATTTTAAGGAAAAAAAGTTTCCACTAAGAAATAATAAGCCGGTAAGTTTACGGAAAAGTTAACATAACAGTAGCACCCTGTCCCTACCCTGGTGACAACTTCAGGTATGTCACACAGCTTAAAACAGCCTGAACATGCTTCTTTTTTAACCTAAAACCTCTGGGTGATCCTCAGAAAAGGTCTCAGAATAGCTGCTTTTCTTGTTTTTTTGGTAGATATAGCTATGTAGACTTGTAAACTTACGCAGCTTTATCCATAATATGAGTGCATGAATCTGTGGACTACTTCCTAAAATTAGGACTCTTTCTTTCTGCCTTTTAAAACACATTCCAGCACTCCTAAAGAGCCAGGAGGATTAGCTCAGTGTACCCCTCTACGAGTATCTCCCCCACCAGTGTATTTTCAAGACTCCTCTTTTCTTGGGTAATTGTACCCCACAACTTGCCCCGCCCAAGTATAACCTGACACTCAAAATTCTGCTACTCGGCTACTCGCATTCTGACAGTTGTAGTGTCACTGTAGCACTCTATTAGCTCCTGAAGTTCATAGGTAACTCTCAGCCGTGACTGCTGGCTCCTTCCCAGTAACTGTGGTCATTGACTGACCTCTTCAGGAAGCACCATAATCTAAGACAGAGTGAATCGGCTGGAGCAGCCAATGGTACCGTGGTCAGAGAGTCAAAGCCGGCTAGATGTCTACTAGCCACAGAGCAGATCCCACTGTGTGGATGCTACAATTAAACGGGATTTGGGACAGCAAACCAGTTAGAAATACCTACGTCTGGCACCCTAGAGAATTACAATTAGAAACAGTTGTTTAAACTAAATGTTAGTACTAAAATATAAAACTCTGACTTATCAAGAGTCTGACACACATTGTGACAGTGGCATCTTACAGAATTTGAAGCTTGTACCATAAGTTATTTGTTTCTTACTTAGAATGTCACCCTCTTAGTATCTCCATAGTTTTGGTTAAAATACCCTTTAGAAAGAATAAACCTAGGTAAGAGAGCTCTGTTAATCAACTTAGTATCCTAGGAATCACATTGTTTGTAGCTATTACATAAGTAGCATTTCGTTCAGTGAAGCAGCTACCAAAACAAACCCACATTACCTAAGTATCTATAGTAAGAGCAAAATGAAATTCCAATATGACCTTGTAATAATGAGTGATCAAAAACTGCTGCCACCTGAAATGGAACTGGTGGGTTGGAGTCCAATTCCAAGTGCAGGTGTCTCTATCACCAAGTCCACCTGCCTCATTCACAATGGGCCTGAAGGTTTACCTTGCCAGGTGTGAGGTGGGCTAGCTTATCCCCATTACCCACTCCAGGCCTGGAACATACAAATTTGAAAAATTAAGATTTTTTAATTGGCCTACTTAGAGCTGGTCTTTCAGAAATATCTTCCTTTTTTTTAAGCTTCTCTCATAATAGCAAGTAGCACGCATCATCTGTGCCCAGATTTGCATAATTACCATAGTTTATTTTTGTGCCTGCCACTCAAGGGCCAGATCCTATTTTTAGTTAGCCTCAGTCGTATTCTGCTCAGCCTTTGCAGCTTCGTAGGACTTGGTACAAGAAGTCACATGCCTGTGGAAACTGTCCCTCCACATAAACCTCTTTGCACAGATATTACACTCATATGGCTTTATGCCTGTGTGAATTTTCATGTGGCCCACGAGATGATGCTTCATTTTGAATTTCTTACCACAGACACCACAGCCGTAAGGCCGAAGACCAAGGTGCATGCTCATGTGTCGATCTCTCTGACTCTTGTGAGTGAAACTTTTCCCACACTGACAAGGATACAGCTTGTCGGTGGCTGAGAATCCTAGGTGGGAAGCTTCTTCTTTAATCCCTGTTACCATTTCAATATTCTCACTGTAGCCTGTTGCTAGGGCAGCCTCCTGTCTGTGCCCAATCAGATTCCCATCCGACCTCTCTCCGGAAAACTCCTCCATGGAGGAGCCATAGAAGTCCACCTGCTCGTCGTAATTGCTTTCGTCGGCCTGCTCATCAAACTCTGCTTCCCCTTTCTTCTCCCCGACGTGAAAGTCTTCCTCTACTCCCGAGGGCTGGACCGAGTGCTCCGTCTGCATGGTGCTGATGGACTCCGTGACCTGGTGCTCATCGTAGGATGCATGCACATCCATGCCCTCGCACGCTTGCTCAAAGCGCTCAGGCTTCACATGGATCCAGCGTTTGTGAGCCATTATGCTGGGCTTGCTGTACATGGGCCGGGTGTAGTGGAACTCGGCACTGTCGCTGGCCCCCTCCTCCCCATCCTGGCTTGCCATCTCAGTGCTCAGCCGGTCATGCTCTGTGGACGAGTTGCTAGGAAGGTATTCATGCTCGGTGAGCTGAGATGACAGCTCGTCTTTGGTGCTCTCCTCTTCATTCTCTCCGTCCCTCAGTTCCTGGGCTTTGGGGAAATCCGCATGGCCCCCCGAGCCCAGCTCAAAGCTCTCTACCAGGCCATTGTAACTACTGCTGCTGGGAGACTGGTGGTCACTGCCATGATTTAGCTTCTGACAAAGGACTGTAGGGTTTCCTTCTAAAACCTCAGTGCATTTGTCTACCACATGCCACATCTGGAGGAAGCTCGCTGCTGTTAAGTAACTAACAATTTCTGGAGCAGGCATTACTAGACGTCCCGTGTAACTTGATAGGAGAATGTTCTCAAACACTCTGGGGTTCATCACATCAGGCAAAACAATCCTCCTGCTGTTTTTCAGGAGTACCTGGTCACAAAAGTAGGGTGAACTGGCAGCAAGAACGGCTTTGTGTGCTCGGAAAATGTGGCCTTGGACAACAATGGAGACATCACATAATTGTCCTTGCTGGCGCTGCTGGTTCAGTTTCTGCAGAATGGTGCTGGAAAAATCAGGAAATTCTACTCGAAAAGAGTTTGTTCCAGGCTCCATTTCATCACAAATCTTGTTTGGTGCTACAAGAGAAAGAAATATTAGTACTAATTCCAGCCCAAAGAGAAACTTATTGATCACTAAGAAAACTAAGACAAGTTCCACAGTTCCATAAAGTCCCCTAGCCTGTGGGCATGGTGGGTGGAGCATTCATTCCCCAGAGCAAGGCTTGCAGGTGCGAGTGTGCCAAAAGCAGGAACCAGCCACCATTCTTTATGGTAGTAATTCTTGATACCGTCTGTGTCTATGAGTGGGAAAATAGAATCCAGAGATATTTGTAAGCTATATAAATCTCAAGTAAAACAAAGTAAATATTTCTAGTCAAAACAAACACAATACCTGTTCCAAACGACAGAATTTTTAAGAGGCCTCAGATTCAACCTACATTTGACAAGTTGGGGTGAGGAAGGAATTGTGGAAAAAAGGAAAAGCACAGGTGAAGGCTCTCAGGCAGAAATGATCATGGTAACTGCAAGGAACTGCAAGGAAACCACCAGGCTAGAACCCACTAAGGGGGCAGGGGGCTGAAGAGGTGGGGCCAGAACAGTCAGGCCTTTGGTCCTTCAGCACCACAGGGGTGAACTCGCCGAGGTCCCAAACAATATGGGTTTCTCTAGTTGCTGTCAGCATTTTAGCCCTTTAAGAGCTTCTCATAATGTGAAGCAGAATGAAATGGCAAGGCAAGGTATTCTATTGGGTGATCTCCAAATTGTTTAAAAAGTTATAGAACAAAGAGGATAGTAAATACTGTCCCTGTTACTGAATGAACTCAATCTGAAAATAAAGTTATAACAAAGAATAAGGGATTGCCTGTGGCATTACTGTAAATATATTTTGTGGGATAAGTCAAGCATTAGAGACAATTCCTAACGAGAGTGATCAACGAGATGAACTCTGCAGCATGCTCAGGCCCCATAATTCCACAGTAAATTAAAACAAACCAGAAAACTCAACAGATTTATTGGTGCTATTTGTCACCTAGGTCTAATACCATATCTAAACATTGCTGAATACCAGATTTTCTAAGTATGAGAAAAAAGAAGCAGATAACCCAACAAAGGTTGAAAGTTATCTTTCAGAGATAGGGAGAGATGCCAAGAGAAGAAACTAATGTTTCCTGGGTAATTACTATATACTGCGTTGGCCAAAGTTTGTTTGGGTTTCTCTGTAACATGGAAATTTCTGGCCAACCCAATACCAGGAACTGTACACCTTTTTTCACCTAATCTTTGTAACGACCCTGCAAACGTAGAGGACTGACATTCTTAAGTTCACTATTTCAAGTAACTTTCCTAAGGCTAAAATAAAAGCTAGTTTTTATTACGCTGGAATTTGAAATCTAGGTCTCTATGACTCCAAAGCCTATGCTATTTTTCCTATCACGTCACTGCCTCTTCTAAGAAGATGCTAAAATACCAGATTACTCATTAATAATTTTAAGAGGTAAGGCAGTGTTTTCAGAATGAAGTATTAATTTATGGTTTATAGCTCTTAACGCATTTCATAATAATTTAAAACAAAAAAATAAGACCAGGAAATAAATTATTTAGGTATTTGTTATTTCAAAAGGAAAAGTTAACTACATAAATGTATATAGACTAGAGGTATGTATATTCTGAGAACTACATCTGGATTCTCTGCTCTCACCAGTAAAGAATTTTGATTTTAGCTATTTGAAAAAAGGAAGGGGGGAATAAAACACACGCATAAAAAAATTTACAAAAACGCTGTTAAAAAAAAAATCTCTCCACCATTTACTCCTAGTCCCCCACCTCCCGCGGAAGGAAATCACCATTAACAAACTCCTGTATATATTTCTAGAAACTTCTCTGCACGTATATCAGAATAAATCATATACATCCTTTAAAAATTCCTACCCAAATGGGCTCATTACCTACGTTCTGTTCTGTACTTAGCTTTTGTCACTCAATGTATCTTGTAGAACATCTGACGTACTATAAACTGATTATGTCCCCCCAAATGCGTATGTTGAAACCCTACCCCAATGTGATGGTGTTCGCTTTGGGGGATGATTAGGTCATGAGGGCAGAGCCTCCCGAATGGGATTAATTAGATTCATTAGTCCCTTATGAAAGAGACAACAGAGAACTCCCTTGTCCCTTTGGCCATATGAGGACACAGTGAAAAGACAGCTGTCTATGAACTAGTGAGTGGGCCCTCGCCAGAAGCCAAATCTGCTGGCACCTTGACCTTGGACTTCTCAGCCTCCAGAACTCTGAGAAATAAATTTCTGTTGTTTATAAGCCACCCAGTCTATGACACTTTGTTATGGTAGCCCGAATGGACTAAGACACCACATTAGCATAAAAAGAGGTAACTCATTCTGCTTAATGGCTATACAGCTTTCTCCTATGTGGATGTATGATAATTTAATCAGTTCTCTTCTTACAGAATTTCAATTGTCTGGGTTTTTGAAATTATGACTATCTTGGCATATCCTTGGAAAAAGCTATAGGGTAATCTCTACCAGTGGAACTGCTGGGTCAAAGGACTATGTGTTTGACATTCATATATGTATATATACGTATATAACTAATTTCCAAAAAGGTTGCACCAAGTCACACTCCTACCAACAGTAAATGACAGTGTCTACTCCCCTACACCCTTACCAATGCTGGACTTCATCAAGCAAGGCAAAAAAGTTTGCAAATCTCCTAAGTGAATAATCCATGATTCACTGTTTTGATCAACATTTCTTTCATTATGAATGAGACTGATATTCTATTCATGTTTACTGGTCATTTGTTTTTGCTATATATTATCAGTCATATCCTTTGCTCAAATAAATTGAGCGATTCATCTTACTGATTTTTGTAAATTCAGATTAACTTCGAAATTTGTGTAAATTATCCAATCTTTGCTTTTGTGGCCCCAGGATTTTGTGTTAGACACACAAAGGCATTCCTGACTCCAAGATTATTTTTAAAAAGTAAAAAGAATTGTTTAGGTTTTATTCCTGGCACCATTTTTTAAAAAGGCATTTAAACCTTTAATATGCAAAGAGTTTACTTTGGTATAAGGAGAAGGTTAGGATCTAGTTTTTCCTTTCCCCTCCAAAATGGCAAGCCTGTTTTTCCTACAGTATTTATTGAATAACTCATCTTTTCCTCAAGATTTCAAATATCTGTTGTGGAATTTTATGTGACCAAGATAAGGCTTTTAAAAACAGTTCTATAAAAATAAACGCCATAAGCGATGTTAGAGAAAATGGTGGAGTAGGAAGCTTTAGGTGTCAATCCCTCCACTAAAACAACTAGTAAACTGTTAAAATGATCAGAATAAACCATTTCTGAACTCTGGAATCTGATCAGACACTTACAGCAACCAATGCAATGCTCGATGAAAGAAGAGGCTGCTAAACCTCGTTAAGAGAGCAGCGTGCTGCAAACCAGCAATAATCCCCATTCCTCGGCTCTGCCACAGTTTGCAGGACAGTGGCCCAATTTCCAAGAGTGCCTGGCTGATGCCAGGGTGGCAAGAACAACACTGTCCAAAAATTGGGGGTTTTGCATCTTGGCCAGTCTGGCCAGCCCACACAAGCTTTTTCTTGGCCCCCTCAGGCTGCAGTGGTTTTCCCAGTAGCATCCATCGGAAGATTTTAAAATGCAAACACCACTCCCCATTCCTTGGGCCCAAATATTTAAGGAAATCTCTGTCAGGACACGGCCTATCACACAGATAAAGCAATAGAAACTTCCATGACTACATGCAACAAGGAATACAGACTTTGCAAAACAGTTTAGAAAAAAATCACCATACAGACAACTGCAGCCATCAACAAGAAACAAAAAAAAAATCCCCTAGGAGGGGAAGAATCTGATTTCAAGAGCTACCACATTAGAATACTAAAAATATCCAGTTCTGAACCAAAAATTACAAAGTATACAAAGAAAAAGGAAAACAAGGTACATTCACAGGAAAAAAAGAATTAGAAACTATCCTTGAAGAATTCCAGACATTGTTAAGTCCTAGTCAAAGCCGTTAAAGTCAACTGTCTTGGATATGCTCAAATTGTTAAAGAAAACTATGGACAAGGAACTAAAGAAACAATGGCAATAAACAGACAGAAATTATAAAATGTAACCAAATAGAAATTCTGGAGCTGAAAAGCGTAACAGCTGTATTATGGGCTGAGCTGTATCCTTCCAAAATTCCTATGTTAAAGCCCTAATCCCCAGTACTTCAGAATGTGACTATATTTGGATTTAGGGCCTTTAAAAAGGTAATTAAGTTAAAACGAGGTTGTTAGGGTGGGACCTAATCCAAGCTGACTGGTATTCTTATAAGAAATGAAATTTGTACAGAGAGATATCAGGCATGCGTGCAATGTGAAGACACAGCGAAATGCTGGCACCTGCAAGCCAAAGAGAAAGGCCTCAGGAGGAACCAAATCTGCCAACATTTTGATCTCAGACTTCTAGCCTCTAAAATTCTGAAAAAATAAATTTTTGTTGCTTAGGTCACCTAGCCTGTGGTATTTTATTATGGCAGACCAAGGAAACAAATACAAGATGAAATTAAAAATTCATAATAAGGAGTCCAATGGCAGATTTAAGCAGGCAAAAGGAAAAAAATTCATCAAACTCAAATGTAAAGCAATTGAAACATCCAGTCTGAGGAGTATTAGGAATGAAGAAAAAGAAACACAATCTGAGGTACCTATGGAAAACCAAATATACCAACATGCAAATCAGAGTCTCAGAAGGAGGAAAAAGAATAGAAAAGATATTAAATTATGTAATGATTGAAAACTTCCTGAATTTGATGAAAGACATAAACCTCACACATCCAAGAAGCTTAACTCCAAGGAGATAAAATTAAAGAGGTCCACATGAGATACACTGTAAGTCAAATAGTGGAAAGCCAAAGACAATGGAGAATCTTGAAAGCAGCAAGAAAGAAGCCACTCATCACACAAAAGGGATCCTCAGTAAGACCAACAGCTAACTGCTCATCAGAAACCACGGCACTCAGAAGGCAGTGAACGACATATTTAAAGTGCTAGGATAAAGATCTGTCAACCAGGAACTCTACACCCGCAAAACTATCCTTTCAAGAATGAAGGAGAAATTAAGACACTCCCAGATAAACAAAAGCTAAGGGTGTTTGTTACTAATAGGTTTCCTCTACAAGAAACGATAAAGGCGTCCTTCAGGCTGAGATAAAAGAACACTAGAGGGCTTCCTTGGTGGCGCAGTGGTTGAGAGTCCACCTGCCGATGCACGGGACACGGATTCGTGCCCCGGTCCGGGAAGATCCCACATGCCGCGGAGCAGCTGGGCCCGTGAGCCATGGCCGCTGAGCCTGCGTGTCCGTAGCCTGTGCTCCGCAACGGGAGAGGCCACAGCAGTGAGGGGCCCGCGTACCGCAAAAAAAAAAAAAAGAAAACTAGATAGTAATTCAAAGCCATATGAAGGAATAAAGACTACTGATAAAGGTAACAGCATAGGTAAATATAAGAGCTGATATTATACTTTTGGTTTACAACTCCTCTTTTTTTCCTGAATGATTTAAAAGGCAAATGAATAAAACGATAATTATAAATCTACGTTATCAGGCACACAATGTATTAAGATGTAATCAGTGACAATCACAATATGAAGAGGGAGGGATGGAGACGTAGAGGAGCAGAGTGTTCACACACTGTTGGAACCAGCTAAGTTTAAGAGGTTACTTGTAAACCTCAAGGTAACTACTAGGAAGATAACTAAAAATATACATGAAAAGGAAAGAAGGGAATCAAAACTGTATACAAAAACAAAACAAAAATCTCAATTAAAAAGCAGTAAGGGAGGAGTTGAGGAACAAAAAACATGTAAGATACACAGAAGATAGCTAGAAATAAATGGTAGAAATAAATCCTCCTTTATCAGTAAATTACTTCAAATGTAAATGGATTAAGCTCTCCAATTAAAAGGCAAGAGACTGGCAGAATGGATAAAAAAACATGGTTTATCTATATGTTGTCTATAAGAGACTCACTTTAGATACAAAGGCACAAAGATGTTGAAAGTAAAATAATGGAAAAGGTATGTCACGCAAAGAGAAACAGAAGGAGCTGCGGTGACTATATTATTATCAGACAAAATAGATTTTAAGTCAAAAAGGATCACTCTATCAAGAATACATGATAATTAAAAACATATATGTACCTACGGCTTCCCTGGTGCCACAGTGTATAAGAATCTGCCTGCCAATGCAGGGGACACAGGTTCAATCCCTGTTCTGGGAAGATCCCACTGAGCAACTAAGCCGGTGCGCCACAACTACTGAGCCTGAGCTCTAGAGCCTGCAAGCCACAACTACTGAAGCCCGCGTGCCTAGAGCCCACACTCCGCAACGAGGAACCACCGCAATGAGAAGCCCACGCACCGCAACGAAGAGTAGCCCCCACTCGCTACAACTAGAGAAAGTCCACGCGCAGCAACAAGGACCCAACAGAGCCACAAATAAATAAATAAATAAATAATAAAAACAAAACAAAACATACATGCACCTAACAAAAGAAATATATATGAACAGAAATGAAGAGAGAAACATACACATCTACAAAACAGGTGGAGACTTCAATACCTCACTTTCAATAATGGATAGAAAAATAGGACAGAAGATCTATAAGGAAATAGAGGACTTTAACAATATTATAAATCACTTATACTGAAAAGACACATAGAGAACACAAACAGAAAGGAATGAAGCTCTGATATATGCTGCAACATGGATGAACACTGCAAACGTTACACTAAAACAACATGCTAAACATTTATGTAAGCCAGACGAAAAGTACAAATGTATAATTCTACTTATGTGAAATATCTAGAATAGGCAAATTCAGAGAAAGTAGATTAGAGGTTACCAGGGGCTCAGGTGAGTGAGAAATGGGGAGTTATTGCTTAATGGATAGAGTTTCTATTTGGGGTGACGAAAATATTTTGGAACTAGAAAGTGGTGCTGATTGCACAACACTGGGGTATAATTAATGTCACTAAATTGTATACCTGAAAATGGTTAAAGTGGCAAATCGAATGATATTTATTATTATTATTATTTTTTTAGATGTTGGGGGTAGAAGTTTATTTATTAATTTATTTTATTTTTGCTGTGTTGGGTCTTCGTTTCTGTGCGAGGGCCTTCTCTAGTTTTGGCAAGCGGGGGCCACTCTTCATCGCGGTGCGCGGGCCTCTCACCATCGCGGCCTCTCTTGTTGCAGAGCACAGACTCCAGACGTGCAGGCTCAGTAGTTGTGGCTCATGAGCCTAGTTGCTCCGCGGCATGTGGGATCCTCCCAGACCAGGGCTCGAACCCGTGTCCCCTGCACTACCAGGCAGATTCTCAACCACTGCACCACCAGGGAAGCCCCCTGAATGATATTTATTTTTTTACCACACATGAAAAAAAAAAAAAACTGGAAAAAAAGTCATGTAACTTTATTTTTAACTGTGTCAAGGTGGTAACAGTCTTTGTAATTTAGTAAGTACCTGACCTCTACCCTTAAATTTGAGTGAATGTCGCATTTCTACATATTCCCCCTCTCCTACTGGTTTTCCTGCTATATAAGCAATATTTACAAACTCACAGGCAGTTGTGACCTATATTAATAGTACAGTTGCCATTTCAATTGTTAAGAGTTTCATAAAAGTAATTAACTCACTAAAAATTTTTTTTTTAAAAACCTACAACATAAAACACTATATGCAAAGTACTGTGGGAGATTTCTAAGATGATGATGGAATGTCACTGTCCAGAGTTTATAATCTGGTAGGGAGATAAAAAACACGCATACAACCCTGCTATTCAACGCAAAGCCTGATAAAAAGTACCACAAAAGAGTTACAAATTCAAGAGGAATTCAGAGGCGGGAACCTGGTATACTCTACAGTTATATATCCTGTCACTATAAATTTTGGTGTCACCAGGGTAAGAGGAAGACTTGAGAGCAGCATATAATTCTTCCCATCTACTACATCCTAACCAAAAAATCTAAGAAATACAGAAAAACTAGCCTGAAAAGTTGGGATCAGAGTTATCTATATGCAACAAATTTTAATTAAGGACATAGTGGAGATGGGGCCACGATAAAGGGAGACACTGACCTGGCAACTCCACCTGCTATACCAGGCAATCTGGTAGCAGTAATCCTGACAGAGGACCAACGGATACCTGTTCATCTGGAAGGCCTGCAGCTGAAAAGCCAGGGCAGACCACAGGAAAGGTCTTGCATATTGGCAACATTCAGAGATGGCTGCATTGGGATACCAAAGGTTGCACACTGCCTCAGCAGAAAACTTTTAAAGACTTCATACGAGAGGGTAGCTCCAGGAAGGAGGCAAAAACATAGCCCATCCTTTGCCAGCTGGGCCAAAGAGACAAAAATAGGCCCCTGGTAAAACAATTTCACCAACACAGAAGGAAGTGCTCCAACTCTCTTAACAGTGCCTCAGACCTAGCCTCCAGCCCCAGCCATTTTACTCAAGCTAACCCTGGTGTCCATATAGTCAGCCCATCCTCCAGCAAAAGAGCTAAGAGTTGATTATAACAGCATTCAGGTAGACAGTGAAGGACCCCAAAATAATCTGCCCAAAAAGGGGGAAATTTTCAGACCTGAACAAAATGTTTCCCAACATAGTTTTATTCTGTAAATAAATGGGGTCTGTAAATAGATTCTACAATAACCAAGAAAAAGAAAATAGTAAAGTGTAAACAAAGAGCACAGTTTAGACAGCATTTTTAAACTGATTTCCACAAACATGAAAACGCAGTCTCCATGAATGAAGTTTAAGGAAGATAAGACAAAACAGTAGAATGATATGAAAAAAAGAGCCACTGAATTAAAGACAAGATGTAAGGAAACTAAAATAGAGCAAAAATTTAAACAGGCAATAAGGAGCAGAATTGCAACTATAGAAAATGGAATCAATGATGTGGAAGGCACTTTGAGGAACTTTTATGCAGGAGGAGGATAAAAATATGAAAACAGCAAGGGAGAAGATAACAGAACAGGAGAACAGAGAATAGAGATCCAACATATGGCTAATTAGCGTCCTTGAAAGAAATAACAAAACGAATGGAGTAGAAGGAATAATCAAATAAAATATTTAATAGAAGAAAACTTGCCTGAGTGTAAAGCCTTGAGTATTCAGAAGAGTCTTGCCTCAGCAGTGGGGACAAATTAGTCCTAGACAAAATGCAGTTCTGGTCCCATTAAACAAAGCTTAAAAACAAGCCTCAGGGCTTTCCTGGTGGCGCAGTGGTTGAGAGTCCGCCTGCCGATGCAAGGGACACAGGTTCGTGCCCCCGTCTGGGAAGATCCCACATGCCACGGAGCGGCTGGGCCCGTGAGCCATGGCCGCTGAGTCTGCGCGTCCGGAGCCTGTGCTCCGCAACGGGAGAGGCCACAACAGTGAGAGGCCCGCGTAACGCCAAAAAAAAAAAAAAAAAAACAAGCCTCACACATACCACGGAGCAACTAAGCCCATGTGCCACAACTACTGAGCCTGTGCTTTAGAGCCCGTGAGCCACAACTACTGAGGCTGCGTGCCACAACTACTGAAGCCCACGTGCCTAGAGCCTGTGCTCCACAACAAGAGAAGCCACCACAATGAGAAGCCTGCGCACTGCAATGAAGAGTAGCCCCCGCTCTCCACAACTAGAGAAAGCCCGCGCACAGCAATGAAGACCCAATGCAACCAAAAAAAAAAAAAAAAAAAAAGCCTCAAAAGGATTAAAATATTTCCAAATAAATTAATTGTGTTCCAGAACAAAGCTTAAGGATATTTACATAATACAAAAAATCCAGAACCCAACAAGGTAAAATTCATGTCTGGCATTCAATTAAAAAAAAAAATCACCTGGGATGCAAAGAAGCGGGAAAATATAAACCATATTAAGGAGAGAGAAAAAAGAAAAACACTGATCAACAGAAACAGACCCAGAAATGACAAACTTACACAATTGGTAGAAAATTCTACATCCCATGTGTTCAAGAAAATAGAGGAAAATTAAGCATAGTAGGTAGACAGGAAAACAAACAAACAAACAAACAAACCCATATTGAACTTCTACAGACAAACACTGGATGAGAATAACAAAAGAATTAACATGAAGAATAGATTAGTGAACTTGAAAACACAGCAACACAAACAACCTAAAATAGAAAAAAGATGAAAAAAAAAAGAAAACAGGAAGGGGGGAAAGAGTATCAGTGAGTTGTGGGACAACTTCAAGGCACAAAATTGGAGTCTCTGAAGGAGTGGGAGGGTATAAAGCCCAAAATTTATTTGAATAACAGCCAAAATCTTCCTGAAGTTGATAAAAACTATAAAGCCACAGATCCAAGAAGCTTGACAAACCCCAAGCACAAGAAGTATGAAGAAAACTATACCAAGGCATATCATAATCAAATCACTGAAAACTAGTAACGAAGAGAAAATCTTAAAAGCAGCCCGAGAAAAAAGATTCATTGTGTACAGAGGACCAAAGGTAAGAAAGGTTGCAAGCTTCTTGTCAGAAACAATGCCAGCCAGAAGAAAGGAGACAATGCAAGATGGTAGACATATTTAAAGTGCTGAAAGAAAAAACTGTCAACCTAGAATTCTATACCCAGTCAAAATATCTTTCAAAATGAAGGTGAAGTACTTTAGATATAGGAAAGTGAATAGAATCCATCACAAAAAAGGTCAAAAGTAAAAAGAACAGGTACATGAAAACAAAAAATTTCAGACAACAATATTAATATCAAAGTAAATTCAATGTAAAAAGCATCAAATGAGGTGAAAGTTTATTGATAATTGATGAATTCTATAATTCACATGAGGGTTACCTTGTGAACTTGTATGTGTAAACGTAGTATAGTTTAAAAAAAAAACACAACAGTGACAGAAACATAATTATAGTAAGAAATATAAATGTCCCTCTTTTAATCTTTAATAAATCAATAAGGCAAAAGATAATTTGGATCTAGAGGTTTAGACTGGTTATCATTAATAATGCTAATTTAACTGAAACATACAACCTCTGTATCCTACAAATAATACATTTTCTTTTTCAGTTTCCATAGGACATTTACATAAACGATCATTAAGTGGCCACAGAGAGCATCAATAAATCCCCCAAAGCAGAAATGCATACATGAGCTCATTTGATTACAAGTGATTACACAATAATAAATCTAGAAATGTCAAATTCACAAAATTAGGAATAAGAAATGAAATATAATCACATGATAGAAACTTTTTAAAATAGAAAACAATTTTCCCCTAATAAATTTTAAAGTCTCATTGATAAAAACTTTATAGAAAAATATAGAAATCTAACAGATCAGTAACTATGGAGAAATGATAAAACATAATCAAATGACTGCCCAAAGCACAACGGGAAAATTCTTTAAAACTAATTCCTATGCTATATAAACTGTTTCAGAGCGGGAAGAAGGGAGAAAGGGAACAAAGATAGGAGAAAATTTGCTAATTATTTTTTATAAAACCGTGCTATCAAAACTGGACAACAGGGGCTTCCCTGGTGGCACAGTGGTTGAGAGTCCGCCTGCCGATGCAGGGGACACGGGTTCGTGCCCCGGCCCGGGAGGATCCCACATGCCGCAGAGCGGCTGGGCCTGTGAGCCATGGCCACTGAGCCTGCGCATCCGGAGCCTGTGCTCCGCAACGGGAGAGGCCACAACAGTGAGAGGCCCGCATACCGCAAAAACAAAACAAACAAAAAAAAAACTGGACAACAAAGAAAAAACTGTAAGCCTATCTCACTTATTAACACAGAAAGAAACATTATAAACCACATGGCATTCTGGTTTATTTTAATCTCTTGTAGGTTGAATGTATTATGAGTGTGACACAGTGCGGAGCACAGGCTCCGGACGCACAGGCTCAGCGGCCATGGCTCACGCGCCCAGCCGCTCCGCGGCATGTGGGATCTTCCCAGACCGGGGCACGAACCCGTGTCCCCTGCATCGGCAGGCGGACTCTCAACCACTTCGCCACCAGGGAAGCCCCGAGTTTGAGCTTTAAATGTGGGCACTGCAGGCAGCATTGAAAACTTCTGTGTGACATGCTGTGAAATATGTTCAGAAAGGATAATCTGTTGATGGTCCTAAAGCAGGAGCAAGTCTGAAATAAAGGTCAATTCTAAGACTTCAGTAAATATGCTCTAGGTTTGAGGCAACGAAAGTAACAGTGGGTATGGAAAACAGAATTGATGGGACTAACTGACTGGGTAGGCAGGAAGATGCAAGAGTAGCCCAAGGTACACATAATACTATCAAGAAAATGAAAAGACTACCAAATGTAAAATAATTAGCTAGTGGGAAGCAGCAGCATAGCACAGGGAGATCAGCTCGGTGCTTTTCAATGACCTAGAGGGGTGGGATAGGGAGGATGGGAGGGAGGCTCAAGAGGGAGGGGATAATGGGTATATATGCATGCATATGGCTGATTCACTTTGGTGTACAACAGAAACTAACACAGTATTGTGAAGAAATTATACTCCAATAAATATCTATTAAAAAAGAAAAAGATAACCTACAACATGGGAGAAAATATATTCAAATCATATAATTGATAAGTGACTTGTATCCAGAATACATAAAGAACTCTTAAAATTCAATAAAAGACTACCCAATTGAAAAATGGTTAAAGGATTTGAATAGACATTTCCCCAAAGAAGATATACAAAAGAGCATACAAAAGATGTTCAATATCATTATTCATTAGGGAAATGCAAATCGAAACTACAATGAGACATCACTTTTCACCCACTTGGATGGCTATGATAAATAAGACAGACACTAACAAGTGTTGGAGAGGATATGGAACGATTAGAACACTTATACATTGCTGGTGGGAATGTAAAACGGGGCAGCCACTTTGGAAAACAGTTTGACAGCTCCTCAAAAAGTTAAACAGAGTTATCACGTAACTCAACAATTCTACTCTTAGGTATATACCCAAGAGAAATGAAAACATATGATGTCCACAGAAAACTTACCCATGAATGTCTATAACAGCATTATTCATAATGGCCAAAAAGTGGAACCAACTCAAATGTCCTCAACTGATGACTGGATAAATAGAATGTGGTATATCTATAAAATGGAATATTATTCCATTTTATTACATACTATATGCATTATGCCATTCTTTCGGCAATAAAATAGAATGAAGTATTGATAGATACGACAACATGGCTGAGCCCTGAAACACTGTGCCAAATGAAAGAAGTGAGACACAAAAGGCTAAATCTTGTGTGATTTCATTTATATGAAATGTCCAGAATAGGGAAATCCAGAGACAAAAAGTAAATCAGCGGCTGCAAGGAACTACAGGGCGAGGAGTGACTGCAAATTGGTTTTTTTTTTAAAGGGGAGACAAAAATTCTAATATTAAGTTGTGGTGACGGGTATACAAACCATTAAATATACTAAAAAAAACCCTCTTAACTACCTATGAATTATGTCTCAATAAAAAAGTTTTAAAAAATAGAGTGATGGGGCTTCCCTGGTGGCGCAGTGGTTGAGAGTCCGCCTGCCGATGCAGGGGACATGGGTTCGTGCCCCGGTCTGGGAGGATCCCACATGCCGGGGAGCGGCTGGGCCCGTGAGCCATGGCTGCTGAGCCTGCACGTCTGGAGCCTGTGCTCCGCAACAGGAGAGGCCGCAACAGGGAGAGGCCACAACAGTGAGAGGCCCGCGTATCACAAAAAAATAAATAAATAAAATAAAAAAAAATAAAAAGTAAAAAATAGAGTGATGCAAGGTAAACTAGTTACCAATCCCAACTGGGTAACTAGGAAAATGTCATAATTAGTAGGAGAGATAACAGCATCTACCACGTATTTAGCGCATGTATTGTAACAGACTCTGTGCAAAGCACTTTTTGTATTCTCATTTAATCCTCATAACAACCCACTCGATAGATATTTTTTATTCCTATTGTACAGAATAAGAAACAGACAAAGAGGCTAAACTACTTGCCTAAGGCCATATAACCAGTAAGCAGTGAACCTGGAATTTAAATTCAAAACACTTGCTCAGGCCCAATACAGTCTGAGAGATGAGACAGTATGGAAAGTAAAGATGAGTATTTTCACAAATAAATACCTGAAACAATCTACAATGTACAACACATTCATAAACTCCAGAGCAAATTATTCACCGTCTTCAGATTTAATGAAGTACTAGCAATTTTATATGTCACCTTGCAAAGTTAACAAAAAAAAAATCCAATAGTAACAGTTCTAAAACAAACACACCAATACCAGCTAACTCCTTCCATTGTTCACTGAGATTATCTGGCTTTTTTTTTTTAAAGCAGAGGACAAAGGGTAAATATTAAAGAATCACTGAACTAGGGCCTCCCTGGTGGTGCAGTGGCTAAGAATCTACCTGCCAATGCAGGGGACATGGGTTTGAGCCCTGGTCTGGGAAGATCCCACATGCTGCAGAGCAACTAAGCCGGTGCACCACAACTACTGAAGCCCACGTGCCTAGACCCTGCGCTCCGCAACAAGAGAAGCCACCGCAATGACAAGCCCGCACACCCCAATGAAGAGTAGCCCGCTCGGCGCAACTAGAGAAAAGCCCGTGCGCAGCAACAAAGAACCAACACAGCCAAAATAAAATAAATTAATAATAATAATAAAAAGAATCACTGAACTAGATGACCTCCAAGATCCCTTCCAACTCTGACGAGTTTAAAAGTAGCCTGTATTTATTATTCAGCTGAGGAATTGTATGTCAAGTTTTATACACTATTTAAATACCAATTACATACCCTAAAAACACAGAGGACAACAATATAATAGGGAAGCCGACCCACGAGTGACTTTTCTCGAAGCCCTCCAGAGATTTCTTAATCACAGCACATGGTAATTTGCATGCTTACTGTAGAGAGCACATTTTAGCACAGTAAATATTACTTTAGTAAATCTCTAGACTGGCACAAATGTAAAATAATACCAACACCCCATGCGTACAAAAATACTTTAGTCAAATGCTTTACAGTTCACAAAGCAGACTATGTAAACTTGGGTCTGGCAATACCCCTGTATCATCACACTCACGAGTTAAACTAAAGCTCAAGAAGGTTAAAAGATCTGTCCAAGGTCACAATATCTCAGAAGTGGTATGTCAGGATTTAAACAGAAGCGTAATTCCAAATCTAATATTTTCCTAAGTTAAAAAAAAAAAGTCACTTAGCAGAAAATTTCTTGGAATTTAAATGCTCTAACAGTACAAAGTATGGCAGTGATTGGCCTTAAAATGTGCAATATATACTCCTCAGAAGAGAAGTAAAAGAACCTTTCCGGTCTAGGGCAATTAAATACAACTACATTATTATTTTTTACTGAAAAAGAAACCATTTTAGTAAATAATTTAAAACACTGCATTTTTAGCAAGTTTATAGCTTACCTAATGCAAAGTTGTGTTCCTGGGATAAAGTTCCTTATGCCATGACCATCAAAAAGCAGTATGAATGAGCGAGGAAGAGGAACTCATTTCTTAGTTTTGTTTCAAATTAAAATCACATTGATTTCTGAAAAGAAAAATCACGTTGAAAATGTAAGAGATGCTGATGCTATTCACTGTGTACCAGTGCCTTGCTAATAAATACTATACTTGTGGGTGAGTGGCAGAAAGAAAATTAATCACGATTGATATTTTTTGGTTATATTAGCTTTGTTTCTGCACCTTCTTAGCTTCTGCCTTTGTATTTTTTAAATAAACTTTTAATTACGGGATAATTTTAGTTTTACAGAAAAGTTGCAAAAAATGTTGAGTTCCCATATGACTGTCAGCCAGTTTTCTTTTAATGTTAACATCTTGTATTACCATGGTACATCTGTCAAAAATAGGAAACCAACACTGGTCGATACCTATGTAATTTTGCAGAATTAAACTATCCTTTGCAAAAGTGTTTTTGGCCTCCAGACCATTATCAATCAATACCCTTATATTTTCTAATTGGAACACTGTAGCCAAAGAACTTAGTAAAACCTATTTTAGGATTTTTAAAAAACAAGCTACCTACTTTGTGAAGTTTGATTCATGCCACAGCTGAATGTTTACTTAAACACTTCAGGGCAAATGGTCCATTGTGGTAAATTCTTTGAGATTCAAAAGAGAAGTTATTGTTCTAACCACTAACTCCCCACTTATCAGTCATCCTGCCATTACGTTACAATAAAGCCAAGGAAATGTTTTTAACTGCACCCTCATATTCATTAGAATTCCGGATAAGAAGCTCAATCAAGAAAGCAGAAGGAAGAAACAGCACTTGCTGGTATGTATGTTCTACATACCAACAAAATAAGTTTTTTCCTCAGTATGTTACAAATAAGACAAAAGTTTCTTTCTATTCTAATTGCAAACATAAATAAGGTAAAAAGGAAAAGTTCATGAAAATAATATAGAACTATATTCAACTGATTATAAGAGGCACATTTTTTTCACATTTTTAAATTTCTGAAATTAGCATGTGATATCCAGGTGGAAGTTATAACAGTTGTCTCTGCCTAAGACAATGATAGAGCATTCCTGAGAGCCTCATCAACGTTTCTGATGGCACAAAAGATGACACTGTGGAAAAGCACGGATGCAACTCTGAATTGAAAAGTATTCAAGAGTAGGAAGGTTAAGAAGGTTAATGAACATTTTAACCAATTTATTTCACTTTTCTTCTTTTTACACATACACTAGAGTATCATTTTAAAATGTCTAGGGACTTCCCTGGTGGTGCAGTGATTTGGACTCCGCGCTCCCAATGCAGGGGGCTTGGGTTCAGTCCCTGGTGGGGGAACTAGATCCCACGTGCATGCCGTGGCTGAGAGTTCGCATGCTGCAACTAAGAAGCCCGCCCGCCCCAACTAAGACCCGGCGCATCCAAAAAAAAAAAAAAAAAGTCTAAATAAGTTTAAAAATGTAAAGAAGCGTATGTAATAGCTTAATTGGCAGTGTTTTCTCTTCCTTTGGTGGTACATAAAATAATCGATGGTATCTAGGATTCAATATGGTAGTAATTCTGCTGCTACACGTTATAAGAAACCTTGATAAACTAGCTTACAAACAAACCGATAACTTAGATGAGAGAACATAAAACAAAGGCCTCCCCCATCAGAAAACACACAAGAAAATAACACAATTTTTCATTATTATAATAAAAAGACTATTTTTCCAACCCTAAGAGTTTTCTTCATGTGAAAAGTTAAAATCTTCCTCAAATTTTCTGCTTGTGTAGCAGATTCCTGAACTGAATCCAATAGAATATGGAGGGACAGCCAGGGTGGGAACCTGCTACAAGTAGAAATTTTAAACTAAATTCTTTCAACCAAACTCCTTTTCTAAGGACCTTGGCTGTGGAGAGCAGGCATCAAGAAACGTAAGTTCAACTAAATGTTCCTAAAAGCTACAGAATGAATTTTTAAAGTCACATTTTTCATAGAGCTTGTTAGTTCCAGGAATCTACACTTAGCAATTTTTTTTGGTAAAAATATACCTAACATGAAATTTACCATTTTAACCATTTAAAGTGTACTATTAGTGGCATTAAGTACATTTATGTTGTTGTGCAACCATCACCATTATCCATTTGCAGAACTTTTTCATAATCCCAAACTAAAACTCTGTATCCATTAAACTCTCCACGCCCTCCTCCCACTCAGCCCTTGGTAAACTATACTCCACTTTCTGTCTCCATGAATTTGCCTATTTTAGATACCTCATATAAGTGGACTCATATAATATTTGTTCTTTTGTGTCTGGCTTATTTCTCCGGTGAATACTTTTGTAAAGCAAAGAATGAAGAACCCCAAATTATTATGTTTCTCATAATTTAACTGTACACAGTGACACAATCTCTGAACTAAGCATACAGCTCTCCCAGAAATTCTGCTACTGTTCCATGAGCCCCAAGGGGCAGAGGATCTCAGACCCTTCCTTAGCCTGGAGACAGGCCTGGTTAAGCAGCTGTAACTCAGAAAGCAGGCTCTTTAGAACCCTGGAGGCCATGTGGATGGAGCAAAGGGAAGTAGGGAGCTGGGCAGGCCTGAAAAACCACGGTAAGAAAAAGCAAGGATTCATCAAGCTACTTTGGCCCTGAGATGGCCTGCTCTCTGTCCTCCAGGAGCTCCTGCACCCTGACACTTAGGCTGGGCGACACCTGTCAGAGTTGAGGTCAGACGGCAGTCTAGTCGCTGACATTGTCACCCGTGCAGGAAGCTTCACAGGGTCATGAGTCACCTTCCATGGCTCAGAGGTCAGGGCAGGCCCGCCCAGAGAAACCCAGTTAGGAGAGGCAGAAACAAGACAGAAGGACACACGACTGGCAGAGAGAGAGAGAGAAACACAGATGGGCAAAGAGCTGGACCGACAGGCAGGCCATGAATGAGAGTTAAGGACTAAAAGGGAAACACATGGTCAACAGACACAGAAGCAAGATGGAAACAGAAATAAAGACAGGGTCCAGATACTCAGAGATGAGTTCGAGAGAGACAAAGTGGAGAGAAATACAAAATTGACAGGAGCCTAGTTGAGAGGCAAAAAGGGCAGGTAGACAACAGGTGACACAGACAACAAAAAAGGTGAAACACAGAGGTAAACAGAGGCAGATATCAGCGAAGTCCCGGCGTAGTCTTTCTCCCGGCCTTGACTCGATCCCGAGGCCGCTAAGCCGCGCCCACCCGGCGCCCCCGAAAGGCCGGCGGGCGGACTGACGGGGGGGGCAGGATCTCTAAGCGCTCTGGCCCGCTGAGGTCCGCCACCGTGGGGTGACCTTGGGCGAAATGCTGCCTCAGGGGCCTTGGGGTCGCTGTACGCACGCCGGGCTGGCCGGAGACCGCAGGGGTCGGACCCGGGGTGCCGGGACTCCAACGGCCCGCGCGCGGCTTCAGCATCCCGGTCGGCGTAATGGGCCTGGCGGTGCCAGCGGTGCACGCGCCTCGACCTGCAGAGAAGCCCTTATTCCTCACCGGTTTCCCTTCCTGCCCCCTTGCTACCCGTTGTCCAGACTCCGACATACCTGCCAAGTCCTCGACGCTCACATAGCCCACTGCTGGGATACTCTCCGCCGCCGCCGGCGCCAGGCCCGTTCAAGCCGTCGCCGCCGCGACCGCCTCAGCCTGCACCTCCCGCCCCCGGAAACGCTTCCCGGTCCAGCCCCCACCAAAACTGCCAGTGCTTCCGGGGGTGCGTCAGAGAGAAAGCGATGTGCGCATGCGGGACTCGCGTTTGGGGCGGGGCGTCAGGAGCGTGCTCACAGAGAGCCGGCGGCTGCGCAGTATAACCTGGAGCAGGTCAGTCTGCATTAGGGGCTATAGGGCCACCGCTGAGAATTGAGGGGATACCGAGCCCTAAACCCTTTGACCTATCTCAGCTTATCTAGCAGAGATTGTGTCAAATCCTTTTGTGCCTCCACAGAGCCTTTGGCTCGTAGTGGATGCTCAGTAAGTGTTCAATGAAAGGACCAGTGCCCTCGGTGTGGCAAGCACTATGACGGGAACCCCTAGGAAACGCTCCACCCCGACTGGAGGGAATGACTCATAATTGGTCCAGACTCTTCGTGGTAAACTCATTCTCATTAGCCAGTAGTTGGACTAGGCATAGGCATGTGACCAACTTCTAGCCCATAATACGTATTATAGAAGTCATTGAGTGGGGCTTCTGGAAAAGTTCTTGTTTGCTTATTTTGTTTTTGTTTTTACGGAGTCCACTAGGACTTCTAGTTGAGTGTGCTCCTTAAGTGCTTTGCCACGGCCTGCAAAGCAGAAAGACTGAGAGAGCCTAGGTCTCATATGACGTTAAGCTACAGTCTCAGCTTTGGACTGCTCACTCCTGGATGTTTGTTGCATGAGCCTAATAAACTTACTTGGACTTTATTTCTAGCAATATTATAGACTACATATCTCCAAGTATAACGGCAACAAAATATATAAAATTGCTAGGAGAAGTATTGAAAATACCCTTTTTAAATGTATAGATAACTTTGTGAGAAAGTCAGGAAAATCATCTGAGGTCAGAAAGGGAGCAGAAACATAAGCCTAGGAAGTTAGAATTAACATATGCCATACTGACAAATATTTTGAAAATCATCTCTGGAGGTAGGTAAACAATAATGCTACTACCAGCTATGGGGGCATCTACGTGGGTCCAGGCAGGATGACAGCCAAATTGGAACATCAGGTTGGGACCCAAGAAGGAATATATCTTTGGGGAAGGATAGACTAGAGAAAAAACAAAATACTGCCCTGCAGAGGCAGGCAGCAAGGAAAGTTGACTCTGCCTTGGTTTTGGGTGGAAGGGTAAAACATTTTCCTAGTGGATGCATGGCCAAAGTCTGGCCATCACATGGCGACACAATTTGCATGGTCCAAAAGCCCACAAGCTGAACATTTCAATTTAAAATAGATCTGGACAGATAGTACCTATGGTACTTGGATAAAGCAAAGTCCTCTTGAGAAGAACTCACTGTCAACCCAGGTCTCAAAGAATTCCCATGGATAGGCTTCCAAATGAATATGAACCCACAATCAAAAAACAGAAACCCATGAGCTGAGAAGACAAGTGGCAGAGTCAGATACATTTTAAGTGTATAGCTCATTGGAAAGGTTAAATAACAAATTAGATACAGCTGAAGAGAAATTAGTGAGCTAAAAAATAGATTTGAAGAAAATTACCCAAAAGCATCCCAGAGATAAGGAAATGAAAAAAAGTGACGTCTATCACATGCTTATCAGTTACGTTAGAAGATAATAAAGTGAATATGAGCCAGGCAATTGTCAAATAATGATGACTGAGAATTTTCCAGAATCGATGAAAGATAAGCATCCTCAGGAAACACAGTGAGTACCAAGCAGGATAGGGGAAAAGAAAACCTAGATTCAGTCTGGTGAAACTGCAGAACACCAAAGCATGAGATGCTTTTAAAAGCAGACAGGGGACTTCCCTGGTGGCGCAGTGGTTAAGAATCTGCCTGCCATTCAAGCCCTGGTCCAGGAAGATCCCACATGCTGCAGAGCAACTAAGCCCGTGTGCCGCAACTAGTGAGCCTGCGTGCCACAACTACTGAAGCCCACGTGCCTAGAGCCTGCGCTTCACAACAATAGAAGCCACCCCAGTGAGAAGCCTGTGGACTGCAACGAAGAGTAGCCCCTTATCGCCGCAACTAGAGAAAAGTCCATGCACAGCAATGAAGACCCAACGCAGCCAAAAATAAATAGAAAAAGAAATTAGAAAAATTTAAAGCAGACAGAAGTCAGATAATCCACCATGGAATGACAGTGATACTAACTCCTGACTGTACAACAGCAATAACGGGAACAAAGATAACAATAATAGCATGAAATAATATCATTAATGATATAATAGCCTTACTGTGATGAGAGAAAATAATCTTATACCTAGAATTGCATACTTAGCAAACAATCTTTCAAAAATGAAAACATAGTACTTTTTGGATCAACAAAAACTAAGAGTTACTACCAACAGAACTTAACTGAAGAATCTAGAACAGGGGTCTCCAACCCCCAGGCCATGGACTGGTACCAGTCCGCAGCCTGTTAGGAACTGGGCCATATAGCAGGAGGTGAGCGGCGGGCGAGGGTGCAAAGCTTCATCTGTATTTACAGCCGCTCCCCATCGCTCACATTACCACCTGAGCTCCGCCTGCTGTCAGCATTATGGTGAGTTGTATAATTATTTCATTATATATTACAATGTAATAATAATAGAAATAAAGTGCACAATAAATGTAATGTGCTTGAATCATCCTGAAACCACTCCTCCCACCCTCTACCCCTGGTCCATGGAAAAATTGTCTTCCGCAAAACCGGTCCCTGGTGCCAGAAATTTGGGAACTGCTGATCTAGAAGATATATTTCAGGAAGAAATAAAATGATCCCAGGAGGAAGATCTGAGGACTAATAAGGATTAGTGAGCAAATGAAATGGCACACATGGTTAAACATGAACAAACATCAGGGACAAAAAACAAGAACAATTATAATTTGTGTGATTAAAAAAGGCAAAACCGGGCTTCCCTGGTGGCTCAGTGGTTGAGAGTCCGCCTGCCGGTGCAGGGGACGCGGGTTCGTGCCCCAGTCTGGGAGGATCCCACATGCCGCGGAGCGGCTGGGCCCGTGAGCCATGGCCGCTGAGCCTGCGCGTCCGGAGCCTGTGCTCCGCTACGGGAGAGGCCACAGCAGTGAGAAGCCCGCGTACTGCAAAAACAAAAAGGCAAAACCAAAATAATGGAACGATAGTAATAAAGTATAAGAGGATTACTGAAGTTAAAATATTTTAAAGTGTGTGTTAGTTAACTATTGCATAACAAACAGCCACAAAACCTAGAGGGATGCAGCTATATTTGTTTATTGCTCACATGTCTAGTGTCTGCTGGGGGTTGGTTAGAAAGCTTTGCTGAGCTTGCCTGGGCTTGCCTACATGTCTGGGGTCAGCTGATCTCGTATGGTTTTGACTGGGAGCCTTGACTTTTCTCCATGAGTCTCCTACTCACCAGCCAGGATGTTGGGATAAATTCTCATGGCAATGGCAGGGACACAAAAGAGAGCAATGGAAATGTACAACCACATTTTTCAAGACTTTTTTTTAAACATCTCATTGGCCAGAGCAGGTCACATAACTGAGTCCAAGGCTGTAGTAGGAGGGAGCTGTGAAGGATTATGGCAAAGGGTTTGCATACTGAGAAAGTGAAGAACTGGAGCCATTAGTTCAATCAATCTAATTGACTGCTTCCACAGTCCATAAAAATATTGATTAACATTAGACTTCTAATTAAATATGAATTTTAAAATTTCAAGGCTTACTATTGAAAGAATAAAAATAGTTATAGACCAAACCAGAGAAAGAAAAGTAATATTGTTAAAAAGAGGGAAAGGGAAAAAGGGGAAGGAAATAAAGGCGGAAACAAAAGAACATAAAAAGTGGAAACATATAAAGCATGAAATAAAGTGGAAAAATAAATTTAAATATTTCAGTAATCAGGGCTTCCCTGGTGGTGCAGTGGTTGAGAGTCCGCCTGCCGATGCAGGGGACGCGGGTTCGTGCCCCAGTCCGGGAAGATCCCACATGCCGTGGAGCGGCTGGGCCCGTGAGCCATGGCTGCTGAACCTGCGCGTCCGGAGCCTGTGCCCCGCAACAGGAGAGGCCACAACAGTGAGAGGCCTGTGTACCGCAAAAAAAAAAAAAAAAAAAAAAAAAAAAATTTCAGTAATCACAATAAGTATATTTTAAAAAACTAAACCTTCTAGTTAAAAGAAAAATTATAACACCAGCTTTAAAAAAATTTTTAGCTGTACACTCTTTATTTTAAAAATTAATTAATTGATTTTATTTTATTTTTTGCTGTGCAGCTTGCGGGATCTTAGTCTCCCAAGCAGGAATTGAACCCAGGCCCACAGCAGTTAAAGGACTGAGTCCTAACCACTTGACTGCCAGGGAGTTTCCTAGCTGTACACTTTTTAAAACACAAAGAAAATTTGAAGTAAAAGAATGGTAAAAGAGATTCTATGCTGGGTCTGTTAGCTGTATTAACATGGGATGAAATAGACTTTAAGGCAAAAAGCACTGCTAAAAATAGTGTGGTGAATTTTATTATTGTTCTCAATAATTTGCCACTCCTCCCTGTAAGAGGCCTCTACTTCCCACCTCATGGACTTCAGGCTTGGTCACTGAAACGTGAATAGAAATTATGTGTGCTCCTGAGCAGAGCTTTAAGAACCACTGTTCTTTCCCTCTGCCAGAAGCAGATCATGTCCCAGATGGGACCGCTCCTTCTGCTTGGGTCCTTGAATGAAAATAAGATAGAATGAAGAGTGGGTAGTTCCACAAATGACCCACAAAGGATGTATAACGTAAGTGAGAAATTAACTCTCCTTGTTATAAGCCACTGAGATTTTGAAGTTAGGCGTGGTCATGCGGCTTCTTTGACTAATGTAATATGAAATGTGTCACTTCCAAGTGGGCACTTTTTGAGCGAGTTCATGATTCATGCTATCATGTTGTTACTGCAGCATAAGTTAACAAAAGATGACTAATACAAATAGGCTATTTTTTAATGAGAAAGGTTCAACTCACCAGGAGTACATAATAAGTCTATATTGTATCCATGTAATATTATAATAGCTTCAAACTATGGTATAGAGTAAAAATTGATAGAATTATTAAGAGAAATCAACAAATTCACCATCAGAGTGGAGACTGTGGAATTCATGAGTGCTGTCCACCAAATATTTCCTGTCTTTCTCCTGGATATGTGGTAGGCCTGCCCTTGAACACAGATGTGGCCTTGTGGCTTTCTTTGACCAATGTAAAAGGAATTGAAATGATACGTGTCACTTTCAGGTGAAAGCTTTAAGAGCCAATGTGTAATTTCCCTCTCTCTACTTTCTCTCTGCCATGGAGACCAGCAATGTTCCAGAAAGTGGCTGCCCCATCAAAATGAGTCCTAGAGTGAAGACTGCATGTAGCAGAGCCCTAAGCTGACCAGAGATAAAAATATAGGGTAATAAATAAATATGCTTTTGATGCTATAAGCTTCTTAGAGTTAGAAGTTAGTGTTTATTATTTTAGCATAACATAGGTTAAAATGACTAGTGCAGTTTTTTTTTCCATTTTTAAATTAAGGTACAATTTACATACAGTAGAATTCACCCTTCTTGGTGTATAGTTCTATGATTTTTGACAAACACATGCAGTCATGTAACTATAACCACAATCAAGACGTAGGACAGTTCCATTAGCTCCAGAAATTCCCCAGTGCCCCTTCGTAGCCAACCCCTTACCCCTGGCAACCACCAATCTGTTTTCTGTCCCTGTAGTTTTGCCTTTTCCAGAAAGAATCATACGTAATACATTATGTAGCATTTTGAGTCTGGCTTCCTTTCCTTAGCATAATGCATTTGAGAGTAATCCATGTTGTTGTGGTATTAGTAGTTTATTCCTTTTTATTGCTGAGTGATATTCCATTATATGGATATACTGCAGTTTGTTTATCCATTTTCCAATCGAAGAACATTTGAATTATTTCCAGTTTTGGGTAATCATGCATAAAGCCACTATAAGTATTCACGTACAGGTTTTAAGTGTTCATCTCACTTGTTTGAATACGTATGAGTGGGATTACTGGGTTGTATCCTAAATATATGTTTAACTTTTAAAGAAACTGTCAAATTGTTTTCCACAGTGATTCATTTTACATTGTTCAGTATATCACTTTACAGTCCCACAAGCAATGCAGGAGAATTCCATTGCTCCACATCCTTCCTTTTATACTTGGTATTAGCAGTTTTTAAAAGTCATTTTAATAGATATGTAGTGATATCTCATGTGGTTTTATTTTACATTCTCCTAATGACTAACAATGTTGAGCATCTTTTCATGTGCATGTTTGCCATATTCATCTCTTCTGTGGTGCAGAGTTTGTTCAAATCTTTTGCCCCTTTTTAAAAAATCCCCATCCTGGGATTAGTGTGTTACTTGATTTGGCCCCTGGCTCCTCTCAAGAAGTGGCTCTCAATCTGTTGTTCTCTACAGTTCTTGGTTCTGCCCTCTGGGAAATTCTTCCTTTTCCAACAGCTCCCTGGGTTAATTTGAAGAGCATCTTGCAGAGAGTATTGAGGAATATACACTTTTTGGTGGCGATCAACTTTCTCTTTCCCATAAATAGTTGGGAAAATCTCTGCCTAGGATGATGACACTTTTGCCAATACATAGCTCTCAAAAACATTTTGGATTTTCAATTTGTGTGTTTCTAGTCAACTCCATGTGACAAAAGCCATACTCACAATGCTTTCTGACATGTGCCTCTTTCTATAGACTCGATTAACTTCTGGTACTTTGAGACATCACGATTTTGTGGGGTTGCACCCTTAATCTTTCTAGGAACATTTTTGTCAGCTGAAATGATCCATGTTCTTGATTTGATTATTGCCCACAAACTGTATTTTGATTTAAGATTCTTAATTTTTTTTATCTTTTATTGGCTGGAGAGGTTGGAGATAGAGTTTTATTTTTCAACTTAGCAAGCTCTGGACTCTGTATTCCCCCTAACTCTTGCTTCCAAAACTGGCCAGTTCTTTTCTGAGCACATCTCTTTCCTGTAGTAGTAACATTTCAACTTTATCCAGCAGCAAGAAAGTCATACTTTTGACATTTTGTCTTTAGATGTCTTCCCCCAACTCTAAAAGTTCATTAGACACATTTTCTGCTATTTATATCTTCATACACAACTGTTTTGTTAAATGTTTCTCACTACTTAACACAGGCTGCCTTTTCTTGTCTCCTGTAACAGTTTCCCCCGTTTTCCAGCCTCATGTAAATGTTTCCTTGCTGCTTATTGACTGGTCCCAAATTCAGTGACTTGTATTGCAACCTCCCACTTTCAGCACCGATTACTGTATTGGTCTGCTATTACTGCAAAATGACTCACCCCAAAACTCAGTAGCCTGAAACAACTATGACTTCTTAAAGTGATTTAAAAAATATTTTATTTTATTTTATATATTATTTGTTTACTTTGGCTGCACCGGGTCTTCGTTGCAGCATGCGGGATCTTTTTTTTCAGTTGCAGCATGCCGACTTCTTAGTTGCGGCATGTGGTATCTAGTTCCCTGACCAGGGATCAAACCTAGGTCCCCTGCAGTGGGAGTGCAGAGTCTTACCTACCGGACCACCAGGGAAGTCCCAAAACAACAATGATTTATCTTCACTCGTGTCTGCAAGTCAGCTAAGCTGGACTCAGCTGGGCAGCTCTGCTTCAAGCTGTGGGTCCAGCTGGGTCTGGCTCCTCATGGCAGGTTGGGCTCAGGTCTGCCCATGTGTTTTCATTTTGGGGCCCAGCTGAAGTGACGGTAGCTACCCAGGGGAAGCTCTTCTCATGGAATACAGAGATGTAAGAGATGAAGCCTCACTGTGCAAGCATATTTCATGCTTTTGCTTCTATTATTTCTGTTAACATCACACTGGCCATACAAGTCACATGGCTGAGCCCACAGTCAAGGCGTAGGAAGGTGTACTCCAGTTCTAGTGAGGGGGACATAGGGCTTCCCTGGTGGCGCAGTGGTTGAGAGTCCGCCTGCCGATGCAGGGGACACGGGTTCGTGCCCCGATCCGGGAAGATCCCACATGCCGCGGAGCGTCTGGGCCCGTGAGCCATGGCCGCTGAGCCTGTGCGTCCGGAGCCTGTGCCCCGCAACGGGAGAGGCCACGTGAGGGGCCTGCGTAAAGCAAAAAAAAAAAAAAAAAAAAAAAGATAAAGGATATTTAATATGTGAATTTAAGGAGTTTTTTGCTTGGATGCTTGTGATGTTAACCCCACCCCTGTCATCCTAGACTTTCAATAATGGCTGTTAGACCCACAAAAGCCCTGCAGGAGTGGTGTGTGTGTGTGTGTGTGTGTGTGTGTGTGTGTGTGTGTGTGTGTGTACGTCAAAGGAAGGGTCAAGTTCCTTTGGAGACAATGACAGAAATAGAACAAATTCAGCATAGGCTGGCACTTAGATCCAGGGGTAACTAGGAAAGGTACACCCTGGGTACTTTCAGGCATCTTGGAAACACACTGAGATCTCCACAGGAGAAGAGGTGGTGGTTTCAGCGGATCATATTTGTCTTTTAAAGGCCTAGGAGTCTAGCTGAAATCTGGGTTATAACTGGGAGGATCAATATCTAGTCCAAGGGAAGTTGAATAGCACCTGCAATAGCCTTCACACTCACTCTTCAGGCATTTACTCTGTAGGAGGCGCTGGGCTAAGCACTTCACATTTATTATCCTATTAAATATTTACAACTCCACGCGGTAGGTGATGCTCGTATCTCATTCTATGCATGAGGAATCTGGAGCTCTGGCAGAAGCACAAGCCAGATTTCATCATCTGGGAGAGGGAGCCCCCAAAAGTTCCCTAGATACTGAGGGCAGGGTCTGGAGGTGGGGCATGTGGAGCTGAGAGGGGACCCCCGGCACTGGTCAGTGGGGGGCACACTGCCCTTTGACTACTTCTTGTAAGGCTCAAGCTCAGACCACTGATGCTTTAGTTGCCTGATGAGCAGACTGGCCCCAGGTCTCCCCCTGCTCCCTCTAATATCTTTTTTTTTTTGCGGTACGCAGGCCCCTCACTGTTGTGGCCTCTCCCGTTGCAGAGCACAGCCTCCGGACGCACAGGCTCAGCAGCCATGGCTCACGGGCCCAGCTGCTCCGCGGCATGTGGGATCTTCCCAGACCGGGGCACGAACCCGTGTCCCCTGCGTCGGCAGGCGGACTCTCAACCACTGCGCCACCAGGGAAGCCCTCCCTCTAATATCTTTTCATTATGCTCTTAACAGTCACCGTGTCTGCAAGTGTCCAATAAAAACTTTGAAATAGTATCCACTTTTGGAGAATGTGTTCCCCCAGCTTCTCTGCTGGGCTCAGAGAAGTGAAGGGACTTGCCCAGGGTTACACAACTGGTATGAGGCAGAGTGGATATGGGAACTTGGCCACATGGACCTCCCCTTCCAAGTTCATGAGCTCTGTATTAGTCAGCTGGGGCTGCCATAACAAACTACCACAGACTGGTGGCGGAAGCAACAGAGATTTATTTTCTCATAGTTCTGAAGGCTGGAAGTCCAAGATCCAGGTGTCAGCGGGTTTAGTTTCGCCTGATGCCTCTCTCTTTGGCTTTGCTAATGGCCACCTTCTGGCTATATCCTCATAGGCAAGTGCTCCTGGTGTGTCTGTATATCCTAATGTCCTCTTCTTGCAAGGACATTATATGAAGAGCCTACTCTAAGGGCCTCATTTTAGCTTAATCACCTCTTTAAAGCCCTATCTCCAAATACAGTCATATTCTGAGTCCTGGGGGCTAGGGCTTCAACATATGAATTTTGGGTGGACACAATTCAGTCCATCTAACCACTGCCTCAAGGTAATGCTACCTACCCCTGCCTCCAAGACCCACAGACCTGTAGAATGTGGCCCACTCTCCACCGTGGTACAGTTCTGGCCACTGAGACACGAAGAGGAAGAGGGACTAGCCAGGTGCACCCCGACAGGCAGGAGTAGAGCTGAGAGGTGACCCAGATATCTGAGTCTCCCAAAGGCGCCCAGCACCCATGCCCCCATTTCCCACCAACAGGAAGCTGACTTTCCTTGGGGACTTCACCACCTGCCCCATTCTCACCCGATGGTCTGAGGGGATTCAGCTCCAGAGATGAACCTTGATTACCTTAAGCCCATCAGCTTATGCTGTTTTCCTGCCACCATGGTGTATGCAGGGGCAAGCCTGTGACCTTATCTGGACACCCCTGTACTTGTGGGGGAGTTCCCAGAAGAGACTCACTTTTGTGGGGTGGTATGGGAGGAGGAGAGGTCGAGAACTCTTGTAGCCATTTTATTGCTATGAAAGGAGGGCCTGTAGTTGCAGGGGCCCCTGTGAGGGGGCTGAACATGAACTTGACAGCAAGAAAGACATACAAGTGAGCCAGAGACAAATCAGTTTCTTAGTGAGAGCCTGTTTTTAGCCTCACGGGATCAGGCTCCTGTGAACTCACATGTTCTCTTTATTCTTTGTCAGCTTGAGGCTTTGCTTTTATTTTGTTTTGCTTTTTTACAATCAGGATAGTCTTAATTGACACACAGACTGGTAGGGAATCAAGATAGTCTTAATTGACACACAGACTGGGAGGGAGTTGCTGGGGGCAGCGGCTGGAGGTGCCATTTATCTCTTCTTTCCTCCAGGGTTCTGTGTGCACATGTATCAGCAGGAGTTCAAAGTCACAAGGAACAGAAATGGAGTCTGGCTGATTTCAGCAGAAAAGGAATTCACCAAAGGGGTATGGGCGGCTCACACAGTCCCTGGGAGGGCTGGAAAATCAGGCTCGGTGACTACGCAGCTGTGCCCACAATCAGGTCACGGAACTGGAATGTCCAGGATGCTGCTGCCACCCCCAAGGCCACCACCGTGGCCACTGCTGACTGAAACCCCAGTCTGTGCTGTTGCTGCCCTTGCTGCCTTGGAAGCCGATCTTGCTACGATGGCTGCCGCTGCCTCACCTGAGCCACTAGTGACCGATTCAGACTCCGCTGGCTGTCTGAGCCTGGTCCTGTGCCTGCTTCCTATCTGCAAGGGAGGCCGGGAAAGTGACCACCTGGCCTTTGGGACTTCTTGAGTGGGAGATGGGTTCTTTTCCCCTCCAAGCCTCATAAAATGGGGAATTCTTTGAACAGAAAGGATGGGGTCCATGCTGGGCAGTCAAAAAATAGGCCAAATGTTCCATATGGGGCATAAGGAACTGAGATCAAATGGGAGCAATAGCTTTAGCTACATTAGTGGCAAATCTGAGTTGGAGAAGGCAGCTCCATCCTGGGGTCAAAATGGGGCTTCTGACTCTTCCCTCCCTCAACTGACTAATTGTCTCTCCCAGCTGTGGGGGAGTGTTTAGACCAGGCAGCCCTTTCCCAAGGGCAGAGATGTTCCACTTTGCTGAGATACCCGCATGGCAACAGGAGCAGAAACAAGGATGAGCTGTTCTTGAGGGCACGCCCAGGGGGAGGGCTGTGTCTGAACTTGACTTGGACCCTGCCTCACCACACAGATGAGGGAGTGGAGAGGAGAAGGGGAAGGGTTTTGTTTCTAATGCTGTTACCTCCTTGGGGAATGGATGGGAATCTCCTTCCCCAAATGGAAATAAAGCCAAAAGAAATTGTGGTGGGGTGGGAGGGGGCAGGGACAGGGATAACTTTCCCAGGGTCAGTGATGCAAAGTCGGATACCTACGGGGACCAGGAGGATGATGCAGACAAGAGAAGCGGACTAGGTATTCACACATTAAATGTATAAGAATACCTATTCTTAACTTCCACACAGATGTATACACTCCCTTATTTTTCCTTAAACATTTGGTCTCCTCTGTGTATGTTTGGTTTTGCTGCTTTTTTTTTTTTTTTTTTTTTTTTTTTTGCGGTACGCGGGCCTCTCACTGTTGTGGCCTCTTCCGTTGCGGAGCACAGGCTCCGGACACGCAGGCCCAGTGGCCACGGCTCACGGGCCCAGCCGCTCCACTGCATGTGGGATCCTCCCGGACCGGGGCACGAACCCGTGTCCCCTGCATCGGCAGGCGGACTCTCAACCACTGCGCCACCAGGGAAGCCCTGTTTTGCTCCTTTTGATGGACACATGTCATGCTGGCTCTCTTCCATTTGGTCCTTCTTCCAGATCCTCTCTTTGCCTCCCATGCTCCCCAACTCTGTGTCCAGGAAGCTGAGCTATAAGGGAGGTCTGGGAGGACTCCTTTGTCTTCTGGCTTCCAGATGGTGTGGCCCATGGGGAGCACTAGAGGAGAATGGAGGCAGGGAGGACAGACACTGGAGGAGTCTTTTCCAGGCTCTGTCTATGTGGAGTAACCCTGGGCTGACTGCAGCCCGTGCCCCGGCCTCAGCTCCAACAGCAGCGCTTTCTCTCCAGGCCCCCTCCCCACATCCCTTCAGACTTAGGGTTGGAACACTCCCCAGTGTTCGTAGCACTGGGTGCTGTAGCACTCTCTGTTGCTTTTCCTAAACTCTGTCCATACCTTTGTAAATAATCCCATTACTAAACTCTCCTCAACTACCCAGCTTTGAGTGTGTCGTCTGTTTCCAGCTGGTACCCAAAAAGATGCATATGGAATCAGGGAATGTTTCTCTACTGAAAAAAAAAAAAGAAAGCAACAGCTCACCTGCAACAGCAAACAGGATCTGAGTAAGTCTCAAACTCCTGACTGTGAGGGAGACAGTAGGGAATGGTAGGGATTGTGACAAACTGGAAAGCACGTGACCTCTCAAAACTCCAGCCTTTTATTTCCATGACAACGACAGTTCCATGTGGTCAATTCTTCCCATTTTTCTTTTCTTTCTTTTTTTTTTTTTATAAATTTATTTATTTTTGGCTGTACTGGGTCTTCGTTGCTGTGTGCGGGCTTTCTCTACTTGCGGCGAGTGGCGGCTACTCTTTGTTGTGGTGTGCAGGCTTCTCATTGTGGTGGCTTTTGTTGCAGAGCACAGGGTCTAGGCGAGCAGGTTTCAGTAGTTGTGGCTCACGGGCTCTAGAGCGCAGGCTCTGTAGTTGTGGTGCATGGGCTTAGTCTCTCCGCGACATGTGGGATCTTCCCGGACCAGGGCTTGAAACTGTGTCCCCTGCATTGGCAGGTGGATTCTTAACCACTGTGCCACCTTTCCCATTTTTCAAAAGTAGCAAAGCATCTGGATTTTAAGTTAGATCTCTTGATTTTTAAATGTTGGCTTGAATATTTAGAAATCATGATATGAGGCAGGTGGACAATCAACAGGCTGAACTTGGCCCTAAGAAGCACCAATTTTCAGTCTGTACTCAGCACACAGCATCCTGCCAAGTCCCAAGCCCTACTTGATAAGAAGAGTCTATGGGGAGAAGCGCTACCTGCAGGCCATCAGGAGACCCTCAGGGCCCCAGAGGTGGGGAGGAAGCCTGGCCATGCCCCGTCCACCAAAAAGGCTTAGCAGAGGAGCCCAAAAGCTTCTAAGTTCTGGAGCTTACAGCCTTGCATTCCCTTCCTGGTCCATCATGTCTAATACGGTGTCAGCAGAAAATAGATTAAATCCGCTAGGCTGTAATTTGCAAATGAAACATTTTGTGGCAGTAACTAAACAGAGCATTATGTTTTAATCGGGTTTTTAAAATGTTGTTTTAAAAATCATTTTATTGTGCAGAAGCTGGTATCCTACGAGCTATAATTCCTTAACTAACAGTATGCTAATGCAATACCCTCTAGTCTAGATGTCCTTACCAGCCGGGGTGTTTGTCTTGATGCTCTTAAACCTATATGTTTTCAGAGGAGAAGTGTTACACTACCTTCCAGCCACTCAAATGGGGAAACCCGGCAGCAGCTTCTCTACAGGGACTGCCTTTCACCCTGGCTTTGAGAGAGAAACAAAATGATTCATCTTTCCTTCATTTTATCTATCATCTATCTATCAATCTATTTATTTAACAAACTGTTGTATATTGCTATGTTAGTTCTTTGCAAACATTAGTCCCACAAATTCTCCTACCAACTCCTTGCAGGAGGTGCTATTCTTATCTCTATTTTTACAGATGAGCAAATCGAGGCACAGACAGGTGAAGTAACTTGTGAGAGGTCACACAGCTGGTAAATGATGGAGATGGAGCCTGGCTCCTGAGTCCATAATCTGAACTACCCAGCTGTGCCACTTCTTTCTGCCTCTGGCCCAGCTCCTGAAGCCTTAGCTTATTCATCTTTCTGCTCTCGCCTGCTACCCATCTCTCATCCCTTAGCTATTCATTTACTCTTTTGTTTTATGGACACTGAGTGTCTGCTGTGTGTCAGGTCCTGTGCTAAATGTTTGGGACCCCACACTGAGTTGTCCCAATACAGCCCCTGACAAGTGGGGCTCACAGTGTAGAAAGGGACACAACCTAGCAGCCAAGTATCCCTTGAGATAAAGGAAGTGCATACAGCCCTGAGACAGCCTATGAACACCGCTGTTAGAATTAGAAAAAGATGCTCCTTGCTCCAGCCGCTTTACCGCCATCTGTGGGAAAACAGTTATATGAAGATGCGCATCTATGGGAATTCCCTGCGGTCCAGTGGTTAGGACTCCACACTTCCACTGCAGGGGGCACAGGTTTGATCCCTGGTCTGGGAACTAAAAGATCCTGCAAGCTGCGTAGTGTGGCCAAAAAAAAAAAAAAAAAATTAAAAAACCCGATTAAAACATAATGCTCTGTTTAGTTACTGCCATAGTGTCCTTTGAAGCACAGAAGTTTTAAATTTGACAAAGTCCAATTTATCTATTTTTCCTTTGGTTTCTTATGCTTTGGTGTCATATCTAAGAAACCATTGCCTAATTCAAGGTCGTGAAGATTTACACCTATGTTTTCTTCTAAGAGTGTTAGGTCTCTTCCATTTAGGTCTTAGATCAACTTTGAGTTAATTTTTGTATATGGTGTGAGATATTCTTTTGCCTGTGGATATCCAGTTGTCCCAGCACCATTTGTTGAAAAGATTAAACTTTCCCCCATTGAAATGTCTTGGCACCCTTGTTGAGAATTAGTTGACCATAAATATATAAGTTTATTTCTGGGCTGTCAATTCTATGCCATTGAACTGTATGTCTATCTGTGTGCCAGTAACTGAAGGGTTTTAGACAGAGGAGTGACACACCTAGTTTGTATTTTAAGACTGAGGGGGGAGAGACCTATGAGGTCTCCACCTACTGCAATTGTCCGTGTGAGAGATGTTTAAGGGATGGCTGTGGAGATTTAGAGGAAGAGGCAGATTCAAGGGCTATGTAGGAGGAAGAATGAACAGTGAGCTCTGGAACTGCCCTACTTGGGTTCAAATCCCAGCCTTGCTGCACATGCATCATGTATCCTTGGACAAACAGCTTGATTCCCCAGCCTCAGTTTCCTCAGCTGTAAAATGGGGATAATAACACGGGCTTCAGAGCAATGTTGCAGGGACTCAACAAGAGAGCCTGTAAAGCCCTCAGTACAGTGCCCAGCGCCTAAAATGTGCTCAGTAAACATTAGGAGGGGAGGAGAGGGGGGTCAGGGCAGAGGAGCCACCAAGGTTCCCCAAAGTCCTCCAGTTCTTGGTTCCAGATCCTCCTGAGGCCTGCACACCATGTGTATGGCTGTAAATGGTGGAATTAGAGGTCCCATTTCATTTTTTCCCCTATGGAGACCCAATTGCCTCAAAATCACTTATGGAAAACTCGCTCCTTTTCCCACTGCTCTGCAGGGCCACCTTGTCATTTATCACATGCCCGTGTGTGTGTGTGTGCGTGTGTGTGTGTATCTGTTTCTGGGCTCTCCTTCTGCTGTCTTTGTCCTTGTGCTGAAACCATGCCATCCTAATTAATTAATAAAATAATTAAATAAAATTAATATTCAATAATAATTAATAATATAATAATAAATAATGATAAATAATAAAAGCTTTGTCATAAGTCCTGACAGCTGATGCCTGCTGTTCTTGAGTGTCTTAGCTATTCTTGGTCTTGGTTTTCAGAAAATGCAGGTCAAATCTTGTCACTCACAGCCTTGACGCCTTCAATGGCTCCTTAAAAGGAACTGAGGCCGGGGATTGAGCCATGTGTCAGGAAGCACGGGAACAGGGCCCGAGTTGCTGCTGGAAGCCAGCAGTGTTCTTTCTCCACACCCAAGCAGCTCCACTCTCTCCAGCTTCCCCTCTTTCTCCTTTCTTTATTCTAGAGATCAACTTCCCCCTCTGGCTACTTTCTGTGAGACTTGCCGATTACCCAGAACCTCCACAAGAAAAGGGCAGCCAGCAGCTGACCCAGCAAGCAAGACTCCCCCTTTCAGAGGGTGTGTGTGGGGGAGGGATTGACTTCTCAAACATCAATCATTTTATCCTGGGACACTGTTCATTACTTAGAATAAATAAAGCCATGCTTCACTGGCTCCAATCCTGCACTCCCCCCATATCCATATCCTTTGCCATTTAACTTGTAGTCCTTTGCACTAAAGGTAGAGATTACTCCTCATCCTTGCCTGGTCTTGGCCATGTGATACGAGGGTGGAAGACACCTCTTGCATTTCCCCTTACCCTCTTGTGCTCGGCAGCCACAGCCTGCTGGTCCGAGGAGGATGAGGGGCATGTGGAGGGACCACAGAGGCCCCTTTAGCCTCAAGCAGTGCAGCCCAGGGGAGCCCAGCCTCACTCAGCCAGACCCAGCAGACCTATGGGTGTGTGAGTGATAACAAACAACTGTTGTTTAAAGCCACAGGATTTTAGGGTGGTCTATTAAGGAGCAGTGACAAACTGGTACAGGATAAAATGGAAAATGTGCAATGGACTGGGTGTGGGAGGATGTCACCACGGGGGTTGCTGGCCCAATCTGCATCGTGGGAATGTGCCTCACCAACCTGGGGCCACAGGTGAATTTAATGTTCAGGCTCTGTGATGCCTTGATCCCCAAACAGCCATTCATACAAAATTGTTTCCTTCTATCAACAGTCAGAACCAAAAAATTGCACTGTGAGTGCAGGTGGGTGGGGGCATGCAAACACAGTATTGATTCAAATATAAGATAAGGTTATGGACATTGAAAAAGCTTTAAAGTAGTAGTAGCTAATGATTGTTCTGTGGTTATGAGATGTCAAATCATGGGCTAAACATCCCAGCCCTGAATCCTGTGCCCAACACAACACCTGCCATGGGTACCCATGACAACTCGAATTGTGGGGTTGACACCACTCCGGGCTCTAGGAACAGGCTCTGGTGGATTTCAACCCTATCTGCACATTAGAATCACCTAGGGGAACTCTCCAAATGCCCTGGCCTAGGCTTCAGCCCAAGAGACTCGAATGTGCAAACGGGATGGAGAACCTGGTCTAATCCACTCAAAGAAGTCATCTCTCCTTGGCCAGAGCAATTAATTCAAGTAGCCAGGTCTGAAGTAATAAAGCCATGGCATTCTCCAGGCCACAGCCACTGGTACAGAACTGGGCACAAAGCCCACTTTAGACCAATGCAACATAAGGGTAAGTTTACTGACACTTTAGGGAAAGACTATTCCTATTCTCCCAAGGGAGTCACAGCTGGCCCTTTCTCTTCTTCTGGGCTGGGTAGGTACAAATTCTTAACCACTGCACCACCAGGGAAGTCCCTAAGCCAATTTAAGTTGGGTTTTCTGTGATCTGCAATGTAAAAAAAATCACAGCTGATTTATCTCCCCACACATCAACCTGTGAATCATCTCAATGAATGCTACTTCCTTAGGTCCAGTTTTGTAGAAACATGTAGGTCGGTGAATACTTCTCTTTCCTTCACAACTCTCTATCTGATATGTTCCCGAGGCCTCTGGACTTATCCATTTACTTCCACCGCTGTCTCCTCTGCCCTTGTTTGGGACACACCTCCTCCCATCCCCCACCTGACTGCCGCAATGGCCTCCCAATTGGTCTCCCTGCTTCCAGCCTGCCCCCTGCATGCTTCACAGTACAGCCTGGGGGATATCGTAAAAACACAACTCTGCTCACCTCCCCCCTCTCCTGTCATCTCTCAATGGTGTCCCAGGTTCTGAGGCCGAAGATCCAAGCCCATTCGCCCCCAGCCTTCCGCCGCAGCCTCCTCTCAGGCTCTCCTCATTCTCACTCCTCTCCAGTGATGCCAGCTTTCTTTCCATTTTTAATTTCTGGAAGGTGCCAAGCATCTTCCTGTCTTACAGCACTTTCACCTGCTCTGCCCTCTGCCTGGAGTGCTCCTCCCTGCCGCCTCCCCTTTCTCCTGAGCTACTCCTATACATTTTTCAGGTCTCAGGGCAGATGTCACTTTCTCAGAAAACCTTCTCTGACGCTTTATATCTGCATTTGGTGCCAGATATTCATCTTGGTGTCTACTATTTGGCAGACCCTGTGCTATGATGAACAAAATTGACATGCTCCCAGCCTGCTCAGAATTTACATTCCAGTTGGGGGAACAATTTTTAAAAGTTAGTGAGCAAAGGACTTCCCTGGTGGCGCAGTGGTTAAGAATCCACCTGCCAATGCCGAGGACACTGGTTCAATCCCTGGTCTGGGAAGATCCCACATGACATGCTGCAGAGCAGCTAAGCCTGTGCGCTACAGCTACTGAGCCTGCGCTCTAGAGCCTGCGAGCCACAACTACTGAGCCTGCGTGCTGCAACTACTGAAGCCCGTGCACCTAGAGCCCGTGCTCTGCAACAAGAGAAGCTACAGCGATGAGAAGCCCGCGCACCGCAACGAAGAGTAGCCCCCGCTCGACACACCTAGAGAAAGCCCACGCACAGCAGTGAAGACCCAACGCAGCCAAAAAATTAAAAAAAAAAAAAAAAAGTTAATGAGCAAATAAAAACAATTGTTGCAAGCGCCAAGAAGTTCTATGAAGAAAACAAAATGAAAGACTGGGTTAGAAAACGCAGGGCAGGTGTTCTTTAGAGAGGGTGGTCAAGAAAGAGGCGTTCTGTGACACAGAGAACTTTTAATTAGGAGAGAAGAAGTAAAGGGAACAGTATTCTGGGCAGAGTGAACAGCCTCTGCAGAAGAGCTGAGCTCAGGAAGATCTTGGCATGTTTGAGGAAGCCCACATGGCTGCAGCATGGAGGGTGGAGAGAGGGGCATGAGATGAGGCTGGTGAGAACCCCAGAGCCAGACCCCACAGGGCTCTTCTGAGTCTGGCAAGAAGCTTAGATTTTATTTTAAAGGCAATGGGAGCCATCAGAGTTTTTGAGCAAGGGGTGGATGTGATCTGATTCGTGTCCTAAGATCCCACTGGCTATTTGTGAAGAATAGATGGTAGAGGGCGAGGCTGGAGGTGACAAGATCCTCTTGGGAAGATCCTGGTGGAAAGCTTTTGTCCAGGGAAGAGGTGAGAATGGCTTGGACTGAGAAGGTAACAATGACGATGGGGGCAAAGAAGAAAACTCGTGGTGTGTTTTGGAGGTGAAAATGGTAGGCCTTGCAGAAAGATTGACGATGGGGGTGAGGGCAGGGAAGTAATCTGGCTTTGGGGTCTTTTTTCAGCCTGAATGTTTTCATCTGTCAAATGGGCCTGCAGCATGAGAACAGCACCCACAATGACATAACTACCATAAATCGTGGAGGCCCGTGCTCACTGCATGCTGATTATCACACACATCCTGGTTATCATGTTGGGTTGGGTCCCCAGAGATCCAAGTCTGAGTCTTATTTATCCCTTGACCCCCGAGAATGACAGAGTGGAAAATTCACCAACGTAAACTGTGTTTTTAAAGTGTTCCCGGAAGCATCAGGCCTGATTTTCCTTGATCCCCTGTTCTCACCCCAGCCTACAGCTCAAATGTGGTCTCCAGCTGGTCTCTGGGGAAGCTGCAGTTCAGCACATGGTCAGCAGATGGCGCTGGAGGCTAAGGGAAGGCTCCTCCCTCCCTCCTGTCCTCCTTCCAGACCTGCCTTGGAGCTCCTTCTCTGTCCCCATTTCCAGAGCCAGCTCCAGCTCCCAGGCTGCCATTGCAGCAGAGGTGAGGGGCCTGAGGCCAGGCCCTCTGCAGGCTCCCGGGAACGCAGGCGCATTTTGGAGAAGTAGAAAGAAAGCCTAAGACACTGCTGGGAGCCCTGAATGGGCCCTACGCTCTTGGAGACCTCCCGACCTCCACTCCCTGCCCTCCCAGGAAATGACTTTATAAATAGGGCAGTGTGGGTCCCGGATGAGAGCGAGGTTTTCCTCAGAAGAGCCACTTCATCTGTGAACAAGGGAGCTATGAAACCTCTTAGAACAGCCCCATGACCTTCCTGTCCATCCTGTGTAAAATATGAAATAAGAGTTTTAATTACCAAGCTTGGAAGCCAGCCGACACATTTAATATTTAATGTCTTCAATGCTTGTGCCCCAGGCATGCCGGCACTGACAGAATCAGGGTTTCCCTTGGGTTGGCTCTGAATGTGCTTGGAGATGGGCCAGGCTGCTGCCCTCCCCCACACCTGGGGGCCTCCTGCAGCCTGGCCGGGGCCCAGGCCTGCCCTGGGCCTCCCACTGCCTGAGGGACTCCTGCCAAGACGGCCCAGGAGGCCTGTTCCCCACTGAATCCAGGACCTGGAGTCCTGTCTAGCACTGGACTTACCCCAAGGTCCTGGCAGAGGACGGGAGTCAGTGAAGTTTCCTGAGAAGATAGAAACGAACAGAGACAGACAGACCTGAGTTTGAATTCTGCTCTCCTGCAAGTGGCTCAGCCTCTCTGGGAGTCGCTTTTATAATTTGTAAAGTGGAGAATGTATTTGCTGTGTTATGGATTGTTACAAATATAGATGGCCATTTTCGAGGCTTAGCATGTGCCTGCAGCCCAGCTCAGCACTTCACGTGTACTATGCCTTTGTCATCTGCAGCGGTCCTGTGAGGTGGCTGCGTTGGGACTGGAACCCAGGACATTCCGACTCCACAGTCCGTGACTCTGAAATCTTATAGGCAAATGTACTGCAGAGATCTGGAGAAATGTGAGCTTGAAGGGCTCACCGCCACCTGGTCCCAGACCCTAGCTTATCCAAGCTGCATGGCCCCTCATGCCTCAGAGACAACCAAGAAAATTGCTAATGGGGGCTCAGGACAGCAGCCCTAACAAAATCATCCACACCGCTATTGTTTGCCCCGAATTTCTACTTCCTAGAGAGAGGTGGTGGGCACACAAACTGCATTTGATGGGTTGATTTGGTACTCTCGGTATGGATGGAGTTTTCAGGGCCATCTTGGGGCCGGCCACACACAACGCTGGTACATCTTTAGGCTCCTGCACCATCCCTTGTCCAGCTGGCTGGGACCAAGTTGGTTCCTTGTGAGTGGATGATAGCAAGTGATGGGGTATGGGGACATCCAGCAGTTGGAGCCACTTGTCTTAAAAGGTAACAGAATACATGGCATCATCGATTCCTTCTGCAGCACCTCCAGGAGGGACAGCCAGGGTAGACAAGGAGAGGAAGGTGACACTCAGCTCCACTTGATAGCTATTGGATGGGCATATGCTGGTGGGGACACAGGAACCCTTGTCCTGGCAGGAGTGTGAGCTGTGGGGCTGGTGTGGAGGGCATATACCCCACACTCCAGCAATTCCACCTCTGGGCACATCCTCCAGAGCACCTCTCACACAGGTAGACAAAGAGACTTGCCCAGGGATATTGCTCAAAGCATCTAATGGTAAAAGCCAAGGGCTGGAAACAACCGAAATGCCTACTCATAAGGGAGTAGATAAATCACAGGGTGCATACGCAAATGATGAACACCACGCAGGGTTCAACGGACTGAATTAGAATGATGTGTATTAACATGGGCAGATCGTAAAAAGGTAATGCCAAACAAGGTGTCTGGCAGATACTACTTATATATGCTGCAGTATATATTCTCATGGCTGCATACACTCACACATTGACAATATAAGAATGTTTGCCTGTGGGGAAAGGGGCGAGGGAAGGGAGGGAGTTCGAGAAGGAGGATGGAAGAGACAAAAGCAAAGCAAACAAAAACACAAGAGGACCTGTGAGTGGCTGATGATGACTGAGCTGAGCTGACAATTGTGAGCAATTGAATCCTGTGCCTCTGAGGTCCAAAGCGAAAAAGCAAAGAATCAAAGAAAAAGGAGCCAAGGGCTTCTTTAAGTTTTTTGTTTTTGTTTTTTTATAAAACCCAGAGATTGTTGGTTGTTTGGGGATTTTCCAAACCAGGCTAACAAGCATGTCATCCAACCTTATAATGGAAATGGTCACTGCACTCTTGCTGGGCACCAGGCCCATTCTCAGTGTGTTATGCGATTATCTCGCTTTATCCTCAGAGCCTCCCCTTGAGGTATTGTCGTGCCCATTTTACAACAGGGCTCAGAGAGGGGAAGAGAGTTGCCCCAAACCATCTGCTTGCAATGTAAACCCAGCCCCTGCCATCCCACCTCCCAGCCTAAAGGATTGTAATCCAGGCTCCCTGTGGGGTTTGGTAAATACTTCAGGGTGGCCTGAAGGTGGCGCTGTTGCAGTTGATCCAGGACAGGTGAGCAGCTTGAGCCTGCGAGGTTGGGCGGGGGGTGGGGAGAACATTCAGAGGATAATAGAGGGCCATCCTGGGTTTGGGGGGAGGTCCTACTCACCAGCTCCGGAGGCAGTACAGATCAGGGAAGAAGGCAGGGGCGTTGATGGCCAGAGGGTAGAGCGTCATCCTGGACTGGAAACCTGCCTTCCATCCTTCACTCCCTCCCATTAAGAGGAGCCAGACTGCACATCCTCCAGGAGACTGTTTTGCAAAGATCCAGGCTCTGTGGAGAGGGTTTAGGGTCAGGATTCCAGGACTGCAGATAAACCTTGTTCACCCTGTTAAAGGCAGGGTCCCCTTGCTCAGAGATCCATTGACTCCTGCCTCCACTGCAGGGAGGATGTACACAAGGGCACTAAGTCCCTGCATTTCCAGGGGGCACTTGAGTACAGGATGAGCACACAGCCATGGTGCAGGAGAGGGGAAAAGACGTGGTGCGTGCTTGAGGTAGGACCCTGCCAGCCAGGGGAGTCTGAGCTTGTATGGAACTGTCCACCGCAGCAGCAGCTGAAATCAGAAGTGAGCCGAGAGCACGCGATGCAGGATCCTGGGGGCTCCCCGAAATGTGCCCTCCACACTGCAGTGCTCCCTCCACTTCAGGATCAGGAACTGCAATTGCAGCTCTTCCCTTCTGGAACCAGAGCCTCTCTTTTGAGCTTCAGCTCTGCAAACACAATTGACCCTCTAACATCTGACCTTCGGGATGCCTCACATGTACCTCAACCTCAAAGAAGCCAAAATGGAACGCATCACCTTTATGCCAGCCTGTTTTTCCTCTTAATTGTCCATCCCAGCATCCACCCAGGGGCCCAAATGGACAATCTAAGACTCATCCTTGACTTCTCTGTGGCTACCACCCTCCACGTCTCATCGGTCACCAAATCTTGTGGATTCCATCACCTGCCCCCTCCCTCCCTCCCCCGCCTTCCTTTTTTTCCTGTCAAATTAACACAGATTAAAAAGAACAAGACTGAAGACTACTTGTGTCCATGAGAGCACGCTCGCACACTTTGGTGACAAGAAAGCATACTGATAACCTTTTGGAAGGCAATGTAGCAGAATACATCAATAGTCATAAATGTTCTTATCCTTTAATTATTATTCTTCTAAGCATATATCCTGAGAAAATAATCCTATACTCAGAAAAAGCTTTCTGCACAGATATTCGTGACAGTGTTGTTTATATAAGCAAAAAACAAAGCAATCAACGACAGTGACAAAAAAGAAAAAACTAGATACAACCTAAATGTTAATGCTAGGTTAACGGTTAATTTCACTATTGTGCCTCTTCTTCTGGCTGGGCACCCTTCAGTGTCCCAAGAGTCTGCCCTGCACCATCTTTTCTTCTCATGCTACATGCTCTCTGATGAGGTCATCCACTCCCATGACCTGGGCTACCATCTACATTGACCATTCCCAAATCTTTATTTCCAGCCTAGATAGTTCTCTTGAACTTCTCACCTGTATATCCAGCAGCCAACAAGACATTGCACTTGAACAACTGAAAGACAGTTCAACCTCAAGAGTCCATAAATGAACTTCATGCCACCTTCAGCCCCCTGCAACCCCGTGTCCAATCTCAGTGGATGGCACCAACATCTCCCTGGATGTCCAGGCTAGAAATAGGGATGTCCACCCTTCTTACCCTTTTCTACAACTAACTCATCACCAAGTTCTGTTGATTCTACTTTCTAAATTATCCTCCATGCGCACTGCCACTAGCCGAGCTCAGACTACTTTCATTTCTTGCCATGACTACAACAGCCTCTTATCTGCTCTCCCCACTTCCATCTTCTTCCCTCGAATCCCTGTCCCTCTCTGGAGACAGAGTAGACTTTCAAAAGCACAAATCTGATTATGTCCTGAGTATATGGATGCTAGGGCCTCACTTCTGAAGCCACTAGCATGGTGCTTGCTGTTACTGGTGGGGTTTTCAAGAGAGGAAGGGAGGTGTTTCCACGTCTGGGTGGAGAGTAACTCCCAACTCTGCTTGAAACACAGCAATGCCTGCAAGTGAGATGAGCTGGCTTTCTTGCGAGGTGCCACCATGTGGCAATGTCTACACGCATTCTCTCCTGAATCCACAGACATTTTTTGTGCACCTACTATGTGCTGGGCCATGCATGCTCAGTGGGGATGATATCACCTCCCACGGGTGAAAATTCATTCTTGGAGAGTGAAAAAATATTTAGTTATTTCAGTGCCTTGTGTTTCTCCAAAGCTCGTCTCTACTCAACAATATCTTATTCCTTAGTATTTAATTTCTCTCATCAGGGAGAATTTAAATTAAATTAAAATTTTCTCCTTAGAGGAGCAATCATGAAAAAAATGTTGAGAAACACCGGGGTGGGTTATGGTGACACAGTAGTTACTGAGTCAGACATGGTCCCTCACTGTTCAGAGCCTTCCATTCTGGCAGAGAAGACACACATTAAATCATTATACAGCGACTAAGTGAAAAGAGTCAGACTTAAAAGGCTGCATATATTACAGATTCCATATATGTGACATTCTGTGGAAGGCACAGCTATAGTTGCAGAAAGCAGGTCCGTGGTTCCGGGGGCTTGGGTTGGGGAGGAGTTGATTCTAGGGGGCATGAGAGGACTTTCTGGGGCGGTAGATATGTTCTATATCCTGATCGAGGTGGTGGTCCCACAACTGTATGTGTTTATTAAAAACTCGTAGATCTGTACCCTGGAAAAGGGTGAATGTTGCTATATATAAATTACATCTCAGTAAAGCTGCCTTAAAATTTTGTACAATAAATGACATGTTGAGTATTGTGGTGAGTGCTACATGGAATTGGCAGCAGTGAAAGCAAGCATCAGGCAATGGATCTGGTCCCATGGTGGGACACTTCCCTGGTGAAGTCGTGTTGAGCTGAGCTCTGAAGAGTGAGTAAACATTAACCTGGAGAAGGCTGGGTGGTAAGAGCTGCTCCCACTGCACAACCCTAGGGGGCGTCACTACCATAGAGATCATCGTATTCCTGGGTTGTGTAATGCAGTGGCCCAGGCAGAGCAGCCTGGGGAAGAGGGAACAACGTGTGCACAGATGCCGAGGCAGGACAGCACATGATGTACTCAAAGGGCGGAGGGAGGCCAGTGGGCCAGGAGTTCAGAAGATAAGGAAAGACATAGCTGGTGATGGGCTGGTGGGTGGGCAGCGGCCAGACCGTGCAGAGCCTTGTGGGTCTCGTGGGAGACGTTGGAAGGGAAGTGACTTGATTAGCTTTGCACTTGCTAAAGGTGGCTATTGCAGTGTGGCGAATAGTAGCAAGTGGCAAAGTGCCTGCAAAGAGGCTATTGAAATCCAGGTGACAGATGACAGTTCCTTAGGTGATGGCAATAGAGATGGACAGAAGTGGACAGATTCTAGGAATATTGAGGAGATAAAATCAACTGGACTTCGTGGTCAGTTGGACACATGGGATGGGAGAGAGCAAAGGGGTCAGAGGACTTCTGGCTTCTGACCTGCCTGACTGGGAATATCATGGTATCCTTCTGAACTAGCAGACACTTGGAGAAGGACCAGGTTAGTGGGGGAAGATCCTGTGTCCAGTTATTTTGAGTAGAGTTGGAAGTATCCATGACGATCACAGTGATGTCAACGTGGAGACAGGTTTTGGGGTATCCAGGCACCGACCTGCTTCTCAGAAAACTGTTCCCTCTCCATCCAGGGGTAAGCTCCTTCACCCTAGCCATATCTAGTGGGATCAGAGGCCAACACCTGGTCGGCAGAGCACCAAGTCAGCAGCTTCAGATTTGAAATGAAGAAGAGATGGAAGGGGCTTCCCTGGTGGCGCAGTGGTTGAGTCCGCTGCCGATGCAGGGGATGCGGGTTCGTGCCCCGGTCCGGGAAGATCCCACATGCCGCGGAGCAGCTGGGCCCGTGAGCCATGGCCGCTGAGCCTGTGCTCCGCAACGGGAGAGGCCACAACGGTGAGAGGCCCGCGTACTGCAAAAAAAAAAAAAAAAAAAAAAAAAAAAAAGGAAGAGATGGAAGGAGAGATGGAGGCAGGACTGCACCAGCTTCACAGGGCCACACGTTCTGTTGCTGACACTCCTGGCACAGCCCTGGTTCCTACTCTGCCTGAGGTCTGGTTGTTTACCTTTTACTTCGATTCTGTAAAATAATCTTAATTTTGCAACTCCTAAAGCCTCGACAAAACCACCACAGATACACAGATATTTTATTTCTGTGCCTTTTTTCCCCAGCTCTGTTGGTCTATTTGCCCAATTTTCCATCAGTATTTCCATTAGCTTAGTTTCATGGTATTGGGACGAACTTTGTACGGCAAGCCCCCCACCCCCATGGCTGGTCTTTTAGTTCCCAAATTTCTTGACCATTCTGTGCAATTACTCTACTAGAGGAACTATAGAGTCAGTTTCTCAAGATAAAAATTTCCTGTGGAGATTTTATTGAAATCATATCAAATTTAGAGATTACTTGAGGGAAGACTGACAATTTTGCAATACAGTTTAAGAATACAGTTTAAGGGGCTACTCTTTGTTGCGGTGCACGGTTTTCTTATTGTGGTGGCTTCTCTTGTTGCAGAGAATGAGCTCTGGGTGCGTGAGCTTCAGTAGTTGCAGTGTGTGGGCTCAGTAGTTGTGGTGCACAGGCTCTAGAGCGCAGGCTCAGCAGATGTGGCACAAGGGCTTAGTTGCTCTGTAGCACGTGGGATCTTCCTGGACCAAGGCTTGAACCTGTGTCCCCTGCATTGGCAGGTGGATTCTTAACTGCAGGGAAGTCCCCAAGGCAGACACTCTTGAATGTTGCTACCTTGAGTAGGAAGGCTTTAATGCAGTTGCCAAAACTGACATCTGAAGAATGCTCCTCTGCAGGATGCTAATAGTTTTATGGAGAAAGTTTTAGTTTATTGTTTAACCTATGCTGGGTTAAACAAAGACAAACGTGTTTCTTTACTTCAGCAATAATCAGAAAATTTGATGCTAATATGCCTTGTCGATGTTCAAGATTAAGTAACATATCTTCAACTGATTGACCACTGACCTTTTTTTTTTCACACCTTACTGTGTAACATCTCCTGGAACAGGGTTCTAACAGGTAGTGTTGGAGCTGCTGCTCTAAGGTTTCACCACTAAGTATGACATTTGCTGTGATTTTTGGAAAAAAACAATTGTTGGGTGAGTGAACAAAGTTCTTTTGTTTGTTTGTCTGTTTGTTTGTTTTTGCGGTACGCAGGCCTCTCACTGTTGTGGCCTCTCCCGTTGCGGAGCACAGGCTCCGGACGCGCAGGCTCAGCAGCTGTGGCTCACGGGCCCAGCCGCTCTGTGGCATGTGGGATCTTCCCGGACCGGGGCACGAACCTGCGTCCCCTGCATCGGCAGGCGGACTCCCAACTACTGCGCCACCTGGGAAGCCCGAACAAATAGTTTTTATCCTGGTAAGACTACTTTCTTCAACTTCTGGTTTACTAAGGGTTTTCTTAGAAAATAGAAATGGAAGTTGAATTTGATCAAGTGATGTTTAGATATCTATGAAGATGGTCACATACTCTCCTGCTTTTGAATTTGTCTAGTGAAATTCCACCACAACGCATTAAATGTGGTTCAAGATATTCCATGGGGTAAACTGCAACACTGCACGACTGTGGAATAAACAGGATGAAAGTGAGCAGCCAGCAGGCCAGGGGCTCTCAGGGCTGGGCTGTATGCCCCTGTTTTAGCTTCAGTTTGCTGCCTCCTGGTGGTTGTTTGCTGCTATGACTTAAATATCCATGGGGACCATTCTGAGTTCTGTGGCTGGCTAGGACTTTTAGGATGGCAGCAGCAATTCTAGGAATTTCTCTGGGTTTGATATTAATTTTGTCAAACCAATCTAGGGAGATTGGGCTGGAAGAATACTGGGAACACAGGGACACACTCTCTGCCTCCCTGCTCCTTGAGTTTCCTGCCATGCCCTTCCTTGCCTTCCTCTCCATTCCTTCCACTCAGAAATTGACATTTAGTTGACCCCTGTTTGAGAACTTGAGCTGAGTGGAGAGCTCAAGCCAACTGCCAATTGCATCACCGAGGGTTTTTTTAAAAATCATTTAAAAATGAATACTAATGTCTAGCCATTGTTGAGTGCTTATTATGTACCAAATGCTTGGCTAAATTCAAATAAATTATTTTAATTTAACCTTCCCATCTCTATGAAGTAAATATTATTATTACTATTCACTTTAATTTATTTATTTATTTTATTTTATTTTATTTTTTGGCTGTGTTGGGTCTTTGTTGCTGCGCGTGGGCTTTCTCTAGTTGGGGCAAGCGGGGGCTACCCTTCCTTGTGGCGCCCGGGCTTCTCATTGTGGTGGCTTCTCTTGTTGCGGAGCACGGGCTCTGGGCGCACGAGCTTCAGTAGTTGCAGCACGCGGCTCAGTAGCTGTGGCTCGTGGCTCTAGAGTGCAGGCTCAGTAGTTGTGGTGCTCGGGCTTAGTTGCTCCGTGGCATGTGGGATCTTCCCAGACCAGGGCTCAAACTCGTGTCCCCTGCATTGGCAGGTGGATTCTTAACCACTGTGCCACCAGGGAAGCCCGTGAAGTAAATATTATTATTTACATTTTACGAACTGGAAAACAACCAGAGAGGTTACATCCCTTACCCAGGTCATCCAGCCAGTTCCTGGAAAGTGATAAAGCTAGATTCAAAATCTGACAGTTTGCTTTCCAAACCCACACTCTTGCGTTAAACCAACCTGCTTTCCAAGAATAAACCTGGTGATGAAATATTGCTCTTTACTTGATGCTATTTGCTGATATATTATTTAGAATTTTTCTGACTAGGTGAGATTTTTCATAAAGTGTGTGTGTGTGTATGTGTGTGTGCTTTATTTGCTCTTGGTATCAAGATTATGCAAGACTCATAAAATGGACTGGAATATTTCCATATATTTTCATGCATTTCAGTGATTTGGAAATTTTTTTTTTAAGAATTTAGGCAGTATCTATTCCTAAAATGTTTGCTAATTCATCTGTAAAATCATTTGGTCCTAAGGCCTTTGACAATTGCCTTAAAGTCATTTGCTACAGTTTTAGTCTTTTCTGTTTTCTCCCTATTGAGTCAATTTGAGCCATTTACAACTTCCTGAAATAATTGTCTTATTTACCTAGAAAAGTTCAGATTTATTAGCATAAAGTGATACATAGTATTAGCTTATAATTTTAAAAATCTCTGTATTTCTCTCATCTTAGTCATGATGTATTTTTGTGTTTTATTTCTTTTGTTTTCTTCATCAGAATTGCCAGAAACTTAATAGTAATAGTAGCAGTAGAGAAAAATAATAGCAAACATTTATATAGTGTTTACTCGGTGCTGAGCACCACTCCAAGCTGTATTGACTCATTTAATCTTCATAACAACCTTATGAGTTAAGGACTATTATTATCTCATTTTACAGATGAGAAATTGAATTGCAAAGTTAGTAACTGATTTGCCTAAGGACATATAGCTAACAAGTGGTGAGGCTGGGATTTAAACCTAGGCAGTTGCTGCTTTTATATTTACTTATTCTTTCCTCCTATTTTATTTTATTTGTCTTCTAACTCTTTGTGAGTTGAATGCTTGGTTCATTTATTTGTAATCTTGGTTGCTTGTTAATAAAAGTATTTAAGGTCATAAAGTGAGTATGACTTAATATCCCATGGGCTCTGAAACTATTTATTTTTTCAAAGAACCAGCTTTTGATTTCATGGATTATTATTCTCCTGTCCTCAGTTCATTGATTTATGCTCTTATATTTATTATTTCTCCCCTTGTGTTTGTTTTAGGCTTAATTTAGTATTTTCTGGTTTCTCAAGATGGAAGCTTATATATTTCATTTGATGCCTTTTTTTTCCTAATGTAAGCATTTAATGTTATGAATTTCCCTCTAGGCAATGTTTTAGCTGAATCCTACAAATTTTTTTTTATCATGATAAACACATAACAGGAAATCTATCCTATTAACAATCTTAAAAAAATATATTTATTTATTTATTTGGTTGCGCTGGGTCTTAGTTGCAGCAGCTGGACTCCTTAGTTGCGGCTCACCAGCTCCTCAGTTGTGATGTGTGGGCTCCTTAGTTGTGGCATGCGAACTCTGAGTTGTGACATGCATGTGGGATCTAGTTCCCTGACCAGGGATCAAACCCGGGCCCCCTGCATTGGGAGTGCAGAGTCTTAACCACTGCACCACCAGGGAAATCCCAAACAATGTTTAAGTGTACAGTATTGGTAACCATATGCACATTGTTGTACAACAGATTTCTAGAACTTTTTTATATTCAGTAGAGAACTGAAATTCTATACCCATTTCCTGGGGTCCCTATTTCCCCTCCCCCCTCAGCACGTGGCAGCCAACATTCTCCCACAAATTTTTGTATGTTGTATTTTCACTTTCATTATGTTCAAAATATTAAAAAAAAAAATTTTGGCCATGCTGGGTGGCATGCGGGGATCTTACTTCCACAACCAGGAATTGAACCCGTGCCCCCTGTAGTGGAAGCATAGAGTCTTAACCACTGGAATGCCAGGGAAGTCCCAAGTTCAAAATATTTAATAAATTTCCTTTCAAAGATACTTCCTCTTTCAGCCACAGGTTATTTAGAACGGTGTTATTTAATTTTAAAATATTTGGGCATTTTAAAAGATTTTTTCTGCATAATTAAAAAGTTTAATTATGTTATGGTCAGAGAATATATGATCTCTCTGTTTAAAAATTGCTCAGGTTTATTTTATGACCCCAAATGTTTTATCTTGGTGAATGTTCCGTGTGCAATTAAAGAAATGTGTATTCTGCTCTGTTTGCATGCGGTGCTCTGTATATGTCAGGCCACAATGACTGATAGTGATCAATCTTCTAGATCCTTGCTAGTTTTTTGTTTATTTTTCTATTGCTTACTGAGAGAGGAGTGTTAAACTCACAATTATAACAGTGGATTTCTCCATTTCTCATTTTATTTCTATCAGCTTTTATTTCAGGCATCTTTTTTTTTTTAATTAATTAATTAATTTATTTATTTATTTATTTATTTATTTATTTATTTATTTTTGGCTGTGTTGGGTCTTCGTTTCTGTGCGAGGGCTTTCTCTAGTTGTGGCAAGCTGGGGCCACTCTTCATCGCCGTGTGCGGGCCTCTCACTGTCGCAGCCTCTCTTGTTGTAGAGCACAGGCTCCATACGCGCAGGCTCAGTAGTTGTGGCTCACGGGCCCAGTTGCTCCGCGGCATGTGGGATCTTCCCAGACCAGGGCTTGAACCCGCGCCCCCTGCATCGGCAGGCAGATTCTCAACCACTGCGCCACCAGGGAAGCCCTATTTCAGGCATCTTGAAGCTCTGTTGCTATGTGCATTCACATTTAGGATTTTTATACCCTCTTGGTGAATTAACCTATTTATTATTATGTAATATCCCTCTTTATTCTGGTAATATTTCTTGTTCTGAAGTCTACTTTTTCTGATATTAATATAGCTACTCCAACTGTCTTTTGATCAGTGTTTCCATAGCATAACTTTTTCTATCCTTTTACTCTTAATCTACCTATGTAATTAAAGTGAATTTCTTGTAGACAGCATGTAGTTGTGCCTTGTATGTGTGTGTGTGTATTCAATCCAATGTTGTCTTTTTTTTGTTTTTAATGTCTTGGAACTTGACTTTAATTCAAACTTCAATCCAGTTTTGAGCTTTGGCTTTTCTTTTTTTCTTTTTCTTTTGGCTGCATGGCTTGCAGGATCTTAGTTCCCCGACCAAGGATCAAACTCCTGGGCCCCCGGCAGTGAGAGCACTGAGTCCTAACCACTGCACTGCCAGGGAATTTCTTAACAATGTTGTCTTTTAACTGACGTGTTTATACCCGTCTTCTAGCCACTAAAATGGAGTTTCTCTTAAGATTTTAGCCACCTGTGCTGTCGCACCGCTCCATATGACCTGGGCCACCTTCAGAGCAATGCAGAGAGAGAAAAAATAATGAGAATTTTCCCAGACTCCTTAAGCCATAAGAGCCCCCTCCTCTGGTTCATCTGGCAAGAAAGGTGGGTTTTCTCTTGGGATTTTAGGTGGCAATGCCACCACCTCTGCCACCATAGTGCAACTTTGTGACTGGTTCACCCTTGGGACAGGTTGAAAGAGAGAAAACAGAAAAAAAGATACCCCAAACTCTAACTCACAGAGGCCTCTTTTTTCCAATTCCTTTGTCCAGGAAAATGGGTTTCTCTTGAGTTTTTGCTGCCTGCACCTTCTTCACAGTTTCATATTGGGGCTACCCTGAGGTGAAAGCTGGATGGTAAAAGAAGAGAACCCTGGAAATCTCCTCTGTAAGAGTCTTCCTTCGAGTTTGGTTCCCTTTGCCAATCCATTTGCTATTTTCAGAGTCCTCAGGCTGTTGACTTTTGTATTTTGTCCAGACCTTTTAGCTGAAAGCAATGAGAGAGATGGGCTATGGTGGCTTACTTTATCTTGGCCAGCACCAGAAGTCCAGCGTAGATTTTGCAAATTGAGTTGGTGGGTGACATAGTCAAACATGTTTAAATGGGCTTCCCTGGTGGCGCAGTGGTTGAGAGTCCACCTGCTGATGCAGGGGACACGGGTTCGTGCCCTGGTCCAGGAAGATCCCACATGCTGCGGAGCGGCTGGGCCTGTGAGCCATGGCCGTTGAGCCTGCGCGTCCAGAGCCTGTGGTCCACAACGGGAGAGGCCACGACAGTGAGAGGCCCGCGTACAGCAAAAAAAAAAAAAAAAAAAAGTTTAAATTATTAATTGATACTTCCAAATTGTTCTTTACAATGGCTATATCCATTTACATTCATCCAGCACTATACAAACTCCTTTCCCATCCTCTTACCAACAACTGATTGTCCAATTTTAAAATTTTTTCCCATTTTCTTGGGTGAAAAAAAATAATATCTTGTTGACTTGATTTCAAATTCCATGTTTGCTAGTGAAGTCTGAGCATCTTTATCTCTTTGGGGCCATTTATTTATCCTCATTTGTAGATTGTCCCTTCCTATCTCTTGCCCATTTTTCTACTTGGTCATTTGTCTTTTTAATATTGATTTGTAGAATTGTAGTTTCTACTGTTTGGGATTTATTGAGGATTACTTTGAGACTCATTACTTAATCAATTTGTCTTTATGTTCTGTGAGCATTTGGGAAAAAAAGGTATTCCCTATTCAAATTCTCTCTAGATTTATTAAAAACAATCTTGTTAATTTTATTATTTAGATTGTCTATATGATTTTTAAAATATTTGATCTGTTAAATTCTGAGACAGATGTTCTAAAAATCTCCTGATCTGGTTGTGGATTTTTAAAAGTCTCCTCATATTTCGGTTTTTGCTTTGTATATTCTTTTCAGTGTATTTGTTCATACGTTGGATTCAGATTCATAATCAATCAATCACTCAGTGATTAAGAGCAGGAACTCTGGTGTTAGGTTACCTACGTTCAAATCTTAGTTTTTTCTCTTACAAAATACGTAGGTGTGGCTGATTTACTTAATTTTTCTAAGTCTAAGATTTCTTGTCTGTGAAATGAGGCAAAGAATAGCATTTACCTCCCAGAATTGTTGTGAAATTAAATAGAATTATCCATGTGAGTGTTCAGTAAATAATTAATACATTTTCTTGAGGATCCCACATTTCATCGGTTTAAGGTATCCCTCGGTTCCATTTAATGCTTTTCCCCCTTGAATTATGCCTTTAAAAATAGGAACATTACCACCCTCTATTCTATTTGAATTTTCCTGAAATATATTTATCTATTTTAAATCTTTCATAATTTTTTAACTTTAGATGGATTTCTTGTAAAGCAAATTGGCCAAAGAGAAGGCCAAAGATGGCCACCATAAGTTCTTTCCTTCCCTATAAGCACATGTCACTCCACTCACCGGAAGGTGGGATCTATTTCCACTCTTGTTGAATCAGGATGGCTTGTATTTTGCCTTCACCAGTACAAAGCAGAGGAAGTGACATTGTGTCAGTTCCAGACCTAGACTTTAAGAGGCCAGGTAACTTCCATTTGTGTTTGGGGAAGCCAGCTGCCATATTCTAAAGAAGTTCAGGCTATAATATTAAATGATAAAGCACACTTGGTGACAGAGAAAAGCACTGAGCACCACTCATGTGAGTGAAGTCTTCTTGGACTGACCAGTCCAGCCCAGCCACCCGCAGAACACAGCTGAGTGACCCCAGCCCATGCTCCATGGAGCAGAAGACCCCAGCCAAGCCCTGTTCCCATCCCTGACCACAGAACTATGAGAAATAACAATTCATTGTTGCTTTAAGCCACTATGTTTAGGGGTGGCTTCTCACTCAGCAGGAGATAACTGAACCAAAAATAGAGTTCGATTTTTCCTTTTCACTCAATTTAAGAATCTTTGTCTTTTCATAGGAGAATTGAATAACTGAAAATAATTGTGGTTTTTTTTTTTTTTTTTTGGCCCTGTGGCATCTGAGTTCCCTAACCAGGGATCAAACCTTGGCCCCCCAAGATTTGAAAGTGCCAAATCCTAACCACTGGACCGACAGAGAATTTCCTAATTGGTCTTGTTTTTGACATCTTGTGTTTTCTGTTTCTTTCACTTTTGTGTGAATGAATCGAAGAGAACAACAGCAAATATTTCACTGAGATGGAATATTTTGCAGTGTCTGCCCCGCCCACAGCAATCCCCCCATTGGGTGAGAGGGTGAGTCGGTCCCACCCTCTGCCTAACAGGAGAGGCCCCCAGAAGCCATGCTCACTAAAGCCAGGTTACCTGGCAATGGTAACCTGGTCCAGGCCATGGCTAAAACCTTGTCAGTGGACGTGAGGAGGGTGGGGAGGCACCAGTTGCAAGATAAGATGGGCCTCAGGAAGTCTCATGGATGTAGTACATGAATCTTCCCTACGAGAAGGGCCCTGTCCAGTCAGCTCTGGCTTGGTTAGTGTCTCTTGAATGGCACGGACTGGAGGTCCTGAACCCTGACCCTGAAGTCTCAGCTGCCTGACTCGGTGTTCTTTCTCTTTTAGGTCAGGCATGATTACTGTAACCCCAAGAAGGTATAAGATTAAGTGAGGAAATCATGAAGAACTGGATAAAAATCCACATTATCAACTTTCTAGAAACTTCTACTAAAGGCTAAATACAAGGGCAACAGGGAGGTGAGTGATCACCATGATCAGATTAGTCAGTTTTGAAGATGTTTGAAGCATTTAAAAAAGATGAAATATTAGAGGTTGATTTCATCTAGATGTTTTGGAGGATTTGAGAAGATTTATAATCAATGTTTAAATGCATATAATTAATGAATATATGTATATAGTAAGTGAATATAATCAATGATTAAGAGAATTTGATTACATTTAAAGGTTTGGATGGAATAGTTGCATACGGATATTCAATGTTTGGGGAACTTTTGGTTACAAAATTAGTGAGTTTAATACACTGATCACTAAATGTGTAAAGAGCAAAAGGGCGTTTCTGGGCTGCTTGCTCTGCACCAGGCACTGTTCTAAGCATCTTAAATGTATTAATTCATTTAGTCCTCATAGAAAATGTAAAAAGTAGGAGCTACTATTATCCCCAAATAATGGATGATAAAACTGAGGCACAGAGAGGTTGAGAAATCCGACCAAGGGCCCATGGCTATGCAAGTAACAGAAGCAGATATAAACCAGGCAGTCAGGAGATTACCAGATAGGAAAGACCCCACAATATCAACATCTCCCCTTTCTCCTAAGGTGGTTGGAAGTGGGCTTCTGTTATTTACAAATGGGTCTTAACTGAGACCACTGAAGTGGGTGCTGCATGCAGCTTTACCAAAAAGCAGCCCTCAGAACATTCACATCTTGTGCCGCCTCCAGAGGGCTTGGTAGTGGCTTCCAGCCTCTGGTACCTAGAGGTCAGAGATGATGCCCAAAATTCTTCACAAGCAGTTGGGCAGGTACAGCCAGGATGCTGCAGTGGTGTGTCACCCTTGTCTGGCTGTGTCCTTTGAGCTCTTGTCCCCTGGGGCTGCCCCCTCCTCCCACTTGGCTTTTCTGTAGTTCTTTGCCCTGATCATCCGCTCTGCATTGTTCAGAAACCTGGTTTCTAATGTGCAAGTTTCTATGACCAAAATGTGGCAGCTACTACTTTACTGCTGTTACTCCTCTCTGTTTCTCACTGAAAATCATTTCAATTACAGAAGAAATACATGCTTGGTGCAACAAAATCAAATAACAGAAGTGTGAGAAAAAAAAAAAGCAAGATCCCAACCTCACGCCAAGGTAACCACTGTTAGTGGTTAGTATGTCCTTTAAGAATTTTGTCTACACACATAACACTTGCTTTATTTTCCAAAACTGGGATCATACTAATTTTCTAGTTGTACAAATTCTCTATTAACTTAGCATAACACTTGCTTTATTTTCCAAAACTGGGATCATACTAATTTTCTAGTTGTACAAATTCTCTATTAACTTAGTGATATACTGTGGGCATTTTCCCAAATGAACATCCCTCTCTACCTCATTCTTTTAAAGGCTACATGGTATTCCATCTATGTTTAAAATAGCACTGTCCAGGGCTTCCCTGGTGGCGCAGTGGTTGGGAGTCCGCCTGCCGATGCAGGGGACACGGGTTCGTGCCCCGGTCCGGGAAGATCCCACGTGCCGCGGAGCGGCTGGGCCCGTGAGCCATGGCCGCTGGGCCTGCGCGTCCGGAGCCTGTGCTCCTCAACGGGAAGGGGCCGCAGCAGTGAGAGGCCCGCGTAACGCAAAAAAAAAAAAAAAAAAAAAAAAAAATAGCACTGTCCAGGACTTCCCTTGGTGGCGCAGTGGTTAAGAATCTGCCTGCCAATGCAGGGGACAGGGGTTCGAGCCCTGGTCTGGGAAGATCCCACATGCTGCGGAGCAACTAAGCCCGTGCCCCACCACTACTGAGCCTGCGCTCTAGAGCCTGCGAGCCACAACTACTGAGAACGCATGCCACAACTACTGAAGCCCGCGCACCTAGAGCCTGTGCCCCGCAACAAGAGAAGCCACTGCAGTGAGAAGCCCGCACACAGCAACAAAGAGTAGCCCCTGCTCGCTGCAACTAGAGAAAGCCCCTGCACAGCAACGGAGACCATAAATTAATTAATTAATTAATTAATTAATTTAAAAAATAGCACTGTCCAGTAGAAATATAATGTGAGTCACACAAGTAATTTAACATTTTCTGGTAGTCACACTGAAAAAAGGAAAATTAAACAAGTGGAGTTAATTTTGCTAATATATTTTACTTAACGCAGTAGGTCCAAAATAATATCAGTTCAACATGTTAACAATATATAGTAATTAATGAGATATTTTACAGTATTTTAAAACATTAAATCTCTGAAATCCAGCATGTACATTACACTAACATCACATCTCAATTTGGACTAGTCACCTTTCAAGTGCTGAGTAACCACACAGGACCAGTGGCTACCATACTGGATAGCACAGACTTCAACTATAATTTAGCTGTGTGCCTGTTGATGGAACTAGAGATTGCATCCACTTCTTGCTATTATAAGCAATGCTACAATAAACATTCTTATGCTTATCACGTTACACATGCATGTGATTATTTCTGTAGGATAGATTTATAGAAGTGAGGTTTCTAGGTCAGAGAGTTTATGCATTTTGTAGTATAATAGATATAGCTAAATTACCCTCTGATAAGGCTAAACCAATTTATACTTCCACCAACAGTACATAAGAATGATCATTTTCCCACACTCCTGACAAATTGGATGGCATGTGCTTAAAATTTTTTTCATCTCTCTCTGCCCTTTTGCATCTGTAAATCAGTTCACTGCATTGCCTCACAGAAGGAGAGATCTGTTTCAAAGCTGCATTTTTTTTATTGGCTACCATTTTCAGCCAGATAAAGGTCGTATTTGGCTGGGTAGGTAACAGAAAACCCAGCGAACATTGGCTCAAATACATAGGACTTTATTTTCTCTTGCTAAAAGAAGTCTGGAGAAAGGTGGCTGCTCGTGGTGGTTGACCCAAAAAACAATGATGCCTGCAAAGTTCTTTCTTTCTAATTCAACATTCTTAGCAGGTAGGCTTTTCCTGCCTCATGGTTACCAGCTAATGGTCACAAGGTGGCTGCCACCACTCCAGACATCATGTCTGTATCCCAGGCAGGGAGGAGGGGGAGGTGGATGGCACTAGCTACTTCTTACCCAGAATACTTACACCTCATTGGTAAGAACTGAAAGGCTGTCCCAGTTGCAAAGGGCTGGGAAAAAGAATAACAGCTTTTTGGCCTATTGTGGAAGGTGGCAAGAGAAAATGGGATTAGCAATGGCTGATTGGTTAGCTAAGAACAGTCCCGCTATACCATCCACCCCTAAAGATAGGTCTCAGGCTTTAATGTAAAAAATCCCACTCTTGAATCCAGGGCCACCTGTTTCTGGTCCTGGTCATAGTTACCTCTCGCTGCACTCACCAGTCTGGCCTCGCCATGCCTAGTTTTTCATTGTAGTGCACTTTGAACCACAAGCCTTAGGGATCCTTCTGGGCCCTGGTTGTGGCTGGATATGAGGAGCTTCTGGAAAGAGTGCTTGTGATTGGCAGCTTCTGACCTGGCTCCTGGTGATCCCTGCCTCTGCTCTTTGTGCCCTTGTATCACCTCCCCTTGAGTGAGACTTGCTTCTAAGGAACAGAATATGGCAGAGTGATGAGATGTCACTCCTGTGATTAGGACTGTGACTTGTCTTGTTGGTGGTCTCTCTCCATTGCCTTCTCAGCTTGTACCCTCAGCAAGCTGCCATGTTGTCAAGGCCCATGTGACAAGGAACTGAGGGTGGCCTCTGGCTAACAGCCCATGAAAAACTGAATTCTGCCAAAAACCACATGAGTGAGCTTGAAAGTAGTCTTCTCCAGTTGAGCCATGAGATAACTACATCCCCAGCCAACATGTTTGACTGCAGCCTGTGAGAGACCCTGAGTCAGAAGACCCAGAATTCCAGACCTACAAGAAGCTATGAGATAACAAATGCACTTGTTTCAAGCCCTTAAGTTTTGGGGTAATTTATTACGCAGCAATGCATAGCTGATAGCATGCTGTTGGAAGACTGCCTCCTTGGGAGCAACCAACTCTTATCTCTGTATCAGGTTCTTGTCCTTCAAAACCTCTCCCCTCCTCACACAACTGTAGGGCAAGGGCAGCTGTGACTGACAGGCAAAGGTAATTTCCAGGCATTCAGAGAGCCCAGAGCCCTGTGTACACCTTCCCCATCTTTTCACACTTTCCCATGAGTTCCTTGGGACTTCATCTTGGAAGAGAGGCCAGAGACAGAGATACTTCTATTGCTATGTGGACTCACATTTCCATGAGGAGCATCCCTGGCCTCTCTCTGCACCCCTTGCTGATTCCGCCATCTTTCCTATGGTTCTTGTTTCCCCTTTCTCACCTTTTTAAAAGTTGAGAGGTTTTCCCCTTTTATTCCATTTCTTTTCCTCTATAGATTTGGTAGTTACATACTCCTTTTCTATTATTTTTTAGAAATTACCCTTAAAGTTTTATTTTTCAAACTTTAAAAACAGTCTAGGGTTAATAATTATTTAGTCTCCCTGCCATCCCCAGATAATTCAAGGACTTTAAACCACATGAATTCCAATCACCCCTCCCAACTTGTATATGATTGACATCCAGTATTTGAGTTCTACCTTTTTTTTTCTTTTTTGCCCACAAAGTAGACATTATTATTGCTATTAACACTATTTTTTTTTCTTTTTCTTTTCCTTTTTTGCAGTACGCGGGCCTCCCACTGCCATGGCCTCTCCCGTTGCGGAGCACAGGCTCCGGACGCACAGGCTCAGCGGCCATGGCTCACGGGCCCAGCTGCTCCGCGGCATGTGGGATCCTCCCAGACCGGGGCACGAACCCGTGTCCCCCGCATCGGCAGGCAGACTCCCAACCACTGCGCCACCAGGGAAGCCCTATTAACACTATTTTATACAGACACTTTTTGTTTAAATTTACTTACTTGTTTACCACTTCCTTACTCACCATTTGTTCTTGTATATCAGACTTTCCTTTTGGGATCATTTTTACTTTCCTTTAATGAAAGTCTATCAGTGATAAAATCCCTCAGGTTTTGTTCATATGAAGATGACTTTATTTTGTTCTCATTCTCAAAAGATAGTTTTACTGAGTATGCAAACCTAGGTCAATAATTATTTTGTCTTGGCACTTTGAAAATAGTTTCCCATTTCTTACGGATTTCTATTGTGGCTATCGATAATTTTACTGTTAGTCTAAATGCCATTATTTTATAACCAGTTTGTTTCTATTCTCTGGTTGCTTCTAAGTTCTTATCTTTATTTTTGGTCTTTTGCAAGTTTACTACAATGTGTCTCAGAGTGGATTCACTTCTCTTACAAGTTCTGAAAAGTTCTCAGCCATTATCTCTTCAAATATAATCTCACCTTAGCTTTCTCTGCTCTTTCCTTGTGGGTTTCAGCTGCATAGTAGACCTTCTTATTCTTGTCTCCATTTCTCTTAACCTCCTTTTATATTTTACATCTCTTTTTTTCTCTGTGCTATATTCTGGGTAATTTCTTCAGATCTACTTTCCAGTTCATAATTTTCTCTTCAGCTGCATTTAATCTATTTAGTCCATCTCATGAGATTTTTATATCACTGATTATAATTTTCACTTATACAAGTTCTATTTGGTTTATTTTCAAATCTTCTGGCCATTGTAGACAGGTTTTTATTCCACATATTTTTTTGCGATGTGATTCCATCTTGTATTTCTTTGAACATTTTATACATGATTGTTTTATATTCTGTATTCGGTAATTCCAATAGCCAAAGTATTTAGGAAGGGCGTATTGCCTCAGCATATTGTTTATTGTATTGCTGACTCTCACTCATAGTGGCTTGTTTCCTTGTAGTCTGGTGATCACTGATTGTGAGCTCATATTTTTAATTTAATCTGTGGGAATCCTGAGGGCCTAAATTGGAGGTACATTACATTCATACTGATGGCATTTGCATTTAGTCGGGGCTGCTATTAACCTGGGACTACTTTAGCCACCTTCAAGAGACCTTGGCACAATTCAGGAGTCTCAAGTTAAGTTCTCTCACCTTGCTTCTGCCCTAGACTTAATTTGCCTATCACAGTGCTTATTTCAACATTTAGCCTGACTTTCCTGTTTACCTGTTAGTGATGACTCCATGCTTTAGTTTTAGTTACTCACTGTCTTGTTGAGTTTTTCTTGGCAGAGGGTATTTAGTCCTTAGAGATTTCCCTTACTTTCTAACAAACCCAGCAATGCATTAAAAATAATGGTTTGTTTTATTTTGTTTTGTTTTTGTAATTCATGCAGAATCTAGTTGTATTTTAGTGGGAGGGCCTTTTAGAGCACTAGTTCACCATCTTACCAAAAGTGGAAACCTCATGATGCTATTATTATCCCCATTTTACAGATGAGGGAACTGAGGCTTAGAAAATTAAATGTCTTGCTCAAGACTACACAGCAACACAAGCAGTGGCAGAGTCAAGACTAGAACCCATGCTGTCTGACTCCAGAACCTGAACCTGAGTTTATCCAGAGGCTTGCTGGTCCCCAAAGGAGAAGAAACATGTTATAGGGTTACAGCCTTGAAGTGTGTGGTACAGGCTCAGGTCAACACTCTGGGATGAACCCACAAACTTCTACTGAGGAAGGAATGATGAGACCCAGTCTGGCCTAGAGTGGGTAGGCCCCAGCCATCCAGCACCAGCTGCCAGCTTGGCAGCAGCTCAGCCAGAGGCCATAGAGGGCACTCAGCCCGCAGTTCCACCCTGGGAAGGGAGCCAGAAGGAGCTTCCTGCACTCGGGTTTCCATGACAACCAGTCACCCTATTCAATAAGACGCAAAAGCCACAGGCAGTGATTGGAACATTCCTGAATCTTCAGTCCTAATTACAGGTAGGTCTTCTGCAGCATTGGGGGCAGTATGAGAGGGATTCAGAGGAAAGAGAATTCATGTGAAGGGATAATGTTCAAACAAGCTCACAATGCCACTCACCAGCCTCTTCCTCCTCACGCACACCCCAAGTATCATGGACCCAGGGTCCCATGTCCAAGGAAGTCCAGAAACAGGCTGGGGGCAGCCTGGTGCTAGGTCCCAAACAATACCGGTTCCCCTTTATCATTCAACAGCAATCCCCTCTTGACTCCTCCTGCCAGGTTCTCAGGCTCCTATGTGAAATAAGGGCCCTGCCCTCTGTGAGCAATTAGTCTAGTGCAAGACCTAGACAGATCCTAACAGCCAATTATAACCAGGGGGCAAGGGAGCACAGAGGCCATGAGAGCACAGAAGAGGGATCCCCTCCAGGAAGTCTTCCCAGAGCAGAGGTACTTGAGCTGGGCCTGGGGTGACAAAAATCTAGCCCAGTACAGAAGGGAGGGAAGGGCATTCCAGGCAGAGGGAACCACATGCAATAGGCTCAGAAGCATGAAGGGGTAAGGTTATTTTAGTAAAACGAAGTGAGGGAAGCAGGAAAGGCAGCCTTGAACTCAACGCTGTGAACTTTGGCTTTATCCTGGGAGCAGCCAGCAGCCCTTAAAGGGTTTTAAAAGGGTATGACAGGGCCCTATTGTCATCATAGTATCGAGGACGGATAGGAGCTCATTGAAATAACACAAGGAGAGACCACAGTAAGGAGTACGGTGACTGAGGTGGCAGGGATAAGAGAGAAGGGGACAGATTTGAGAGATGTTTAGAAGGGCAAATCCATAGGACTCGGTGAGAGATGGGCTGTGAGGCGTGTGAAGACAGGAGCGTTAGCCAGGAGCAGGTGTGGGAGAAGGGGAGGGGCGGCCACAACAGACCCTTGCCGGGTCACGTGGAGGTGACCACTTTTCCTCATACAGATGCTGGTGGTTGAGCTCCCTGGAGTGTGCTATCCAGGACATGTCCTCTCCAGGTCAACGCAGAAGAAGAATGTTTCAAAGCCTTTTCCAGCAGAGGCTTCAACTACCAGGCGGGCAGTTCCAGCTGCAGTTCTGCCCCCCCACTCCCACGCCCTGCTCTGAACTGAACCAGCCCTGGTGTCCCAGAGCCCCCCACAAGGGGCAATCTGGGAAGCTGGTGTCTCTCCCTGCTGGGCCACTGGCTCCACATCTCCCAGGCCAGGGGAGCCAAATTTCTGTTTTGTGCTTTTTGTTTCCTTCTGGTTATGTGCTTGTCACAAAGTTATGTCTGTGGCTGCTTGACTGGGTAATCTGGGGCTGTATCAATAAGAAGTAAACTGTAGAGAAATCAAGGTGATGATTACAAATCTTAAAAAGGGGTTCTGGAGTCAGACATAACTGTGTTCAAATCCTGACTCTAACTGGCTGGGTGTCTATGGGCAGTGCCTCCCCCAGTTAACGGGATCCTCAGCCATTCCACGCCCTTCTGCTCACGCTTCTTTCCTCGCTCAAGCCCCCCTCCTGTTCACACTCGTCTCCTGTTCTCCTTCATCCCCTCCAGTGCCAGACCACACTCCTGCCCCCACTAATTGATCCAGGTAAGGAGTCATAGCAGGCTCCTGAGGGAAGTGTTGGGGCCCAGCTGCCTCCCCATGCCCCCTCCCTTCATTTCCAGCCCCCAACCTGATCTCCCAGCAGGTGCCAGGCCCGTCCATCAGGGACCGGAGCTTACCTGCCTCACCTGCAGACTGCACTGGTGTACCTGACCGAGATCGGGGCCCCAAGGCTGATATCCACTTCTAGTCCTCTTATTCCCTCTTCCAGTATCCCTCCTCGACCCCCCACACCCCAACACTCAACTGGGAGCTGGAGGAGGGAGGTGTGGCCTACGAAGGAGCCTGGGAAAGGGGGCGGGGCCAGGCCTGAGAAGCTACGAGGCGAACCCTACCCCTGGGCCCAGACAATCCAGACCCCCTCCAGGAAGGCCCGGAGGAACCAGAGGGGGGTCGCAGGCTGGCCGCCCCGCAGAGTCCGGGCGCCCCGGGCCTGACCCACGCCCTGCCTGGTGGAGTCACCCCCTGGCCGAGGCTCCCAGACCCAGCACCCACTTCCTGCCCGGGGCGGGGCCTGCGGCCACAAGCCAAGCGCCGTAAAATTTAAAGAGGTGAGAGAGACACTTTGCAGAAACCTCAGCAGTGCGGGGAAATGAAATAAGGCCTCCCTTCGGGGCGCCCGCCCCCGCCTGCGCCGCCCGAGCCCGGAGCCACCTCGGAGGGTCCAGGTGCGGACCCGCACTTAATACACCCCTCTCCCTAGGGCTGGAATGGAGACACGCTCCCTCCCCACACTGCCCCCCACCCAGCTTGGGAGAGCGAGGCCAGGCACCAGGGATCCGGACCCCAGCAACCTGCGTGGTGTTCCAGGCTAGGGCTGAGTCCGGCCGCTGTCCCTCATCCTGGCCAGGGCCAAGAGAGCATCTCCTCCCCCACGGGGAAGAGCAGATCCAAAAATGCCCACCCCCCGCCAACTTGTCCCCATGCCTTTCTCGGGTGTCCGATGGTGCTTCTGGTTCCTGCCACCCCCTCCCTCTCCTTCGCCATCTGAGAGTCCACCCCCACCCCCGTCCAGCCCTCATCTTTCCCTCCATGATGATGGATGGAGCCTTCAGGGAGCTAGTGCGGGCCGGCTTGGCTCAGGCGGAAATGAAGAGGATAAGATCTGCGAGCCGAGCCCCTGTGACACTGTGATATCCGCCTCGCTCGCTGAGCTCGGGGCGATGGATGGGCAGAGCCCCGCCACCCCCCACCCCCACCCCGTACGCTGTGCGCGCGCACACCGCCCCCCGCCACGGCGCCCCTCCCAGAAACACCGCACTGCAGCCACACACGCGGCAGGCTGACTCCCCCTTCCCACACACTTAGCCCTCTACACATCTGGACGTGCCCCACACACATATATGGAACTGTCCCTCTTCCCCTAACACACTCGCAGCAGGCACGAGTGCACACACGAAGATTGCCCTTAGCACAAATCACACCTTATACATTTGCCCATCCTACTGCTTCTTGCCTGTGCACATATACCCACACCCAGGCAGGCTGGACCTCCTTGCCCCCAACACAGTGTTCCTAGAGTCTCATGGGTCACTCAAGAAGACGGTGTGACCACTGTGAAACTAAGCCCTGGGTGGGGGGTCTTAGAGCAGGGAGCAGGACAACAGTTGCTACTTGTACTCATCATCTTGTTTGGCCACTGAGTGGGTCAGGTTTGGCACGGACAGCGGGCAGCACTTGTACTGTCTAAATAGGCCTCACCATCAGTGTTGCCGTGGTTACCATCTTCCTAGCACTATCACACAGCAACATCATTGTTACTATGGTTGCAGGCCCGCACTCCCCTCCTCTGCATTGCTACCATTTGCTTGCCATCGCCATTACCATTGATTCATTCACTCATTTGTGTATTCACTCATCCCCTCACATTCTGCTCATCAACTCGGGATACAGAGATGAGTGAATCGGTGCCCACCTTTGGGAGTGCACAGTGGAATGGGGGAGATGAGAGGTAAGCAACCAACAGTATTGTATTGGGTGGGCCAAAAAGTACCTTTGGTTTTTTAAGTAAAAATAAAAGACATTTTTCATTTTCACCAAGAACTTTATTGAACAACATATTCACCCTTTTGTTCCACTACCTTCTGCCATTTTTCAGGCAACTTCATAACTCCATCTTACCAAAACTTTTTATCTTTTTCAGCAAAGAACAATTCCAGGTGCCTTTTACAGTCTTCCAGGGAATTGAAATTTTTTCCATTAAGAGAATTTTGTAAAGACTGAAGTAAATGGAAATCCGAAGGTGCAATGTCCGGTGAATACGGTGGATGAATCAGAAGTCCCCAGCCAAGCTGTAACAGTTTTTGCCTGGTCATCAAAGAAACATGTGGTCTTGCGTTATCCTGAGGGAAGATTATGCGTCTTCTGTTGACTAATCCTGGACCCTTTTCATCGAGTGCTGCTTTCAGTTGGTCTAACTGGGAGCAGTACTTGTTGGAATTAATTGTTTGGTTTTCCAATCCCACCGTTTACACAACATCACCTTCTTTAGATGAAGACCGGCCTTTGGTGTGGTTGGTGGTGGTTCATTTTGCTTGCTCCACAATCTCCTCCATTCCACACTGTTGTACAGTATCCACTTTTCATCGCCCGTCACAATTTGTTTTAAAAACGGAATGTTTTCATTACATTTCGGTAGAGAATCGCATGCAGAAATATGGTCAAGAGGTATTTTTCACTTAACTTATGTGGAACCCAAACATCAAAGCGATTCACATAACCAAGCTGGTGCAAATGATTTTCAATGCTTGATTTGGATATTTTGAGTATGTACGCTACCTCCCATGTGGTATAACATTCATTGTTCTCAATTATTGTTTCAGTTTGATTGCTATCAACTTCAACTGGTCTACCCGACCGCGGAGCATCGTCCAACGAGAAATCTCCAGCACAAAACTTCGCAAACCACTTGTAACACGTTCAATCAGTCACAGCACCTTCTCCATACACTGCACAAATCTTTCTGTGCATTTCAGTTGAGTTTTTACCTTTCTTGAAATAATAAAGTATAATATGCTGAAAATGTTGCTTTTTTTCTTCCATCTTCAATATTAAAATGGCTACACAAAAATTCACCAGTTTTGATAAGTCTTTTTTTTTAAATGCACGCTGATACGACAGCTGTCACATACAATCTAAAAAATTGTTTCGAATGAAGTTAAAGACAACTAAGTGCTATTAGAGCCATCTTACAGAAAAAAACAAATGAACCTTTTGGCCTACCCAATACATTTTGCAAAGCCCTGAAGACCCATGAGGACTTGCCACATAGATGGTTTGGTAGAAAGGATACTCAGGGGACACCATGTAAAGAGGGCAACAATAAGAAGGGTGTGAAACCATTGACAGCATCATCACCACCACCAGGTCGTGCTTGGTGTGCTCGGAGATGAGTGTACTCTGGGGTGTCAAGAGCAGGCAGTAAGGAGAGAAGGCCAGTTGCTGCCACACTATGAAGAATCTTCAGTGATCCAAGATTCCCCGGGGCACAGATCTGGGAGTCTGACAGACCTGGGTTTGAGTCCTGACTTTGCCAACCCCTAGCTTAGGGACTTTGGACGAATCATTTCTGCACAGTGTCCGGCAATTAGCAAGTCATTGTTTTTACTACTGTCATTTTAAACCATGCAAAGGGGCTTTGGAAAATCACCAACATTAAAACTTTTGGCCTCTAAGGGAAGCTCAAGCCCCTCTCCTCACTAACCTACCTCCTAAAGCCAAACCCCAGAGGAACCAAGATGGGTGGTTCAGGCCAAGGGTATTACTTACTGAAGGATGAAGCCTGGGAGTGGGGTTTTCCTAGAAACCAGTCCACCTGTGTGCGTCCTCTCCTTTGTCCACAGGCTGACTCTTGGAGGGAAGAAGTCCCTATTTTACCTAGTGCATAAAGGCCCACTCGCCTGGGCCAGGGGCTTCAACTTGGTGGTTTGAACCCAAGGCCTTACATGATTTTCTTTAACTAGGGTTTCCCATCAGAACCAACAGGAAGGCTTTTTTGAAATCTGAATGCCTGAAAATTCTGACTCAGCAGGTCTGGGTTTGAGTCCTGAAAGAAGCTCCTAGGGGATTCTAATGTGTACCCTGGTTAATTTCCCATATATCTTGCCTGTTTATGCCCCCGGGACCAGCACTCAGTGGGTATCTTTGGTTCTGTCTGTGCAGCTCCCCTCCCTTCTCAAGGACACTATCTCCATCCCCAGCCTCCTTCCAATACATGGTTAGAGCAAGAGCAGCCATGTTCTTCCATGACTCAGTTGATTGGTCCAAAAATGGGCAGCTGACCCAGGATAGGCCAATTAGACTCCTTCCCTGGGATTTTTAAAAGTTATTTTATTATATTTTAAAATATTTCATATATATGAAAGAATGGAGTAATATAATAAAAACCTTCTGCTCATCACCCATATTTAGCAATCATTAACATTTTGCCATAGTATTATGTCTGATTCTGCCCTCCTCCTGATCCATTTTCATTACTTTCTTCACTGCTACTTACCCATAGGTAACTACTATTCTAAATTGGTGTGTATCTGCTATTCACATTTTTATACTTTTACTATAGAGGTGTCCATTAAAATATAGTATTATTTTATACATTTTTAATATTTAAATAAGTTTCACATACCATTATGTACATATTTACATAAATGGAATCATTTTCAACTTGCTTTCATTCAACATTGTTTTATAAGATTTGTTTATGTTGATACATGTAGCCCTGGTCCATTCATTTTACCTGAGGAAGAGTAACCCATTGTATGAAGACACCATAATTTTTTAATTTCCTCCACTATTGGTAGATGTACAGATTACTTTATTTCTTATGCAATTGCAAATGATCCTGCAATGAGCATCCTTGTACATGTCTCTTTGTGTGTAAGAGCAAAATATCTCTGATTAATATAGCAGGGAGTGGGATTGCTGGGTCCTGGGGTGTGTACATTGTCAAGCTGTGTTTCCAAATCTCTCTCCAAAGTTGTTGCACTAATTTACTAATTTGCCCTCCCACCAGCAGTTTGCAAGAGTCATTTCCCCACATCTTTATTAATACATACTTGGTACTGCCAGACTTTTAAATGTTTGCCCATTTGATGGATATGATACGGTGTCTTATTGCTGATCATTTTTGTGTCTTTCCCCAATTATTAGTGAAGTTGAGCATCTTTTCATTTTTATGGGAAATTCCATTTTCTCCTTTGTATATTAGCTGTTGATGTATTTTGTCCACTTTTCTGCCGGTTGTTTGTTTCTATCTTATTGAATTGAAGAAGTTATATAATCTGAATATTAATCCTTTGCAGTGTTTTTATTTTGAAAATACATTCATCCACTTTGTGGTTTTTAAATATTTTAAACTTAGGATGTCTTTGTATATGGTGGTTTTGGCACAGGAATAGGCAAAACAATGGAGCAGAAAGGACAAATTTATCACTCTTTTCCTTCATGGTTGGTTCTTGTTCCCCCCACCCCCCCTCGTTTGCTCTCTCCCCTACGTTTAAGAAATCTTTTCCTAAACAACACCACAAGATATTCTCTAAGACTTTCTTCCAGTTATTTTTAGCCTGCCTTTTTTTTTTTTTTTTTTTTTTTGGCTGCGTTGGGTCTTTGTTGCTGCACGCAGGCTTTCTCTTGTTGCAGCAAGTGGAGGCTACTCTTCGTTGTGGTGGGTGGGCTTCTCATTGCGGTGGCTTCTCTTGTTGCGGAGCACGGGCTCTAGGCACACAGGCTTCAGTAGTTGTGGCACGCGGGCTCAGTAGTTGGGGCTCATGGGCTCTAGAGCGCAGGCTCAGTAGTTGTGGCACATGGGCTTAGTTGCTCCGTGGCATGTGGGATCTTCCCGGACCAGGGATCGAACCCATGTTCCCTACATTGGCAGGTGGATTTTTAACCACTGCACCACCAGGGAAGTCCCTACTTTTTTACATTTAGCCTTCATGTCACCTAGATTTTTATATATGGCCTTCCATATATTTATTATTATTTATATATTATTTTCTGTTGGCTTCTATATAGATGGCCAGTTGTTCAAGCACCCTGTGTTACATGGTTTCCCATTTCCCCACTAATTTGTGAAGCGAGCACTGTCATATACAAACTTCCTATACATGAGTAAGTCAGTTTCTGGGTTCTGCTTTCTGTTCTATTGATCTATTCGTTTATCCCTGTGCCACTACAGTTTTGATGATTATATTTATATATAAGAAATCTTTTTTTTAAACATCTTTATTGGAGTATAATTGCTTTACAATGGTGTGTTAGTTTCTGCTTTATAACAAAGTGAATCAGTTATACATATACATATGTTCCCATATCTCTTCCCTCTTGCGTCTCCCTCCCTCCTACCCTCCCTATCCCACCCCTCTAGGTGGTCACAAAGCACCAAGCTGATCTCCCTGTGCTATGCGGCTGCTTCCCACTAGCTATCTATTTTACGTTTGGTAGTGTATATATGTCCATGCCACTCTCTCACTTTGTCCCAGCTTACCCTTCCCCCTCCCCATATCCTCAAGTCCATTCTCTAGTAGGTCTGTGTCTTTATTCCCGTCTTACCTCTAGGTTCTTCATGATCTTTTTTTTTTTTCTTAGATTCCATATATATGTGTTAGCATACGGTATTTGTTTTTCTCTTTCTGACTTACTTCACTCTGTATGACAGACTCTAGGTCCATCCACCTTACTACAAATAACTCAATTTCGTTTCTTTTTATGGCTGAGTAATATTCCATTGTATATATGTGCCACATCTTCTTTATCCATTCATCCAATGATGGACACTTAGGTTGCTTCCATCTCCTGGCTATTGTAAATAGAGCTGCAATGAACATTTTGGTACATGATTCTTTTTGAATTATGGTTTTCTCAGGGTATATGCCCAGTACTGGGATTATAAGAAATCTTGATACATGGCAGATGTGACAAAGACTGGCTCACTCTTTGCTACACCTCTTTTTTCTTGTTCTTAGGATGACAGCTGGGCTCCATCTCACAGCACCCCCTTGCAAGCCCCCCTTGCAAGTAGGTGGGTGAATTCTGACCAGTGATGTGAATGGAAACAATGTACACTATTTCTAGGCATTGCTTATAAAACCTCCCATGCGTGATCCTTCTCTTTCCCCTTCTGCCAGTTTGATGCAAATATGCATGATGACCTTGAAAAATGGGAGCCTAAAATGGAAGAAGCCTGGATCTATGAATTGCTGCTTGAAGGAGAGCTGCCCACTGATCAGGAACAACAGATCTGGATTTTAAACAAGCTAGAAATAAAGTTTTATCACATTTGAGCCTTAAACATGTTGAGGTTTTGTTTCAGCAGCTAGTGCCATCCTAATACTGTATGGCCAAGTACCTCCCTGTCCCCTTGTTCTTCCTCCTCAAAACTGTCTGGGGCTTCCCTGGTGGCCCAGTGGTTGGGAGTCCGCCTGCCTATGCAGGGGACGTGGTTCGTGCCCCAGTCCGGGAAGATCCCACATGCCGCAGAGCGGCTGGACCCGTGAGCCATGGCCGCTGAGCCTGCACGTCCGGAGCCTGTGCTCCACAACGGGAGAGGCCACAGCAGTGAGAGGCCCGCGTACCACACACACACACAAAAAAGTGTCTTAGCTATTTTTGGCCCTTATCCAAAAAGATCAGTTTACCAAGTTCCTTTTAAAAACCTTGCTGTGTCTTTGGTTGGAATTCCATTTAATTTCTTTCTTTTTTTTTTTATTAAAGTATAGTTGATTTACAGTGTTGTGTGGAATTCCAATTAATTTCTACATTAATTTGTGGAGGCTTACCATCTTTACAATATTGAGTTTTTCCATTCATAAACATAATCCATATATTTAGATATTATTTAGTAGATTTTATTAGATCAATAAAGATATATAATTTATTTTATACATAGGTCTTGTGTATCTTCTGTTACTTTTAGTCATAGTTACGTTGATTTTGTTGCTATTGTGAATGAAATCTTTTTCCTTTTCACATTCTATGTCCAGATTGCGTGCTGCTGCTATATAGGAACCCCAGTGGTTTTTGAATATTTATCTTGTATCTGGCAACTTTGCTAAATTCTCTTATTAGTTCTGATAATGTGTATACTTTGGATATACAACATATAAAATTTGCCTCCACTTGCCATTTTCTATTCCCTCTGCCAGGAACTCCCTTATCCCACCTGGTTTACTCCTTCACAACCTCAGGTCTTTGCTCAAATATCTAATCAGTCGGGCCTTCCCTGACCCCTGTGTGCACACATGCACACACACAGTGCTCTTTCTTTCTCGCCCCTTTTTTCTTTTTAGAATTGACATACTATAAATTGGTTTGTTTTTGTCTGCCTCCTCCACTGGGATGTAAACTCTGTAACAGTAGAAACTGTTTTGCTTACTTCTGTATCCCCCAGTACTTAGCTCAATAGATTTTTCTTACAAAAGTGTCAAATTTATTACTTTTTTCCCTATGCCTCGTATTTCTTTTGTTTTTTAAGAGACTTTATTTTTTTGGAGCAGTTTTAGGTTTACAACAAAATTGGGAAGAAAGTACAGAGATTTCCCATATACTCCTTGCCCCTACACATGGATAGCCCCGCCTTTATCAACATCAGTCACCAGAATGACACGTGCTTTAACAAGGATAAGCCTACACTGACATGTCAAAATCACCCAAAGTCTATAGTTTACCTTAGGGTTCGCTCTTGTTGACATTCTATGGATTTGGACAAATGTATAATGACCTATGTCCATAAATATAATATCATGCAGAGTATTTTCACTGCCTTAAGAAAAAAATCTCTCCCTCTCTTTACCCCTGACAACCACTGATCTTTTTATTGTCTCCACAGTTTTGCTTTTTCCCAGAATATCATATAGTTAGAATCATACAGTACATAGCCTTTGCAAACTGGATTCTTTTACCTAGCAATATGCATTGTGTCTTTTTACAGTTTGATAGCTCATTTCTTTTTCATGCTTAATAATATTCTATTCCATAAATACCACAATTTATTTATCTATTCACCTACTGAAGGACATCTTGGTTGCTTCCACGTCTTGGAAATTATGAATAAAGCTGCTATAAACATCTGTGTGCAGGTTTTTGTGTGGACATAAGTTTTCGACTCCTTTGACTAAATACCAAGGAGTGTGACTACGGGGTCGTATGGCAAGACCACATTTAGTTTTGTAAGAAACCATCAAACTGTCATCCAAATTAGCTGTACCATTTTGCATGCCCACCAGCAATGAATAAAAGTTCCTGTTGCTCCACATCCTCATCAGCATTTGGTGTTATCACTGTTCTGGATTTGGGCCACTCTAATAGGTGTCTAGTGGTATCTCATTTTTTAAATTTGTATTTTCCCAGTGACATATGATGTGGAACATCTTTTCATATGCTGATTGGCCATGTGTATATCTTCTTTGGGGAGGTCTCTATTAAGGTCTTTTGCCCATTTTTAAAATCAAGTTGTTTTCTTATTTTTGAGTTTTAAGAGTTCTTTGTATATTTTTGGATAATAGTCCTTTATCAGCTGTATGTTTTGCAAATATTTTCTCCCAGTCTGTGGCTTGTCTTCTAATTCTCTTGATATTTTCTTCACAGAGCAAAAGTTTTCAGTTTTAATGGAGTCCAGCTTATCAATTATTTCCATCATGTCTTTGGTGTTGCACATATTTCTTTTCAGTATAAAATCAAAGGGATAGCTTCTAATATTTCACCACTTATAATCTTTGTAGATTTCTGGTAAGTTCACTATATCAGGTTTAAAAGTTTTTTTATATTCATAGTTTTCTAAGAGTTTATTTGCTTGTTTGTTTGTTTTTTGTTTTGTTTTGTTTTGCAATACGCGGGCCTCTCACTGTTGTGGCCTCTCCCGTTGCGGGGCACAGGCTCCGGACGCGCAGGCTCAGCGGCCATGGCTCACGGGCCCAGCCTCTCCGCGGCATGTGGGATCTTCCCAGACTGGGGCACGAACCCGTGTCCCCTGCATCAGCAGGCGGACTCTCAACCACTGTGCCACCAGGGAAGCCCAAGAGTTTAAATATTTTATTTTTATTTCTCATCTATTGAGATTTAAAATGATCTTATTTTTTAACCTATTAACGTGGTGAATTGCACCAATAGATTTACTAATATTAAGCCATCCTTGTTTTCCTGAGATAAATTCAACTTAGTCTTGGTGTATTCTTAGTATGAAATTTAAGATGCATTTTGCCATTTTAAAAGGAATTTTGTATCTGTGTTCCAAAATGAGATTGGTCTATCATTTTTCTTTCTCACACTGTTTTTTTTCCAATTCTGGTATCATGGTTATCTCAGTCACAAGAAAAGAGATGGAGGTGAGGATTTGCTTCTCTTTCTATTCATTCAACAGCTTAAATAAGACAGCGGTTACCTATTCATTGAAATTTTGGTAAAATTCACCTGAAAAATATCCAAATTCTGATGTTTTCATTGTAGGTCAGATTCGGTTATAGGTCTATTTGAGTTTTCTACTTTTTTCTGAAGCTGATCATTTTTTAGATTTCTAAACAATGTATCTATGTCATACAAGTTTCTAAATGCACTAGCATAGAGGCATTGAAAGTATTCCCTTGTGACCCCCTTTTCTTCTCTACAGTGTCTGTACTTACGTCCCTTTAAAAAAATTCTTTTTTCCCTTCATCAACCTTGCCAGAAGTTGTCTATTTTATTAGTCTTTTCAAAGGATTAACTTTTGATTTTGTTGCTAATTTCTGTTGCTTCTTTTATCTTCTAGTGCACTTTTCTATCTTCTTGAATTAAAAATGTGGTTCAATTATTTTTAGTCATTTTGGTTTTTCTAATAAAGTTATTTTAAGGCTATAATTTTTAAAGTTCCACTTTGGCAGCAACCCACAACTTTTGACATGTAGAGTTTTAATTATTCAGTTATAAATATTTGTAATTCATGTTATAATCTCTTCTTTAATCCATTAGTTATTTAGGGATGCTTTCCCACTCTGGCTAGCCTTTTATTATTAAATTCTAATTTCATGAGGTCTTTTAGATAGTGCTTCTTTGTTATTTTTTGAGTCTTCTTTTTTTTTTTTTTGCGGTACGCGGGCCTCTCACTGTTGTGGCCTCTCCCGCTGCGGAGCGGAGGCTCCGGACGCGCAGGCTCAGTGGCCATGGCTCACGGGCCCAGCCGCTCCGTGTCATGTGGGATCTTCCCGGACCGGGGCTCGAACCTGTGTCCCCTGCATTGGCAGGCGGACTCTCAACCACTGCGTCACCAGGGAAGCCCTTGAGTCTTCTTTTATGTGATAGAATGGTTGATATTTATAAACATTCCACGTATGCATGAAGAGAATGTATATTCTCCATTTGCTACACTGAGAATTCTACATGTTTATTGTTTGTTAATTCTGTTATCTAGTCTTCTATATCTTCTTTACCCTTACTAGTTTTCTCTCTTTTTATTCCATCTGAAATGTGTTAAATCTCCTAGTATTACTGGGGATTTGTCTATTTTTGCTTAATGTCTTCTAGGCTACATAAAGTTCAGTGTTATATTTTCCTGGGAAATTGTTCTTTTCATCATTAATTATCACCCACTTTTCTTAATATTGCTCTTTAAAGTTTATTTTGTTTAGTACTAACATTGCTATACCAGCTTTATTTTGGTTAGTATCTACTTATTACTGTATATGTCTTTCTATACATTTACTACAATCCATTTCATTCCTTTAGGTGTATCTCTTATAAATAAGATATATAGCTGAATTTTTAAACCAATCTGAAAAATTCCATCATTCAATGGGTGAATTTATTTACATTTATTGTGATTATTATTTTGAGATTATTTATAACATCTATTTTGTGTCTGTGTGTCTCTTCACTGTTTTCCTTTGTCCCTTCCTTCTTTCCTACTTTCCACTAAATTAATAATTTTCCCTTTTCCCTTTTGTTGGTTCATAAGTTACATATCCTGTTTACCTTATGTGAATAATTACCCTTACATCTTAACATAAATAACTGATGTGACAAAGTCAGGAATTAATAATCAAGATCTCTATCATTTTCCATAATTATATAAGGACTAAGATATTTAATTAATATATCAGCCCATAATCTATTTATTTTTATTGCCTAGCATTTAGTGTCACCTTATTTTTAACTCTCCCATTACGTAGTTAGTTGTGTTTTACAGCTAAGACTTAACAATATTTTATCAAATCTAAGATGTCATCAATTGTAAGAAACACTATTACTTTATATACCTCTAAGAAAAAAGAGGGGTGACATCAGCAAAAATGACAACGTAAGGACCTCTGAAAACTCCCTTCTCCATAAAAGTAGTGAAAACACCAGCAAAAATTGTCAGGAACAACTTTTACAGAACTCTGGAAATTAACCAAAGGCTTGTAGCAATCTGGGGAGCATTTATTATTTTTTTAAAAAAACCAATAGCTGAATATCAGTAATAACAGCAACCTTTATGGCATTTTAACTTTCACTATTCTCATCTCCCCCTCCCTGGCTCTGCAGCTGCCCTTTCACTGCAATTACAGTAAAAACCAGCAGGCTGGCAGCTATTGGACGAGGCAGAATGGGTTGGTGCCCCTTCAAAGTCCCATTCCCAGAGAAAACTCAAATTACTAAAATCGGAAATTAAAGAGGAGAGAGTACCACTGACCTTATAGAAATAAAAGGGATTATAAGGGAATACTATGAACAAATTAATCTACATGAAATGGACAAACTCCTAAAAAGACACAAACTTCTAAAATGGGCTTTTTTTTAAAAAAAGCTGAATATCTGAATAGACCTTGTAACAAGTAAAGAGGCTAAATTAGTAATCAAAAACTTTCTGCAAAGAAAAACCTAGGACCAGATGGCCTCACTGGTGAATTCTACCAAGTGTTTAAAGAATAATTAACACAAATCCTTCACAAACTCATCCAAAACATAAAAGAGGAGGAAACACTTACCACTCATTCTATAAAGCCTGTATTATCTTGATACCAAAACCAGACACAAAAATCTATAGGCCAATATCCCTTATGAATATACATGTACAAATACCAGCAAATATCAACTTAAAAAGGATTATACACCATGACCAAGTGGGATTTATTGTGGGAGTGCAAGGTTGGTTCAACATAAGAAAACCAACCAATGTAATACACCATTAATAGAATAAAGGACAAAAGCCACATGACCATCTTAATGGTTATTGGACCATTGGGATAACAGTGAGAGGAACCAATCCCATGTCCACTCTTTTATTCCAGGACCTTGAATCCTGTTCATGGAATAAATGATACCACATATTGGTCACAATGATTCAGAGCATATACCACAACCTGGAAGACTCTGCCTTGGGCCCACAGGTATTACCACTCATCTGGTGTCGTAATTGAGTCTTCAAAAGGCCATTTCATTGTTTTATCAAGCCAGCTGCTAGAGGGTAATGGGGAACATGATAAGACCAACGGATACCATGAGTCATTAGCCTATTGCCACCTTACTTTATTTGCTGTAAAATGAGTTCTCTGGACAGAAGCAATGCTGTGTGGTATACCATGATGGTGGATGAGGCAGTAATGGTGGTTGTGAAAGAAGCATTGTGAGCAGGGAAGGCCAATCCACAACCAGAGTGTCTACTCTAGTGAGGACAAAGTGCTGCCTCTTCCATGTTGGAAGTGGTCTGCTGTAACCACCTTATCACCACATGGCTGGTTGCTCCCCTGAGGAATGCTGTCATATAAGGGCTCAGTGTTGGTCTCTGCTGTTGGCAGATTGGGCACTTAGTGGCAACTGTAGCCAAATCAGTTTTGTTCAGTGGAAGTCTATGTTACTGAGCCCATGCATAACCTCCATTCCTGCTCCATTGCTACTCTGTTCATGAGTCCATTGAGCAAGAACAAAAGTGGCTGGGGAAAGAGACTAACTGGAATCCAGAGAATGGGTCATCTTGTCCATCTGAGTATAAAGATCCTTCTCTACTAAGGTTGCTCTTTAATGAGCATTTACATGGGACACAAATATCTTCACACAGTGTGAACGTAGCTCTTTCCAAGATCTCTTTGTCACCAATTTTCCAATTCTGTTATTTCCAAGTCCCTGACCATCTAGCCAAACCGTTTGCCACTTCCTGCAATTAACTTTTATTAATCACTGTAAGTCCGTGCCTCTTGCCATTTCTCCTTCCAGGCAAGATGAACAATGAAGTGTACTGTTCAACTGCCCACTGGAAGGTTTCTGTCTCACCACTGCTCTCAGAACCACCCCACAGTAGGGCCTTAGTGCCACACTGGTCCACTTTTAGATGGTTCCTGCATGTCACGCGTAATCATTTTCAAATCCTCAATATTTTCTTCCTCTGTTAACTGGTCATTGGGAAACTTCTCATAAGAATGTAGGTATAGACTAAAAGGGAGAAAGCAAAACAGAAGAAGAGCTACATACTCACCCAACTTACTTGTGCCTTCTAGACCCATCAAGCCCAATCTAGTATAAACTACTTCCACTTGATGATGAAGTGATGTGATATGATGATGTGGATAACCACAGCACTGTTTTGGAGACCACTGAGTCCACGTGGAAACTGACTCAAGCCAAAACTCCATTAATCACCCAATTACCATAATCCCTTTACAGCTGGTAGGCCACAGTGTCATTTTGGGTTCCTTAGCATACAGTGATCCCCAAAAGTCTGGTTATTTCCCATTCCCCCATGCACAGTCACCCTGGTAAATGGCTGCTGGTCCCTTTAGGGAAGGCTAGGAGGAAGAGTTCCAGTACGTTAAAGAAGAGTTATGGCGGGGTGAGGGATAAATTGGGAGTGCGGGAGATTATATCTATGTAATCACTGAATCACTTTGCCGTGCACCAGAAACTAACACAACATTGTAAATCAACTATACTTCAATAAAAATAATAATAAAAATAAAAAAGAGCTACAGTATACATTTTTGTCAGTGTAGCATTCCTTCCTTAAGTGTCTCCCCATTATTCGAAGGGTTTGGGGTGTATGAAATGGCTCAAATCTAGGAACAGGTTTGGAGAATGCAGCTCTCTATTGTGTTGATTCAGGCCAGACTTCTGTTCACCAGATCTAGAGCTTTTGGTTTATACAAATCAAGTAAGACTTTAGTAGGCTGCCCATCTATTTCAATCCTAGGGACACCACAGTCAAACAGCCACAGCTAAAACATTCTTCAGGTCAGACTATTCTGAATTACGGTAGTCACAGCCACCTTGTCTCTTGTCTCACTTAACCTTGTCAGTTAAGTGCCTCCCTGGGATCCCATCGTCCCCACTGAATTCAAGGAGCTCAGTTTCATGGTGTCATTTCCCACTGTAATTCCTGTCCTCCAGAGAATCAACATCACAGAGCTCTTCAGAATGCTGGGACTCCCCTCACCAATGTATTTCTCACAGCCTTGGTGAGCAGTCCTCTGGACCCTCCTAGGAGACATAGTGAGGGGTAGGTGAGAAGGTCTTATATAATAAATCCATCTTAGCATTCTTCTTTTCCTAAGCTTTTGGATGCCTCCCTCCATAGTATATCTGGGAAGTTCTGAAATCTCAGCCTTATTCATTTAGGCTCAGGGGAGTTCATATTTGGGTCCAGGTTTCAACAAACCAACTGAGCTAACGATTAGCCACCCCAGCCTCTGATGGTTAATTTTATGTGTCAGCTTGACTGGGCTAAGGGATGCCCAGATAGCTGGTCATTTATTATTTCTGGGTGTGTCTGTGAGGGAATTTTTGGAAGAGACTAACATCTGAATTGGTGAACTAAGTAAAGCAGATGTCCCTCCCCAATGTGGGCAGACACCATCTGATCTATTTAGGGCCCAAATAAAACAAAAAGGCAGAGGAAGGGTGAATTCACTCGGCTTGAGCTGAGACATCCATTGGACCTCAGCACTCTTGGTTCTTGGGCTATGGGACTCAGATGGGGACTGACATCATCAGGCCCCCCAGATTCCCAGGCCTTCAGAGTTGGACTGAATTATACCACTGGTTTTCCTGGTTCTCCAGCCTGCACACAGCAGACTGTGGGACACTGTGTCTCCATAGCTGGGTGAGCCAATTCCTACAATAAATTTCCTCTTATCTAAATCTATCTATATCCTAAAGGTTCTGTTTCTCTGGAGAACCCTGACCAATACAAAGCCACTCAAATTACCATAACTAATCTAGAATCCCTTAGTACATTCATATCAATCAATTCAGGCAGCTCCAACATTGTATTCCTTCCACCATGATCCAACACCCTTTGGGTCCATCCTACATTGATACAAGTTAGAGACATCTTGCAATTCTTTGGTGTATATGATGCCTCTTCATGGTCACACTTTGTACCTGAGCCCCTGAAGCTTGCCATGTTTTAAGTCTAGTAAAAGATCTAGAAGCAATGAGAGGTGGGGGGCAGGTCTTGAGGAAGATCACCTTTCCCCAATAAGAACATCACCTCAAGAGGCCACTAGAGTTTCTCCAGGTACCAGGAGAGTAACCTCCTCAGAAGGGGAGGATGGGATGCTTCTACTGGCAAAAAGATTGGTAAGATTTGGGAGTTCATGATACTCATCTTCATCAGAGTCTGCTCAAGTGTCTCCATCCCAGTTTTTAGGGTCCCACTCCTTCTCAGTCAAAGCCCTCTAACTTTAATAAGAGAACTTCCAAGGTGTGAATTCAGTTGGCATTGTCCTTCAGCCATCCACACGAATAGACTTTGGGTTTGGCTTTCAGAAATCTCAACCTGCAGCTCCAGGAGATAAGGCTTTCTTTCAGGGCAAACATAAATGCTTTCTGGATCTTGACCCACATCTTGATTTGGGAATTTAAAGCCCTAAGCTCATCACCTTTTTAATCCAATTTTTCCAGTGCACTAAGTAGCAACCAATCCACCTCACAGTCCTTATACCCTTTATTGCCACTGAAATGTTCCTTGGCAGTAGCTACTTGGTCAGTCTCACCTTCTATAGGCCTTGACTCCAGGGGTCTAAAGGTGATAATTTAATAACGGCTTCACCAGCACATGCTATGGACCACCGGTATCCCCTTTACTCCTGAAAACAGTGTCCTTAATGCCTCTAAATCTACTCAGAGAACCAATGTCAGATTCCCATCCTTACAGCTCTGCTCGCCTGGAAGCATCACCACTACTAATAACTGTATCAGTCAGGGTTCAGTCAGGGAAGCAAAGCCACTGTGAGTGTTATAGGGTATGGATTTATTATAGGGATTAGGCCTGCCACAACTGTGGACGGAGCTAGGGAAGTGCAGGTCCAGAGAGGGAATTAGAGGGTCAGAGGCAAAGTCACTAAACAATGTGCCTGAAGCTTTGGCTCAGGTGGAATCTTGGAGGCCAAGCACATGGAGCCACTGAAGTGGGATTCCCAAGTGGGGCTTGTAGGGAGGTCTATGGGGTACTGTTGCCTCTGGGTCGCTACCTCCCCTGTGAGTCCATTGCTGAGCATCTCATGGTGAACCTGGAATTGCTCTTGGCGAATGGGAACAAACACAGGTTGTGGAGCAAAGAAGAAGGAGGACAGACTGGGACCCACTGGATACCTCAGCATCTGTCTGTCACCATTTTTAGCCACAAAGACCATCAGACAATAATGGCAGCTACTGCACCTCCACTTCCCAATTCTTCTTTTAGTCAACTCTACCCTGGAAGGAGATTCTAGGAGAGGTGTTCATAGCTTAACCAAGTTAACAATAGAATTTTCTAACACAGGGAATATAATGGCTCTACAGTTCATAAATATACAAGTTATCATTTCAGCCATTGATGGAGACTGATTTGCTGTCAAACCTCCAAATGGCATGAAAAGAGAGTCTGACTGGCTCAGCTTGGGTCATGTGTCCATACCTGGTCCAAGGGCTATGCCTAGGGGCACAAGTCACACAGGAAAGCATGGCTGGGGGCCCTCCGCTGGGCATCAAGGGGCAGTTCTCAGAGAAGGGAGTTACTGCGTAGCCCAGGCACAAACTCCCTCAAGTGGTACTGTGTAAAATCAAGAACACTGGGGAGTCGTAGGTAACCTGCTCACAGAGAGTGTAGAGCTGTGTCCATGGAAGGAGCTTACACTCCATCCTTGGGTGCCAAGATGGCAGGAACCAAAGAGAAAAAGGAAAACCTTTGTCATCCACTCAAACAATTTTCACCACGTGCCAGACACTGTATCAGGCTTGGGAACTAGTGCATTATCAGCTTTCCTGGTGCTTACAGATCAGAAGGTTTTAAGTGGTTGGGGCCTGGCACCCACAGGAAGAAGGGACTGGAAAAGAAATGGAGGCTGGTGATGCCCAAGGGACAAGTAGCTTTTGTCTGTTTGTTTGTTTTGATGGTAAGGCAGACTTTATTCAGGGGAACTACTACAGTGAGGTTGCAGGGGAACAAAATCTGCCACCCCAAAATGTCTCTTTGGGATGCAGATTATTTCCAGCTGAAAACGATCAAGGCCCAAAATAGGAAGAAACTTTGACCTCCCCCCTGACTGCCTAAAAGAATTTAGATAGAGGGCCTCTTCCTGGAATAGAGCTACCACCAGAGATACCTGCATTCTGTCCTGTAGCGTTCTGCTTCCCCAAAAATCTTTTTCTTTTTTTTTTTTGCGGTACGCGGGCCTCTCACTGTTGTGGCCTCTCCCGTTGCGGAGCACAGGCTCCGGACGCGCAGGCTCAGCGGCCATGGCTCACGGGCCCAGCCGCTCCGCGGCATGTGGGATCCTCCCGGACCGGGGCACGAACCCGTGTCCCCCGCATCGGCAGGTGGACTCTCAACCACTGCACCACCCGGGAAGCCCCAACAATCTATTCTTATATTAACAAAGTATCTTACAATAAATTCTACCTCACAAGCAAAGAATTACTTCTACCTGTGGATTACAGACAAAAGGATTGTCAGGCCGCTAGTCCCATAAGAACAGCAGGCCCCCCCCTTCAAACCTCCTCATCACCGGCGCACTGAGGGCACCCGCAGCCCCAGAAGGACAGCCCGGTGGGTGAGGGCAGGCCTATCCCGCAGGCCAGGAGGGCCCGGGGCCTGAGGGCGTTCAGGCTACCCTAGGATGGGCCCCGGATCCAGGCCTTGTAGAAACAGACTGGGCCACGAGCGGGGACTTCTGGAGGCCACGCCGCGATGCCAAGGTCCACGCCCCTTCCACACAGAGTTACCTGTTTTCCTGAAGCAACAGCTCACGGAACGCCTTGTCTTTGCCATCCCCGGCTGGGCCTGTTAGTCGGCTGAGGAGAGACACCTGGGAAGCTGCCGCCCGCAGAGGCCCTGGCTGAGGAGAGACACCTGGGAAGCTGCCGCCCGCAGAGGCCCTGGGTGCCTTCCCGGCACGAGGGGGCGGGAGGGGGTGGGGACTAGGCGTCGGACTCCAGGGACCGTCCCCGCTCGGCAGCAGGAGTGCCCTGCAGGTCACGGGCAGCTCCAAAAAAAGACGGCCTGCTGGGCTGAGGTGGCCTCTGTTGACCGGGACAAGCAGCTTTCCAATTCCACAGACCCAACGGTTCCCAGCAGCGTGCAGAGCCCCCCTCGGCACCACACACCCATCGTCGCGGGAGGGGCTCGCGCGTTCCCTCGGAAAAGATTTCCGAGATGTCAGCTGCCACGCTAGGAGATTGTTCTGGGTTCTTTTAGGCGATGGTCAGTCAGGCGCGGCCACAAGAGGGGACACGGAGGCGGCTCAGGAAAACAAAGTTTCTTATATCCAGAGGTCCTCGAGAGACAAAGTCACTGCACGGGGAGACAGGGATCACGGTGGAGGAGCGCCCAGGGAGCAGAGCTCTAGTGAGGACCAGGGACAAGTGCCTTTATCTGGGGATGGGGGTGGGGGCACACGTGAGAAATGGCGCCAGGGGATTTCATTGGTGCGTTTTAATGTTACGTGCGTTTTCATTGGTGCATTCATTACGTCCATTCCATTGGTCAGGGAAGGATGGGAAGGAGGTGGAACTTGTGATGGAGGCCCGAATTTATCACTCTGGCGCACTTGGTCCCTTGTGGTCCCCTGAGCCGGTGCTCACAGCATGTTTGTGGGGGAACGTTGAGGCAACAGGAAAAAGGGGAGGGAAAAATGAAGTTTTCAAATTTACCATACAGAGCTGGAGAATGTGAAAGAGGGCGAGGTGAGGAGGACTGCACCAGTACAGTGGTTTGAGCTCAGTGAAACGTACCCAGGGTCTTCTTTTTTTCCCCTCTCTCCCTCCTTTCCTTCCACTTTTCCATCTTTCCTTCCTTCCTTTCTTCCTTCCTTCCTCTCTGCTCCCCTTTTCAGGAGAGATGTGGCAGCCTGGTCAGTCTATGGCTCAGTGGTTAGCCGTTATATATTACTGGTCACATATTTTACACTCGGCAGCATGAAAAAAGGGCATAAAACTGCAATTAAATGTCTGAACTGTTGCTATTTTGGAAATTAAAACAGCCTGCATTATCCTCGGTGCAACTCCGATTACTGACTCAGAGCTGAGGAGCAGTTATTCCCACCACTTTAACCGACTTCTTTCCCATAAAAATCCGTTGTTAATGGGTCCCCGGGGACCTCTGAAAATAACAAGATCTGTAATAAAGAAATTAATAACATGCAGAGCAGGCCACAGCTAAAAAGCTTTTTAGAATACATTAATGGTTCTGTTCTGAATGAGGAATACTTGCACCAAATACCTCCGCCTTTGATTTCTAGTTGGTGCCGGGGGTGGAGGTGGGCGGGGGGAGGGTTCTGCCTGCAGCGGCATGGGGGGAGGGGAGGACAGTTCCCACTGGAGGGGGAGTTTGCCACCCACTGGTGGCAGCCTCCCAGCAGACAGCAAATCATCCTCAATATGCAAAGTTTGCTTCTGCCTCTCTTCTGTCTTCCCTCCTGCCTCTGTCTCTGGTCCCCTCCTATCCTTTTTGTCAGTTTCTGTCTCCATCTGTTGGGCCCTTTCTCATTTTTACTTTCTCCTTCTTCTTCTCCTGTCTTTCTTCCCAATTTCTCTCTCTCTCTCTCCCTCCCTCCCTCCCACCCACCTCCCTCTTTCTCTTGCTGTTTTTCTCTTTTATTCACTCTGTGCTCTTATATCATCTCTCTCTGTTGCTGTTTTTGAGTTCTGTGCCTTTGTTTCTCATTGCCTTTCCGACATTTTTTTCTGTTTTCTGTCTTTACATCTCATACTTTATTCCTTCCTCAATTTCTCTCTCCAATTAAATGCTTCTTTTTCCTCTTCTTTCTAAACTTCTATCTTCCTTCCCTCCTTCCTTCCTTTCTTTCTCTTTCTCAATCCCCTTCCTTCCACATCTTGGTTTCCCCTCCTAATTCTCTCTCTTCCCTTTTTTTCCTGGCTCTCAGGCCTTCCTTCTCCTGTCCCATAGTCCTGTACCTCTCAAAACTCCACACATTCTTGGTATGAATCAAAAGCTTCTTGCTGAGTTGGTTCATCTAACTTAGAGTTGGGATTTTCCTAAAGAGAATCCATTTAGAAACTAAGTGGCCATTAAGAAAAGGCAGCTGCCTACAAAGGTCAAGTTCTCCTGGAATTTTGTGTTCCCACTCCACGTGGGGGCCAGGAAGAATTAAGGGAGCACTATTTAACCTCAAGAGGCCAGAGGATGGGGAGTGTGGATTTTCCACGTCTTGCTTTCCAGGAGCTTTGGAAACAGACTATGTTCCAGTCCCATGTCCTTACTCTCTTCCCCACTGGCTGTGGGACCTTGAGCAAATCACTGAAACTCTCTGAGCCTCAGTTTCCTATCCGTAAAATAAGGATAAGAATAGGGAGGTAAATAATTTGTGCCCATTTTTACAGGCTACTACAGCATGGCAAATGGAGAACAGAAGATAAGATGGCAGAAATCTTGTGACTTGCTTGACCAATGGAACACAGTGGAGTAGCACTATTATTGTTCTGAGCCTGACACTCACTCTGGGAACTCCCAAAGTTGCCCTAAGAACAAGCCAGGGCTAGCCAGCTGGAGGATGAGGGCCTACATCAGCAGCCGAGAAACTGTTCCACCTGAGCCATATTTTGCCAGCCAGTGTCCAGCCAACAAGGCAGCTGACTGCAGATGCATGAGTGGGCCCAGCCCAGGTCAGCAGATCTGCCTCACTGAGCGCAGCCCAGGCCACTGATCCACAGGATCAGAAGCCAAATAAATTGATGTTTAGTTTTGGGTTTTGTTTTAGCATCTTAACCCTTTTTAAGTGTGCAGTTCAATACTGTTAACCATATGCACCTTGCTGTATATCAGATCTCTAGAAATTTTTCATCTTGCAAAACCCGTTAAACAACAACTCCCCATTCCCCCTGCCCTAGCCCCTGGCAACCACCATTCTACTTTCTGAGTTTATGAATTTGACCTCTCGATGTGCCTCATATAAGTGAAATCAGACAGTATTTGTCTTTTTGTGTCTGGTTTATTTCATTTAGCATAATGTCCTCAAGAGTAATGTCCTATTTTGTTGTTGTTTTAAGCTGCTAAATTTTGGGATAGTTTTGTTACTCAGCAAAAGATAACTGATAGGGCTTCCCTGGTGGCGAAGTGGTTGAGAGTCTGCCTGCTGATGCAGGGGACATGGGTTCGTGCCCTGGTCCGGGAAGATCCCACATGCCACAGAGTGGCTAGGCCCGTGAGCCATGGCCGCTGAGCCTGCGCTCCGCAACGGGAGAGGCCACAACAGTGAGAGGCCCGTGTACTGCAAAAAAAAAAAAAAAAAGATAACTGATAAACATGCCTTCTTCATTATTCATACACACACTTTTTTTCGTCTGTTGTTGATCAAAATTTTTCTTCTACAAGTTTGTCATACATTCTATATTTGTTGTTTTCATGGTTATTCTTAAAAAGAACTATTTTGCCCTTAACTTGTTGATGCCCATTATTAAACATGTGTTTTCATTAAATGTCTAAAGTTAATCAGAGTCTATGTGATTCACCTAAAGGGAAAAAAAATGCAAAAATTTTGACATTTTCCCGATTTTCTTCTACACACACACACACACACACACACACACACACACTTTTAGATTTGAATTGTGTTTCCGGCTTGTTATTTATTTATTTATATTTATTTATTTATTTATTTGGCTGTGCCACACAGCATTCAGGATCTTAGTTCACCATCCCGGGGTGGAACCTGTGCCCCCCTCATTGGAAGTGCAGAGTCCCAACCACTGGACAGCCAGGGAAGTCCCTCCAGCTTGTTATTTAAAATAATGTTTTACTATAACTTGTTAAAAATTAACAACATGTGTTACATTGCCTCACCATTCCTTCGTATAGCCCACAACTTCCTTCTGGCTTCACTTTTCTTCTTGCTGGAATTTGTCTTTTGTTAGTTCTAGGAGGGCCTGTGAGTAGCATCCTTTCTGCTTCCTTGTACCTGTTATGTATTTATTTATTTCATCCTGGAATTTGAGCGATGGTATAGAATTCTAGGTTCAAAGTTATTTCTGATCAGTATATTAAAGCCATTCCTACCCTTTTTTCTTCCATCCAGTGGGGCTGGTGAGAAGTCTCATGTCCATTTGAGTCTCATTTCTTTGTAGGTAATTTATCTTTTGGGGCAGGAGTATCACTTTTACAATTTCTATAACTCTAGTAGACAGATGTTTGTACCTTTGAATCTAGTCTCCATGTCATTTAACTTTTCTTTCATATTTTCCTTCTCTTTTTCTCTCTGTGCTATGTTCTGAAATTTTATTTTAGCTCATTCATTTAAGCTTCAGCAAACTTAAAAATCAACAGTCAGGGGCTTCCCTGGTGGCGCAGTGGTTGAGAGTCCGCCTGCCAATGCAGGGGACATGGGTTCGTGCCCCGGTCCGGGAGGATCCCACATGCCACAGAGTGGCTGGGTCCATGAGCCATGGCTGCTGAGCCTGCGTGTCCGGAGCCTGTGCTCTGCAACAGGAGAGGCCACAACAGTGAGAGGCCCGCGTACCACAAAGAAAAAAAAAAAATCAATAGTCATCTAGTTCTTATTTATAAACTAATCGATTCCTTTTCACAAATGCCTATTTTGTCTTCTTCCTATTATTGTAGAATGGAATTTTCTCCTTTATCTCTGATGATCCTACTAATGTCCTTAATTCAAAGTCCTTTTCCATTTGCTCACTCATCTGCTTCCTAGGTGACATTCCTCATCTATTGAGCTGGCTGTTGCTCTTCTGTAGCGCCAGCATCCTCGGGTGCTGGGTGACTCTTGGTTGATGCTCACCTTTGAGGAGCTCCCCCAACACGTAATGTGACCATAACTGGCTCCTTCTTCCTGTGTGGCTTTCATCTGCTTCCTTCCTTTAAGGATTCCTGTTTGTTTCTGTTGCTTAGGACATTCTCTTCCTTGCTTTCGAATACACTTCCATTTAAATTAACTTATTTTATTTTTAAAAATATTTATTTGTTTTTGGCTGCGTTGGGTCTTCATTGCTGTGCACGGGCTTTCTCTAGTTGCAGCAAGCGGGGGCTACCCTTCATTGCCGTCTCATTGCAGTGGCTTCTCTTGTTGCAGAGCATGGATTCTAGGTGCACGGGCTTCAGTAGTTGTGGCATGTGGGCTCAGTAGTTGTGGCTTGTGGGCTCTAGAGTGCAGGCTCAGTAGTTGTGGCACATGGGCTTAGTTGCGCCGCAGCATGTGGGATCTTCCCGGACCAGGGCTCGAACCCGTGTCCCCTGCATTGGCAGGCGGATTCTTTTTTTGTTTGTTTGTTTGCGATACGCGGGCCTCTCACTGCTGTGGCCTCTCCCGTTGCGGAGCACAGGCTCCGGACGCGCCGGCTCAGCAGCCATGGCTCACGGGCCCAGCCGCTCCGCGGCATGTGGGATCTTCCCGGACCGGGACGCGAACCCGCGTCCCCTGCATCGGCAGGCGGACTCTCAACCACTGAGCCACCAGGGAAGCCCTGGCAGGCGGATTCTTAACCACTGAGCCACCAGGGAAATCCCTTAACTTATTTTATAAATCTTTTCTGACCATTTCCAGGGTTTGATGATAGATGGTGAGATTTCAGTGTTCGCTTAGTCTCTGCCAGAAAAACAGATTTCTTGGCCTACTGGTAAAGAGCATTCAGCAAAAGTGTGACCCCCCAAGGCTTGAGATGGGGAGCGCTTTGGGAGTCTCTGGTGTGGTCCCAGCGGCACCTCCACTAATCGGTCCCCAGAATCCAGGAAGGACCAGCCACACTCTGGATAAGGTCACGATGAATCCCAAGAGATGACCCATGGACGAGCAGGGCGGCCCTCAGCAGAGCTCTTCCAGTACCTCCTCTCTATCCTCTTATTTCTGTTGTGCTTTTTCCTCCTCTTCCTCCAGCCCCAGCAAATCCTCCCTGTGTTGGTTAAAACTCTGGAGTCTAGTGGTTTTGTGAAACTACTAGGTTAAACAAAAGGGGGGATTTATTGGCGGAATCTTGGAGAAGAACATGGTGAACCACCAAGCTGAAAAGGGCAGAGTACACCTGAGCCTGAACAACGGGCACCAGCAAGTTGAGTGCTGTGGGCTCCTCCCCCCAACTCATCACTTCTTCTCTCTGCACGCCTGCCTCTCCCTCCTCTCCCACGACAAACTGGCTCCCCTGGCCCTCAGCCATATGGCTACAGGACAGTCCACCTGCCACCAAGGGCTCCAGAGCTGGCTATGTCACAGCTCCGGCTGTCCAGAGAGCCTCGCTCTACTGTCTGTAGGTCCAAGATCCTAAGTCCCGGAAGAGACCTTGCTTGCCTGTTCCGCTTGGGTGAACAGCTGTGTAGACGGGGAGATGCACTGCTCAGACTCCCCTTCAAGGAAGAACGTGCTGCCCCTGCAAGGAAGGTAGTTAGCTGTCAGCCCCCTGCTGCTAATCCTCTAAGTCTGCCTCAGCTTTTGAGCCAAGGTCATATTCTTCTTGGGGTGGCCCCAGCCAATGACTGTGGCTCCACAAGGCTGTGGTAGAAAGGCCTCTCCTCCTTTCCCCCTTCACAGCCTGACTCTCAAACAAACCATTTGCATTCCTAACTCTCAGTGCCTGGTTCCCTGAGCACCCAAGGGACACAACAGCCCAGCCCTCCTTGGCCATTGTCTGAGCTCAAGGGGTCAGGATGACCTTGCACAAAATAGCTGCTCTCATGGAGACCACATGCTTGGGAAGGGGGATTGCCCAGAAGAGGACATGCCCAGGACACTCCTCCTGCAGCCTCCAGGTCTGATTTTTTTTTTTAATTAATTAATTAATTGATTGATTTTTCTTCCAGTTTTATTGAGATATAATTAATGCACAGCACTGTATAAGTTGAAGGTATACAGCATCATGATTTGACTTACATGCATCATAAATGATTACCACAATAAGTCTAGTGAACAGTCATCATCTCATATAGATGCAAGATCAAAGAAGCAGAAAAACAATTTTTTTCCTGGTGGTGAGAACTCTCAGATTTAACAACTTTCATGTATAACATAGGGCAGTGTTAATTATACTTCTTACATTGTACATTACATTCCTAGTACTTATTTATCTGGTAACTGGAAGTTTGTACCTTTTTTTGTTTTTTTGTTTTTGCGGTACGCAGGCCTCTCACTGCTGTGGCCTCTCCCGTTGCAGAGCACAGGCTCCGGACGCGCCGGCTCAGCGGCCATGGCTCACGGGCCCAGCCGCTCCGCGGCATGTGGGATCTTCCCGGACCGGGGCACGAACCCGCGTCCCCTGCATCGGCAGGCGGACTCTCAACCACTGCGCCACCAGGGAAGCCCCTGGATCTGTGTTTTATTGTAATGGGCACCCAGCCATCCCCACTGACAGGTGAGGCTGCGTCCTGGAGGCTCGGGACCAAGACCCTCACTCACTCAGCTTCCTGGAGGGTTGCCTGTTGACAGCACTGGCCAGTGGGACTGCCTCCTTCCCACGGGATGGACCACAGCCAATGACCGCCTGATGCTGAGGTAAAAGACACGCCTCCTTGCCTCAACCTGGAGCCACTCTGAAGGGCCATCATCCCAGCTCCAGAGCTCCTGCTGAGATCAGCTGAGGTCTCTGTGGTAACTAGATCGCAGCTCAGCTTCACCCTCTGACCGATCCTGCTTCCCTCCCTCCAGTTCTTGGAGCCAAAGGGACTGGATAAAGGTTTGTATCAATCTGGTACGAAGCCAAGCTTGAGAACCACTACGTTAAACAGTGGAGCCCTTCCAGTCAGACTGTCGGGGCCCCAGCCAAGAGTGAGGCCGTCCTGCAGCAGTGAAGCTACCCAGCCTCATACCTCTGGGCTCTGGGCTCTGTGTTGAGACCTGCCCCACCCCAAGGGACCCTCGTCCTACCAGTGGCCCCAGGACACGGCCGGCTCAGGCTCTGGGAGGCACTGACTGACTCCTGTCTACACTTCCGTCCTCTGAGGACCTGCACCTCTACCTTAACCTCCAGAACTTTCAGGGGACACAGGTTCCTCACTAGACGCTGACCTCAGTCTTGGTACCTGCCAGCTAGTGCATTTCACACTCCGCGCCTTGGTTCATGCTCCTCCCTGGAAGGAGTGTCCTTTCTGCTCTGGCAAACTCCTACCTGTCCTTCTTGCTCCAGCTCAAGAGCCCCCTTCAAAAAGCCTTTTCTGGGACTTCCCTGGCAGTCTAGCGGTGAAGACTCTGAGCTTCCACTGCAGGGGGCACAGGTTCGATACCTGGTCAGGGAACTAGGATCCTCCATGAAAAAAAAAAAAAGCCTTTCCTGACTTCTCTCACCACCACTCTACAGAGGTAGAAGCCCCTCCCCTTTTGTGCCCCTGAACCCCCCATGCCAGTATGTGCCAGTCCCCCCCACTAGACCAGGCACCCCTTGAGGGCAGAGGTTATACTTGCCTCTCTTTGATGCTGCCAGGCCCAGCAAGCACCTAGCACAAAGCGGGTATCGGTGAGTGTCACAAAGAAGGGATGGGCCTGGCTTGGCCCTGGGAACACCAAAATTCGTCCAGTCTTGTTCCAGGAACGCCTAGACCTCTAGGAGGTGTTGGTTCTATTGAAGAGGAACACTGCTCCCACCCCCCTAATCTGGGGGGCCTGCTTCTGATCAGCCATGACTGCCCACCAGCAAAATGAAAATGACCCAGGTAGCAGGGGCAGGGTGAGGCAAGGGAGGAACGTAAGGTGCAAAATGTAAGGCGGCTTCACTCTCAGGTGCCCACCTGCACCTGTGCACCTCCTAGAGGGAGGTCTCCTTGCATTTTGCTCCCTGGGCGCCTCGCCTGCCTCGCCCCAGTCCCAGCACTGCCTTGTAACAATGACAACAACAGCAACACCTGACAAATGTGAAGCGGTTACCATGTGTGGGGCATTGAGCTAGTAATTGTGCAGGCAGTACTCATTAATCCACACAACACCTCATGCGATGGGAACCTCATGTCTCCATCTTATAAATGAGGACACCAAGGCTGAGTGACTGCCAAGCTGGCACAGACCTTTGCTCCCAGGCCGGCCTGGCACTTTGCAGTCCTGCCCTGGAGATGGAGACCTTTCCTCTACTATTCCCACCTCTGGGCTGTGCCAGGTACCAAGGAAACACTACTGGTGCCACATCTCCCTGAATCACAACAGCCCTGGGTGCTATGTTTCTCCTTACTTTACAGGTGAAGAAACTGAGTCTTAGAGGTATGGTACCCCGTCCCCTCCAGCCACACAGGGTGTCCATGGCAGAGCAGGGCAGGATGCTCTCCTCCTGCCTCCTCCCAGGACTCCTCTGTGAGACCTTCAGCCAACCTGCACCTCATCAGATATTTATGGTTTTGCCCATAAAAGGACAAGCCATCCTGATAAGATAGAAACGTTTTATGGGGCAACAAAAATATAGATAAAATTTTATAGTACAAATCAGGAGAAGGAAAGTATTAAGTTCCACAAACACCTTTAAATTTTAAACAGCCCCCATTGCAGGGTCCCTGGAGCCAAACTTAAATAATGGATCAGAAAGGGGATAAATCTCCCCGTTCCCCTGTGTGACAGTGGCAAAGGCCTGATCGACAAACAGACAGGAAGAGGGCACAGGCGGCCGCCCAGTGCAGGGCTGGGCCCTGGCGGGCCGCAGAGCGGGCAGAGAGCCTTGTCTTTATTGTACTTATAAAATATACATGGCCCTTTATTGAATTGCCTGCTGTCGAAATCTGCAAGAATGTTATTGCCTTTTACTGTCCTGGAGAGAAGCAGAGCAGCAACATCTGTGTAATTTCATAAGATGCAGGAGCCATAAATCTGATTGTGCCGGATATAAGATCGATCGTAAAAAATCACACACTGAACAGAGATCAGGGATGCCAGGAAGCAGCAGGGGCCGGTGTGCAGCTTGTGGGGTGCTGCTCTCACCCACCACACGCAGTCCCAGGTGGGGTCTGACCAGCAGGTGCTTTGGAGAAGCAAGACCCTCTCTGTGGGGTCAGAGTCTCACTGGGGTCCTGGGCTTCTGTGGGGAAGAGACTGCACCCGGGCTTAAAACCCTCCCAGGCCCACAGGAGACCCCCCCATAAGAGGGAAGCAAGAGCTGGAAGGGGGTGGGGCGCAGGATTCACTGTCCTTGGTCCCTAAGAGGGACACAAAGATGTAGACACACTCACTCACAGTCACCCCAATATCAGGGACACAAAGGCACAACCGAGACACACTCCAACCCCTGTCCCAACACCCCTCCTCCACCACCTACAATGACCCAGTTGCCTGGTCCTTCCTTTCTATCAAAACTTGTTTTGTATCTTCATTTAAAAGCACAGTTATTGGGCTTCCCTGGTGGCGCAGTGGTTGAGAGTCCGCCTGCCGATGCAGGGGACACGGGTTCGTGCACCGGTCCGGGAAGATCCCACATGCCGCGGAGCGGCTGGGCCCATGAGCCATGGCCGCTGAGCCTGTGCGTCTGGAGCCTGTGCTCCACAACGGGAGAGGCCACAACAGTGAGAGGCCAGCGTAACGCAAAAAAAAAAAAAAAAAAAAAAAAGCACAGTTATTTTGAATACATATGTTGATACTTGAGACGGAAACAACAAATAAAACCCCTCTCTTTCCCGCCAAGCTTGGAACCAATGAGAAATAAGGCACAGAGACAGACCCATCAAATATCAACTGCATTACTCATCATGTTGGATTGGAGGGCAGGGCTGATGAGTGACCCAGAGGGCTTCCTTGTGCTCCTTCTGAACTGAATTGCCCCTTCTGCTTGCAGGCTGCCCCGTGCAGGGGCAGAGCCTTCTGGGGAAGCCTATATCACCCGTCATGGCAACCAGCACGCACTCTCCCTGCAGGCCCATGGTGTCAAGAGAGCCCAGAAAGGGCTGGGTGGGGCCCCCTCAGTTCCTGCCCCCAAATGCTTGGATCAAGTCTCACCTCCCCACTTGGGGGTGGATCAAAAAGAAAGTACAAAATTAGATGGCAGATACACATCCAAATTTATCACTAACTGTAAAAACTGTAAATGTGCTAAACTCTTTAGTAAAAAAACAGACATAATATTTGAAATATTAAATATTTTAAAAATCCAGCTGTATGTTATGTACAAAGTCACTTCTAAAACATAAGGACACCAAAAGGCTGAAAATAAAGGCATTCAAAATGATACATTAGGGGACTTCCCTGGTAGTCCACTGGATAAGAATCCACCTTCCAATGCAGGGAACATGGGTTCAATCCCTGGTTGGGGAACTAAGATCCCACATGCCACGGGGCAACTAAGCCTGAACCCTCTAGAGCCCGCACACCACAACTAGAGAGCCCATGTGCCACAGCTACTGAGCCTTCACACTCTGGAGCCTGCATGCTGCAGCTACTGAGCCCGTGTGCTCTATAGCCCACATGCCTCAACAAAAGATCCTCCATGCTGCAATGAAGATCCTGTGTGCTGCAAATAAAACCTGACACAGCCAAATAAATAAATAAATAAATATTAAAACAAACAAACAAAAACCAAAATGATTCATGAGAAAAAAATATCAACCAAAGGAAAGCTGGAGTGGTTTTATTACTATCAAAAAAAATAGTCATTAAGTTAAATATTGTAAAAGATAAAGAGAGTTCCTAATAATGATAAAAGTTTTAATGAAACTGGAAGATAAAACAATTCAGTTCATAAAATAGCCTCAAAACATACAAAGGAAGAATGTACAGAACTACAGAGAAAAACTGGTAAATCCATGATTATTATGGAAGATTTCAACATATCTCTTGTAGTTATTGCTATGTCAAGCAAAGAAAAAATTAAGATATAGAAGATTTTAACTACACAATTAACAAACTTGAACAAATGGATGTAGATAAAATCCTGAATTCAACAGTTAGAGAATACAAATGTTTTCATCCACACAAGGGAAATGTATAAAAAGTGACCACATACTAGAACATAATACAATTCTTAATAAATTATAATATCTGGTATACAGATCATGTTTCTGTAACCTGCAATGCAACTAGGTTAAAAATCAATGATAAAACAATGAGTAAAAAATTTTCCATGTGTTTGTGAGTTAGAAAAAAATCACACTGGAAAATTTTAAAGCCCTTATGAATGAAAATGTTGCATATCAAAACTTTTGTAATGCAGTGTAAGTGGTAGTTTGAGGGAAATTTAGAGCCTTAAATGCTTATATTTTTTAAAAAGAAAGCTGACAATTAGCTAAGCATCCAACTTACAAAAATAGGAAAAGAATAAAAACTCAATGAAAGAAAAGAAAGAATATCATAATAAAATAGAAAAATAAAGATATAGTAGAGGGAATCAACAAGGCCAAAATTAGTTCTTTGAAAGACTAATAAAGTAGATAAACATCTGGCAAAGTTTAAAAAGAATTTTTTAAAGGCATAAATCAATAATATTAAGGATGAGAAAGGAAATATTGCTACAGCTAGAACAGAGATTAAAAAGATAAAAAGAATATTTTATATAACTCTGTATTAAATAAATTTTAAAACAGGCAAAATGCACAGATTCTTTGGAACACATGACTTATCAAAACTGGCTTAAGAAAAAAAAAATCCTGAATAGTCCCATAACCACTAAACATAATTAAATAGGTTGCTAATCCCACATAGAAAACATCAAGCCCAGATGATTTCAAACATTCAAAGAACAGATATTACAATTTTATACAAACTCTTCCAGAGAACAGAAAAAAAGGAACACTTATCAGCTCACTTTGAGAAACCAGTATAACTTTATTATTCAAATCAGGACAACCTCATTCATGTGCCTAAATGCAAAAATCAAGAAAGAGTAGAAGACTGAATCCAACAAGTATTTAAAAATCATGACCAAACCAGGTTTATACCATGGACCTAATGAGGTTTAACATTAATATATATTATATATTAATATAATATTAACATTATTACTATGTTATATATTATTATATTATGTATAGTAGATATTATATTACATAGCATGTATTACATGTTCTATAACATTATTGATATATATTAAATTGTAAATATGTGCAGTGACATTAACAGGTTAAAGGAGAAGATCTATGTAGAAGAAGCATTTAATCAAAATCAACATTCTTTCATGATTAAAATTCTTACCTTCCTAGGAAAATAAGGGAATTTTCTTTCTTTCTTTTTTTTTTTTTTTGCGGTACGCGGGCCTCTCACTGTTGTGGCCTCTCCCATTGCGGAGCGCAGGCTCCGGACGCGCAGGCTCAGCGGCCATGGCTCACGGGTCCAGCCGCTCCGCGGCATGTGGGATCTTCCCGGACCGGGGCACGAACCCGTGTCCCCTGCATCGGCAGGCGGACTCTCAACCACTGCGCCACCAGGGAAGCCCGGGAATTTTCTTAACTTACAAAATTTAGCAAAACGTACTTATTAATAAAAAGTAAAAAGGAGTATCCTTAACAAAACAAGATAAGAATCTTAATATCCTCCTAATCAACATTTTATTGGAAAGCCTAGCCAATGTGTTTAATATTTTAAAAAGAACAAGAAGGAGAAGAAAAGGAAGGAAAGAAGAATAATGATTAGAAAGAAACAAAACTATCATTTCCAGGTGAGATGATTATCTACATTAAAAAATCCAAAATAATATACCAAGAGATTATTAGGATTAATGAGTTTATGAAGGTGGCAGGATATAAGATAATATTCAAAACTAAATTGCTCGTCTCTACACTTGCTTATAAAACAATTCAGAAAAAGACATTTAGAATAGCGACAGAAAGTAAGGAATCTAAAAAATAAATCTAATAAAAGATGTGCAAGACCTGTTGCAGAAAATGTTACAACCTTATTGAAAGACGTCAGAGAAGACCTAATAAACAGGGAGATTTATCCTGTTCAGTTCTCCACATATTGATCTATAGAGTAATTGTCATTCCAATCAAAACCCCAATAGGATTTTTTAAAGTACTTTACAAGCTGATTCTAAGTGGAAGAACAAAAGCCCAAGACTAGCCGTACCCTCCTGAAGAATAAATGGTGGTTAAACATGCCTAAATGCAATCAAGGCTTAATATCAAGTGTTAGTAGTTAAGATCATGTGGTATTGGCATGGGATTAGACCAATAGACCAGTGCAACAGTAATAAAAGTTCACATGTGTAGAAAGCTGACATACGATAGAATTGGCTTTTCAGATGACTGGGAAAGTATTAACTATTTGATGTAAGGTGCCTGGATACTTGATTATTCATATGGAAAAATATGAAGTTGGACCCTTATCTCACCTGTACTCCAAAATAAATTCTTAATGGGTTAAAATTTTAGATGTGAAAGTCAAAACTTTAAAATTTAAGAAAAAATATAAAAGAATATCTTTCTGATTCAGGTAGTGAAGGATTTTGTAAATAAGACACACAAAAAAAGCACAAACCATAAATGTATGATGAATCAGGCTACATTAAAATGAAGAACTTCTATTCCACAAGCTGGAAAAAATTATTTGTAGCACATAAAACTAGTGAAGGATTTGTACCTAGAATATATATATTTTTAAAAACCCTAGAAATAAATAAGAAAAAGACAAACAACCCAAAAGAAAATTGAGTGAAAGACGTAAATAGGCATTTCACAAAAGAGAAAACACAGATGGAGAATAAACATATGAAAAGATGCTCAACCTCACTAATCCTTTGGGGCAGATCCAAATCGATAAGTACTGTCACGGATGGGGAGCAATGGGAACTCTTCTTAATTGCTGGTGAGAGTGTAAATAGTACAATCACCATGGAAGATACAGACTTTGTCTGACACAGCTGACCCTGTGCATATCCTGGCAACCCAGCAACTCCCCACCAGATTATATTCTGGAAAGACTCTGGTATGTGTGCGTTAGAAGTCATGTAGATGGACATTCATTGCAGCATTGTTTGTTTTAATGAAAAATTGGAAAAACCCAAATATCTGCAATAGGAAAATTAAAAAATAAATGGAATATTAGATAGCAATGAATAATGGTCACATGCGAGAATGTGGATGAATGTTGGCTACAATATTGAGTAAAAAATGGAACTAGTAGAAGACTATGCATAGTATATTACTAGCATAAAGTTCAAAAACATGGAAAACTGAACAATAATAATTTTATGCGATCAGGAATTAGTTTTTGTTTTTAAAGCAAGGCAATGATAAACACAAAATACAAGATAGTGGTTATCTTCAGGATGAGGTAGGAGAGGGATGGGCTGGAATACTCAGGAAGACTCAGTGGTCTTGGTAGTGTCCTAGTTTCTATCTTTCGTAATGCTCTAGTTGGGTTCACAGGTGTTTATCTTATTATGCTTCGCAACTTATATCAGTTATAAGTTTTGTGTATGTATCAGATATAACAAAAAGAAAAATGAACTCCAGTTACACACTTAAAAAAAAAGATATAACCAAAAAAGAACAAAGAAAGATTATAAAATAAAGGGCTGGACAGAGACAAAGATAGTAGGTTAAGGCACACACACAAAAAACAATGTAGGAGTACCAACATTATTATCAAAGTAGAATTCAGTACCAAAAGCATTGAACAGGACAGAGATAGACATTAGCTAATGAAGAAAGATACATTCCCTGAGAAAGATAAAATAATCATAAACCTTGTACCAAACAACACAGCAGTCAACTAATATAAAGTAAAAACTCTAGGGGAAAAAAAATCTCAGTAGTTGTCTTAGTATTCTTCTTGTTTGGAGGTAGTAGAGTCCTCCCTGCAATGGTGCTGCTGGCCAGGCCCCCTCTTGAGAAGTGCCGTGGCTTTGAGGAGTCACCTCTGAGACAGGTGCCCACCTTTCCCAGTGATTTGGAAAGGCCTCAGGGAGTGTGGCCAGGCTCCCAGGGGTCCCAATCCAGACTTCCAGCCCAGCTCCTGCACCTGCTTCTATATCTGGCCTCCCCATGGATAATGCCTGCTTCTTCCTGCTTCTCCTCCTGACCTGCCTGATGTTCATCTACTTTCTAGGCTCCTAATCTACAAGATTTCTTCCCTGGACTCTCCTGGTGTGGGGGGCTTTTAATCTGTGAAAATGGACCCACCCTTCTCTCTTCCCTTCCCCATCTTTCCGTCTGTGCCAACTGGCTGTGTGAACTTAGCAAGTGGCTGACCACCGGGTTCCGCTGTTCCCTTTGCACAAGGCAATGATGCAAGAGGCACAGACCATGTCTGTGATAGACGGGGCTAGCCGTGAGAGGGAGGGTGGCTTTCTGGCTGTCAGTCTCCCTTTCTCCCTGCTTCTCTTGTCCTGGCCTGTCTGAGCCAACCTGATGGTCAGCACCTGGGAGGCAGCTTAAGACGGGCCACACCTCTCGGCCTTGCTGTTGAATCCTCACTCCTGTTGCCCTGGGATGCGGCCTCCTTCTCTGTCTCTCAGGCCATTCCAAGGCAATCCTTGGCTTGGAGCCTGGTCCGGTGAAGCCCGCTCCACCCCTCAGAAAGGCAGAGTTGCAAAATATTGGGGGCTTTTCCTGTCTGTCCTGGCCTTCCTTCTAGGCAGAGTTGCTTGTTTACAGTGGTAAGTTGCTCTCAGAATCTGCCACTCACTAGCTCTGTGACCTGGAACAAGCTCCTTCACCTCTCAGAGCCTCAGCGTCTTCATCTGTAGAATGGGGATGACAGTACTTTGAGTGAAAACAAAATGAGATCATGTCTGAAGGCACTAGCCTATGATAAGTACCCAGTACTCAGTAGCTATCATTATTGTCCTGGTCGTCCTCACTATTATCATTATTGTTCGTTGTTGGCAGAGTATTTTATAAGCAACAAGACCCCTTGTAGTAAGCTGCTTTCTTCCAGAGTTGCAGCTTCACTTTGCTTTGCAGAGCATGACTCCAGGTTTCTGCTCTTGTCACAGTCGCTCTGTTTGTGGTCATTTTTGTGGTGGGTATAACTTGATTGTTTGCTTATTAGTAACTCAGCACCAGTAATTCACTTTTTCAATTGACCTCTGTTGCTTATGAAGTACCCCACTGCCTGGCCCTGCGGCACAGCTTCCCAGTTCCAGCTGTGGGTGAACTGGAGGGGGTTCCCCTCTGTGTGTGGGGCACCAGAGGGGGCCAGGCATGTGCTCATGGCCAAGAGCTCAGATAGCATAACTACCAGCATCCCTGTAACTTGTGCCATGAGACTCAGGCCTGGCTGACTGTCTGTGCCTCGATGCCTCCTCTGGTATGGCCCCTGAGGTCATGGGAGGCCCAGGTGTCTGTCAGCCTCCGAGCATGGCGAAAGGTAGCCTGGTGTCACAGGAAACCCAGCTCCTGGAAGCTTCCCTGGCCTAAAGGGGTAGGGGGAGCCTTGCCATTGTCAGTGCTAAGGACCACCCCCCGTCCACCGCCTTCAAGGCCCTTGGGCTCCTCTTGGTTCAGTGTTCTGGGCTGACTTAGCTTCCTGGGTAGGCAGAGGGAGAAGCACCCATGAATAATCTTAGCTGCATTGTTTGAGCACCTGGGGTTGGCTGAACTCTGTGCCTGGTTCACTTGCTCATGTGAGCCTCATGATGTCGCTATGCTTGTCCCTCTGTTTACAAAGAAACCAAGGCTTGGAGTGGTTAAGTGACTTGCCCCAGGTCACATGGCCGGCAACTGGCAGAGCTGGGACTGGAACTCGACATCATCGCACTTACCCCCATTCTCTGAAGCTTGATGGGATGGGATACCCTCAGAGCCCCAGGCCCCCACCAGATCAGTTGCCCCCCATTGGTAGGCCACAGGGATTGAAAGGATCAGAATGAAATACTGACCCTTGAATCTGGGGCTCCCAACTGTGACCTGCATCCCCTGTTCTGGAAGCATCCACAAGGACCAGCACACACTGAGAGTGGAGCTGGATCTTGCACTGGTGAGGGAGCCCCCCCTTTATGTGCCTGGGGAACGAGGCTTCTCTGGGTACTGAAGGAGGGGTGGAGAAGGGGCCAGGCGGGACTGTGGGGGGTGCCTTGCAGTCCTCTATTCAGCCCTGCGCTCCTCCCTCTGGGCTCAGGGAGGGTTGATTCCCCAGCAGCTAGGGCACTGAGGATAAGAAGACTCCCTGAGCCTCAGTTTCCTTATCAGTAAAATGGAGGTAGTGCCAGTAGCTGCCTCCTAGGTGAGTGTGAGGAATCAGTGAGACGGACAGACAAGGCTGGAAGTCGCTGAAGCAAGGGCTCAAGGAAAGGCTGCCATTTCCCCCCTCCCACCTCCCCTTGTTTTCCTCCTCCTTTGTCTCTGTCACTGACCCAGCTCTGGTTCAATTCGCAACTTTGCCATTTCCTAGCTGTGTGGCCTCGGGAAGGTTCCTTAACATCTCTGAGCCTACTTTTCTGTTCTGTAAGATGGGAATGCTGAGAAATGCATGGTATCATCCTTGTAAAGCGCTCACACAGGGCCTGGTGCACAGAAGCCTCCCAGAAGGAGAGTTTCTTCCCTCCTTCCTTCTCTGGCCATGATCTGAAGCCTGCCCCCATCTCTGCATTGTTTCTTGAGCCTAACTGATGCTTCAGCTGTCACCTGCCTGACTCCCGGTCGCCACCTCGTGGCCTGATGGGTGACTGCAGGTTCAGAAGCAAAATTCAAACTAGTTTCTGGTCTGTGCTGGGGATTTAAATAGCAAAGCACCCCAAGGGAGGTAAGGAGTGAAAGTGGGGTGCTGCACACAGAAAGGCGCCTGGATGTTCCGTGCAGACAGGAGATGAACGAGGGGCCCCCTGCCACTGGGCCCGTTCTTGCTAGATTCTGTGCTGAGAACTTCCTGCACTTCATTGCAGATTTGGCTCCGATTTGAATCCGAGTTTTTCAAATGAAGAAACGGGCTTCTGGGACCATGGTGGGGTACCTCAAGGGCTCCAAGGAATTGAAAATGTACGTTTTTGGTACATTTTTGTAACCTAGGGAGCGGATACAGAGGTTTTTATTATTCCTCTTTAGGCCACAAATAGGTACTTTACATATATTCCTCTCTATTATTCAAAATCTCACAGTGTGCTCACTTTATTCTCAGCTAAATCAGAGTATGGGATGTGTCAGTTGTCCTGTCACTGCCAAGGGCCTGACACCTGGCATGCCCAGTGTGGGCATCTCACCTCCTGCTGTCTCTGGCCTTTGGACCCTGAATTTAACCTGGGTGTGCCCCGCCTCATTGGTCCTCCGAGGCTCCAACCTCTGAGCACTTGTTCTGGCTGTTCCCTCCTCCAGGAGGCTTCCCCCGATTTCCCAGGCACAGCTGATGAACCCCCCCTCCCCCAGCTTTGAGTCCTTTGTGCTTGTCTCGCAGCTCCTTCTTAGCTCTTCCCAGGCAGGCAGGGTCCTGGGAGGGTCTGCCATGCAAGGGATGAAGACCAAAAGGGATGAGCAATCCGGGGGCTGTCTCCATTCTCCATTCAAGCCCCAGGGGTTGCCCTGCAGTCAAAGCCATAATAGAGCCCCCTGTCCATCCGTCAGTGCCCGGGGTCAAGGTCTGCCTGGCGTGGGGTCTGGGACACTCAGAGGCCAAAAGGGGGCATCTGAGGCAGAGCGGCCCTGGCCAGCAGGACAGGAGGAACAGCAGAGAGCAGAGTGTTCACTGTCAAGTGGACATTACAATTGTTTTCGCCCCACGGGGCTTCAAGGAGAAAGTGGAACGAGACATGCAAGGCTTAGCACAGCGTGGGGTGCACGGTGAGCATCCCTGAAGGCTGCTCCCAGAGGCAATGGGTGGAACCCCTCAGCCACCTAATTCTCTGCCTCAGTGCCCATCGAAACTTCCAGCAGGTTAGCCATGGGTGAGCAGGCCAACTGCATTGCCTCAGCCCAGGGGGCGCCCCTCTCATCACAGTGGGGGACTGCAGGGCTGTATGCAGCCACCCTCCTTCAGATCATCCTCCTAATGCCTGTTGGACCGCCCATCTAACCGCACATGCATCAGGTGGATTCGTATTCCACGTAGCTGCTGCAGAGACCTCACCTTCTCCAATCCAGCCTCACAGCCCGCAGTTTTTCTCAGGGAAGAATATGTGCCCTATTCCATGTAGCTGCTGCAGAGACCTCACCTTCTCCAATCCAGCCTCACAGCCCGCAGTTTTCTCAGGGAAGGCAGCAGTGGTGAACTCCAGAGGCAGGACCAGGCCGGGCCTCAGACTCTCGAAGACAAGTTTTGTAGGGTGGGCTCAGAGTCACGTTCCTCTCCTGGGACCACCCCTCTTCTCAACTCCCACAGAACCGTGATCTAGACCCTCTCCAACCCCAGTTTTCTGGGAGGAATCACCCTGGAGCAAGATACTTCTCTCCAAGCCTCAGTTTTCTCATCTTTGCAATGGGATAAGAGCTGTTCTTAGTTGTTGTGAGGGTCAGTGAGCTAAAGTCTGTGACTGGCAGTGGCAGGGACTTGGTTACTATTGGTCCTCTGGAAAGAGGGGCCTGGAGGGAGACCTTCTCCCACACCCTCTCTTGTCTCCGTACTCGGCCTACATTTCCTCCCCCTCCCCTGACTTCACTTTCTGGGCTGGGGGGAGAAGACAGGCAGGAGAGTGGGGAGCAGTGGATTAGCTCAGCCCCTCCCCTCCACCCCCCCCAAACATTTTTTAGTGACAGAATTTTGTCGGCAAGAGAGCTGGCAGCCCACTGCTGGGAGTGGGGTGGGGGGTTTGAGCTGGGAGGCTCCTCTCTCAGAAGCCTAGGCCTGGGGCTTGGTTGGAGGACCCAGTTTAGTCCTGCCTCTGTGCTGTGCAGGCTAGGCCAAGTGACTTAATTTCTCTGAGCCTCAGTGAGGCCACTCTGAAGGTAGGAGAGAGTTTCCTTGCTCCATGGGCCCCTGGGCCTGACCTTGAAGGACCAGGATGCAGGGCCAGAGAGTGTGGGCTTAGGGAGGCATCCGAGGTGGTGTTGAGGCCATGGGTTTACAGCTAAACCTGGTTTTGAGCCCTGGTTCCTCTGCCTCTTATTGGCTTTGTCATATTGAACTGGTCATTTCCTCCTTCTGAGCCTTGGGTTTCCCTTCTGAAATATGGGACCTTGACATCTGCCTCTCGGGGGTGCGTGGGGTGCGAAGAAAGCGATGAATGGAAGGGCCTCACCCAGAAGCCCCTGGGGCTGGGAGTCACCTGAGGCTGCAGGAGAGAGTGGGGTGGAGCTGCCCCCAGGGGCGCTGGTGCCCCTGATGCACAACCAGGTAGATATGTGCAATGATACACCCAGGTGTGGTTGTGCAAATGGCTTCACTGACACACGGACACAAGTCTGAGACACCCAACTCCATACACAGATCTAGACAGCCAGCTGCACACCATAAACCAATACGTGCAGACTCCCAGCTTCCTACACAATCTACCCAGGCAAACTGATCCACAGAGCTATTTCCATAGACACATGGGCACGCACGCGCACACACTGATACTCCCCAGGGTACTCTGAGGAAACTTGAGACCTCAAGGAACTTACTTTGAGAACCACATTCCTTGAGTCTCTGCCATCTCCACACCCCCGGCCCCAGCCCCACCCCATCTCCCCTGGATCCCAGGGCCATGTCCAGCCTCGAGTCCTCAGGATTCCTCAGGATTTGGCCTCAGCTTCATTCTCCCTGTCACATTCCCCTGGGTGAGCTCGCCCACCTTGTGCCTCAGTGACCATCCACCTGGTTGTTGAACACCTGGATACTCAGATCTGGTCCTTCTGAGGCTCAGCCCTGTCCAGGACACCTCTTGGATGCCCCAGAGACCCTCAGCTCCACGTGCCCCAGATCAGAGTGCTCAAGGGACCCTATCACAGTGATCCAGGAACCTAGATGTTGCCCTCACTCCCCTCTCACCAGTATCTCCGGGATCTGCCCCCTTCTTTCTCCCCAATTTTACCACACTAGTCAAAGCCATCGTCATCTGTCACCTGACCCAGCTGACCCCAGTCTCCAGTCCATCTGACCTAACTGGATCTATTCTCCACTCAGCATCAGGACCCTGGATGGTCTGGCCTTGCCTCCAGCCTCACTGCTTCTCCCCCAGCCCCAAACTTAGCTATTCTTGCAGTTTAAGAGACTCACAAGATTTTGCCAGCCCCTGAGTTTCTGCACAAGCCTGGAGTGCTCACAGACAGTCCTCCCCATTCAGTGCCCCCATGCTGGCTAACTTCCCATCTCAGCTTAATATGTAGCTTCTTCCAGGAAGCCTTCCATGATGCTCCGCCCCTCCAGATGAGGTTGGGTACTCCTATAACAAGGCTGCACTGTACCTCAACTGAGTTCACATCACACTGTCTACCTCCCTGAGGCAGGGACCAAGCCCCAGTTCTCAGCCTAGTGGCTGGCACTTAAGGGGTCCTTCATATTGGATGGTTGAATGAATGAATGTGTTGGGGAAAGGGATGGAGTGGGATGGGAGGGATGCATTTGTTTCAAGGATGGAGATGGGTTGGGGTTGGGATAGGACAAGGTTGGGGAGATGACAGTCACGGATGGGACAAGGGAATGTGTTCGGCTAGACCAGAGACCCCAGGCTCTCCCTTCCTGACCTGCTGTCCCTGGTGGCCATTGAGAAATCTGCTGACATCTCATGCAGGACTGGCTCAGGCCCCGCACAGCCTCCCCCCAAGGAGAGGCACCACAGGCGTGTACAGGTTGGTTTATTTACAAATATACTGATGTCTCATCTTTTTTTGTTGTTTCCATTTCCTGCATTTGGGGGAAGAGGCGGAAGGTGAGAGTGGAGGGCAGGGCTGGGTGGTGAGGTGGTCAACGCGAATAAATAATTTAACAATGACAAGTTATTAAATAAAATGTGTCTGGGGATGGCGGGTGGACAGTGAGAGTCTGTACAAGGAGAACAGCAATGGCCAGTGGCCCGGTCCCCACACCTGGCTGGGCTGAGCTCCCGTGGGACCCTGGAGGGGGCGGGGCACAGCAGAGCGGCCCATTGGAAATGGCACCGTCCAAGGGCCAAACGTTGGAGGGTCCCTCCTGCCCCCCTGGCCCCCAAGAGGCATGTCTACGAGGGTGGGTCTGTGAACCTTCACGTGTGTCTGGGTGTGAGTGTGTCTGTGTGCGTGCCTGTGAGCGTGGACCCCCTTCCCTGTGGGGCACAGTGAGCCCAGAGCTGCAGGTTCTCCCAGATGGGAGATGAGGTTCTCACCCCAGGTGGTGCCCAGAGCTGAGGCTGGGCCCAGGCAGGGGTCAGCCAGTTCTCCTTCCCCCAAACCTCACTGCTAGGGCCCTGCTCATCTGGACGTGGTGGACCCCCCTACCTCATCCTCTCCAGGAAGCCTCCCAAGATGCCCAGCCCACTAGCACTGGCCCCTCCTCTATGGGCTCTGCTGAGCCCACGGTCTGACCCTTAGAACTATAGCGTCCTTCTGTGTGGCCTCCCTGGAAGGCTCCATGGGGTAGGTGGTAACACTCGCTGTGTTACCTGGGGCATAGTCCTTCCTCTCTCTGAGCCTCAACTTCCCCAAAGGGAAATAGGACTCACCTTTTCTCCAGCACACCCCCTGCCCACCTCTCACTTTCTCCCTCTTCCTCCAGAGACCAGACTGTCACCTCCCCCTTCCCTTGGGCTTCCCACCCAGGCACCATGTGATGGTGAGCCCGTATCACGGCAGGGGCGGGGGTGGTCCTGGCTACTCACGCCCCCCACCTCAGGTCAAGGCTGCACTTCCTACGCGAAGTGGTTAGAGCCTGGCCATCTCAGCTAGGCCCAGACCCCAGCAAGCCTGCTTGGTTCTGCGTGCTTCTGCTGGGTGACCTTCTCTGAGCCTCAGGTTCCTCATCTGAGAAATGGATCCCCAACAATGTCCAGACAGGCTTGGGGCGGAATGTGTATGCCTCTCCTCCTAGGAGAGAGCCCCTCAAGGCGGGGGGGGCCTACATCTTGTGCATCTGTGTCCCCACACCTAGTCCAGGGCCGGGCAGAGTGGGCATCAGAGCCTGGAGGCAGCGAGCTGCAGTACAGCGAAGGTGCTGCCTAAACTAGCTGATGGGGCATCTTTGGCACGAGGGGCTGAGGTCCCTCTTCCTTTACAACCTGTGGGTCATCAGCATGGGTGTCCTGTACCAGCTCCTGGCAAGGAGCAGTGTAATGGCAGAGGCAAAGCCCAGGTTGGAGTTGGGGTTTATGAAGCCCCAGAATGGCAATTTTACCAAGACAAATCATGCCCCCTGACCTGGAGGTCATTCACCAGACACAGAGAATGAGAAGCTGGCATGGCGTCCCTATTCTCTGCTCCAGCTCTGTCCCTGACTAGTTGAGAGAGGCTTTGTCCCTGCCCCTCTCCTGGCCCACATTTTCCAGCTGCAGAATAAGGGGTGGACTAGTTGACCCATTCCTGAGGTTCCTTCCAACTTAAAGAGTCTGAGAGAGAAGAGCCAGGCCTACTGGTGGGGGAAAACATCTACCCCTGGACCTGCCCCAGTGCCCCTGGCATGATTCGACTGTGTGGACATAAGAGGAGAAAGGGGACCATCTCTCAAGAAACCAGAGTGGCTGCCTAAGGGACAAGTGGTGACCCAGGACCAAGAGATGGCACAGAACCTAGGTGGGCTGAGACTGCAGAAGGACTCAGGACATCAACTAAGACCCTATGCAAGTTCTGTGTAGAACAAGAAGAGCCCAGAAGGGCCAGGCTGGCTGCTGGGGCCTGAGGGCTGACTCTGAGCCGCATCTCCGCTCTGACAGCTCTGCCATGGTGAAGAGCGTGGCAAGACGTGAGTGCAGAAGCCCAGGAGGGGCGGGGAGGTTGGCTTAGGATACTCTGGATGGACTGAGGTCTCCCCAGAGGACAGAGAAGCAAAACCACAGAGGTTGTTGGTGAACTTTGAGGATCCCAGGAAGGGCCAGACAGAGGGGCCCTTCTCCAGACGGGTGGAGAGACACCCGTCATCCCATCAGCTCAAAGGCTGGACCAGGCAGACTTCTGCAGCCTAGGGCTCAGTGTTAGAATGGAAAGCAGAGCCATGAGCACTGGCTGAGGACACAGTGGCCTCCAGGGGCCAGCAAGGGGTCACTGAGAACAGGGCCCATCAGCCTGGCCTCACTTCCTCTTTTGACAGGGTTAGTAGTTGGGTAGATTGGGGGCAGAGGTTGATACAGTGTATCTGGCTCTTAGCAGGGCGTTTGACAAAATGGTCCACATGCCTTGGGTGAGACACACAGGGCCAACTCCTTACCTCGGCAGATGTGCTGAGGAGGGAGAACAAACCAGTGGTCACAGAGTTGGGCTGCAGAGAAACTCCACAGGCTGGAATGAATCAAATAAGAGGAAACGTAACAAGAAAAAAGTCAAGGTCCTTCACTGGATCTCCAGGGACCAATAAGTGCCCCCTCCACACACACAGAGAAGAGAGTTGTGGCTTAGCTGTCACACATGTGTCAGGGTCAGGGGCTCTGGTTACAAAAGGGCAGGGTGAGTTTCCAAGGTTATGTGCCCTAAACCATTCACTGGGTCTCAGGCCACATTAACAGAGGCAGGGTGCCTAAAGTGGGGGAGGTGATTGACCTGCTCACTTTGGCTGGCTGATGACAGTGGGAAGACTGGGTTATATCTGTTCCATACCTTTAGAGGGAAAGCTGCAGCCAGGCTGGGCGGTACAGTTTAAAAGGAAGAGCTGGAGAAGCTGGAAAAGCCTGGCTTTGAGAAGCGAGGACTCGGGGCTGAATAGGGCAGAGGTGAAATCAGCAGAAAAGGCATCTGACTTGGGGCCCGATGAAGTCACTGGAGGTATGCGAGGAGAGGCAGAAGTGGCTTGGGCAGGAACCAAACATCCTATGGAGTGCCAAGTGGGTGACTTTTGAGATGCTTTTCCCCCTGGAGGTTCTGCTGTTTGGTCTGATTCTACATGGTTCTCGGCCTCTGTCTCTGCCCAGGCAGCCCCCGTCTGGGCAGAGGCTAAGACACATCTGTGTCCACGTGCTTCAAGCTCACCTTAGCCTCCTCGCTTCCTCCCTCCCCTCCTATTGCTGTCAGAGGGGCTCCCTGCCCCTGTCTGGCCGCTTCCCCCTTCCTGACAGGGCAGGGCTGACCCGCAGAGGCCTGTCTGTCTCTTTCAGCATGTCTGTGTATCTGTGTGCGTTTCCGCATGGGTGTGCCTTTAAGTGTGTGCGTTTGCATGTACGTCTCCATCCCTTTGAGTCAGCCTGGGCTCAACCTACCCGTCCCTGGTCCCGCCAGGATTGCCCCTCAGGGCAGAGCTGTGGTGGGCTTGGCCAGGCTCTTCCCTACTCCTGCTCCAGGCTCCAGCTGGAAGGGGTGATCCTAGGCTGGCGGGCCTGCCCTCAGAGGCGGGGGAGGTGGGCACAGTGCAGGGCACAGGTACACACGCTTCTCACACCATCGTCTGGGGGCATGCACGGGGGCCCTGCCTCGACCTAGGCCCATGCCATGGAGGTGGCCTGGACAGAGAGAGGACATTTAAAAAAATAGAGAGAATTTAAGCTTCCCATAAAAGAGATGGGGAGGGGGAAGGAGGCGACGGAGGCCGAGGTGGGGCTGGGAGATGAGTGGCTGTCCGAGAGCTCTGGGTCCCTGGGGGTGACAGTCTCTGTGGACAGGACACAGCCCCTGCCCAGGCTGTTCCCGTCTGCCTGTCTGGCTGTGCCCAGTGGGCACTTTAGCCAGGCCCAGTTGGCCGAGGGGAGGGCACCGTATGGCTGTCTGTAGAGTCTGTGCGGGTGGCGGGGCAGCCTCTGCGGCCTGCAGTCCCACCCCAGGGCCCTTGCCCAAGCGTCCGTGCGGCCTGGCTGGCTCTCAGGAGGCGAAGTAGGAACTCTGCATGGAGTAGAGCCTGTCGATGGGGTTCCCCACGCGGGCCTGCAGGGAGCCCACATCCGAGGAGCCGAGGAAGCAGTCGCTGAGGCTGGTTAAGGAGGTATCACTGTCGATGTCGTGGAAGATTGAGTCGTTCCCTGGGGGGCAGAGGCGGTGTCAGCACCGGGGTACAGGCTGGGGCTCCTGGGGGCCCTGTTGGCCCTACAGGCAGTGTGGCTGGAGGTGAGGGAGGGACAGGATGACCTGCCGATGGTGCCCAACCAGAGGGGTTGGGGGCTGTGGGTGAGGTCTCCAGGGCGCCCCCTTCCGGTCAGGAGGAGGCAGGTGGGCTGTGTCGGAAGGGTCTGCCGGGGGGCCTGGGGCGGGAGGTGGCTTTTTCGGCCCCAGGCCTGCCAGGTCGGGCAGGGGGCAGGGGCCGTGCTGGGGCAGCAGGGGGCCGGGCAGCTTACCATAGGGGTTCATGTGGTCACCTGGCATTTGGGGCGGCGTGAGGCCCTGCTGGAAGGGGTCGCTGCTGCCGTAGGGGCTCTGCTCCATGGCCACGATCTGCTGCTGCGGCGGGGCCAGCGGCGTGTAGGAGGCCATCATGCCCTCCATGCGACTCGACAGGACCTCTGGGGACAGAGCACGCCCTCACTGACTGGCCCTGCCTGCCCTGTCCTGGAGACCTCACAGATGTACCCCAGGAGTCCCATGACCTCCCTCACGACCCCCCAGTCCAGGCTGCCCACTGCGGTCTCTCTGACCTCCTCCTTCCCAGCCCTGCCCCTGCTGAGGTTGCCCGTGGCCTTCTAGGGTCACTGAGCCTACATATCTGACCCCCCAGTCCACCAACCTTCCCCAGACACACAGTCCAGCGTCTCTTCCAGAAACAGCCCTCCCTCCCCACCTCCTCCCTTCCTCCTACGGCCCTGCCCTCCGGGAGCTCCCAGCCTGGGGATGACAGAGGCTTCCAGTGTGCAGCCAGTACTGATTCGACAACATCTGGGTGCAGTGAGTGCCCTGCATCTGGGAGCATCAAGGTGGAGCCCGCACCCCGGCCAACAAGGCTCAGGGAAGGAAGGCTTCCTGGAGGAAGGGGCCCACCACCTCCATGCGACTTAAACAACCAGCAGAGGTTCAACCAGCCGAGCAGGGGGCAGGCATGCCAGGCTGAAGGGCAGCAAAGGCAGAGAAGAGAGAAACTGCGCTGTGGGAGCAAAGAGCCCAGTCCATGGGGATGGAGCGTGAGGACCAGAGAAGGTCGTGCCTGGGGAGAGAGATGGTTCCTTGGGGACCCGAGCTGAGTGGGGGCTCCCCTGAGGCTGTAGGAAGCCAGTGGAGGGTCTTAGCTGTGGAGGGACGGTGGAGAAAGGCTGGGAGGGTGGAGGCTGGAGGAGGAGACCATTGGGAGGGGTTGGGGTCCGTATTAACGCAGATGCGGGAAAGACTAAGAGGGGCATGAGGGACATGGGACAAGAAACCACTGCCTGATTTGGTGACTGAGCAGATGCAGTGCGTGTAGGACAGGACGGGGGAGGTGACTCCTGGGTTCCTGGTGTGGGTACTGGGTGGGTGGTAGTGCCATTTGCTGAGACAGGGTAGGGGAGCTGTAGGGGGTGTTTTGTGCATGTGGCAGCAGGGGCAGCGGTATGAAGTGCAGTATGGGCTGTGATGAGCTCGAGGGGACCGTGGAACATTCCTGGGGAGGCTGCATCCAGGGGGCAGCTGGGAACACTGGAGAGTGAGACACAGCTTGGGAGCAGGCTGGGAGACCTGAGGCTGTGGCTGCAGCCCCGGAAGGCTGGGCCATCTCGGGAGAGGGGGCAGAGAGAGAAGACAGGAAGAGCTGGGCTCTGAGGCCACGGCCTTGAAGCCCAAGATCCAGCCTGGGACACTGGTCTGGCCCCAGAGTTCTGAGTAGAAGGGGCTGCCCATCAATCCCTTGGCATCTGCCTCAGAGACCCCAGCTCACCTGGGAGCAGGCAGCTGAGGCCCCTCCGCCAGTTTGGCAGACTCAGGGAGCTCCCAGTGCCCTCCCTTCAAGACCTAGAAGGCTCCATGTCCCCATGGGGCCGGGGAGGCCAGCCCCAGCCCAAGCTGTGGAAACAGCATCTGGGCAAAGCCCAGTCCACCCTGGACCCCTCAACACTTTCAGACTTTCTCTGGAGACTTCTGCTGAATTCTACTGTGGGCAGTAGGGTGTATGGTCATGTTAAAAGCACAGGCTTAGGAGCCCTACACTCCGGGCTGAAGCCTGGCTGTGCCCCTTACTAGCTGAATGATCCCAACAAGTCCCTTAGTCTCCCTGAGCCTCAGTCTCCTCATCTGTGAGATGGGATGTAACGATGCCCTTCCTCTCAGGGATCTGTGAGAATTAAGTGAGACGGAGCGTGCGGAACCGTGAGAACAGTGCCTGGCACACTGCATCACTGTTTGAATATGGAAATTCTGCCACCCCTCTGGGCCGCCCACCCTGCCATCTCCCCTCCTGTGTCCCACGGCCCCCACTGCCTCTCGCCTTTACTGATCTCAGCAGGTTCCAAGGCAGCAGCTCCCTGAGCTCTGATCGCCTTGGCGGGAGGTTTCTTGGGAGTCTAGTTACGGAGACTGAGCCCCAGCCCGGGCCGCCCTGCTCACCTTGGCCCAGCCGCTGGGAGTTCTGCTGCTCCTGTTGCTGCTGGTGCCGCCGTGCCAGCTTCTTCATCTGCAGGAGACACAGTGTGTGCCAGTCTCCGCCTCCAGCCCCCCTTCATTCCCACGCCACCCTCATCAGGCCCCTGGTCTTCTGCCTGCACCCCCTCCCCATCCCACCCCCGTCCAGCGGGGTGGCAGGTGCCTGTACTCACCTTCGCTCTTTGGTTCTGAAACCAGACCTGGACCACACGCACGCTGAGGCCCGTCTCTGCCGCCAGCGTCTCTCGGACCTGCCCATAGAGAAGGAGACAGGTCAGGCCTGGGGGTGGGGGCAGCAGCTGGGAGGCAGCAGGTTTGGGGGGATGGGCGGGGAAGGCGGGGACGCCCAGCGCCCAGCAGGGGCAGAAGGGGTGGTGTCTGGAAAGGCAGCGCGTGCGGGGCTGTCAGCCTCCACCCCACCCCAGGCGCCCCTCACCTTCCGGCAGGGCTTGGAAGAGACCTCGAAGGAGGCCTTGAAGGCCCTTCGCTGCTGCGTCGTGAGGATGGTCCGGGGTCGTTTGGGCCTCCGCGGGTCCTTCCCGTCGTCCCCACTGCCCTTACTCTGGCTGCCCTGTCCCTTGGCCGGCTTCATGTCCCCATCTTCGTCCTCGCTCTTCACTGTGGGGGACACACCCCAGCCTGTCAGCCTCGTATCCTCAGGCAACTTGCTACCTGATGGGATCCCATCACCTCCTGCTAACACCTGCCACGACTCCCCAGTGCCCTCAGGGTAAAGACCGCCCCCTTCCCCCAGCCCACAGGCCCTGCCTATCTAGTCTCTCATCTCCCATCCGGGTCCTGTATGTCCCCTTCCTCAGCACACACTCCTCACTTTCTTATCTTGGACCCCCAGGGAGACCTGAACCAAGGCCCCCAGACCTGCTCTGCTGACAACACACAGGCAGACACACACAGGAAGGCACCCTGGTGAGCAGGCAGAGACACACAAGCACACATGCATTGCACACTCAGATGCGCACACGTTCAGAATGGCAGAGATACAGGCCCACGTGGGGACAGGTATGGGCACTGCAGAAGCACGCAGGTGTACACATGTGGCTGGACACACTGGAGGGAGCACAGGATGCTCACTTGTGGCCGATCTGCTGTCCTCATCAGGCCCATGGCCCGCCTGAGGAGAGATGCTGGCATCTGTGTTCATTCTGGCCCTGGGCTTCCCCTGACCCATCTTGCCTGGGACCCACCTTGTCCTGCTGGCCTCTGGTGCCTGGAAGACCCCAGCCCAGCATGTCAGCCTTTGGGAAAACCAGTTTCCATGGCACTAGCCCAGCACTAGCTGGGCCTCACGGCCCAGAGAGAAGGCTACCAGGAGCCTGCTTCCTTGGAGCTTCCAGGGACTAAGAACTGATGGGCAAAGACACACACTCCAGACGTTCTCACACAGGAGTACCTGTGACCATGACATGTGCAAGCGGACACACACACACGTAGAGGTGCATGCTCACAAGCAGGGACATACAGACATGCACACATCTGAACAGACACACACACCTGCATGCAGAAGCATGTGTATTCACCTGGAGGCACACCCACACCCACTTCCAAGCCCGAGTTGTGGGTCTCAGAGATGCCAGCCCCAGACAGATAGCAGAGCCTCCCTCCCACCCCCCATGCCTTCTGCTGACCCCAAGTCTGAACTGGTCTCCTTTCTCCTAGACCATCTTCCTCTGAGCATGAGCCCCTGTGGAGGGGACCTCCCTCCGAGAACCCCTCCCTAGGCTTGGCGTGAACGTGCCAGTGGCACCTGGCTGGCCTCTTCTCTCCCACAGGAGCCCAGGCAGCCTGGCCGCTGTGGTGCCCTGCCCAGGGATGGACAGAGGTACAGGTGGTGGGAGCTCACACCTCCTCCAAAGGCTCTGGCAGGGACAGCGTTCCTTTGTGTGGGCAGGTCCTGTGACCATGGGCTGCAGGTTCCCCACAAGGCCCGGCGGATCAGGGCGCCTCCTCCCCATGCCCCCTGCTCCAGGCCATCTTCGCCACCCCCAGGAATGGCACGGTGCCAGCCTGCTCCCTGACGTTTCCCCCTTAAGACTTGTTCCCAGCTGGCCCTGCCCCTCCTGCCAGGAGGGCTCCAAATTGGTGAAGTCTTCTGGGGGCTGGAGCAGGGTAGAGGGGAGGCTTCACCCCGGGAAATGGAGTCTCTCCCTCCACCACCGAGGGCCCCAGTCTCCCCATGCAGCGGGGAAAAAGGGAATAGCTTGGGGCTGCTGCTCCCCACTGCTGAAGGCTCTGGGGGGCGATGCAGAAAGGCTGCATCAGATCAGACACACCTGCAGCCTGCAGACCCGGTGCTGGGAGAGACCCCTGGGATGCTGTGCTGTCACGGGGCGGGGCGGGGCACAGCAAGGATAAGAGCGGGGGGAGGGGGGTGGGCCAGAGAGCAGGGGGTGTGCCAGCATGTGTGTGCAAGCTACAGGACATGTAAGCACGTGGATGAACGTGTGCAGCCACATGCATAAGCATTGACTGCGTGAGTGTGCTGGGGCGTGCGTGCACATGTTGTTTACATGGGTGTGGGCTTCTGCATGCTTGGGCATATAAGCACATGTCTACACACGGACACGTGTCTGTGTATTTACACTTCTGGGCATGGGTATCCACACATGCATTTTATGTGCTTGTGTGTGTGCATCTGTGATCACATGCACCTACACCTGTGTGTGATAGTGTCCAGGTACATTCGTGTGCCTGTGGGGCTGTGCACACGTGTCTGTGTGCACCCCACGTGTGCACGTGTGTACTGGACCCATCAGTGCGCGTGCGTATCGGATGTGGGTGCAGTGTCTGTGTACAGTGCAGGTCCTGGGGTCACGAGCGGGCTTCTCCTGCAGGGGCGGCTCTCCCCACCGCCTGCCCCAGCTCCAGGCGCAGCTCACCGGAGTCGGACTCGTCGGGGCTCACGGAGCTGAGCAGGTCCTTCTCCTTCTCGTAGTCACCCTTGCACAGTAGCTGGCCCTCCTTGAGCACAAACTCGTCGCCCTTGCGTAGCTGCCGCTCACACACGCAGCAGCAGAAGCAGCCCAGGTGGTACACGCACTCCAGCGCCCGCATCACAAACTCAGTGGGGGCGATCTTCTCCATGCAGCCGCTGCACTTGGCCGCGAAGAGCCTGCAGGTGCAGAGTGGGTGCATTGGCTGGGCTCAGGGGTCCCTCCCAGAGGCACTGCCCACAAAGCACCTCTTCCTCCCGCCACGCTGACCCTCCAGCCCAAGTGGGAGAGGCCCTCCCTGGGCACAGAGCCAGACAGTGGGAGCCTTACCCCCTTGGCTCACAGGGCCCTGGCGGCCTCACGGTGGGCACTGGGCAACCTGCCCGGAGATGCCTTCTCCTGGGAGCATCAGCTCAGGGTCGTTCCCGCTCATAGACACAGTGGCCACTAGAGGGCAGAGTGCAGGTTCAGCCTCTGCCTTCCCTGGGAGCCAGGTGGGCCCCTGCCCTGAGGGGAAGGCCAAGCAGCCCACAGGTCCCAGCTACCCTTGCTCTAGCACCGGCTCTCCTCCTCTCTGCCCCTGCCTCTCCCCCACATCCAAGCAATCCCCAGCCTTGCCCAACCCATCACCCAGCCTGGGTCCCTCCTCTCCTGCCTGAGGGCTGCCCCAGTGCCCTCCCTCGGTTCCTGGCCTCTCCAACCCCTTCAACTCACCCTCCAGGATGACAGCCAGAAGGATCTGTCTAAAACACACATCTGATCGTGCTGCTTCCCTGCTCCAGACTCTTCCATGGCTCCCTAGTGCCCTCGGAGAACCTTCAAGTTCCTGAGTCTGGCACTCAGGCCCTTCACGGTCCTGCCTCTTCTCTTACCACTCTGCTCCCCGAGGCTTCGGCCCCATGGAACAGCCTGCAGTCTCTCCAGAGCACCATCAGCTTGGCTCTTCAACATGTTCTGGCCCTTGCCTTGGCTACCACCTGCTTATCCCTCATCTTAGCTTAGGAATCTGAGTACGTATGGTGTACCAGCCGTTCTTCTAAGCACTCTGCATGCAGAAATGCATTTCATCCTTGGAACAACCCTATGAGGCAGGAAATATTAATCCCATTTTAGAGATAAGGAAGCTGAGGTGCTGGGAGGCAGAGGTCATGTGCTCAGGGTCACGTGGGTAGTAAATGATGGAGCCGGCTCTGTTTCCGGGCCTGATCCAGTCCCTCCATGACAGGGAGGATCCATCTTCCATCTCCGGAGACAAAGCTGGGGGTGGGGGCGGGGGTCTTCGTGACTCCGGCGAGTGCGCAGAAAGAGTCTGAGCAGCAGGGCCCCGCCTCTGCCTGCACCTACTGACCGCTCCTCCCGGCCCCCGATCCCTGTCACGTGCCCTGCTCTGTGGGAACAACACTTTGATGGAAAAATTTATGAAGAATCAAATTATTGCTGCTGGGAGGGAATTAAAACCATTTTTCATTCCCCACGTCCCCGGGCCACGTCTGCGGGCGCCACCTGGGGAGCACTATGCACATCCCATCCCTCTTTATGGCCCGCCATCACAGGCACAGATTACAGCTGCAATTCTCTACTAATCGGTTCTGGAACAGAAATGGCCATAAATGCAGGGCTCTCGGCCTGCCTCCCTTCCCGAGGCTGCCATCAGCACCGCCCACGGCAAGCTGGTGGGACGCAGTGGGCAGGGCCATTCCAAGCTCTGCCTGCTGCCCTGGCACTGGCCAGGGCACTCAAATTGGGGACACCCCAGCAACCCCTGCCATCCACCTCTAGTCTACCCAGCAGGCTCCTACTCATCCTGCAATGCCCAACTCCAATGCCACCTCCTCTGGGAAGCCTTCTTTGATGCCCCAGTCTGGGGGAGGTGGCATCCTCTATGCTTATCTCAGGCCTCAGTTCCCTCTACTATAAAATGGGGATGTCAACAGGACCTCCCTCAAAGGGCTGTTGTCAGGATTCAATGATACTGAGCATTTAACTCAACGAATGAGTACGACATCAGAGTGATGGCACATGGCCCTGTCAGCTCCCAGTTCTACAGAGGTCCACCTGATCCTCAAGGAGGCCTCAGTGTTTGAAAAGGCCATGAGTGAAGGCTTGCGGGGGGTGGTGCAGAGGCTCAGGCAGACAGGGCCCCACTGGTCCACACATGCCTTCACAACGGTATATGAGATGGATGCAGCTCCAATTTGGCCCTTTGGCTGGAGACCTTTGTTCAGGGTGCAACCCACTCAACTGTCCATGTACCCTAAGCAGAGGCCCTTAGGAACCTGGCTGGCCCTCCAAGTCTGCCAAGGGGCTAGGGGAGGGGCCAGGTTTGCAGAACCTGCTGCTCCGACGTGGAGGACACGTCTGCCTTGCCCCTCTCCTTGCCTTCTTGTCCCTCTCCCCACACTCTACCTCCTGACCTGGCGGCCCCACTAAGGGCTGCAGCCTGGCCTCTGTGGCCCACGGGTGGACAGGCAATGGCTGCATCTCTGTGTCACCATGTCAGGGCCAGGGCCCCAGGCTGGGTTGGCACACCTTGGGCGGTTCCCAGAGAGGAGGCCCTCTTAGTCTGTGGGAGGGGGCAGCAGGGGGGAGGGGTGTGTGACCCGCATTAGCAGGCGCTGCCACCATGCAGGCTTCGTTCAGAACAGCCCCGCTAATGCCTTGGCAGCAGGGGGTCGATTGCTACTTTCTCCAAACTCATCAACACAATCTATTATTAATACTTCTCCAAAGCCTCCGTGCCGCCATTACGCAGGCAGCGTCAGCCACTCGGGGCATCATCTGTTATCTAGATTGCAAAAACTCGGGAAATAAAACAAACTGCACACTTTATAAACAGAATGTGCCATCCGTTTGGTCTCCAAGCATCTCTCCACCCAATAAAACATCAGGGTGGGGGGGATGCATGAAATACTCGCTCCCGATTATGGGGCTGCCTTTGTCTACTGTGCCAGGGTACCAACTGCATGTGTGGGAGGCGCTGGGGTGCCAGCGGGGTGCCCTCCTCTCTGCGAGCCCCCCACTCCCCCCTTCGATCCCTCCCACCATGAAGGATCAGTGGAACCAGCCATTGAGAAGCAGCCCCAGCTACAGGCGGGTGGCACTGGAATCAGATGGACTCGGGTTCAATGCCTGTTTCCACCACTTGCTGGTTTGTGACTGAGCGAGTAATTTCCTCTCTCAAAGCTCACTTATCTGTATAATGGGCTCAGCAACACTGCCTGTTTCTCAGTGTGAAAATGCAGTGAGTTGTCAGGATAAAGCTGTGAGCACAGAGGGAGTGATTGGGGACCGGGGCGGGCCTCTCCGTGAATGCTGCCCAGAAGCTGCAAATACTGACCAGAGATGTAGAGTTGCTCAAGCTGAAAAGCTCCGGGCCACCCGGCCTCCCTTCCCCTCCTGCCCCAGAGATGCTCCAGAGCCTGACGTGAAAGGCCCGGAAAGCATCAAGGGCACTGGATTTGGAGCCCTGGTCCTGCTCTCCATCCTCACCGGCTCTGTGACCCTGGGCACGTCTGAACCTCACTTTCCTCATCTGTAAGATAGGGACAACAGTCCCCACTCCCCAGCTGGCCTGGGGATTCCAGATGGGTGTGCTGCTGCTTCCCACACTTGGGCTGGGAGGCCAGGACGGGGGTCAGGGGACGATGGGGTGCTGTGGGGCAGTTCCGAAGCTCTGGCCCAGGGGGGAGCTCCCTGTGGCTTTCCCTCTAGCTGCCCCGCCCTCTCAGTGCCAATCCCCCTGCCCTGGATCCTTCCCTGGCTCCTTCCCCAACCCAGAAGCTCCAAATCTAGATGGCAGCTTCGTGACCACAACACAGACACACAGGCTTGCTGGCAATCCACACAACCCCCTCCCCATTTTTCATGTAAACCGCCGACCCTTTTCTCTCACGCTGTGCCTACAACCTAGAACGCCATTCTCCCTCTCCCAGCCTCTGCCTGGCAAATATCTGCTTATGAAGGATTTAGCTTGGGCATCCCTTCCTCCAGGAAGCCCCCTTCTCCTCTCCACTCTCAGATACTTCTCCTGAGGACTGCACTTTACGTATTTCCAGGTGCACCTTCCCCATGGTCACCTCTTGTGTCTTCAGTGCTGAGCCTAAGTCCCTGTACACACTCAGGTGAGCAGTGAATGTCGGCTGGATGAATGCTGAACCATCCAATATAGCCCTGTTCAGCCCGTGAGGCAGGGCAAGTCAGTCCCCACCCCCAGGCTGGTCTGTGGGAGCCTCACCCACCTGCCCTGGGGAGACAGGACCACCTGGGAGGGGAGCTGTGTGTGGGGCAGGAGGCTAAAGCAGGCAGCCTGGGGTTCCCTTCTGGCTTCATAACTTTTCCCTGTGTGACTTTGTTCAAGATAGTGAGCCTCCATTTCTTCATCTGTAAAATGAGAATGATGGTACCTACCTGTGGGGCTGTTGGGAGAGCTGAGTGCATGTAAAGCCCTCGGCCCTGTGCTGGCATGAAGGAGGCATCCCACAAGAGCTGGCTTCTGCCTTTCTCTTGTTCCACGTGAGTCCGACATGCTTTCATTGATTATCCTCGCTGGGGTCTCCCAGGGGTCCCTGGGAGCAGCCTTCTTGATGCAGGTCCCAACCATTCCCCCTTCTCATGACCACCCTGGGTTCTGGATCCATCCTTCTAGCTTCTGTCTGGCCTGGGCTGGACAGAGCACTCCTGGCTCAATTCTCTGTCTGTCTCATTAATAACATGGAGCTCAGTTAACATCTAACTGCATCACCCCATTAAGTCCTCACAGAACCCTAAAAGGAAGATGTTTCCATCTCCGTTTCACAGATGAGCACAGGACGATGCAGAGGGCAGGTTCAAGGTCACACGGCAGCATCACCATATACTCCCTCCCTGCTCTGTGCGTCCAAATGTTTCTTTGTTCATCAGTTACCCTGGCCCTTTGCTCTGAGTATCATGCCCACATCTGTCTGCCCTCAAGGCTCTGAACACCCTGAGTTCTTATTACTTGGCATAAGCCCAGCACCCAGTTTCTTCAACCAAACTGAACATCTCCCCCTCCCCCAGGATCATCTGTGATTGCAGATTAAGAAATTCCCTTTTTCGGGATGTCCTTCCCTTAAAGAGTCCCAGGCTACGACAACATGTCTCCATCTCCTTTGAGTTTTTATTGGCTTATTTATTTAATGCTCAATTTATTAAACTCATAAAGCTAATAAACAAAACTCAGAAAGCCAATTTTTTCGGGAGCATTTGAACATGGATTACAAAACTGATTAATTAATTTCTATTAAACCATTGACACCTGCAGTGATACATGCAGTACAGCTGATTCTTTTACCTCTGATAAAACTGGTTTCCTAACATCCCGGGGCCCCTCCAGCCTCTCCTCACGGGTTTTCATCCCCAGATCTTGGAGTCCACACGGCACTCATTAGGCTTGGAATCCTGGCTCTGTCACTTCCTTGCACTGGAACCTTACACAAGTCCCCTCTCCTCTCTGAGCCTCAGTGACCCCATCTGTCCAGTGGGGATGATGGCCTGGGCGCATCCCCCCAGGCTCAACGCGTGGTGGTCATGATCACTGTCATCATCTCTCCAAGACTTCCCAGCACCAGTTCACTATCCTTGCTGAGTAGAAGCTCCTCGGCCTCCTCCTCCTCACTGTACTGCCATTCCCAGACCCCCATCACTGTACTTTACAGTTTATGTAGCCCCTTGCTGGGTTCTCAGTCCAAGAGCTCCCAACAGTTCTAGGATAAGCCCAAAGATCTAATCATGGCATTCAAGGCCCCACTCTACCCGTCACACCGGGCCTGAGATGCTCTGCTACAGCTGCCATGCTTCTCATTGTTCCCTGAACACAGCAAGTCCCTTCCTGCCTCCTTAGCACCTAAAATTCCATCTGACTCTACGACCTATCTTCTCAACCCCTTCCCTTCACTTCTCGTTGAACTCCTCTTCATCCTTCAAGACCCAATTCAAGTGTCACCTCCTCTGTGAAGCCTTCCCTGATACCCACAGATCCAGATACTTGTGTGTCTGAAGCCCCCACTGACTTAGAAATAAGGAACTGGGTCTAATTCAATCCCCTACCCTTTGCTCTGGCATTGAGTTGGTGGTTAGTGACTATTTGTTGAGTGAATGAATAACCTTGGGAGAAATGAAATGGGCAGGCAGGTAGGACAATAGAATATTGGCTAACCTGCTTCTGGGGGGTCTTAGAACACTACCAGCTAACAAGATAAGTGAACTTGCCCTCCCGTGCCCCCTCCACAGCTAAACAACCCGGAGTCCAGTGTCCCAATTTTTTATCAACGAAGTTCTATACATCACTCCTGTTGGGCTGGGAGTCCTGCAGTAACACCCCCAACATCCGCACTGCACTGTCATCCATAGTTCACAGGGAAAGCCCTGGGAGTGCCAAGTTGGTATAAAATGACTTCCCTGACCTTTAAGTGATCGGGCCAGGCCTGGACACCTGACTCAAGGTGGGCCAACTAGACCCTCTGTCCTGTGTCTCTTCCTTCTCCTGCTCATTCAAGGGCCCTTTTAACACCCCCACACACCCCCATCCTCGTCCTCAGAGGTGTGGCTTTCCACATCTCCAACACCAGCTATGTGGCCTTGGGTCATTCACATCCCTTCTTTGAGCCTCAGTTTCCTCTTCTGTAAAATGGGGGTGTTAATCCTTCCCTCACCTGGTGATGTGAGAAGGCCTAGTCCAGAGGGCATCTCGGCAGGTGTGTGCTCCCTCTCGCTCCCCAGTCTAAGTCTCACGTGGTGCCCAGTGCAGGCTCTGGAACCTTCTCTTCTGCACCTCCAATTTCAAGTCTGAAGCCCCCATCACATCGTTGGGTCTGAGTTCTCCCTGTGGTATGAGCTTCTGTGAGACTCTCTCCGAGGGCCACACTGGGGACCAGGGAGATTCTGGTCCTGGTTTCCCTTAGGGCCTCTCCAGGCCCAAGTCCCACAGTTCCTGGAAACACTCCCTCCAAGGGGACCACGAGGCTTGGCACCTGGAACTGAAGGCCCTCTGTCCCCACTGTCCACACCTTCACGGATTCACCCAGCAAACACCCAAGGAGTCTGACTCTGTGCCAGGCTCATGCAAGATGTTTGGGGAACAGAGTCAGATCATATCTCGCCCCATGGGAGCTGGCATAACGTGACATGTGCTTTGATGGGGTACACTCAGCAGGCTGGGGTGGGCATAGAAAGGCATGATAGTCAATCTGGAGGAGAGCTGGGGACTTCCTGGAAAAGGTGACATGACACAGAGTTAAAAGAACTTGGTCCTGGAGGCAGAAAGAATGGTCTGAAGAGTCTCTAGCTCTGCCACTTACCAGCTGCCTGACCTTGGGGCCAGCCAGCCACCTCTACTCTCTGAACCTGTTTTCCAGTCTGAAAACTCGGACCACAATCCCCACCTAACAGGTGATCATGGTCCCATGTTTGCCCTCTCTGTGCCACACCTCCACAGGCTGGCGTGGGAGCCCAGGATGGAATGGCCGCAGAGCACTAGGACAGGCCCCCATATAGTAAGCGCTCAGGAGGTGGCTCGTATTAGTATGGCTCCTGGGACTGTGGCGTCTATGACGATGCTGGCTGAGAGATGAGCTGGAGTTCACAGGAGCCGAGGGGACAGGACTCCAGACACTCTTGGGGGGCCAGCTGCTGCTGCTGGAGGCTGCCTGTCACTTGCAGGAGCTGATGCGGTGAAAGCAGGCAGAGGGAGCTGCCCGGCCGTCTCCCTCCCCGACTCGTTGACATCTCCCCCACGTGCCTGCCGCGTCCTTATCATTCCGCGCGTAGCTGGTTTTTATTTTGAGACAAAAAGGGGCCTGTTGATGGGGATCCAACTCAAACCAGCTGCAAACATCTGCTTTGATGCGGCGGCGGCGGCGGGCCAGGCGGGCGGCGGCGGGAGCCGCAGGCGGGGGCCCCGGTGCGCGCGCGTCAATCACGCGGCTGGAATGCTTGGCGTGGCCGGTCGCTGGGACCGGCGGCCGCCGGCGCGCGGGCCTCTCCGCAACCTAGCCGCGCCGGGGCCGGGCCTGCCGTGAGGGCTGCCCCGGCGCTTCCTGCGGGCGCACAGACCCAGCTGTGCGGGGCCGCTGGCTCCAAGGCCCTTTGATCCCGGCCCGGGGCGCTGTCGGGAGCCCGCAGCCGGGGCTCGAGGTCACGGGCCTGGGGCAGGGAGGGACAAGCCCAGCTGGGAGCCCGGGGTACCATCCAGGGGCCAGCCTGGCCAGGCAGGCACACATTCGGTGATTCCACACACATTTATTTGGCACCTACTACGTACCAGGCACTGTCTGGAGGCTGGGGATAGAGCAGTGAGTCAAATGGACAGTATCTCCCAACCCCACCCCCCCAGCTTCCAATCGAAAGGGTGAGGGACAGGCAACAGATAGACAGATCTCTAGCAGACAGAGTGTAACAAATGGTGACAATGATGAATAATAAAGAGGCAAAGAAGAGCGACGGGGCGGGGCAGGGTGTGCGTGCGTGCGTGCGTGCGTGCGTGCGTGTGTGTGTGACCAGGAGATTTAGAAAGGTCAGAGGCCTTAGTGAGATATCCGGGGAAAAGGGGTTCCCAGCAGAGCGAACAGAAAGCGCAAAGGTCCTGAGGCCCGAGTGTATCTGGGGTGTTGGAGGAAAGACAAGGAGACCCATGTGGCTGGAGCAGATGAGCAACAGGGGAAGGGGCCAGGAGGTGCAGGTAGAAGGGGGGGGCAGGTCACGTGGGGTTTTGGACGGAGGGTTTTGAGCAGAGGCGGGGTGTGATCTGATTTGCATTTTAACCAGGTTCCTCAGGCAGCTGTGTGGGGGCCCAGAGATACTTTGGGAGTTTATCTCAATAATCCAGGCAAAAGATAATGTCGGCTTAGACCAGGGAAGGTGCTGAGAAGTCACCCTACCTGGGACGCATTCTGAAGGTAGACAGGGACACGAGAGGATGTGAGAAAAAGGACAGAGGCACAGTTGAGTCCAAGATTTGGGGGCCTGAACAACTGGAAGGATGGAGTTGCCACTAAATGAAATGGAGACCGAGGCGAGGTGGGGGAGGGGAGAGTCGGGAGTGCAGTTCAGGACATGTTACATCTGAGCTGAATTCTAACAGCCATGTGGATGTGTCCAGAGGGCAGTTGCATGTACGAGTCTGGTGTTCAGAGAGAGGCCCTGGGCTGGAGACACTGGGAGCTGCCAGGATGGAGACATACACGCTCACACACATACACACTCCTACAGAGGGAGTTATACGTGGCTTGGCACCTGATAACTAGTCTCTCACCTTTGGGGCTCTGACCCCTGGGGTTGTAGGGGCAAGGCCCAGACTCTGCCTCAGGAGTTTCTTTTCCATTTGGGGATATTGGGGCTTCTCCGGGGACCAGACCTCTCTTGGTGACATCAGGGAGAGACAATCAATGGTGAAGGGCAGGTGGAAGGTGGAGCATCATGTCCCTCTGATCATCCCCCACCTGCCTCTTCCTGCCCTCCAGCCGGGGCCTACATGCAGCAGAGGTCTGTGTGCTCCAGGCCAGGCCCCAAGCTAAGGGCTTTACCTGTATTATTTCATTAACCCTTGGGTTGACGCTCTTCCCTCTTTTTTCTGCCCTTCCCTGGTGAATTCCATTCATCTGATAATTTATTCACTCATCCATCAACATTCACTGAGCACCTACTATGAGCCAGGCCCTATGCCTTCTCTTCCCACCTGCTCTTCAAACCCCTCTGAGCTGATCCTAGGTTCCCTTCCCCCATTCTCACTGAGTCACCAGCTCCAGGTTGCCAAATCCAGCAGCCATTATTATTATTATTATTTTTTAATTTTCTATGTTTGATTTTATTTTATTATTTTTTAGAAACATCAATTTTTATTATTTTTTAACATCTTTATTGGAGTATAACTGCTTTACAATGGTGTGTTAGTTTCTGCTGTATAACAAAGTGAATCAGCTATACATATACATACATCCCCATATCTCCTCCCTCTTGCATCTCCCTCCTACCCTCCCTATCCCACCCCTCTGGGTGGCCACAAAGCACCGAGTTGATCTCCCTGTGCTATGCAGCTGCTTCCCACTAGCTACCTATTTTACACTTGGTAGTATATATAAGTCCATGCCACTCTCTCACGTCATCCCAGCTTACCCTTCCCCCTCCCCGTGTCCTCAAGTCCATTCTCTATGTCTGCGTTTTTATTCCTGTCCCAGCAGCCATTATTATTGTTATTATTACTTACTAGATTTATTAAGTGTTTCCTACATACCAGGCCCTGTGCCTTATTTGCACACATACTCCTCCCCCATAAGACCCCTTAGAGACAGGCTCTGGCACTCTTTTCCTAAGAGAGGAAAGTGGTGCTTGGAGAGGGTAACACAACCGCTCAGAACTGTCAGAGCTGGGACGGAAGCTGGGACGTCGGGCTCCAGAGCACACCCTCCCAGCCTCGCCTCCTGGCTTCCTGGACCTCCCTGGGCTTGAAGCCCTCTCTTGCCTCAACCTCATCCTCCCTGCCCGCCACGTGGAATGACTCTGCACTTGCTCCGTTCTTTAGCTTAGCGCTGTGGGCCCATGACCTGGGCTGGGCCTGGGGGTGCCGAAGGTACAGATATGAGGGGCTGAAAACACAGGTGCAAGATAAGAAACCCCACACACCACAAGATGTAGAGGCCTTTGGATTTCTCTCCAGGGTCCTGAGTGGCCAGAATAGGCCAGGCCCAAGGCTGCGGCCTAGGAAGGGCTGGGTGATCCAGGACAGGGCCTGAGGAAGTGTAAGGTCAGTGGGGTGGGGGAGGAGGACTGACTTCCTGGAGGAGGGGGCTATAAAGAGTGTAAATAACTGAAAGGGGCAAGTGCTGGCTGGGATGCGAACAGGAGTGTGTCCAGTCCCAGTGTCTGGGCTCTGGGGAGGCAGGGGCAGAGGAGCAGAGAGACCGTTCTGGGAGGGAGGGGTTGGATAAAAGCGAAGCCATGAAGAAAATGGAGGCCATTTTCAGGGTTAGGGAGACAGTGGGTCAGAAAGGTTGGAGCTTAGGTGAGAAAGGAGAAGGGTCAAGCCAGAGGCCTTGAATGTTGGGCTAAAGAAGACAGACAGGTCAGGTTTCTTTTGTTTCCATCTGCTCATCCATCCATCCATCCATCCACACACACACCCAGGCACCGATGCACGCATGTCTCCATCCACCTACCTGCTGGGCTATCCACCCGTCTCCCACCCATCCACCCTTCTCAGCCATCCATCCAACCATCCATACATACCATCCATCCATCCAACGTATACTTAGGCACTTGCTCTGTGCCAAATCCTGTGCCATGATTCCTCCTCTTGAAAGCAGAAACTGCCTTTCAAGGCTTACTGGAAGGCTTGTTGATTCTGTAAGCATTTACCTAACACCCACCATGACCAAGTGCTGTGCTAAGTGACGAGGGATCAATGGGGAACAAGACACAGGGTCACTTCCTCTCAGTGAGCCCCTGGTGTAATGGGGAACAAGATATTCCAGGGGAAAGAGGTCTCAGAAGGAGATATCCAGGGCACCACAGAGCCTAACAGCTGACCTCACTGATGTTTTGGCCCCATCATTCTGACCCCAAGGATTCTGGACTCCCTATACATAGACCACAGCATTTTAATTAGGGTTATAACAACACTGATAAACTCCCTTTGAGCAAGTGTCTTCTGGAACAAACTCCATTAAAGCAATTTAATTTTTTGATCAATTTTCTTTCTAGTGCAGTTAAATAATTTACAACTTTTTCCATTTCCATTTTTATTTTACTAAAATTATTTTCATTGAGATAAACTATTTCCCATGAAAAATTTTTGATAAAAGATTTGCTCCATTGTCAGGTTTGTGCCTGTATTGTATCTTACTGATTATCAGGATTTGACTCTTCGGTTAATTTGTAGCCAGTGACACATTTTACCATGAGCAGTTTCACTGCTGTCAGTTGCATTTTGTACTGCTCAATTTACCAAGTTAAATTTACCCCCAGGCTCAGGTGGTTTTTAATGTTAGCAACAAAATCACCAAAGTTGATGACCACAAATTTTACCAGGCAGCCAATGAAAACATGCTCAGGGTCAAAACCACAGGTCAAGACAGCCTTGTGGTATCTTATGTTGGGTGCGAAATGTCCAGCTTCAGCTGGGACCCCATAGACTGAGTGTGCTCTTTCTTACTCAGTGATCTCTCCCCTGACACCTCCCTCTCCCGCTTATAACCCCCAGGTTCTGGTGGCTGCTTCTCTACACTCTGGTCATGAGCCTGAGTTTGTCAAAACAGCCCTTAAAGCTGGCACCCAGCAGCCCACTGCTCAGCACAGTCCTCCATGGGCAAGAAGATTCGTCTGCTCCCTTATTCCCTACTGTATACTCCTCTTAAAGCAGCCAGAGATAACATTGTTAGCCCAGTCACTGAGGGCTTCACTGCCCAGTCTCACGAGATCCGGACCAACCCCCACCCCCCACCGCCCCCGCCTCCCAGATGCCGCGCGCGCACACACACGGACACACAGACACATACACACACACACCTGTACTCTTGCTGTCCAGTTTCTGAACCGCACACTGGCATACATTCCCACTGTCACACTCACAGGAACCATACCAGCCCTGTGCTCATAGCTTCACAGGCGGGGGCTTCACCAGTGCCTCATGACCCCCCTCGGAGGCAGGAGTCCCTTCCTTACAAGGTCACTCAGCTGGTTTAGTAGAGGGAGGGCCCCATCCCATGCCAGCCTGGCTAGTAAAGCCGCCTCTCTCCTGCCTTCCTGGAGATTAAGAAGCTGCCTGGGGACTGGGGAGCAAATGCCCCAGACCTGCTCTTGGCCAGTGGCCTGTGTCCGGCTGACACTGCAGGGACACAGCCATAGTGCATGGGCAGAACACGTCCCCCAGCTGAGGGGCCTGAGACACGACAACCCGAGAAGTGGGTGCAGGAGCAGAGTGGACTCCAGGCCCGGGGGAGGCCGGGGGGAAATGCTGGAGGAGGAGGCCCTCAGAGGAGTGGGTGGCATTTATTCCCTCCCCGCGGCCCGGGCCCTTGCCAGGGAGTAAAAAGAGGCTCTGGGAGACCGCCTCCCCGGGTCTCTGCGCTCGGGCCCTGCGGGAGGGTCCGGGCCTGGGCCCCGCCGCGCACCGCGCTCCGGCCCCGCAGCCAGGCCGCCCGTTTAGTAGGTAACTGATCGCCCCGTGCCCCGCCCCAGCAGCCCGCAGCCCGCCCGAGCCGCTTAATCACCGCCCGCCCGGCCGCATTAGCATAGTAATGGCCTTTAAATTGAGCCTCTTTGTTTTTTAATTAAGCTCCCAGCAGGTACAGAGAAGAGCGATTATTGAGGAAGCTGCCAGCGCTAATCGCCCGCAGTCATTTGACAATTAAAAAGCGCCCGGCTTTAACCCTTTCCCTGCGCCCACAGCAGTTCCCTCGGCATTTATCCAGCGCCGACTGTGTGCGCGCCTTCCCCGTGGGACCCCCCCGGCCCCGCCCCTAGAACTCGGAGGGACCCCTGCCAAGCCTCGATTTTGCTAAGGAGCAAACTGAGGCGCAGAGAGGGCGGGTAATTTCCCCAAGACACACAGCTCAGCTTGAGCGTGGAGAGCGGGGCTGGCAGACCGGGTGCGAGAGAGAGAAATCCAGCTGCCTGGGTTTTGCGCCTGGCACTGCCCTCTGTTCGGTGCCCGGGCGCCTTGTGAGTCAGGTGGGCAAAATCCTCCTGCTTTAAGGCCCAGGTGGGCACCTACCAACCTCCATGGCAACAGCCCTCTCCTTGGAATGCACAGGACATCCTCTCCCGTTGCTAGTTCACCCATTCCCCAAATACCGATGTGGTGTTTACTGTGTGCAAGGTGCAGTGCTGGGCACTGGCGACAGCTGTGGACAAGGCAGAAGTGGGCTCTGCCCACATGGCCCTACAAGCCGAGAAGGGAGACAAGCGAATAGGAAGATATCGCAATGGTTCATTAGCCAGCCCAAGCTGGGGGGGCGCATCAGAGAAGCCCACTCTCCTGAAGACAGAGGTTTGAGACAGAGAGGAAGGAGAATCAGCCAGGTGAGGATGGCAAGCGATGGACAGTCCAGGCAGCAGAGGAAACAGTGCGTGCAAAGGCCCAGAGACGGGACCAGCATTAACCAGAAATAAAAGCTGCGGAGATGCGTGTGTGGCAGGGGACAAGAGGCGGCTGCAGAGTAGCAGGAACAAGCTGAAGTGCGCAGGGTCTCGCAGACCATCTACTTTTTAAACTGAGGGTGTTTTAAAAATAATTGGACGTATCTTTGAATAGGTAGTGCACTGCATGGTCTAATATTCAAATGTAAAGAAGGCTGTTTGCTGCTCTCTCCTCTACCCTGTCCCTAGTCCGTAGCCATGCAGATCCCCTCCCCAGAGACCAGCCAAGTCTTCCATTCAAGCCGCCTTCCTGAGATAGCCCATACACAAGCCCGAGTAGGTCCATTATTCCCCTCCCTCGACTTTTTTTTTTTTTTTTTTTAATGAGGACTGGTCGGGGGGTTTGTCCAATTTTTCTTTTTTTTTTTTTTTACGCAAACACTACCTTACACACTGTTCTTGTGTCCCGCCCACCCCTCCCCCGCCCTCCTGCATGACTGCTGGAGAGGACTCCCCGTCTTGGCCTGGAGCACCTCCTTATACAGCTGCTCGCTACTCTATTGTATGAACAAACCCTAATTTATTTAACCCGTGCCCTGTTGATGGCCTTGCGGGCCATTTAAAGGATTTTTGTCTTAATCTCAAGAGCCATGGGAAGCCATTGAAATGTTTTAAGTGGGGAGTGGTTGGAGCGATTTACATGTTTAGAAGATCATTTTGGCTGCTGAGTAGGGACCCAGGGTAGGGGGGAGTGCAGAGTGGGAGCAGGGAGATCAGCTAAGAGGATCACTGTCGGTGCCCTGCCAGTGAGAGGTGCGGGGAGTCCCGGCCAGGGGTGCAGGAGTGCGAGAAGGGGGCAGGTTACCGAGAGCGATGTAAGGCGTGAGATGGACTGGGCTCTGGGCTGGGTGGGGGGAGCCCTGGGTGGCTCCCTCGACCTGACCCTGTCCGATGCCTGGTGAATGGAAGAGCCAAGACCGGGATGGGGACAGGTAGTGGTGGACAGGGACGGCGTGGAGACCCCAGGTCCGAAGTTACCCTGGTCTCATTGCACCGACAGCCAGCACAGCGTCTGATTCATCACTGGGTCGGGGATCTCCCCGCTCCGGATCTGAGCCCGGCTCCCCGACAACCAGCCTCAATCCCCATCTCTGCCTGCTCTCCCTTTAGAGGGGCCTGCGGCTGGTGGCCCTGAACCCCTCCTTCATCCACGCCACGCTGAGGCTGTGTTTCTGGAGACAGGGCAGCCCCGAGAAAGCCTGGCAGCTGGCTTTTTAATAAAGGTAGAGGAGGCTCCTTAGAGCATGGATGTGGGGGTGAGGAGAAGGGCTCTGGACAGATTCTGCCCCTGGTCACCACTGGGGAGGGCACACCTCCTCTGCCCCTCGCTCCCTGGCGGGAGTGGGGCGTAGACTCTCCACGCCCTGGAGCCCCCTAACCTTGTCCCTGACAGAGCAAGAGGTGTCCTCCCAGAGAGGAGCTGTGGTAGGGGCAGCCAGGACCACCCTCTGCCCCCTTGAACCCCACGGAAGGAGGCAGGGAGCACTGCAGGCAGCGAGGGGTTAACAGTAGGCCCACCCCCATCTATCAGCCAGCATCTCCCAAACAGACGGACAGACAAGGCAGCTGTCCAAACAGGCCTGTGTACCTGGCCACAGCCGCAGAGAGGACAGGGCAGTGGCTGTTTACTCTGCTTCCCTCCCCCATCACAGTCACACACACACACACACACACACACACACACACACACACACACACACACACACGGCCTTGCAAGGCATTTGCAATCTGCCCTTGGGGATGCGCCCTCCACCCCCTGCCCACCACCCGGGAGAAGATTCCTAAACGTTCAACTCTGAGAAAAGGATGTCCTTGCTCAGGGCTGGGGAGTGGGGGGGAGCTCCAGGAGTTGGTGACTGAAATGGCTGATTGGCCCAGATGGGCCACAGTCACCCGAGGCCCCGCAGAGCTCACTCCCAGGTGCCCACTCTCCGTCCAGGGGACTCCCGGCAATGCTCCCCGATGCCCACTTTCTGCCAAGAGCAGAAGCTGAGTGTCTCAGAATCTGGAGACCTGGTGAAGCTGGTGTGTCTGGGGAATCACCTTCTCAGACCACCTCCTGGGAATATGTCTGCCCAGGGCTCCCAAGGGGGACTCTCCAGGCTTCCTGGGCCCCATTCCAGGCCTGCCCTCTGCCCTGTTCCTCACAGCTCCCAGGCAGCTCCAGTTCAGCGTCCCCACCAACCAGAACGCCTCAGATGCCTCAGGGGAAGCTGACCTCACTGACTGACCTCCAGACTGGTGTCTCCATATCCCTGAGACCACCAACAGCCGCCCTGCACCTCTGCCTGAGCAACGCCTGGGTCCTCCCTCTCCCTCGCCACCTGTACCCACATTTGACTCACCATCAGGCTCCTATGTGGCTCTCGATCTGACCCTCCCGTCTGGTGGTGAGCTGTTTAGGGGACCTGGGTGTGTTAGGTGCCCACAGTGCCCGGCCACCAGCATGCCGCACCCTCCCCCTTCCTCTGCTGGTGGTCCCACTCACTCTCCCAGGTCCCCTCAAATGCCTTTTCCCTTGCGAGGTGCCCCCACAGGGTCAGGCTCTCCCCCTGCCCCAGCACCAAGAGCACTGTGTACTGAGCACCTGCTGCGTGCCTGGCCCTGGGCTGAGCTCATGCATTATCTCTCATTTCCTCCCAACCCTGTAAGGCAGGGGAAATGACCACCCATTTCACAGATGAGTAAACTGAGGCTCAGAGAGGCACTGTGCCTTGTGCCAAGCCTCGCAGCTACAAAGTGTCAGAGCCCCAAATAAGACAGAAGGTCGGTGTATGATTTGGCAAAGAACAAAAAGAGCTGCTTGCTTGGTATGTGAGCAGAGTTCCTGGCACTGTGCCTGGCACAGGCTGGCAGTGGGAAGTGCACAACTCTGACCAAGTCCCTGTTGCAAGGCGCCCCATGGGTCTGTGGACCTCATCACGTCAGGCCATCGCTGGACTCGCAGCTGGCATTGCTGGGGGGGGAGGGGTGTGTGATAAAAACAAACGCTCCCGCTTACCCAGCGCTCTCGGTGTCCTGCTTTATGGAGGCCACCGAGGCTCGGAGAGGGAAGCTCTTGTCTGGCCTCATCTTGCCGAACACGGTGCAACCAGGATTCTGTCTCGGGCTGTGTACACCCCTCCCCACCCCCGGAGGCCAGGCCCTGGATCCCTCCTCGGCACCCCACCCAGTGTGACATCTTTACGGCACATGCTGGGCCTGCGAAGGCCTGGATGGGGTGAGGAGGAGGCAGGACACCTCTCAAGTAACGGATTGTAAATTCCTAGGCCCGGGCTTTCCACCCCTAACAACCTCCTCCCGGGGCTCACAGCGCCTGTCCCTTCGCAGCCAATTTAAATGAGGGGTCCCAGACCCTGGGCGTAAAGCATTCCAGACTCGGGAGAGGGGGCAACTATTGTTTCTCTAAGAAAAAATAAAATAGAATAAAATCAACTGGGTCTCTGCAGCTTCTAATCACTCTCACATGTGCTGCATGGCTCCTGCCGAGGACAGCCCTCTACAGTGTGTGAGTCCCTCGGGGGCACAAACCCTGCTCCTCCCCAGAGCATGTGAGGAAGGCCCCAGATCCCCATTATACAGTGGAAGAAACTGAGGCTGGGGGAGGGAACAGAGAGCGACCGTGCCCTGATCACCCACTCACAAAGCGGACAAGGGGACATCTTGCTTGAGGTCACCAGCCAGCACGTAGACGAGCCAGGACCTCCTCAGGCCGACAGGCCCCATGGGATTTGAATCCCCACCCTTCAGACTCCAGAGCTGGAGGCCTTTGCCCTGCTCAGCATGGTTTCCCCACACGAGCGTCGTTGCCCCCTTGGAAGGGGCCTGGTCCCTACAGCCCTACCCTGGACAGGTCCCTGCACAGCCTGCAGCTGGGGCCTAAGAGCATCAAGGCTGGTTTTTAATAAGGAGGATGAATTTTCTTGGAAGCCCAGGCTCTGGAGGAGGGGGCAGCAGAGGCTGCGACCGAGGCTGTCTCTGCCCTTCTGGTGGGAGAGCAGCGGCGGCCTGGCTGCTGGGGGCTTGGGCTGTGGGGGACCGCCGCCCCGGGCCTGGAGGGAGCTGGCTCTGCGCGGCCTGAGCTCTCTCCCCGCGTAAGCCCACAGGATATTACACTGCCTTTGTGTGCCGGGTGACCCAGCTGCTGGTTATTGAAAAATTCCACCGCTCGGCACAGGGCAGGCCCGCTGACCCCTCATCCCGGGACTCGCCTATCTTTCAAAAGATACGGGATTAGAGCACCAGACCCGACCTGGAGCAAAGCCCCGTCTGGGGTGTCTGTGTTTTCGTGGCCTCTCGGGATACTGGCTGGAGTGGGCTCTTGGCGCAGGATTTAATTAGTTGGAATCAGCCTGTGATTACTGCGGCGACTATTTACCCAGCCACTCTGCAGTCTGAGCCCCGCTCGGAACAAAGATGGGCCCCTCGGCCCCACTGGCCAGGCCAGGGGCCCCAGCTGAGCCCAGGCCCAGCTGCGGGGAGGGGAGGGCCATGGGCCTGGCCACCAGGCCTTCCGCTGGCACACCTCATTTAGCTGATATTTGTGGGCTTTCTCAATGCAAAACATCTAAGTGAAGCTTTTAAAAAATTAAAACGCATCTCAAGAAATTTATGGTCGACTTCCGAGCCTGGTCCCCCTACCCCCGCCCCGCTCACAGCCCGGCAGCAGTGGTGGAGCAGAGTCGGGTTTACTGGGATGGGATGGAATCCTGCCCACTCGCAGGTGAGCTGGGCCTGGACGTGTGCCCGGGATGTCCGGCTCTGCGAGTGTTGGGGCGGTGCCCTGGCCCTGAGCTTCCGTCGCCCCCAACTCTGCCACCTGGGTGCCCCCTGGCTGTGCGTCTGTCTGTCCTGCACTCCCCACCAGGCAACCACTGTGCTAGCAGCGAGCTTAGTCAGGGAGAAGAGGTCTACGTGTACACAAGTCTCGTGTGAGCCCGCCTTCCACCACGGAACACAGGACTCCACACGTACACACGCCTCCCTGTACGCACTCGTGCGTGCACGCCTGGGTTGCATGCACCAATAGTCTACAGCCCCCCAAATCCACCTACCCAAGCCTGCCAATACGGATGTGTATGTTGGCACTACATAGGCACACATCCATACACACTCATGTACGGCCACTCACACCCACCTGAACATCTGTATTTGCCCCACCTTGCTGTTCATGCCTGCATATACACACGAGTGCCTGTGCCGCCGTGCACACACATACTGTCCGCACATATTCACATACACAGAGACGTGCCTCCTTTTATGACTGCACGTGTGCATAACTACATCTACAGGCTGATCTCTGAGCATGCTCACACGTTCTACCGCTGTGCATAACCACGGACGCATGTACATTCCTACTGGCAGAGACACTGTGTAGGCGTGTCTAGCCATGGGAGGCCATTGGGGCTGTTTCAGGGGTCTGCCCTTAGAGGGGTGTCACCCACATTTGCTCCAGTGACTGCTCTGGGGGACACAGTTCTGCTGGCCTCCGTTCTGGGAGGTTGAGGCACAGGCCAGAGGTACTCTTGGGAATTCAGATTTGGGAGACCTCCCAGTGCCAGGTTTCTGCAGAAGCTGCCATGTTGGGGTCCCTGTCAGTCAGGCAGCTCCTGCCTGCAGCTGTCATCAATCTCGGGCCCGGGGAGCCCTGCCCTCAGCCTCCTCTGCAGGCATCCTCCCTCTCACCTGCCTCCCTCACCTCTGCCAGGGTCACTGTGGCTCCTGTCCTGCCTCGTGGTCCTGGGGGTTTTCGGGGGGGGAGCATCCTGGGGGAAGGGAAGTGGGCTATCTCGTTTCCAAGGGCCTTTGGGCTCCCTTTCTGCCCTGCCCTAGATACAACTGACCTCCTAGCCCCAGTGCCACATGGCCTCATAAGTACATACACACACACAGGGACACTTGTAACACATGTATACCTATGGACACACATGTGGACACACAGTCACACACACCTAAGGTGACTAGAATGTCATCTACTTACACAGGGAAACCTGAGGGCACATACAAAGGTATACACAGGCACCTGCAGATACACAGTGTGCACAAACACACACAGAGCACACAAAAACCCAAGCATACACTAACACACAAGAACTTAAGAGATGCTGGACAAAACAAGGACACAAATCGACACATGAAAACAAAGACACATAGGCCCACACAGGTGGCAAGGGACACACCTAGACATACAGGTATACACGCACACACGCGCGTGTGCACATACACACACACACAAACTATAGACCCAAGTGAAGCTCTTTTTCAGAAGAAAACGTCTAGGAAGGTTTGGCTCTCCTAAAAGTAGCCACAGGGTTAATGCTGGGTGGGGTAGGAGGCCCAGGCTGAGAGGGAAGAGGCCAGCCCACGGCCGCAGCCAAGGCTGGTTGGTGGCTAGTTCAGGGCCCCCAGCTTGCTGACTGCCTCTCCTCCCGAGCTGCAGTCTTCCCCGGGGCCTCACACCCTTGCTAGCCGTCCATCCCGGTTTCTGCCCTCTTGGCCCAGCCTTGCTCAGGCCTCCCTGCCCTCCATCCAGCTCCCCTTGGCCTCACCCCATGTCAGATACATGAGCTCCCAGCCCTCAGCTGGACCCCGCTCTGCTTCCCTGCTGCTCCTTGCACAGACTGTCCCCTCTCCACCTCCACTCCTGCCCGCTGACTCCCTGGAATGCCCGCCCATCTTCTCTGCTGTTCGAGCCTCACTCTTGCTCCCCAGTCCTCCCCTCAGGCTGCAGGGCCAGGGCCACCCAGTGCCCAAGGTGTCCAGAGAGCCCCTTGGCTGGACTGGACCCCAGGCCTGTCACCGTCTCTGTGTCCTTTTTTTTTTTTTTTTTTGCGGTACGCGGGCCTCTCACTGTTGTGGCCTCTCCCATTGCGGAGCACAGCCTCCGGACACGCAGGCTCAGCGGCCATGGCTCACGGGCCCAGCCGCTCCACGGCATGTGGGATCTTCCCGGACCGGGGCACGAACCCGTGTCCCCTGCATCGGCAGGTGGACTCTCAACCACTGCGCCACCAAGGAAGCCCTCTGTGTCCATTTCTAAATGGCAAATAAATCTGACTGCATCTCGGTTTTTTACCCAACAAAGCCTCCATGGTGGTTTAAGAAAGGAGGAAAAATGCAAACACTTACCCCACTCTGTGGGTAAAGGGAACCAGTTCCCCTGGGGCTCCTGGCTCTGTTTAAGTATCACTCCTTGATAAGCGCCACCCCAGGAGGGCCGGGGTGAGAGTAGGGGGCACAGAGCGGGGAGGGGGCTCCTTTGGAGTCTGTAGGATGTGGATTCATCTAAGCTCTGTGACCCTGGGCTCATGACTTCACCTCCAGAGGCTCAGTTTCCTTCTCCGTAAAACGGGAGGTTATCACCTGCCTTCGCAGGGTTCTGGTGAAGAAACAAGGAGAGGGTGAGTGCTGAGGGCCCAGGGTGGTGCTCAGGAAGTGGCTCCCACACCCCCTCCAAGGCCTGAGCACCTCAATACTGAGGTCCCTGTGGGCCCCTGGCCTAAGAGTCCCTGTCCCCGAGCCGCAAACTCCCATCCCTGGCCAGCCAGGCTCTGAGGAGACTGTCCACACCCACTGCTACCTCAGCCTTACCTGCATCCTTCCCCACGCAACCTGGTTTCAGCTTTCTCCACTTGCCCCAAACTACCATTCAGCTGAAAACACACAACACCTTCCAGACCTAAGGGCCTTATTGATTCATTCATTCATTCACTCATTCATTCCTTTAACCACCCAATGTTTAGTGAGCAGCTTCTATGTGCCAGGACTATGCAACGGGCTTGACAGCCTCCTCTGCCATTTACACATTTCGCCATCCCTTTCTTCTGGTAACTATGAAGGCACATGGTCTTGGTTTCCCCCCACATATTTGCAGGTTCCTGGTTCGCCACCTGCTCTTAAATGCTAGGACCCCTAGGTCTCTGTCCCTTTATGACTTCGATTGTCACTTTGATGCCAAATGCCCTCAAGCCACCACCTCCAGTTCTGCAGCACTGATCCCTCCTTCAGGCACCCCCTTCCTCCCCTGAGCTCGCCCACCTGCTTCCTGGGCTGCTGAGAGTAGATGCCCCCAGGGCAGCACCACCCAATGTGTTTACACCCCAGTTCCCATCATGCGGCACATGTGCACAAAGATATATGTACCAGGATGTTTGCTGATGTATTGTGTGTGTGACAGTGAAGCACTGGCTACAGCCCAAAGGGCTGTCAGTGGGGGAAATGGGTTAATAAATCAAAGCTCACCCATTCCCTGGACTGTTATGTCGTGGTTACAAAGACAGAGGTCAATCCACATGCACTGCCATGGGCAGATGTCCTCAGCACGTTGCTAAGTGGAGCAGACAAGTGCAGAGCAGAGCAGCACAGAGAAAAGACGGATTCCTAAAAAGGAAAGCCAACTGCATGTGCACAGGACATGCTTGCAGAACATGCTCGCACACATGGAGGAAAGGTCTGGAATGTTCCCCAGCCGTCGCTGACCGCCTCTGAGAAGGGGGTGGGGGAAGGGATGAGGACTGTCCCATTCTGCTTGACTTACCTCTGCTTGGTCTGGATTTATTAAACAAGCAACAAAGACTTTTATAATATAAAGAAGAAAGAACGTGCCGCAACCCAATTCATTCTTCTCCCTAAGCTCGGTTCATCTGCCCAGCTCTCCTAGAGGTGACACTCACACCCGGGCTGAGGTCCAGGACCCCGCGACCTGGGTCCACTCCGCTTCCTATTCTGCCCACGTGGCACCTCTGTGGACCCCTGTCCCTGTACACCCGCCCTGCCAGCCCGTACACTGGCCTCCTGGACCTCTCTGCCTCCTCCTGGCTCTTTGGGAATGAAAGTCAAACGGTGTCACGCTGCTCAGACGTCCTCAGAGCCCCTCCCCTGGGCAGCCCGCAGTCTGAGTGTGCCTCCGAAGTCCTCCTCGGCCAGCCCGAGCTCTCCATCCACGCTCTGAATCCATGAAGCACCCAGAGCGGTGCCAGCGCAGAGGACAGGCCGGACACCTGAGCTGTGGTCCTCATGATCGCGGCCACTTGGACAACTTCTCTTCCCCACTTCCCTCTTCCTTTTGCTGTTTCTTTCTTTGCCGTCAGTTTTCTGCCCTCTCCCTCCCTCACGGCCTCTCCTTCCTCTTTTTAGGAGTGGATCTGAGGCTCCAGCTGCACAAAGGCGAGCTCTCCCTGATCTGGCTCCACTCACTTGATCGGCCTCACTCTCGTGGCTACTGCGCACTCTGAAATTCTTCCTGGTCCACCTCTCTGCCTTTGCTTCCCCCATCCCTCCTCCTGACCTGCCCAGGGCCCCCTCCAGGGCTGTTGGTTGAATGCTTTCTGTCCTTCAGGGCTATTCAATGGGCACTTCCTCCAGGGAGCCTGCCCGCACCCCTGGCATCCTCCTTCGGGCTACCGTAACACCCTGGGACCCTGCAAGGTGGGGAGCCGAGCAGCCAGACCTGGGTTCAGATCTGACTTCTCAAACCTCAGTTTTCCCATCTGTAAAATAGGGCAAATACAGCAGCTACCCTCACGGGTTGTCAGGGGGATTCCTGAGCTCCGGGGCACAGCACCTCGGCCCAGGGCCGGCTCAGGCGCCCCACACAGGGCAGCTCCAATGGAGATGCTTCCTCTCCTCCCATCTCTGTTTCACAGGCACAACACTGCAGCCTCTCAATGCAGGGCTCCTTCTGGGTTTTGGTCAGCGTTTGCATTAACACTGGAGACAATGGTGCAGCCCTCAGGGAGGGCCCACGCCCCGCCTTTTGGGTGTGTGAAGGTCTCTGTGCAGGGGACACAGCTGAGATGCCCCAGGCTGGCATGAGCTGGCCCCGCCGAGGAGGTGGGCTGCTGGGGGCAGGTGGGGGGGCAGCTGGTGCCTGATCTGTTCAAAGGCCAGCGATTCTCCACGCCTGTGAGGGGCGAGGTTGGGGGCGGTGTCAGGCAGGCCTGCTCCTCCTGAACACACACCACCTGGGGAGGGGGTGGGCCAGATCAGAGACTCGGCGACCCCGCCCTTGCAGCCCAGCACGGGGAGCACCGGAGGGGCCTCTGTTTCTCTGGGAAAGAGGGGCTGCCCCCCTTCTCCAGACGGCCCTCCTGGAGCAGCCCCACTGCCGCTGCCGGAGGCCGCACCGCCCTGAGCTGGGCGAGCCTTTCTTGCCAACACTCAGTAAATACTCAGTACCGCACTAAGGCAATAAATAGTCATTTTAAGGAAACCGAGACTCAATTTAGCCACCAGAGTCAGGAGCAGCAGTTAGCAGGGCTGCGGAATGTCACCGCACAGCTGGCAGCTCCCCCGCCAACCACGTGGCCCCAGCTCCAGGGGGACCCGAACAATGGGCTGTGCCAGGCTGCACCACCCCTCCCCCCAAATCAGGTTACCCTGCCAGGGGGTGGGGTGGGGGTGTGGCATCGAGGACGGGGACTGGGTTCAGGCAGCAGCTCCCTGAGCTGGAAGGAGGCAGGGGGGCCTGGTGGGAATAGCCCACCCCCAGCTGGGGATGATGATAATAACACAGGAGCAACACTGAAAGCATCGCCACTGAGTGGGCCCCTGCTCAGTGCCAAGCACCCTGCTAAGCACTGTACATGCATCATTTTATTGAATGCTTCATCCCCTCTAATAAGGTAGAGACCTTTATCCCCATTTCACAGGTAAGAGAAATCGAGGCTCAGAAAGGTGAATTACTTTGGTCAAGGACAGGAAAGATTCTGCACAACTCGTGCATTTATTAAGCACCTAGTATAGGCCACGTCACACGTTCTGTCTCGTGACACATCCCCATTCTACAGGCAAGGGAAGTGAGGCTCCAAGAGGGGAAGGGGCCGGGAGGTGACGCGGCTCGGCTCCCCCTCGATGGCCCCTTGGCCTGGTCCAGAGAAGGAGGAGCGTGCTGCCCCCCATTCTGGGCCCGTCCATCTGATCAGGTTGGGGAGTGCGCTGGGCTGAGTGGGGGATTTGGGGGGCCGGGGCCTGTGACATGGTTTCCAGAGTTATGCGGACAAAACAAACAAGGCTCCTCTGTGAAGCACTAGGGGATTTGTGTTCATTGCCATGGAAACCACACAGAGCATGCGGGGGAGGGGAGCCTGGCGGGTGCTCTAAGACCCCCACAGCCTCAGACCTGGGGCCAGCTGTGGGTGGCCCGGAGGCCGCTGGTGGCAAATGAGAGGTGGCTGCACAGGTGTCTCTTCTGCCTGGTGTCTCCCTGGACTGGGGTGGGAGGCAAGACCCTGGTACAAGGTTCAGGCCAGGTTCTGTGGGAGCTGCTGGTACAGGAGGGCAGAGGAGCCCCATCAGTCAGGACGTGCCAAAAATACCAGGAGAGAGAAGAGCAGCAACTCCTACCCATCCGGCTAAAAACAGTCCCACGCTGGGAGGCAGAGAGGCCGGGAGGGGCATTCCCCACAGATGGCCTGGCCCACTGCCCCTGAGCTGTGGGTGGCCTGGTCTGGGATGAGCCCATTTCATGGGCAGGGCAACCGAGGCCAAGGCCAGGGCCAGGGCCCTAGCACGCTGTCTCAGAAAAGGCTCTCTCAACAGTGACCATCGGTTCTGTGCCAGGCAATGCCTGGCAGGTGATGTGCAGGTCTGGTTTCATCCAAAACAGATTGGGATGATGATGATAATAATAGCTGCAGTCGTTACCATTTATCGCACATTCATTACCTGCCAGGCACCACTCTAAACATCTCGTTTCTTTCATCTCATTTTAGAAACGAGGAAAGGATTATCATTATCCGCACTTTACAGAAGAGGCAGCTGACGCTCACAAAGATACCTTGCAAAAGGCACACAGCTCTGGGTAGTGACACAGCTGGGATTTGAACCCAAGTCTCTCTGACTTCAGAGTTGTTAAGCCTTAGGTTGTTCCCTTGAGGTCACCGAGGCTCAGAGAGGGGCAATCACCTGCCCCAGGTCACACGGCCACAGAGCCAGGACTGGAGCCCGGGGTTTTCTGCCTCCCAGGTCCAGGTCCCTCTCCAGGTCCCACGCGGGTCACCACAGCTGACCCCGTCCTCCTTGCCAGCAGCGTGTGGACTGTGCCTGTTTGTTCTTCCCGCTTGGCAGCCCTGCCCCCACCCGAGCCTCCTCCGTCTGTCTCTCTGAGCTGAAGACACCAGCCTCCCTGCCTGTCCGCTGTGGCACAGCCCCGCCCAGAGGAAGGCCAGGCCAGGGCCTGGGGCTGCCCTGTCTAGACACTTCTCGAAACTCGGGGCCTAGCCTGGCTGGGCCCAGCAACAATGGGCCCTCTGTGCCCAGCTCAGGGCCTGCTCCAACAGGCTGCCCACCGGCTCCCAGCCCAGCCCCACACACTTCCGCAGTACCTCCCCAGGCCCCTGTGCTCACCCCAGGCATCCTTCCCCCTGAGGGCAGGGCGTGGGAGTCGCATGCAGCTAGATCAGGGAACTGGTTCTGCAGAATTCCCAGGGCTGTGCTCCCAGGCTGGGAGCCAGGAGGTTTCCAGGGACAGGCTCCAGGCCAGCTGCCCTGCACAGGCTGGGACATTTCGGTCCCTGTCACGACCCTCAAGCCAAGAGGCTCCTGGCCCCACTTTACAGCTAGGGAGAGTGAGGCTGAAGGGAATTTCCCTGGCGAGGGTCACTGGGAACTATAAATAAATGAACGTTTCCTGGGCAGGTATGGTCATAACTATTATTATTAGGCTCCCATGCACTGAGCAATCACTCATGCCAGGCCCCCTGCTAAGCACTGCACATGGGCCATGTCTCTCGGTCAGCACAGTCTCAGAGCACAAGGTACCATATTAACCCCATTTGTACAGACAAGGAAAACCCAAGCTGGGAGAAGTAAAGTGACTCTCGTAAGGCCATGCAGCTGGCAAGTGAGAGACGGGCCGTGGTACCCAGGTCTGTCTGACTGCAGCCTTCTTTAACCGGCAAGGTGCTGGGGGTAGGAGCCTGAGGGGGGAGGGGGCCCTACCGGCCCACGGGTGCCCTCTGTGCCCAGTGGGCCTAGCACTGGGAGAGGCCTGTCTCTAGCCGTTCTGCCTCCACAATCCCCGCATTGTTGATTCATTAGGTAATTTCCCTGGAAGCACCAGCTGTTCGGAGGGTGGGAAGATGAGTGATTGATGCGGCTGGGGGCTGCGAGGGCCACTGGGCCGGGGGCGCTGCAGGCCTGCCCGGGGAGGGCAAAGGTCGCGCCTGGCCAGGTGTCCTCCTCCCGGCTGTGATGGCCACACCTTGCAGGGACCCCTCTGAGGATAGTGAGGGGCAGGCCAGCCCCTCCCACCGGGGCCTGGCATCTCCAGGTGCCTGCTCAGGGCTGGGCCACAGCCACACCACAGGCTGGGGGACGGGGAGGGGCAGGCAGGGACCCCACGGGGCCCCACAGAGCCCCAGGCTCCGGCGGCCCAGCTGAGCTGGGGCGGCTGGGGCGGAGGGAGGGCCTCCCTCTGCTACGGCTCCTCTGAGGGCTGCCTCTCCATGGCCTGCGGGCTGGCCCATTAAACCTGCTCCGCTGCCCAATAAACAGACAGCAACCATGTGCTGCGGCTCAGCTTCAGTGCCCCCCACGCGCCAGCCCTCCGCCCACCACCCGGAGCAGCTGCCCTGGACATGTCTGCCTGCCTCGTCCTGGGCTGCCCTGCTTGGAACCCGCCCTGGCCCTGCCAGCGCTCCTGGCAAGAAGCCAATGGAACTGCAGAGGCGGCCCTGCATTGGGGCGTCCACACTGGCCTCAGAGGTCACTCTGCGTGGGGTGTCTACACTGGCTGCAGAGGCCACTCAGGGTTAGTGTATCTACACTGGCCTCAGAGGTTGTCCGGCGTGGAGAAGTTTTTCTACTCTTCTTCCCTGGGCTACCTCGTTCCCATCTTAGATCTTAGATCTTGCTGTTTCAGGGACCCCTTCTGTGGGGTCCCTTGACTGGTTCACCTGCTCCGACTCTGCAGCAGCTGCCTGTGTCGTCCCCCATCACGACACCCACCAAAGGCCCCGACTCTGCCTGTTTCATTGTTTGTGTCCCCATCCCAACCCAAGAACCACAGCAGGCATGGACCGCAGCTGGCCTGGCCACAGCCGCAGCCCCGGCCCACACATGAGATGCTCAGGGAAGACGTGTTGGACTGAAGGAAGGACAGGATAGGCAGATAAATCCATTAAGCAAAGATTGCCCGAATGTTCACACGAGGCTGGAAATCACTCTGACCTCTTGTATTTCAAGCGCTGCTATGGTGCTGTGTTCTAGGCTTTGGTACAAGCGCTTTACAAATAATATTAACCCAGTTAATATTGTTACTACCCTATTTAGAGATGAGAAAACTGAGGCACAGAGAGGTTAAGTAACTTGCCCAAAGGCTCACAGTGGTCAAGCTGGGGTTTGACCCAGGCCACCTGGCTCCAGAGTCCACGTTAATCGCTTTATTATTAAACTGGCCTCAGAAATCCCTTCTTGGGCAGCTCCAAGAGGGTCTACACTGACCACAGAAGGCTCATATTGCCTTGGCCACACCAGGACAACCTCTAAGGTTAGTGGAGATGCTCACACATAGGACAGCCTCTGAAGCTAGTGTAGACCACCCCACATAAGACAACCTCTGAGGCCAGTGTAGACACCCACCCCCAGGACCGTCTCTGACGTCAGGCCAGTGTCTGCAGCCAGATGACTGAGCAGGACCCCTGCCCTGACCTGAACATGGAGGAAGCTGGGTGGGCAAGGGCCGGCCCTGCTCGGGCGGGGAGGACGGCTAGGAGCCTGCAGGCCTAGCCAGTCCCTGGCCCAGCTGGGGCACAGGAGGGCCTCCTGGGGGCGGCGTGAAATTGCCATTCGTTACTGAGGGGCTGCTGCTGGAGGGAGCCTTCCGGGCCCAGCTGGGAGGGGTCAGTGGGCGCCCCTGGACATGTTCCGCCCAGGCCTGGGACCCTCCTCACCACCTGCCACCAGAGCACTGGTGGCCAGCACAGGAACCAGACAGGCCTGGGGCATGAGTCGCCTGAACCTGTCATGCTCTGCAGGGGTAGGGGGTCCATTCAGGCCTGTGACAGGGCCCTTCTGGGGCCAGACAAAAGGCACCAATGAGCTCCCAGCAACAGAGAGTAAGGAGTGTGAGTGTGTGTGTGTGTGTGTGTGTGTGTGTGTGTGAGAGAGAGAGAGAGAGAGAGAGAGAGTCTGCATGTGTTTGCATGCATCCGTGTGTGTGTGTATGTGTGTATCTGTGGGAGCGTGTCTGTGGGTGTATGAGGAAGATGGGGCCCTGACAAACCCACCCTAACACCCCGGCCCCAGCCCCAGGAAAGCACAGCCCCTCAGCTCCCTGAAAGGCCCAGCCCAGCCCCAGGTCCAGCTGGCCCTGTCCCATAGCAGGGCCTCTGGGTGTCTCCGGCTGCCAGTACAGACTTCCCACCCCTGTCAGGAAGTCCTCGAGCCCCACCCCGCAAACGAGGCCTGAGAGAGGCGGGGGCTCTCCCGACTGGGGTGCCTGGCCTTTACTGCTGCAATTAATGCAAATGACTTTCCAAGGTTTTGGCTTGATAATTTGATTATTTGTTCGGCATTTATCTTAAGCAAAGTGGATGACAAATAACTGCAAACTAATGTGATAAAAACCATTTATAAAGCTGCCTTGTTCGGGGGCCTTCCCCTAACTATTTATGACAAGGTAATAATGCTGCCGCGTGCGTCCGCCTGACTTTAAATTGGTTACTTAGAGGCATGATGGATGAGGGGCGAGGCCTCCTTCTTCTGAGGAGAGCTCCTGATTTCTGATCTCGTTTTTGAGGATAATGAATTATATCTAATTAGTCCTTCCCAAATCTAATCAGGAGGTGGGAATTTGGACCAGAGGGAGGGGGCTGGCAGGCAGCAGGGAGGGCAGAGGGTCAGCAGGCAGGGTGCCCCGAGGCCCCTGGAGGCCTGGCTGCCTGCGGGAGGGGGCAGGGAGGCTGCCTTGCTTCCAGCCCGCTCCCCTTGCCAGGGCCAAAAGGATCTAGAGCTGACAAGTCCCGCCCTGGCTGCAGACCCTCCCCCCACCAGCCCTCCAGCCGCAAACTCCAAACCTGGCATGTGGTGCCCTTTGCAGGCTCAACCCCTCCTGCCCCACTGGCCTCACTTCTCACCCCTCCCCCGACTCCTACAACCCTGCCACCACTCTCCCCAAAGACAGTCCTTATTCACGCCTCCTTGACCTTTGCACTCACTCTGCCCTCTGCATCTAGGACTCTGCAACAATGTTATCACATCCTGTAGCCCCTCTTCTGAGAGGATTTCTCCCATCCCACTGCTACTTCCCCCAAGCAAAGCCCCAAGGCCTGGTGTTCATCCCTTCACTAACTGTTAGCCCACGCTGGACCCTGATACTAAATGAAGGTGGCACCCCTTCTTCCGGCCAGACCAGGTGAACAAAGTACAAGATAGATTTCAGTCTCCTACTCACCCCCTTGGCTGGGTGCCCTTGTGCAGTGAACAACCTATACAACAGTTCATCAACAGCCTTAGGTGCTCTCACAAAACTGGGAGCTCCCTTGCTTATCTTTGTATGTTCCATGCCTAATACGGTGGCTGGCCCACAGCATGTCCTCGCTAACTGCTTGCTGAATGGATGAATGCATCAAGATCCTCCCACTTCCAAAATTCTGGCTCAGGAGCTGCAGGGTATCCACGCCCCTGTGCAAGTGGCAAGGGCTCCACGATGAGGACGCCCTGCCGCCCTCCCTCATGAGACTTCTGGGATCCAAAGCCCATGGGTCTCTCCCTCTCTCACGGCCCCCACCCCTGCCCACTGCAGGCAGGCAGCCCCTGGAAACGAGTCATTGTTCGGTGGCAGACTTACACATACAAGCAGAGTTCTCTCTGCAGAGAACTAAAAGTATGGTCAGATTCCCAAGCACGCTTTGCCTCTTTTGTGCATTTTGTGTGTCATACAAAAATACCTGCCCAGGCTTTAAAAATGCTCTCCAGTGTTTGTTTTTGTTTTTGTTTTTGCGGTACGTGGGCCTCTCACTGTTGTGGCCTCTCCCGTTGCGGAGCACAGGCTCTGGACGCGCAGGCTCAATGGCCATGGCTCACGGGCCCAGCCGCTCCGGGGCATGTGGGATCTTCCCGGACCGGGGCACGAACCCGTGTCCTCTGCATCGGCAGGCGGACTCTCAACCACTGCGCCACCAGGGAAGCCCCAGTGTTTTTAACGTACTACCATGTTCGTGTTCTTTAACATCATTATTTTCCTTCCCAACCAGACAGTCTTTTGTCCACTTTGTCAAGCTGGTGATGTCTACCTTTGTGAGAAGGCTGTTTCTTCTTACTAGTAGTAGTGCTTTTATTTTGACCATTTCCCGCTTGTTTCACTTTTTTTTATTTTTTACGGTACGCGGGCCTCCCACTGTTGTGGCCTCTCCTGTTGTGGAGCACAGGCTCCGGACGCGCAGGCTCAGCGGCCATGGCTCACGGGCCCAGCTGCTCCGCGGCATGTGGGATCTTCCCAGACCAGGGCATGAACCCGTGTCCCCTGCATCGGCAGGCAGACTCCCAACCACTGCGCCACCAGGGAAGCCCTTGTTTTACTTTTTTAAAAGCTCAGAATGAAATGTAATAAAATAGTCCCCCCCAAAATGCGTGCACATTGCTTAAAAGGTGGCCATGGGGCCAGGTGAGTGGCTGAGAGGTGGCCAGTGCCACCTCACAAGAGTGAGATTCCTTCTTTCATGGCGTGACGGGCAAGAGCCGGATCCAGGATGGAGGGCGGTTTGGGGTACCTGTGCACGCCATCTCTCAATGTGGCCACACCAAAGTGTAAGGTCAGAAGGTCTGATGTCTCTCCAACTCAAGTGGTTCTCCACCAGGGGCGATCTGCTGCCCCCCCGGGGGACATCGGCGATGCCGGGAGGCATTTTTGATTGCCATGGCTGGGGGTGTGGTGCTAGTGGCATCTTGTGGGTAGCGGCTGGGATGCTGCTGAACTTCGACAATGCACAGGACAGCTCCCCGCAACAAAGAGCAATACAGCCCAGGGTGAGATAGGCTGCGGTCTAACCGTGGTCTCGACTCTCGCCAGAGAGCTCAGCACTAACAAGCTGAGGGCAGGGAGACCTCCACCCTCCTGTTAGGCTCCTAAGCCCTACCTGCCCCCAGGTCCCTCGAGTTCCCTGAAGCATCACATCCCTTCCTTCCCCGGCGTATAACCCTCAGAAAGGCCTTCTCCAAGCGGCTTCCTCGCCCTTCATCTTGTCTGTCTGAAACTATGAGCTGGGGGGAGATGGTCTCCGCTGGAGATCCTGTTCAATATTTCACTTCATCAAAGGTTTAATGGGAGCCTCTGATGGGCAGGCACAAGGCAAGGGCTGGGGATTTGACACCTGCCCATTTTCCATTCTTCATATAAGACACCTGCAAAAAATGAATTTGGTAACAGGAATACAAAAATCTCTCCCAATGAACTCATCAGCCTTCAGTGGTCAGACCAGGGGGATTCTCTACTCCATCCTATTTCCCCTTCTGTCTTGGCTGCTGGGATGCTCAGAGCTCAGTGGAATCCTGGTCTCGGGAAAGTATCCGCTTGGGTGCTTGATTTACTTCCCCTGCACTCTCCAGGGAGTTGAGCCACTGCTTTTGTTTCCAGAATCTGGGAAGCTGGCTCACAGCCTTTGAGGAAGTAGCAGGTGAGAATCATAAACGAAGCAGCACAGCCCCGTCCCTGAGCAGAGGAGCCAGTCACTGTGTAGATCGCTCACCCCTCGGTGTCACATTCAATGACCAAGCAGCAGCACAGACCTTGCGGCTACGCTAAAAACCAGGGATTGCACACTTTGAAATGGTGAATTTTATGTGATGCGAATTAGATCTAAAACAAAACAAAACGGCAGCAATATATTCCCATTTCCCACCGAGGCTTAGAGAAGTGACGTGATTTGCCCAAGTTTGATTCAGTCATTTAACAAAGCTTTTTTGAGCAGCTACTGCTCTGGGTACTAGGGATACACACATCGGTAAACAAAATAGCAAAACCGCTCCCTCCATGCTGCCTCCGCTGTGGAGAGCTTCTCAGCTAGTAGGGAGCAAAGCCAGGATTCCCATCTGGTACACCCGTCATCCTGGAGCACCCCCCCTTCCTATCTGCCTGTCCACCCTCCTGGGACAGAATTCCCCTGCACTGGGCAGGTGACCCCCAACTTCTGGCGCCCTGGGCAGCCCCCTCAGCCCCACCCATCACTGCCCCCATCTTGCTTGTCCCTGTCAAGAGAACCAGCTGGGTGTCTGGGGCAGTGAGGACACTGAGACCTTCCCGTCAGTGGAGGCCACCGCAGGAGGGCTGCAGGGCAGGGCTGGCAGGGTCCTCAGGGCTGAGCTGAGGACAGCCTCCTGGCTTTGGCCCCAGGCCAGGGCACCTTTGGGGGCCTCCAAAAAGTTAACTATCCCACGACAAAAGCACAGCTTTATCCCATTCACGCCCACTGCTTCCCTGGCTCCTCCTGGGCACTGCACACAGAAGGTATTATCGTAACCCACCATTTCACAGGAAGGGACACCATTTCACAGGGTGAAGGGACTTGTCCAGGGTCACACAGCAGGCAAAAACAGACCCAGGACTGTGTGTCACAACTGCCCCTACGCCCTACTCTTCCCACTGGCCCGCCCTGTTCCCTGTGGCAAGCTCCCCGCCTGGCATGCAGAAGGCACTCAGTAATGATTCCTTTATTTCCTTCTCCAGAGCCAGCCGCTCAGGTCTTGGCACTCAGGTCACAGGAGAGAAGACAGAGGTCACAGGGGCAAGGCCCTATTCTGCAACATGCAGCTATGGTTTGGCAAGAGCGAGTCTCTCCCTCCACTGGCTCCGACCCCCGGCTGTCTGTCCCCACCTGGGCACCTACCATCCACCCACCCGTCCACTGATCATTCATGCAAACTTGATTCGGGTGCCTGCTCCCAGCCATGCAGACACCAGGCTCTCGGCGCTGAACCAGACACAGTCTCTGCCTTCAAGTTATTTGCCGTCTCTGGGGAAGACCAGTGAGTAAACATCACGACAGTACGTAGGATGGGGGCCAGGGTGGGGGAAGCACAGAGGGCTGCGGGAGCCCAGCCAAGGGGCAGCGAAGCCAGGCAGAGTGCTGGGGAAGGCCCCCAGGATGCGGCACTCCAGCTGAAACCTGCAGGAGGGGCAGAGTCACCCAAGAGAAGGAGGCAGCCATGCGCGCTGGGCCCCAGCAGAGGGGATGGCTTGGCAGGGTGGCATCCCGGGGGCCCACCCCCACCCCGTAAGTAGCTCAGAATGACGGGAATACAGAGTGAAAGAGAGTGGGGGCTGGGAGGCGGGCAGGGCAGAGCTAGCCACGTGCTCCATGGTCTCATCCTAACAGTGGAGCTGTGGGACCTCTGAGGTACGCGGTGATGGGGCTGGTGCTGTGTTTGAGAAGGAGGGCCCGGTTACAGCTACCACTGTGGGTGGCTGGGCAGGGCCCAGACTGGAGGAGGAGAGCCCAGGCCCAACGGAGACATGAGCCAGTGATGGGAGAGTGAAGAGAAGGGGAGAGTTCCAGAAATGACTGGCGTTACGCGATGCCCAGGCCTTGATGATTGGATGCACAGGGTGAGCAGAGACGAGGGGTACCAAGACAATACGCTGATTTTCAGCTTGGGAGCCTGGCAGATAGAAGTGCCATTTTCTAAAAGTAAACAAAACAATAAACCCCAGTGGGGTAGGGAGATGGGTGTGGCTATAAAAGGACAACAGGAGAGAACCTTGTGATAGAACCAGTCTGTACCGCATCTGAGGTGGTGGATACAGGAATCTACACAAGTGGTAAAATTGCGAAGAACACACTCAAATGCACATAACATGGGAAATCTGAATTGAATTGATGTCAATATCCTAGTTGTGATATTGTACTTTAGTTGCGTAAGATGTTACCATTGGAGAAACTGAGTAAAGGGTACAGGGGCTATCTCTGGATTATTTCCTACAACTGCACGTGATTCTACAATTATCTCAAAATAAAAAATTAATTTAAAAACATCTACCCGAAAAAAACACCAGGGAAGCAGGGGTTTGGGACAGCGGATGGGTCTCATGCTAAGTCAACTCCTAGCACACAAAAAACCCAGCCCCACGGCACCCTAGGGCCCACTGCTCTGTTCCAGCCTTTGGGCACCCTGGACCTGTAGCTGGTTTCCCTCTGCGGCCTTCCCTGGCCCTGGGCTGGACCAGTTCCCCTCACCTGATTTGGCCTCACCCTCGGGTTCTTTCTTCTCCGTAAACATCCCCAGGACCTTACCTCAGCATCACGCCCCTCCCCACTCATCCTGTCCCTGCCGGACCATGAGTGACCTGTGACGCCACTTACCTACCCATCCCCTGCTTCCCACAGGAAGGTGCAGACAGGCGAGGACCAGCATCACCAGAGAAGCTCGATCCCAGGCACAGATGTGAGGCCCTTCCTTCGGTCCTCTGCGCAGAGCATGTCTGCTCCGTGCCCACCCACGTGCACAAAGTCACGCACAGGTGGAGATGTGCACGGAACCGGCATGGCCACGTGCACACACGGAGACAGACACAGGGGGCACGCAGACCTGCGCACGCAGAGACCGTGAATGTGCGGATCCCGGGGACACGTGCACCCTGGAGCCCCAGACCCGCCCAGGCTGCCTCCCCCACGCCCACCTGCAGGAAGGTTTCCCTGCCAGGTGCAGCTCTCACGCCCCAAACAAATCCCAGCTGATAAGGACACTGCCTTTGAACCGGAGCCCTCCCCTCGGCTTCGATCAGATAAGCACACGGGGAAGAAAGAGAAAATCCCGGCTCTTTCTCCTCCTCAGGTTCCTGCCGCGCTGCTGCTCCGCAAAGGGGCTGCCTGCGGGCCCTGCCCACCCCCCCTCAATCATGCCGCGGATCACAGGCCCGGTGACAGGCCGCTCCTCCGGTTTGGGTTTCAATCCGGGGGAGCTGCAGCCTCAGGCAGCCTAGCTGGGGCCCCTACACCTGCGTCTGATGGGCCACTGGGGGCCTCTGTGTAGGGACCCCGCCTCAAGGGTCCTGGCTCGTGGGGAGCCCCAGGCCTCAGGCGCCCTGGCTTGTGGTTTTTGTTTTTCGTCTCAAGAACCCTGGTTTATAGGATTCCCCTGTTTTGTGGGGTCCCCTAGGCGCACACCTTGGTTTCTGCAGTTTCCCATTCAAACTAGATTGTGGGCCCCCTCTAAGACCCTGGCTTGTAGGTCCCCACCGCACCCCCAAGGGCGCTGGTCTGCAGGATCTGCGGGTGCACACCTTGGCTTGTTAAGCCCTCAGCTCAGGGCCTGGCTTTGCAGATCCTCATTTCAGAGACCCTGGGGACATGGTCCTGTTCTCTGAGGCTCTAATCTCTGAGCGCTCCATCTTTCAGAATCTGGGTCTTCAGGATCCCGTTCCCCCTCCCTGCAGAGCCAGGCACTGAGACCCAGGAGGCCTCGGGAGAGGAAACTGGGACCTGGGGGAGAGGGGTCAGGCGGGCAGGTTAAAGGGGCAGCGTTCCCACGGCCCTGCCTGGGGCTGAGGCATAATTAGAGGTCTCAGGTGTGTGTGTTGTGAGGCGGGGCTGGGCTCGAAAGGCCTTCATGTTGTTTATCTTTCACAAAGACCCCCACCAGGGGGCCACTGTCCCCCTTGAGACGACTCTGCATCTCAGCTCCGGCTGCCCCCAGTTCCCTGCATTCCTTCCCCTCGCCTTGCACCTGCCAGCTGCCAGGAGGACAGCGGCGCTTCAGGGTTCCAGGGACCTGCATGGGGTCCGGTGGCCGACAGGCCAGGCTGCCCTGGAGCCCAGGGCGGGTCGGAACTCTCTCCCGATCCTCCCAGCCCTCCTTCCAGGTGCCTCCCCCAGCTCAGCTGACTCGACAGAAAGCCCCGTGATTTACTTATGCCCAGGAGCTGCCTCTGCCCAGGATGCAGTTGGAGGAGGAGCCATTCAGGCCCAGGGAGGAGAGGGAGACGGGGGGACGGGGGGACGGGGGGACGGGGGGACGGGGGGACGGGGAGATGGCGGAGAGGGAAAAGGAAAGTGGGGGGAGGAGAGAGAGAGAAACACACACGGAGTGAGAGGGGAGCAGGCCTGTCTCCACCCTGGAGCCCCTTCCAGGCCCCTGTCTCCAAGCCCCCCACATCCGACTGCATCCTTCCCCATCACTGCCTCATCTGGGTCTTAGCAGACCCAATTACTTATAATAAACAATTCCGTTTATCTTTATCAGAATCATTATCTAAATTGGCTACATGACACATACTGTTCTCTAAGTGCGCCCCGGGGAGGAGGGGCCATAAAAGCTGGGTTCTGCACTCCGTAATTATCCCTCTATGGGCCATAAACCATTACACTGGTGTTTAAAATAGGTATGGCGAGCAGTTTCCCAGCCCGCCGAGGGCCGCCCAGGGCACCCACGAAAAGGATGCGCTGGAAGTTTTGCTGCGGCCACAACTTCCAGCTGCACGGCAGCTCCTAACAGGGCTCCCGCAAGGCCGGCCACGCTGTCCTGGGGACCCAAGGGTGTGAGGGGCCAGGCCCAAGCGCTGGGCAGCGAGCAGCCAGCCAGGAGGCTGCGCGGCAGGGCCGTCTCGGGCTCCCCCGCTGCCCTCCTGGCATAATGAATGTTCTCCCTCCAGGACCGCTGGCCCTCTCTCCCCCGCCACTGCTGACTTGGGTTTTCCTCACTGTTTGCAGAAGCACCTCTACCGCCCGTGGGGCTGGTCTCCCCCTCACCGTCCCCAGGGAGGCCCACGTCAGCATCTCGCTCGTGATTAAAACAAAACACTGGGCGGCCCCCTCGGAGCCCGCCTGCCTTTCAGCTGACCGGTCAGAGCTGCGGCTCTGGCCTTGTCTTCCCAGAGGCCTCTGCTCCCTCTGGCCTCTAGGAGGGCTGACCAGGGTCTGCACCCCCACACATGGTCCAGACGCCTGGCAGACAGGTTCTGTGCTTGACCTGCCAGGACAAGCCGCCCTGACACTTGGGCAGAGCACAAAGCGCCTCATCTGAGGCCTCCGATGCCTGGCCCTCATGGAGGCTCAGAGGTGGTCAGACAAGAGCTCCCGGTCTGTGGGCCAACAGGGACAAAATGATGCTGTAAGAGATGCGCTCCTGGTGGGCCTCTGCCTGGGCACATGGGGAGAGGATGGACGGGGGTTCACCAGGCTGAGAAGAGGAAGAAAGAACAGTCTCGTGAGCAGGCAGAGCTGGTGCAATTCTTTAGAGGCAAGAATGAAACTGACATTTGATAACAGTTTAAAAAAAAAAAAGTTGTGCCTAGAACGGTGGTTCTCAAAGTGAGGTTCCCTAGGACAGTGGCCTCAGCCTGGAGGCCTGGAATCTTATTAGAAATGCAAATTTGCAGGCTCCACCCCAGAGGTATTGAATCAGAAACACTGTTTAGTTTAACAAACTAGTTTGTTGGTAGTTTGTACCAGTTGTAGTTTGTGGTTATTTTAACAAGCCCTGGGAGGGGGGCGGTGGCGGGGGGTTCTGACGCCTGCTCAGGTTTGAGACCCCTGGTGCTAGAGCATACACAGGAGAGGAGTTGGGAGGATGCAGGCAGATACAGCAGGTGAAGGCCTCTAGGAGGTTCCCAGAAGGTCTTGAATCCCTGGAAGGGTATTGGAGAGCGTGGAAGGTTTTTAAGCAAGGGAGTGATAAAGTCAGATCAACATTTTAAAAAGTGCACTGACTTCGGGGTGGGGGCAGCAGCAGGCAGGCAGGCAGGGAGGCCAGGAAGAGGCTGAGGCAATGGTTCCAGGGAAGAAGGATGGGAAGGCCTGGGTTGGGGATGGCCAAGGGGACAGAGAGAAGGGAAGAGCTTTGAGTGACAGTCAACGGGTCAAACAGCCAGGATGTAGGAGGTGAGGGAGAAGGAGGCATCAAGGAATCTGACCTAAGTACCCGGAGGATGACAGGTGCCTCTCACCAGGATGGGAAAGAGGGTTTGATGGGTGGCGGTGGGGACCACGACTTCAAGATCCGTGGTGTCTCAGGGACCTGCAGAGCCCTCATGTGAGGAAGTCAAGAAGTCTCCACCCATCCAGGTGGAGCTCTGGGTCGGGAAGTTGCTGATGTGCAGAAAGGGTTGGAAGTCATGGCCTCCCTCCACCTAATGACTTTTGGTCCTTATAGTCACAGCCTCCCCGGTCCTGGTGACCTCATGGTCCTGGGAAGCCCCACTGCTCACTCCCAAGGCCTCCACTGGCAGCTCAGCATCTCTCCACCTGAGTCTAGCCTCACCTTCAGTAGGCGAGTCATCCACCTATGCATCTGTCCACCCATCTGGCCACCTGGCTCGCTGAGCCACCACTCTGCCCACTTCTGGGCTCCTGGCTTCACGTTCATTATTTTTCCCACACTCCCTAAGCGAGGGATGATGAACACCAGTTTGCAGATGAGAAAACGAAGACTGAGAGAGGCCAAGTCACCTGCCCAAGGTAACACAGCCAACAAGTGAGAGGAGTTGAGATCTGAACCCAAGTCCTGCCCCCATCTCCCCATCAAGATGGCACCTGTGTTCTTCCCCAGCAGCAGAGCTGCAGCCCTGGCTGGTTCTCCCAGGGGAGGAAGCAGCTAGTGCCCATGGCAGTGGGCAGACCCGAGGGGCTGGGACCCGCCTCCGAGGGAGGCCCAGGAGTCTCGAGGCCTCCTTAATGTGCCCATAAGTCATTCCTGGGGTTCGCTAATGTTCCTGGCTATTACTGCTGAGCACAGCTAAGCAAACTACAAAATATTCCTCTGACTCAACAATCAATTTCCATATTGTTATAAATGGAGTCCATGCCTACCGCCACGGTTCATTTTTCTTCAAGGGCCTTTCTTTTCCCCCCTTCCTTCTCTTTACCCAGTACAGTGAGGAAGTCATTACCGAGTGTTATGAGTTTCACAATGTGCTGAAAAAATAAAAATGTATACCACATCGCATCAGGGCCACATGCTGGAAAGCTGCCTTTCCCATCACCCAAGGAGCTGCCAGGGTCAGGAGAGCAAGAGGGGGAGGACAGAGATGACAGCTCCCTGGAGGCAGCAGGATGGAGGGTAGGGGGCAGATATCGGATCTCCGGGGAGAGAAGTCTGTGTCCCCATGAGCTCACGCAGTCCTTTCCCAGCACTGCCCTGGGGTGGCTGCTCCGAAGGACGCAGGGTGGGCTTGTGAGGCTGGGCCTGGGGTTGTGTGAGACCTCTGGGCTTCCCCAAGAGGCTGGCATCCTCATGCACGGGCAGAGGCTTCAGAGTCCTGAGCAGGTGCCCCAAGCCCTGAGCCTCCTCTTGGTGTGGCTTCCTGAGGGGATCAGTCAGGTCATGGATCCCCCCAACCAAGGCATGCCAGCACTTCAGCCCCCTGGAGCCACTGATCAGTCCCCGGACCAGGCAGAAGCCACTCTGTATCTGTGGGTGTTTGGCTTTCCCCACAGGTCCATCTGGTGGTCCCCTACTCTCCCAATCCACGGCCACCTCCACTTGTGCATCTGTGCAAAGCTGCTGCACAAGGATGTTCACCATGGCAGTGTGTGTAATAGTGAAAATCAGATGCAAAGCCCTTGTTTATCGTTAGGGGCTGGTTAAAGGAACTCCGGGCCAGAGCTCAGTGAAGACGGGGCACCAACAGGAAAGGAACTGCCCAGTAAGTGAAGAATGCAAGTTGCCAAAGAGTAAGTACGTGCAGCACAATTCCATTCTGTCCCAAAGTAGCGCATGTAGAACTGAACATAACTGTGTAGAACAATGTCGGGAGGAATGGGTCCCACCTCTAAGGGAGTTTATCTCCAAGGGGAGGGGGCAGGAGGTGGGGAGAGAGCTTTTCCTTCTTTGTTTAGACATTTTATATTTGAATTTTTCCTAGCCATGTATTGCTTTGGTAATAATAATGTTAAAAGGATATTTGTTCAAAAGAGTATTAAGTCCATTAGGTTCCTCTTACCTAAGACCTTCCCTGACCCACCAAAGCGAAATGTGTTTGTCCTTCCTTTTAGCAAACCCCAAACCTTGACTCAGGTGCTATCGGGGCACTTATCACAGTCTGTGTCCCCCCCCTTTAAACTGTGACTTTGTTCAATTCACCTCAGCAACTGCATAGCCAGCATGAGGTGTGAGCGTGCCCCCCCTGCCCCCCACCAAGGGTAGGGACCTTGCCTGTAGTGTCCCGGCACTAGGGCAGGGTCTGGCACAGGGGAGGAGCTCAAGAAGTATGTGTGGACCAGACCAAGAGTTTGATTCTGGGATCACTGGCTCTAAGAGCCGGAATCTGCTCATCTCCCAGAAATGGACCCCAGCAGCCAAGGGGCTTGTCCTAACAGATGTCCACACTGGCCCTGGACTCATGGGACTGGGGTCCGCTGAACCTAATCACCTGTTTCCCCCACTGGGCTGTGAGTCCATGAGGGTAGGCTCTGTGTGTAGGTTTCACTGCCATGTCTTCATTTGTCTAACACGGGGTCTGGTATGGAGTGGACTCTCAGTAAGTATTAGATGGATGGATGGGTGGGTGGATTCATGGATGGATGGAAGGATGTGTGGACAGAGGACAGATAGACAGATAGATGGGTAGATAGATAGGTGGGTGTGTGGACGGATGAACAGATGGATGGGTGAATAAATGAATGGGTGGACAGATGGATGGATGGCTAGATGGATAGGTGGGTGGATGGATGGACGGACAGATGAACAGATGGATGGGTAAACAAATGGATGGGTGGGTGGTTAGATGGATGGGTGGGTGGTTAGATGGATAGGTGGGTGGGGTGGATGGATAAATGAGATAAGAGGGGTCAGCATACCTCCCTGCTTTCCTAGGCACTCAGACATTCCTCTTGCCATCCACACTCTACTCTGGGGCATCACCCCATATCACAGGGGAGAAAACTGAGGGTCTCTTCCTCTTTTTAAGAGGAAGAATAGAGTTTAGCCCGATGTTTTGCCACGGTCACACTGCCAAGAAGCCAGGAATCTCTGGCCTCAAATGAGAAGAACTGAGCCAAGATTGTAACACTCTCCCATGGGTCAATAATCCACTCAGGAAATACTTAGTGAATGCGTACCAGGCTCCAGGGACTGTACTAAGTGTGCAGAACAGGCCAGGGCAGGCCCTCCCCTCACGGCGCTCCCACCCCAGAGCTACAGTGTTTCCCTAAAGCTCCTCTCGCACTGGCACACCCTCTCTGAAGCAGTTGGGGTGCCGTTGCTCCCTTGCTCAAAACCCCTCTGGACTCTACAGTCAACTCCAACTCTTAACCATGGACCTGAGAATTCTGAGGACAAGCCCACTTCCCCTCGAGCTCCACTTGGAGCCATCCTCCACCAGCATCACCCCGTCCTCCCTTCCTGTGGCTCAAGGGCCCTAGGGAGCCGATCGTCCACCCTTCAGCCTTGTGCGCACCATCTCTGAGTTAAAGGGTCTACGTAATTTTGCCTTCTCCATGGATCTCCTGGGCCGCCCCGTATGCTTGTGTAGGTTGTTCACTGAACGAGGCGCTCCTCAGAGCGGGGAGTGGGTTGAAATTCAGTCTGTGCTCTGCTTGCCAGGCATGTACCATGTGGGGACGGCTGGGTTAGACATGGTTCTGCTTCCTGCTGGGCCACAGGGCATTGCTCAAGCACAGCAGGGATCACCCTGGGTTTGGTACCACCAGTGTCCATATCTGTCTCCCCTATCAGACTGGGGGCTCCCCGAGGACAGGGTCCAGGTCTGAGTCCTCCCTGTGTCCCCCCTGCAAGGCCAACTGGGCCCAGAGGAGGTGCCGATGAGGGGTCTGCCTAGGGCCAGGTGCCGAGTTCTGGAGCGAGGTGCCCGCTGGGTGGGGAGGGGGTGTGCCTATTTGAGAGGTGGGCTCCCTGGACTGAGGAAGGCTCTTCACTGGGACCTCCGGGGGGTGGGGGTGACCCAGCCACGTGAACACAAATCGGGAGCGAGCCGGAAGAATGCAGCGAGGGCAATGCCTGCTGCCGCTGGGGCCAGGTGGGCTGGGAGGGCAGGAGAAGCCCCCGGGGCCCCGTCCCTGACAGCTCTTGTCAGGGATTCTGAGGAACTCAACGTAACTGCCGAAAGGGCCTGTCTTGCTCCAGAGACTCCCAAGAGAAACCTGCCCATCTCCACCTGACTCAGGAAGGTGCACCCAGGAACCGCCCTCAGCGCAGACATGGAGCCCGGCTGAGTGTGCACCTAAGTCTCCCGGCAAAGGCACCCTGCATGGTGGGTAGTAGTCAAACGAAGCTCAGGAAAGGAAGCTGAGGCTCAGGGAGGGGCAGGCACTCGCCCCAGGTCCCACAGCCAGGAAGTGGCAGGGTAGGATTCTCACTCAGTTCAGCTGGAGGGCAAAGCCACTGTCCCTCCCGCCCTGTCGCAGCGAGGGCCCTACCCTGCCCATGTCACAACACAGTTCCCAGATGCAGGTGGCAGAAACAGGGAGCTTCCAAAGTAAGGAATAACTGATCCCCAGAGATGGCTGTCCTGAGGCTGTCCTGAGGTTCCCCCCATCCCAGGGAAGGGGACAGCCAACAAGGCCCAAGCAAGTGATTTAGGGGAGGGGACTAGGCAGGGTGGGGGCAGTTAACATCTCTCCCTCGCTTTCTGTGCCTGGCCCCACCATCCTCTGTCCCTCAGTAAGCTTAAATGCTGACTTGGGAGGAGCCTTCCAGTCAATCAATAGCTCACCCAACAAACAGGTTTTTCAAAACCCGCAGCTTATAGATTTCTCTCCCCATCTCATTCTTTAAACCTGACAGCTGCTGAGCTGATGGGGGACGCCCTCCAGCCGGGAAACCAATTCTGCAGATGCCCTGCTGGCGGGGCTCATGACACCGAAGGCCTGGGGAGGCCCATGCAGGCCCAAAAGCCGGCGGCCCGGTTACCTGGCAGGGTGAGATGGTCCCCACCTGGCCTCCAGATGGCCCTTTATTGGCCCAGCCTCCTCGCCCCTCAGCTGCTGGGGCAGAGGAACTGGCCTGACCTGGTGGGAATGTGGGTAGTGTGTCCGGTGGTTACATCTCCAGCTTGGGAGTCAGCCAGACCTGCTTTCAGGCCCCAGTTCTGCTCCTTCCTGGCTGTAAGACCTTGGCAAGTCACTTGACCTTTAGGCAAGTGGACATAAAAGTGGTACCTATCTCATCGGGCTATCGTGACAATCCCATGAGAAAACACAGTGGCTGGAAGGCAGCAAGTGTACACAGTATTGTTTTTAGCTAATCCCAGGAGCCCTTTGCCTACCAACAAGCACTAGGGAAAGATATGGGAGCCCAGTGATACACCTTGAGATGCCTTGGCCCTGACCCCTGGAAAAGTGCTTCATTGATAGGTGACTATAGATCCCAGGCTGCCTGGGAGGGTCCTGATGTATATCCGTGGCCTCAGCATAATTTTTTTTTTTTTTTTTTTTTTTTTTTTTTTTGCGGTATGCGGGCCTCACACTGTTGTGGCCTCTCCCGTTGCGGAGCACAGGCTCCGGACGCGCAGGCTCAGTGGCCATGGCTCACGGGCCCAGCCGCTCCGCGGCATGTGGGATCTTCCCGGACCGGGGCACGAACCCGTGTCCCCTGCATCGGCAGGCGGACTCTCAACCACTGCGCCACCAGGGAAGTCCCCAGCATAATTATTAATAACATCCCCTTTCACTCTGAAAGTGTCCTGGTTTGGACAATGAATGGCTTGGTCACCTAAGTTTTGATTTGCTTCACCGGGTCGGGGACAAACAAGATGTCACTAAATCTTGTCAACAATCCAGGAGTAGGAGTTGTGCTCCCCAGGGACAGAGTAGGCAATTGAGGTTCAGAAAGGGTGTGTGATTTGCTCAAGGGCCACAGCGGGGAAGCGAGTGCGCTAGGCTCACGCTGAGCTGTGGTCTGTGTGGCCCCACTGAACTGCACTGCCTGCATTCATCCGTTCCCCTGGGATCTACTGAGATGCAGGTGAAGGCTCAAGGATCAAAAGTTGGTGCTCCTGGGGGCAGACAGAGGTCTTGGGACCCCGGTTCCTCCTGCAGCCGTCTCCACACAGCTCCTCAGCCCTCCACAGGCGGGTTACAGAGAGCACATCCAGCTACCTGGAGAGCTCCCCCCAGCCATGCACACAAGTCAGCCTGACCCAGGATAACAAGCTGTGAAGATCTTATCGGGCCCCTGATGGCGGACGCTGATGCTAGCAGGTTATCCCCCCCTGCCCACCGTGGCCGCAGCCTCCTCCCAGGCTGGGGAATCCTGTTTTCTTCCCTAAGTGGAACATCAGATTACTCAGGTCTGATTTCACTGCTGATTGGGTCTGGGAAGGGAGGAGTCCACTTAACACCCGGACAGCTCTCAGGACAGGGTGAGGCCAAAGAGGGCTGCTTATCCATCACCTGCTGACAGTGCCCCTGTCCACACTTGGAGCCAACAGAGTTTCAATCCATTTTCCCTTCCACCCCAGGGTGGGAGTTGCTGGGTGAGCAGGAAGCCAGTTTGTTTTAAACCTCCAGCCTGGGCAGGGGAGTTATCTGAGATGGCCCACAGAAGTGTTCCTTCCCCTTGTTTCCTTCTTTTATTCATTCATTCAACAGACCCTCCCCAGTGTCTGTGCTATAATGGGAGACTCTCCCTCCAGGTTATGCCAGGGCAGCAGGGGACAGTGGCAAAGCCATGTGATGAGGCCTGAGGCACTGCAGAGGCTGCCTGGGGCATGACCCGAGCTGGGTCATGCAGGCTGAGCGGAGTTTGCCTGGTGAGAGAAGGGGAAAGCTATTTGGTGGAGAGGACATTGTGGACAGGGGCACAGAGGCATGAAAGGGAGTTGAGTGTCCAGGGAAAGTGAGACTTGGAGGTGAGAACTGGACATCCGGGGTGGGGCTGAGGGGCTGACGATGGGACCTGAGGGGTATGTGGCAAGAAAACTAGGAAAACCTTGGTATCTGGCATCCAGACCAAAATCTCTCCTGAAGGTGCCAGGAGATCTTAGAACGGCTGGAAGGAGAGGTCAAGAGTATGGGCTCTGGGCCTTCACTTGTCCATTCATGCATTTGTTCAACAGTCCTTCTGGGATCTGAGGGGTGCCAAGCCCTGTTACAGCAGCAGACAGACTATGAGCAGGACAGACCCAGCCCTTGCCCTGTCAGGCCTCTGAGGCTGGCTGGGGACACATACATAAACACAATTAGGTGGCAGGAGACACAAAAGAAAGCTATGGAATAATATAATTGTTCTAATTGGAAGGGATGTTGAGGGAAAGCTTTGAGTCACACTAGGCCCCTAGCAGGAATGTGTCCTCTCTGATCCTCAGTTTCCTCATCTGTAAAATGGGGATAACCATGGTCCCTGCTTCATGGAGTTGTGGGGGAATGTGTGAGAAGTGCTAGCCCAGGGCCTGGCCTGGAGTAGGGACTCATGAGTGTTAGCTCTTACTGTAACTGCTCACATTTAAGTGGCCAAGAAGCTGGCGGGGCTGGCATTGTGGACAGCAGCCATGCAGAAGATGGACTGGACACAGCAGAAACCTGGGGGAGGTGGCAGGGTTAGAATCCCCCAGGAGGATGGGAAGGACAGCCATTCCTTTCCAAAAGGTACAGAATTCTCCCCAAGACAGAACCCACCCACTGTGCCTAAGCCAGCAGCCCTGTGGATTATGGGGGTAGCCTGGCCCAGGGACAGAAACTAGGGTCAGCTGTGCTGAGGAGGATGAGCAGGAGGGAGGAGGGCCCCAGCTAGGGGGTGACATCTCTCCCGGCACAGACATGCCCAGCCTGGCCCTGGGAAGAACATACTATCAGGCACGTGGTCAAGAGCAGCGCCTCTGAAGCGACACACACCTGGGTTCCTGTTCTGGCCCTGCCATCACTGTGGCCTCAGGCAGGTGTTATGAAACTCTCAGAGCCTCAGTCTATGCCTCTGTGAAACGGGGATAACAATGGTACCTGCGCTTCCTGAGGATGCGATGAGATGATGTATGCAAAGTGCTCAGCGTGCTGTTCGGCACACAGTGGGTGTCCAGTAAAGCACAGCCGGATTAGTTCTGCATCTCCACACAACTGGACTCCAGGTCCCCTTGTGCTCCAGGAAAGGGCACCTTCCAAACCAGAACTTGGAGTCTGCAGGCTGCAGGGAGCCTGGACAGACCCTCCCTTGGAAGGCCTGAGGATGAGCTCCCTCCTTGCTCTCTGGGCCAGGCTGCCTGGCCTGCCCAGTGGAGCCTGGGAACCCAGGACATGGGAACTTAGTCTACCTGCCTTGGACCATTTTCCCTGCTCACTTCCAGGCATGCCACTTGGAAGAACTTCCCGAGCTTTTCTGGACTCTTTTTCCCCAGAAGATGTTTTAGAAAATCTAGGGCATTTGCTGGTAGACCAGCCCAAGCTGTCCTGCTACAGGCGGGCAGCTCCCAGCAGTAGGCTCTCCCAGTGTCCTCCATGGCTGTACCCCACTAACCAAGGGCAGAAGGCCCCTCCTGCCCAGAGCTCAGCCTGTGGACTCACTGTCAGGAAAGAAAGTGGCTCAGCTCACGGGGGCTGCCCCAAGGAGGTGAGGGTCCTCCACCTTGCTCCGTGGACCTCGGCTTCCTCTCTGCTCTAGTCCAGCCTTGAAAAGAACCAGCACGGCCTCCAGGAACCCAGGTCTGAGCTATGGAGCAGCCAGGGCCTGCCCTGGCCATGCGCCCATGCTTAGCCTTCCCAAGGAGGCCAGGAAGGAGAGGTGCAGGCAGGGGCCGAAGTGGGGACTACCCTGACCTGAGACTTGGAACTTGACACATTTGGTGAATGTGGCTGAGGCCCCACAAGAACTTGTCACACAGATGACAGGCAGGTCACAAAGTCACCCCTGGTCTCAAAGGCCCAGGACTGGTACAGCCCGTGCCCTCAGATACAGGCCACAAAAACTGGTGGCAGTGGTAGGGCTGGCCTCCCTGACTCTGCAGCTGCTCACAACTGGACAGGGCAGTGACCTAAAGCCACTCAGAGAGGTCTTGTGACAAAGCCTACAGGCCATGGGGCTCAGGGCAGCGGGAGCAAAGGACTGCGTGCTGGGCCCTCTGCCTGAGCCCTGGGCGCCACCAAGAGCTCCCCTACGTCTGAGCCCCAGCTCCCCACACCAGCCATCAGAGGTCACCACCCCGAGGCGGGCAGGCACCTGGGCTCCACGGCTCCAAGGGACATCTCCCTTCAACGGACACATCCCTAAACATATACAGGGTGTGTTCTTTTCTCTTTTTTCTATACATTGGACTCTAAATCTGGGCCATCCCACCACCCGCATTAACTGCGTTAAGAGGAATTATAAAAAGAAATCAAATTTCCCATAGCATTTGAACGTCATTAAAATGCCAAACAATAAACTACCAGGCTGCAAATTAGATCAGTGGAAATATCAAACACATTGAGGTATAAAATCCATAATTGCATTTAGTGGCAGCCATCCCTGGAGAGGCCCTGCTAAAGATCATCACAGCCCCACATATGAGAAGCTATTGACAGAAGAATAAAAATCGACAGGCCAACCAAATAAACCGCACAGGCTTCATTAAATATTCAGCAACGGAAATTTGACTATCCTGGACCTCTCCCCTTGGTCCCATCCTGAGCCCTTCCCTGCCCAGCTGGGGGCTCAGCCCCTGGCCCGCCCCAGATACCGACAGCTTGTGCAGGCAGGACCAGAGGAGGGGTCAAGTGAGGGTGGTCAGAAGCGGGCTGAGGCTACAGCAATAATGGGGAGGCTCCACCAGGATTATTATTGTTGGGCAGGTGTTATTAGCTTTCACCCTGGAGTAGGTGTCCCTCCCCCACCCCGCCACCAAGTCTTTAATTAGGTCATTACAGGGGTAATTTCCAGGGAGGTTTTAACTCCTTAGGAGCTGAAGAGCCTCCAGCCTGAGCCACATGCCCAGCGGGGTTTAGGGCTTGGCCCTCCGGGTGGGTAAGAGTGGGGGACGGTCCCTGAATCCGGGGCAAGGCTTTGCTGGGGGCCCTCGGAGGATCGGGTTCACCTGCCCTCCCTCCCCCGCAACAGAGGAGCCTCCGTTGCCCAAACCTGGTGGGCCGGCCCCGGATTCTGTGGGACCCTCATCGGGCAAAGCGGGACCCCAGCCCCGCTGGGCTCCAGCCCACGGGGACCCTGCCCTCCGCAGGGCGGCTCCGGGCTCTGGCCCCCGCTCCGCCCAGCCGGCCCTTTGCTCTCCCCTAGCGCCCCTCCTGGTTCTCTCCTCTCCACTTCTCTTTTCCAACCACCTCTCCCTTCCCCTCCTCTCCTCCCGGCCTCCCCTAGTCCCTTCCTCTCCTCATTCCTTTCCTCTCCAAGGATCCTCCCCACTCTCCTTCCCCTCCCCTCCCCTCTCTCCTCCCCGGATCTCTCCCCTCCCCTCGCACCTAGGGGCCCCCTGCCATGTATAATGCATGCGGTGGAAGTACCCAATAGGATTAGGCACCTCCGCCCGTCTTTGCGGAGAGAAAGTTTATGTAAATGACTGATGACAGCGCTATTGTGTGAGGAATATCAATGGAGTAATTACAGTTACATCGGGCGCCCGCGCCGCCGGCCCGTGTTAATTTTTCACCGTCTCCCCCGGGAGAGATCGGAGCGCGCTCCGAAGAGCACAGCTAATAATGGGAGCTCGGAGCCGCCGCTGCGCCACGCGCCCTGAGGTCTTTCTGAGCAGACTGCTAAGCACTGGCTGTCTCCCCGGAGAGCCGAGAACAGAGATAAAATGATTAAAAACTGCCAAGCGGGCCTGGCAATCACTCGCTCCGCTGTCAGCCCCAGACAAGACAAATCTCTGCGATTTTTCTCTTCCCTCCTCTCCCTTTGTGAGCCCCTGAGCTGGGACGTGGGGGGCCGGGTGGGGTCAGGGTCACCTCCCTGGGGTGGCCGGGCTGCCGCTGGGGCAGTGGCAGCGGTGGGAGGGCCCTGGCCTCCGGGCCGGGGGTGGGTACTGGGAGCCCTGGAGGCTCAGCCACTCGCCCCATGGGCCCAGCGGCTGGCTCCGCTCGCTCCTCCCGGGATACTCGGTCAGGGCACACCTGTCAGGGCACACCTGTTGGGGGCCATGGGCTGGGGCACACCTGTGAGGACACACACCAGTTGGGGCACATCCACTGGAGTGCACCTGCCGTGACCCACCTGCCAGGGACACCAGCAGGGGCTCACCTGGGCTGGGGGCTCCTTGGGCTTCCAGGCACCTGCCCCCTGCCCCGGCACTGTGCCGTTTGACCCCTTTCCGTGTGTTTCCAGGCCCTGAGGCCCCAGCCTGGGCACCCTGATGAGGCTCTTTGACCATAGACCCAAAGTAGACCCCCGGGGAAGGGCCATGGAAGAGGAAGGGGGAGTGTCTGTCTCCGCCCAGGGTCTGGGTCTGACCTCTGGGGAGGGTGTCCGGGTAGCCACACCTTTGGGCTGGGGGCTAAGCCTGGGCCCAGCACATGAGAAGAGAGGAGGGAGAGAGGAGGGAGAGAGGAGGAGGAGGAGGAGGAGGAGGAGGAGGAAGGGGCCTGAGAAGAGCTGCCGACTATTCCCAGCTGGGAAGGGAGTGAGGAGGGCAACCGCCTGGGAAGGGAGTGAGGAGGGCAACCACCTGCCCGCTGCCGGCAGCCCCAGAGCACCATCCGTCATCACACCCCACCCTCCACCCTCCTGACCATGACAAAAGTGAGAGGAAATTCTTGCCAAAACCTGGGCTGGGCTCTTAGAGCTGTGGCCATGGACGTCACAGACCAGGAGGGGCCATCTGCTGCTCCACCCATCACACCCAACCCCGTGTCCAAACACACACAGACACACACACACACACACACACACGCAGTGCCCTCACTGACGTGTGTACGCCCTCCCCGTGTCCTGCCATATCAGCCCGCTGTGGCCAACACCCACACCTACACACGGCATCCCCCCATGTAACATGTGCACACACCACCCGCCATGGAATTACCCATGTCCCCCCCCCCCACACACACACGGAGACACACTCGTGGCAGCATGCCCTCCCACGCTGACACACACAGACACAGGCAGACAGGTACAAACATGCATGTGCACCCTGAAACCTGAGCTCAATGACACGGTGACGGGTAGGCACACTCTGTCACGGGCACAGAGGACGATGTGCAGGCACACAGCACGCCCAGGCGCACAGTAGCACGTGCAGGGACACACACACACACACACACACACACACACGCGTGCGCGCGGTGTCCCTCCCCACTGCCTGCCCGCCGTATGCACTGGCATTCAAATGTAGGAGAATAAGCCAGGGTCCCCAAGGAGGCTCAGAGCTTGCCTCTCCAGATGCTGCCTGTTCCAGAGCGCTGCGCCCACCGCCCGCCACCCGCCTGCCATCAGCTCAGCCGCAGGGAGCCAGGCAGGTACTGTGGCGATCAAACTGCTCGGGACAATTTACAGCAGCGATAACCCCTTGATAGATGACATGGCACTAAAGCTAAGCAGAGGCGGAGCTGACAGCCTCTGGCCAGGGATGGGGTGTCAAGACCAGGTGGTATCTACCCAGGCTGGGCCGGTCCCACCAACTGGCCCAAGGCTGTCTGGGGCTCTCCCAGACAGCACAGCTGGACAGAGAGCTGCCACCTCACAAGCTGCCGTGTGGGCACATACACAAAGAGCCTTGAAAACACACAGGGACGTATCACCATCACTGTCGGACTCACACAGATGAATGCCAGGTACATGCACACACAGACGTGGATGCCTGGTGCCTACTGACACGTGTCACCACATATTCACCGAGTCCCCCTCATGGAGCTCAGGTCTCTTGACACCCACGCAGATGCCCATGCCCATCTGTGCTTACAGCCATCTGCATTCAGGTGTGCACACCTGAACATGGCCTTACAGGGCCCCCTCCCTATGTCCACAGCTTCCTCTCGGGCCTCACCCTGCTCCCCCTGCAAACCACGCAGCCATCAGAGTGAATTTCCTCATTCAAATCTGACCATGACACTGCCCTCTTAGAATCCTTCCATGGCTTCCAGTGGCCCCCCGAGTAAAGGCCAGACTCCTAGCACGGCCTTTAACACCCTGTGTGATCTGACCTCTCCCTGTGCCCCCAGCACGGCCCACCTCCGGGCCCTGGCGCATGCTATTCTCCCTGCCCAAAAGCTGCTCCCCTCCCCCCTTTACCTGGATAATCCCTCTGCTCTCAGTGTAGACAGCTCTTCCTCCAGGAAGCCCTCCTCCACACCCCCTAGTCTGGGAGAGAAGCCCTGTCTCCAGGGTCTACAATGTCCCACTCTTCCTCCACCAGAGCCTTTACCAAGCTTCTCGTGCCCCGCACCCATTCCTGGGCCGAAGGAGTGAAATGCCTCCCACTGTCCACCACCGAAGGGCTGGCAGCCCACAGGGCAGGTGCTGGCTCAGACTGCCTGGGTTCAAATCAGGCCTTGGGCTCTCCTCCCCTCCTTTCAGGGGGAAGCAGCAACCCACCGCACCAAGCGGTACAGCCCCCAGGCCTGAGTCCAAACCACCCACTTCCCAGCTGGGTGACCTCAGAGCAGCCACTTAAAACCCTCTGAGCTCCAGTTTCCTCAGCTGTAACTTCAGAGACTTTTATTATCATTATTATTGTTATTACTGTTACTATTATTACTTTAAAAATAGCAGTTACCATTTCTTCATTTGCTGAAAATCCTGATTTGGGTTTTTAGATTGCCTAATTTATAGGTAAAGAAATGGCAGTTAAACGGCAGAAAGGAATGCAACCAAGATCAGGACCACCAGGCTCTGAAACACACACTTATTCTTTTGAAGCTCCAAGGTTTTGTTTTGTTTTGTTTTGTTTTTGCGGTCCGCGGGCCTCTCACTGTTGTGGCCTCTCCCGTTGCGGAGCACAGGCTCCGGACGCGCAGGCTCAGCGGCCATGGCTCACGGGCCCAGCCGCTCTGCAGCACGTGGGATCTTCCCGGACTGGGGCATGAACCCGTGTCCCCTGCATCGGCAGGCGGACTCTCAACCACTGCGCCACCAGGGAAGCCCCCTCCAAGGCTTTGATGGGGTCATGTCATCAGCAGTGTGTACAGAGTTATTAGTACGGTCGGGGCTTGCCAACCTCTCTGCCTCTGCCCAAAGCAGTCCCCTCAGCCTGGAGTGCCCTCACCCCAGCATCTCCTCTGATTGCAAGTGGGTTTTCAAAAACTTCTTGTGTCCACCTCCGCCTGTACCTGCTCCCAATCTCGCCAGTCCCAAGAGTCCACACACCCTCGTCTGTGTATGAGCCCCAGGATGTCGTGCCTGTTCCGCATGTGACATGACAGGCGTGGGCAATGAGTGAGCGGATGACAAGCAGTTGACTAAAAGGGGAGTGGAAGGGATGGGGGAGGGGCAGAGGCTGGAGTCAGACCTGGTTGTGATGCCACCGTGTGGTCTTGGGCAAGTTGCCCACCACTTCTGGGCCTCAGTCTCTTTACCTGTAAAATGGGAATAATAATCACACCTACCTCTCAGATGTGTCATTGGGCTTCATAGGGTACATATGATAAGCTTAGCCAGAGTCTTGCATGTAGCAGGTGCTAGACTTTGAACCAAATCAGCCAAACTGCACTCACTAATCTGAGGGGAGGACAGCCAGGGACAGAGCAGGAAGGGAAGGGGAGGGAGGGGATCCTGTGCTTCACCAAGAAGGCCACGGCCTTCCACGCCTCCAGGCCTTGGCCCTCACCATTCACTGGGCCTGGAAAGCCTCCCTCCTGCCTCTCCCAGCTCTGTCCAAATGTCCCCTGCTTAGTAAAGGCTTTCCCATCTCTCCAGGTAGCATTCCTCCAGGTGCCCCATCCCTAAGGACCCTCCCCTTACCACAGCCCTCCACTCACAGGATCATCCTCAGCATCCCTGCCTTTCCCTGCCTGGCTCTGTCCCCTGTGAGGCTGGAGCTCCAGCAAGGTCTGGACCAGTTGAGTCACCTCTGTTCCCTGTGCAGGGGTGGGGGTGGGAGCAGAGATGGGGGCTGGCCCCGAGGAGGTGGGAGGGAGGGGAGAAAAGGAGCTAAGTCAGTCTCTGGAGGGCTCAGAGGGGGTAGACTGGCCTTCCTGTGGTTTGTTTTGTTAGAATTCTTACTAATAACAAAAATAAAATGACCACCACAACAACAGCTGTAAGGAAAGATTTCTCTTCTTTGCTCTATTTTTTTTTTTTTTTTTTTGAGTGATGAGCTTTGTGCTGAGCACTTCACATCCTCTTACGGTTAATCTTTCCAACAACCTGGAGAGGAGGAAAAGTTGCACCCATTTTATAGGTAAGGAAACTGAGATTCAGAAAGGTCAAAGGACTCATCCAAGACAGCACTGTCATGGCATTAGGGAGGGCCTGGAGCCTGGCCCTCTGGGGTGCTAATTAAAGGGGCTGCTGTAGTAGGTGGACAACTGAAAAATGTCATGGGAACAGTCCCTGAGCACCTACTATGTGCCAGGCCTTCTCCTGGCATCTGTACTTGTCTTCCCTTGGTTGGACCCCACTCCACTCAGTTCCCCAGGGCCTGTCTGGCTGGGTCTCCTCCATGCTGTCTGCCCCCTGGATCATGAACTCCCCAAGGACAAGGCTTGCATCTGTCTTGCTCCCCAGGCCTTCCCAGTGCCCACGCGGGCCTGGCATGGAAGGGGCTCCACTTATGATTCTGGAATGCCATCTGTGAAGACTGGACCATCCAGGCCTCTTGACAGAGTCTGGTCACCACTGGGCAAGGAGGCTTTCCTGGTCTTGTGGTCCACCACGGAGCTTTCTGGATGCCCCCTCACAGCCTGTCCTGCCAGAGTCAGCTGCTTCTCCCCTGAGTTCCCCTGCGCTCCCCATCCCCAGGCACACCGGGCTGTGATGATCCTGCTCACCTTGGGTTCATGGTGTCAGCCCAGCCCTGCCTGGAGCAGGGGTCCTTCCAGTTGGATGCAGGGGGTGGGCTGGGCTTCCTTCTACTCTCCTCCTCTTCCCCAAATACTCACTGAGCATTTGCTTTCCTGGGATATCACAAACAGGAGCCACAGGGGGATCAGACATCTCAGAGGCCAAACGGTGGAGAGATTGAGCTAAGCTGTGTGGCTTTGGACAGCTGACTTCCCCTTTCTGTGCCTCAGTTTCCACATCTCTGAAATGGGAATAGTAACAGACCCTGCCTCATAGACTTGTATGGGTTTAATGAAATAATTCAACTCCTTAACTCAGTGCCTATGCAGTGTAAAGAAATAAAACCTAAAGCCCTTCACCTCTATCACGCTGCTCTGATTGTGTGCAAAGAGAACCACACTGGGAGCAGACCGCCCTCTAGGAAGAGGGGAAAGGGAAGGGCTCTGCCTACTTCCTGTCTCCTGGAGGGCACAACCTACACCCTGGGGTTCCAGGGAGAGGGGAAGAACCCTGGCCCAGCCAGAGCCCCTAGGATGGGTCAGGTGTCCTCCCAGTCCTCCTCCAGATCCACACTTGCTGCCATCCCACCACCATTTAGAGTCACCCACTGATGCCACTCCACACCAGGCAACAGGCCAGGCCGCAGGGAGGCTGCATGCATCGAGATGACAGACAACCACAGCTCATTCACTCACTTGGTAGACAGACACGGAGCACCTCTCCAGTACCAGGCCCTGTGCCAGGCTTGGGGGTACCTGGGGCAGAGGTTCTCAGACCCCAGTGTGCACAGGCAACCCCAGGGACCAGCTGGCAACGCAGAGTCACAGGCTTCACCCTGAGAGTTGGAGTAGGAATCTGCATGTTTAACAAGCACTGCAAGACAGACCCAAGCTCCCCTCCAAGGGGAGTGGGGTGGGATGGAGAGAGCCAGGGAGACTCTGTGACACTGGTGACTCCTGTGCTAGGCCTTCAGAGGACTTCTCCAGAAGAAGATAGGATGATAGAGGCCAGGGACACATCCTGCAACAACCGGTACAGCCTGAGTAAGACCTAGATGTGGACAAGTGTCTGAGATGTGTGGGAACAGCAGGTGAGCTGGTGGCTGAGGTCAGAGAATGAGAGAAGAGGCAGGGCCTGACTGAGGAAGGCTTTGAAAGCCAAGCTGAGAGCCAGCAGGAAGAAGCCCTCTGAGAACAAGCCTCGGGCCAACGGTAGAGAAGGAGGTCTCCTTAATTCCCATAGGCCTGGTTCTAGCTTGAGCCCTCCCAGGCCTCAATTCCAAGAGCCCAGAGCCTGAGACTTGGGGACTGGGACTAGCTACATAATTTGCAAAGCCCAGCGCAAAATGAAAACCCAGGGCACTTGTTCAAAACATATGAAGAATTTCAAGAGGGCGACAGCAGAGCATTAAACCGAGTGCAAAGCCTTCCTAAGTGGAGGACCTGGTTAACTTGCCCACGAAGCTGGACCTGGCCAGGACCCAGCCAAGTGGCTCATCCTTGCTGTGTCCAGCCCAGAGTGCTCAGAACCTGGGGGTTCCAGTCACCCCAGCTCCAAGCCCCAGGCCCCTCTGACTCTCCCTTTGCCCACCCCCGCTCGGCCCTCAGAGCTGCCTCCTCAAGTTGGCTTGAACCTGTCCCCGCTCTAGTCCCCTCCACTGCCCTCGCCTCCCAGGTGGCAGCAGCCTCCCCCTGCCTGTCTCCAGTCTCCAATCCTGTGCACACGCTGCCAGTGTCATCTCCATAAAGTGCCTCTCCAATCCTGTCACTCCCCTGTCCAATAACCTTCAATGGCTCCCTCCTGCCCACAGGATAAAATCCAAACCCTGTTGCATAGCTACTGGTCCCCGCCCCACTCTGCAGCCCCAAGTCCCAGCAGCCCCCGGGAAGTCCCTCTAGTCAGACTCACTGTCTCAGCCCACTTTTCTCGGCCCACCAATTTAACCCCTAATATTCCTGCTACCAGTGCCCCCGCCTGGAATGCCCTCTCCAAATCCTCCTTGGCACCAGCCTCACACCTCACAGGCACCTGCCCAGGGTAACGCTGTACACAGACCCTTGCTGTCTTGCATGATTAACCAGACCCCTGCTCATTTCCCTTCTCGATAACAAAAACAGCTCACATCTACCAGGACGGCTCTTCGCATGCATCATCTCATTTAATACAACAACCGTAGAAGCTAGGCTTTTTGATTATCCCTGGTTTAGCAACAAGAGAACAGGCTCAGAGAAGCTGAGGAACTCAGCTAGAGTTCACAGCTAAAAGAAGGGTCACACAGCTAGAAAAAGGCTGAGCCTGGAATCCAGCCGAGTCAGTCTAGCCACGAGCTAGTCCCCTGTACTTTCTTCCAATACTAACTGAGCACCTACGACGTGCCATGCCCTGTTCTAGCCGAGGCATGGTGCACGCAATGAACTCTGGCAAAGAGACTGCCTGACACATATATCCATAGCCAGATGCCTGTTCAGACCCAACACAAAGGACTATGGGAGCATCAGTAACAATATCAGCAAGAGCCACACACATAACCTGAGGACGTTTCACCTGCTTTTGCCTTTAAAATCTCATCATTACCCTAAGGCAGGTGCTTGGTCCTCAATAGACTTTGAGGGAACTGAGGCACAGACAGGGAAAGCACCTAACCCAACGTCACACAGCCAGTAAGTGGCAGAGCCTAGATCAAACTCTGAACCCTGAAGCTCCAAAGCACTGGCATCTTTTCTCTGTCTACTTGGCTAAGAATCTGGTTAAGTTCTCGGCCTCCCAAGGAATCAGTTCTGGGGTCACAAAATCAGAGAAGAGGCCAACATTTCCAGGCACAGGGACTGTGCTGACATGATTTCTGCTTACCTCTGCCCCCACCCCCAGGACACCCATTGAGCCCAGGAGCTCTCTGAGGGCAGGGTAGGTCTGCCCCATCCTGGCCCAGCTTAGCCAGGACCTGGCTGAGCAACTAAAAGGCCCCTAGCTGGGTTCCTGGTAACTAGCTGCCCAGGTGCACCGTCTCTTACCTAATACCCCTCCTGACTTCCTGCCACTGAGCAGTCACCAAACACGGCATGTGGTTGATTCCGTGACACTCCCTGTGCCCCAGGGCAAGATGTTTCCTTTTATAAGTTATTATTATTATTATTACTATCATTACGGTTATTTTAGTTTAAATCTTTGATGTTCGGGGAGGTGTTTCTCTGCAGAAGCAGAGCATGTCTGTGGGAGGATGGCACCTCAATGACTGGCTTGAACTGTTGCCACGTGGGACGGCTGGACCAGTGGGCGGCCTGCTCCATCCTCCTCCAGGGGTCTGTGCTGCTCACTAATCAGGCTGACATCCCACAGGGAGGCTGCCGCCCTGCCCGCCCCTCCGGCTCCAGGCCTGCCGACTGGAACCAGACCTGGAGGGGTGGGCGGGCAGGGACAAGTGGGAGGGGGCCGGGCCCTCACCGCAGGCCCCTTTGCAGTTCAAAGTGACAGGCTCAGGCGGCTGTCCCCTTCAAAGGGCAGACAGAGCCTGCCCAGAGCTGCTGTACCGGCAGCCCAAGCCCAGAAGGCAGGACAGGAGTAAAGGCAGCCCTGGGAGAGCTGGCAGGGATCCCATCCATGGGCTGGGCCTGCTCCCGTGTCCCCCTGCCTAGAGCGGGAGGGCACACCCTGGCCGGCTGTATCTTGCAGTGTGACACAGGGAAAAGCACCTTCCCTCTGGGAACCGCCCTGCTGTCACTGTGTATTTGCAAAGCACTCAGAAGGCACTCGGGGACGGTCATGCATGATGCTGACAATGCTGACGATGAAGACGGTGAGTCAGAGTCTCTCTGAGAAACACTGCCTCAAAGCCGGCACACCAGAGAGTGATTCTCATCAGCTGCTCACTAGCTGTGTGACCCAGGGCAGGTCACTTAAGTTCTCTGTGCCCTGGTTTCCCCATCTGCAAGGGGAGGCTAGGATGGGATGATGCCATGCCCTCTCAGCATGAGGCAGGTCACAGACATGCTTCTCCCATGATGGCCAAAATATGCCCCACCTACTGCCAGGACAGTTGTTCAGCCCAAGTGAGACCCACCAAGAAGGTTGGTCCCAGTGCTCCCCCCAGCCCGGGCCCCTCAGGGCTGAGGAGCAGTCAAGTCTTGGCACCTACAGATGCTGGCTACATGCTGGTGCAGCTCCCCACTGGCTATGTGACCCTGGGTATGTGGTTTCACCTCTCTGAGCCCCAGTTCTGTCACCTGGAAATCTGGGTAAACAATAGAGCTTTTAAGAATTCTCACTAAGATCTGGGGTGCCAAGGGCTTAGCCCTGAGCCTAGACATAACATATGGCCAGGATAGATGGTAGCTCTTATTGCTACCTGAAGCTGCGTGACCTTGGGGAAAATTGTTGCACCTCTCAGGTCAAGGTTGTGAAATGGGAAATGATGATAAGAATACCTGCCACAGGGCAGTGAGAAGAGTCAATGAGCTGATCCCCCTGAAACCTTTACCACAGGCAGCATGCTCTGAACACTGGCCTTTGATTATGAAGCATCCATTCAACAAATAACATTTAGCCTGGTGCCAGGCCACCACCAGGGCACAGAATGCAGCAAGGGGCCAGAATCTGCCTCCCAAAGGATTGCTGAAAGTTTTCTCCTGACAGAATGTCTGGGCTCCAATCCCAGTTCCACTTGCTAGCTGTGTGACCTTGGGCAAGTTACTCAACTCCTCGGTGCCTCTTGCCTTATCTGAAAATGAAAATAATAACAGCACCCCTGTCATATCTCTGGAAAGAATGTGAGGGGCTTAAAACAGCACCTGACGAACCACAGCCCCTCAACAAGCATCAGCTGTGATTATTACTGTTGCTGCTGCTATTGTGTGCTGTCTGGGCTGGGCCTGCCCATCAGCAAGCCCCCTGCAGCCAGGCCCCCTTCTGCAGCTCACAAACTTGGGAAGTGTTAGCTCCTGAGAGGAGCTCCGAGTACCCTGCAGAACAGATGCTTCTGTGGGCTTCCTCCCTGGTCTGTTTCCCCAGCAGCTGGAACACTTAGGAAAAAAAGCTCCCAGCCTGCTGGGCTTGTCAAAGCAGGGCCAGATTTACTAGAACCAGGCTTGGACGGTAATTTTGCGGTCATAACAACTATTTTCTTTACATGCTGCTATAGAAAGGGGAACCCCCGGCTTTAGAAAAAAAAAAAAAAAAAACCTAATTGAAGACACCATCGAGCGTAAATATGCTGGAGTTTTTAATAAAAACATGATGGAAGAAAACATTCAAAGCTCAATAATCAGAAGCAATTTGCGTTGTGAGGGGAGATGTGTCATTCCCCCCCCCACCCTTGGCTGTGCTCAGCGCGGGACTGGCTCTGGGGCTGGCAACTTTAGACCTATGGCAAAAATAATGAACAGCAGTGAGGCTCGGAGATAGCCTGAAAAATATCCTGGAAAAGAAAAACATATGCCAAAGAGTGTGGTGCAAAAGTCATATTTCATGCCTGACTTTAGAGAATGTTAATAAGGATTAGAACCATACTCCAACAGAACAACTATCAGTCAAGGCGGGTAATTAATTTTGCTTCAGATCTCTGCTTGGGAAAATGAAAGCGGTAAGTGTTACTTCACAGCATAGAGATCCCACCGCACTAGAACAACTCAAAGAACTTCCAAAGCTGTGTCCTGATCCCAGCTGAAAGAAACCTGGCTGTCGCTGACAGTCTCTCCTGATCTGTTGCGGTGTAGATTTGGGGATCTTTTCCGAATTGTAACAATATCAAACTCTTTTTTAATTTCAGGATTGGTTAATAAATATGATTAAGATAACACGTCCCAAACCACATGTCCTCTGTTCGGCCTCCAACATGTGGAGGACAGATGTGTCTTCCGTGCACAGATGACCCAGTCGGCTGCTCCCCCAAGGCAGGGACCCTTGGAGACGGAGCCCTGAGAGGTCCTGGCAGCCCAGTGGCCCTCTGTGGCCCTGGCCAGGCTGCTGGCCTCCCTATGACCTGCTGTAGAGAAGAAGGGCCAAGCCCAGGGGGTCTGGGAGTCTGACACTAAGAGGATGGAGAGGTGGTGGGATGGGGCGCTGTGCTCACCTGGCTCTTGTCCCTCAGCGTCCCAATTGAGAAGATAAAATTCCCAAACCCACATGCTATACAGAAAGCTCGCAGAATCATTTCATCATGGAGGCCTGTTACCCCGCTCAAGAACCAGAATCAGAGGACCTTCCCCTCTCAGTGACCTCAGCCCAGGGGGACAGACTAGGTCACTGATAAAGTCAGAGTCTGGAAGAGGGTTCTAGAAAGAATTGTGGAGTTGCCACATAGACTCCTAACCTGGCAGAGGGCAGATTGAGGTTCCTGCTTCTGTTCTGCTACAACTAGGATTTTGGGCAAGTCCTGGCTACACCTGGGCCTCACTTTTCCCATTTCTACAAGGATCTTGAAGAGGCCTTCAGCTGGGACATTCTAAACCAGCCCAAGGTCCTGGTGGTGGGTGTGGCCCTGGTCCTCCGAGGTCCCTGCAGGACAAGGAGAAAGCCAGGTCCTGGAGACCAGGGCAGGGAAGCCGGGGCATACTGCTATACACAGCAGGACTCCAGCTCTGGGGGTGGGAGGCAGCAGGCTCAGAGCCAAGGCTGGTGTGGGTAAGCACCTCTCCCACCCCAACCAAACAGGGCCCTGTCCCCAGAGCAAGGGTCTGGGCCAAGGTGGGAGTGAGCCTCTGTCTTAGCTTTCCCTTGGAGCTAGGAGGGAGGAAGGAGTTAGCCCAGGCCAGGCAGAAGGGCTAAGGGTGCAGAGAGAGGAAGGGCATTCTACCTTAGTGGTAGAATGAATGAATGAGTGAATGAATGTCAGAGAGAGAAGAGGGCTTCCCAAACCCATCATAGCAGGCAGGCAGAAGATGGCACCTCCTGGAGAGGAAAAAGGCTACTAATGGTCCCTTGGGGAGGGGCACTATGACCTGGGTGAGCCCCAGCTGCTGCAGGGCAGGGGTGGGGTAAATTCTGGCCTCCTGGCAGAGGCGGGAGGGTCTCCTTTCAAGATCACTCCGTTCTCCGAGGCTACTCAGGAGGTCAGGCTCCACCTGAGCTGGATGGGGTCAGGACTGCCTGGTGGAAGAACTCTGTCACTGGCCGCCTGGCCTTCTTTCAGCTGGGGCCCACTGGCCATTGACTGCTGCGTTTCTGGCCCCCTATTACCGCTCAGGCCTTGGCCTCCCTGTAAGACCCCAGGCCTCTCCCCTGCCGAGGAGCCCAGGCTAGCGGGCAGACGCTGCGAGCCCAAGGCTGGCCCGGCCCGGTTGATATGAACCATCTGCGTTGTCTTAGGCCGCCCCTCTGCCCACTGTCCCTCTGAACTCGGCCGGTTCCCGCGGGCCTTTTGATGCCTCGCAGGGTCACAGACCCCCGCACACAAATCACCGCCGCGGGGCTGGGGGTGGGGCGGAGGCGCTGAAACCTAATCCGCAAAGTTTGCTCTGCTGCCGCCGGCTCGCTCCTTCCCTCCTTCACTCGACCGCCAACCCCCCTTTCCAAACAAGGCTTATTTTTCTTGCCAAAAAAAAAAGTTGGTATCAAGTGTTTGGAGGGAGAAAGTCTCTCCCCCGCCTGCCCCCGGCCTGGAAGGAAGGGCCAGAGATGCTGGCTGAGCCCGGGACTGCGGAGGGGGCTCCGGGAGAGCACGGGCGGGAGGTGAGCTCCGGGTTCCCAGGTCCGTTGGTCCCCTTCCCAGCTCCGGCGGGTCTCCATGCCCTGCTTAAGAGCCTCAGACCCTACTGTTTTTGACCCTGCCCTGTTCCCCTGGCTGTCCCCTGCCCAGACGGGGCTCCCTCCTTGGGGCTCTCTGTCCCAGAGTGGCCAGAGAGGGAAGCATCACTTCCTGCCCCTTCTCCCTTCCCATAAAATAGCCCTTGCCTGTCGCTTTTACGAGGTAACACCCTGCTCTCAGCCCGATCCTCCCCACGCCCGGAGCCTGGGCTCGAGAGGGAGGAGACTGCGTGCAGTCAGGCATCTCCGGAGCGCTCCCAGGGCGCACTGGGGTCCCCGGGAGGCTGCCCCGGAGCATAGCCTAAGAGCTTTAAAAGGAGGCCAAGGAGTCGGGTGTATTAAAGACAAATTCCTACGAAGTCCCCCCTCCAGCTCCGTGGACTCTGGGGCTTTGGGTGTGAGATCCTAGAAGCCGGGCGGGAGGTCGCCGGCCTGGTCCTCTGGAGGGGGTAGCGGAGCCCTGGGGGTGCGCGGGTTTCATTTGCTGGGTGTTGGTTTTGCTTTTGGTTTTTTCAGCCTGTGCAGCGACCCGGAGTCGTGCGCGGCGGCTTCTCGACACCCGCGTCTTCCCACGGTGCCCGGAGGCGAGTGCCAGCAACAAAGGTGCGCGCCTGCGGCGCCCGCTGTGGGACTGGAGTTCTAGTTGTCGGAGCTGGCAGCCAGGGCTCGGGCAGGGAGGCGACGTTGAGGGCCTGGTTGGTGGACCTGCCTGGATCTGGGCGGCCCGAGCGCCGCAGAAAAGATCTGCACACTGTGGGACAGGGGTGGCGGTGGCGGCGGCGGCGGTGGCGAGAATAGAGGCGCCACTGGCCCAGCAGAGAAGCAGGTTTCTGCAGGGGTTGAACAAAGGAATTCGCCCTCGAAGAAAGGGGCCCAGCGAGCGGCCGGGAATGGTCAACTCGCAGGAGTACCAGCATGGCGACAGCAGTCCCAGGGATCCAACGAAATCCGCCCCGCGGAGGAGCCCAGCCTGGCATCTCCATTCGACCTCTCCCTGCTTCTCAGTCCTGCTTTACTGGGGATGGTGGGTGTGCACTACCCAGTGCCACTTTTCCTGGGAAAAGGGGTCAGATGGGGCCTGTGCCCTCCGTCAGCGGAGGCAAAAAATCCCACCAACCTGTATCCTCTGTATCCTGAGTCCTCTGCCCCATTTTCCAGAAGCTGACAATTGAGGCTCCCCCAAAGCAATCCCTTCCCCCACCTTTGGTGCAATGCCTGGCGGGCCCGGGAAACCCAAGCGCGATGGGAAATGAAAGGCACGGGGCGGGGTGGGGGGGGCCCAGGGTTAGAGCCCCCCTCCTCCCTGCGCCCTCGGAAGGGGTGGAGGGGACACGGTTGTAAGGTGCTCGGCTTCTTTTCTCTGCTTGACATGAATAAGGGGATTAGGACGGCAAGTTTCCGTCGTTCACTCCGTCGGACAAAGGGCCCCGCGGTTTGAGCGGCGCAGCCTCTGATTAAACGACAGAGCCCTGTCACTCAGCACCATCCTAGGTACTTGTGTTCGTGACATAATCTTATTAGAAGATAAAACCGGCGAAATCCTTTTCATAATGAAAAGTTACATTTAATGGCTGGACTCGCCCCCCACTCCCTCCCCGGACCCTGCTCGCCTCCCCCCGTTGCTGTTGGATATGGCTCGCCTGTAATTGGCATTTAAAGCACCAAGTCCGGGAGAAAAACGGGGTTTAGGGTTTTTGTAATCCCCCTAAACTGTCTTTGTTCGAAATCTCCACAGATACAAGTCTGTTAAGAGTAAATATTTGTGGATTGATACAACCCCATTTCCCCCCTGCAAACCGAATCTGAAAAAAAATCCGCCCTCCCGCCGTGGTGCGGCGGGGGCGCCGGAGGGAGGGGGCTGGGTCGGCCCCAGTGTCCGCGCCGGGAACTCGGCTCTCCGGGCGCCTCGCCGCCTCCAGGAGCTGAGGGACTTTGCACATTTCTCAGGCGGGAAAAAGGTCTTAGACTCTTTTTTTCAATTTTCTATTCCCTCGATAAACAAACCTCCCGATCTCGCCGCTTTGGGGCCTGCCCGAGGGGGTCGATCGCAGGGCTTGGGGAGGGGCGAGGGCTTTGCTCAATTCCGAATGAAAATGCGAACTCTCTCCGCCAGCCTAGCTCCCTTCCAGAGGGTTTAAGTGGCTCGGAGGCAACTCCTGGGCCGCGGGAGGCCCCGCCCTGCAGAGCTCCCTGAGTCCAGCCCAGGAGAACACCCGCAGCCGCCAAGGGCCCCCGCAACGACAAAGAGCCCGAAGGCTGCCGCGGGGGCCCCGGGCTCCTGGCTCCAGCCCAGCCCGTCCCGGGATCGGATTCCTTCATAAATCAGCGGCTGGGTGAAAGGGCTGCGCTTTAGAAAGGGCAGGACCGTGTGCGCGTATTAGAGCTCCTGGTTCCCAAATCCGGGCTAAACCCCTGGTGACACCGAAATTCATCAACCGCCGCTGGCGCCCGCGGCTCGGCCAAGGAGCCCGGGAGCCAAGGAGCCTGTGCACGGCGCTGCCCCACTCGGGGGTAAAGGAGAACGAAGAGCAGGAACCCTCCGAGAGGTGGGCCTGGAGGAGAACGCGGGTGGAGACCGCTGAGAGCCCTCCCGCCCGCGCGCCAGAGGGAGGACGCTGAAGGAAGCTCCCCGCCCGGAGAAAGGCAGTTATTCTGACCTTTCTCCTTCTCTGGCAAGGACTGGCCTTACTGGGGGCGTTCCGGCGGGAAAAGGGCAGTGACCCACCCACCCCCACCCCCTGCACACACACCCCCACCCACCTTCCACGCTCCAGGGAGAATCACGACTGTCCAAAGTGGGAATCTGGGGCTTCCGGAAGATCAGGAGTGAGGCGGGTGGCTCCCATCCGCTTTGGGAGTTAGACCCGCTGGGGGGGAGAATCTGCTACAGGAGTAACTTCGGATCTGAGGGAAGTGACTTAACTCCCTCAGCCTGGGTTTGCTCACCTATACATGGAGCTAGAGCAAAAAAGGTCAGTGCACATCCAGGCACTGGAGAAACACCCATTCCTTTCCTTCTAGCTGCACTGCTGTGGCCTGCCCCTCTGGGGTTGGTGAGGCTCTGCTCTGCCAGTTCACATCTACACCGGCCACGCTCAAGAATCTGTTGGGGAAAATTGGGGACTTACGTGCCTCAGGAGTAACGGGGGCCCATCCACAGGATGCTGACTGCCTCCCTCCAAGGACCAGTTTCTGACAGCCAGACCGGCCCCATTCCTTTTGCAAGGAAAAAATTCAAAAACACCAGCCCAGACCCGGATGAGGAGCAAGAGGGTGGGCAAGGCTGCTCCAGGAGGCCTGTTTAGGAGGCTACACTCTCTGGGCCTCCCACTCAGGGCAGACAATGCATTCCTGCCAGGCAGGGAGCCTCCGGCTTACTTCCCAGGCAGGCAGGAAGGAAACATACATTGACTGAATGCCGAACGAAGCCTGGCATCTTTGGGTTTGTTTCACTTTCCTCTGAGCAACCCTGTGAGATTTGAATTATCACCCCTATTACACAGAGAAAGAAACTGAAGCTTGGGAAGAGGCACCAGCTTTCCTAAGTGTCCTTGGCCTGTTTCACTGGGAGCCAGAGACATTTTCGATCCAGATCTGTAACTGCAATCTTGCTGTTTCCTTTGAGAAAGTGTGCCCCACTCAGAGGGCCCTCCTTTTAGAGGAGGTGGCCCCAGAGCACCGTGGTCCTCTCCATCTCCACAGGCTTGGGCAACTCCAGGCCTGGGCGGGTGCCCACACCCAGGCAGCCCAGCAACTATGGCAATTCAGGAGTCACATGACGACAGTCACTGAGTCCTGGAGGACAGCAGGAGGCGGGAGGGGGGGGAATGGCAGTCACACCCAGCTCATCTGGACAGTGCTGCCCTTCCGCTCTCCCCATCATCGCTGCTGCAGCACCAGCAGAGGCACCTGGGGGTGGGGAGGCACCCCTGGCAGCACAGTGTTCCAGCATGCTCACTCAGCTTCCTGCACCTAGCCAGCTGCTCGGTGGTCTCCTGACTCCTGTCGGCCCTGATGGGCGCCTCTGTTGCTCTGGGCAGCCTTCAGGACCCTCCCCGCTGGCAACCAGCTCACAGTTCCCGAGGAAACCTCTTACAGCACGGCCGGCTAGGAAGCAGCAAACATCTTTGTTTCTTCTGGAACCAGATTCCAGGAACCGGGTTTTTCACCCCAGTTCACCAAGTGCCAGGCCAGCCAGGTGCTCCGCCATCAGCCGGCACACTTGGTCCAGGTCTGGGCCTGGCTCCCAGTTGTGACAAAGCCCCTCCCCCCAGACCCCTATACTCCCCCACCTCCCTTCAGGGCTCCAGGGTCCACCAGGCAGGTCCAGCAGCTGCCAGTCAAGAAGCTGAACAGAAATGGATACAATATTGCCCCAGGAATAACAAAGGAAGGGCCCACACAGAAATTTATTTGTACTGATCAGGCCAGGGAAAGGTAAAGGGCAGCGAAGAAGAGCTGTCAGCCAGGCCTGAAACTCAAGAAAGTTGCCATTCGGAGCACAGTGGCCCCTTATACCCCTCCACTGCCAACACTGCAGTAGTTAAAGCAAACACAGGCCCTTCACTGCCCTGTCAGTTACACCTTCCCCCCAAAATTACACAAACTTTGAAAGATTTTTCTGAGAGAAGATGGATGCTTCAGGCGACTTGAGGTCAAGGCTAGGCTGTTTAAAGTACATTATTAACAAATAAACATTTACTGCACACACAAAAAAAAAAAGAGAGAAAAAAAAAAGAGAAAAACTCTACAGGCCACCGGGGAACCAAATCATGTTGCTTTTGGCTTCAAATGACAGGAGACATTTATGACATGAATGGAGAACACCAGCCGGTTGATGAAATGGCAAACGTCTGCCACTTTGCTTCCTCTGCCTTCGTGAATCAACTTTTTCAAATATGGTTTTCAGCCTTGCCTTCCCCTCAATACCACTGCCTCCCCACTTCTGACTGCAGTGGCAATAAATATATATAATTTTGGTTTTGCTCTCTGCTGCCATCAGCACAGAATCTGGGGGTTGGAGAGGGCTGGGTCAGCCAGAGAGCCAAGGGCCTTGGGTCCTCCTGCACCCTCAACTGACTGACAGCTCACAGGAACTCCTTGGATGAGTGGACCATCCCTCTCTTCTTCCCTCCCCTGAAGCTGGGGCCTGACTGTGGTGTCCAACAAATTGGAAGTTATAACTCACGTCATTGAGAGTATCCTCCATCTCTCCGCCTAACTAATGCCAAAGTAGGACTGGGTGGTTATGAGTGTGTGTGTGTGTGTGTGTGTGTGTTTTCCCTTTTCTGTTTTAAAAACCTCACAGCTGCAGGGTAGAGGAAGTTCCGTGGGGAAGCACTGCCAGCTTTCATGGACCAAAAATACCTCCTTGGGCTGCAGGAGCCTTCTGACTGCCCAGGCTGGTGTCTCTCACCTGAAAAACATACAAATCCTTGGATCTCTCCCTCACACACCCCCTCTTCTGACTCTCCCCTGCAGCCTCGGAGATGTCGATTGAGCTTTATTTTCTGTCATTTGAGTCACAAAAACAAATGAGCATGAACAGTTTTCCAAATATTAAATTATACTATTGTGTGCTTTTCCAAGTTATATGCAGACCAGGGAGATTCCAATTGTTCCCCAGTGGAAAGATCTTCGCTTTAGTCCAACCTCCACCCCCCAAGGAGAAACAGGTCAGCACACCAGGCCCACCCTGCTGCCTGCCTTTCCTGCAAATGCACAGTGGGCATTTGTTTTCACTCATGTAATCAGAAGCTTTTCTGCCTCTCTAGAAGTGCAGGAGAGGATACTGGATCCCATGAAGTGTGAAACATTTAATGAAACCTCCCCACCCCCACCCAGGTACCTTGTGTAATCCTCACAACCACCCTGAGAAATTATATCATCACCCCCACTTTGCTGATGGAGAACATGGGGCTCAGAGATGGGCAGCCACTTGGCTAAGTTCACACAGCTACTGAGTGCTGGGGCTGGGAGGTGAACCCAGGTCTGTCTCACACTGTCCCACTCAGGAAAAGGGAATGGTTTTCTCAGGGTATCCCTCATCTTCCCTGCACGGAGGCTTATGGCAAGCCTAGCATGCCAGCTGCCCCTCTCTTTGGCATGGAACCCATGGGCAGTTTGGTGTGTGGCCTTGGAGACAAGGCATTCCTTGCCACGCTGATGGTGATAAACTAACAACAATAATTTCCAGAGTATTAACAACATGCCAGGCAAGATGCCAGGTCCTTTGGGGCATGTTATCTCCAATCCTTATAAGAATACTTTCCCCCGGGGTGGCTACATCCCCCATTTTACAGAAGAGGCTCAGGTAGGTGTCAAGGCTCTGTGGTCCTAAGCCTGGCTCCAATGGACAGACAGGAGGGAGCTGAGGGTCACCAATCACATACCCCAGAGGAGATCCTCACAGCCTGCTTTCCCCACTCGAGAAAAACCCAGCAAACAAATTAGGCTATACCAGCCCAGAGCCTAGGGAATACAGGGTGAGCCGGGAGTCAGCTGTGAATAATGCCTCTGTTCAGCAGCGGAGAACTGCAGCCTCAGGAAGGCCTTTGGTTACCCTTCAGCCTACAGCCAAGGTACTGGGGTTAAATGCAGAGGTGCCCTCCCAGGAGCCAGAGGGTCCCCAGACTTGGGCTGGCAGAGTGAGCCTTTCAGCCCTTAGATCTCCAGGACGAGCACTACGGAGGCCTTTTAACAAGGGAAAGCGCTGGCTCTTCCTTCCAAGGACATCCACTTCCAGGACAGGCCCTCTGGCCCAGGCTGTGGGCAGGGGTGTCTGCAGCTCTGAATTGGTCTGATGGGGGCCATGCCAGCTGGGGTACCCACTGGTGGAGGGGATGCTGCTGGTAACTGGCACCCTACAGCAGGGCCTAAGGGAGGTCTCCCAAACTGGGAGAAGCAGCAGCCAGAAAAGACTGGGGCCTGACTATGCTCTACCCGAGCGCCACACCCGCTGCTCCGAGGAGAGGTGAGCCTCCCAGGAAGGCCTTTCCCGGTGTAAACACTTCCCAGGAAAGGAATGTGCTGGGAAGAGCGGGGTTGGGCCACTGGAGCCGCAGCCAGCTGGGGTAAATTTAAAAGAAAAAAAAAAAAAAATCACCCCAGGACTCAGACGGCTTTTTGTGAAACTCAATCAAAGCTTCGCTGCCCCACTCCTGCTGCAGTGGGCGCATCCTACCTGGGCAGGCGAGGCCCAGGGGACTGGCGCGGGCTCAGCGGCGGAGAGGCGAGGCCGCCCGGGAAGGCCCGGTGGCAGAAGCGCGCCGCCAGCCCGGGACGCCGAGGTAGGCGCAGGGCGCACGCAGGCTCCGGCTCGCACACCGACGAGGCTCAGGTCGTCAGATCTGGGAGCTGTCTTACAAGCGATTAGGCTCCATTTTGTGACAGATTTTTGGACTCTCCACCGACCCTCCCCCCCTTCCGGAGCCTCCTCCCGGAATTCGCCACCTCCTCGGGATAAAAAGATAGAAACCCTTTCCAGACAAGCGACAGACGGCAAGAAAAGAGAGTTACATAATTCTATTTGGCCAAGCGGCAAAGAAAAAAAAAATGAGGAGGGGAATTTATGTTGTCATTTTTTTAAAATGCGTTCTCCGGTGAAGGAAGGAGAGAGGTGTTCGTGATTTTGCATTTGGAGGCCGCGTTTCCTCCCGGTTTGTAACCGGGTTTTCTGTCCGAGAAGGAGCTCGGGCTGCCGAGGGGCCCGAGGCTCAGGCACAGGAGAACTATCCGATGATTTTTTTTTTCCTCTGAAGGAGCCCCCGAAAAACACGTACTGAGAAAAAGGAGACTTCGAGTTATGCGTGAAAATGCACAAATGCCGTGGTGGCCTGCGCTCCGCTTTGCAGGTCCAGGACGTGCGGGTGGATTTTATCAAATGCTATTAAATGCGCCGAACGTCAATTAATCACCCCTGTGGTGCATAAAATAACGCTGTGCCTCTGGGTCTGTGTCCCGGATCTTTAAAACAAATCGAAAGGAGGAAGAGGCGCTTAATAAAAATAGCAATCTCCTTCCAAGGACCGAGCCCGGCAACTCCTATCGAGACGAAGAAACATTTTTCAAAAGTTATGGCGGGGGTGTGTGTTAATTTCCCAATACCGCTGACGCACAGACTCCACAAAATTGAGAAGGCACGTTTCTGCGCCCACTTGCCTGGATTCTCGTCTGAAAAGCATTTACGCACAGATGCAATAAATATGCATCTGCGATCCTCAAAGAAAAAAATAAATCGTGAAATACATTTTTACTGTGCAAAGAACATCGCTTCCCAGTGAGCCCCCGCCTGCGTCTCTGCGTTGGCTCTCCCAGAGAAAAGCTGATGCGAGATCCGACTGGGTATTTGTCCCCAGAATTGTCTTGATAACAACAATCCCCCTTCAGCCCCCAACTGGCCAGCCTAGTGCAGATACCTAATTGGCATTATTGGAAGAAGGAGGGGGGGCGAAAGAGGAAGGCACCGTGAGAGGCATGAATAATGCCCGCCTGCTGCCCTCAGGACCTAGACTTGAGCTGGAGATTCGCCCTGAACCAAAATTCACCCGCAGGCACACCCCTAACTGCACTGAGGGAGAAAGCTCTTAGGCGCCTTTTTTTTCATTTTTAAACAAACATACTTTCGGCAAAGCAATAGCTGTTTAATGTTTAATTGTTTTGTAAAATGAGGGAGTTGGCCATTCAGCTTTAAGGGATCATCCAGCTCAAAATTTGTGACTTTACAGTTCTGTGCTCTGAAGAACCAGGGGGCATCCTCGCCTTGTTTTAAGGGAAAGCTCTGTAAGTGACTGAGGGGTGGGGAGGAGAGAGTGAGCAGATATGTACAAGAGGTTGGAAAGAGTCTTTACAAAATGTAAAAAAAATTTTTTTTCAAAAAGTTGCGCAAATGATTCGGAGGCCCATTTCCAGTTTCCTGGGCCTCCGGCCCGCACGTGTTAAGTGATCCAGGCTGAGCTGTGCGGGGAGTGGCACTGCCACAACCGCGCTCGGGGTCAGGCAAACAGAGCAAGGCGAGGGGTGCAGGACAGCAGGATGTGTGTGGACTTGAGGCCGGTGAGCCCTGCTGAGGGGCCAGCCCCAAGCCTCCGATCACATCTACCCCAAACTACTTTCATCACTTTATGCTGCTGTACGCCTGTCTGTGGCTGAGCTGACCGGTGGCCTCACTTTCTCCTGGAAGTAGAATCATATCAGTCCGGGGCACAGCACAAACACGATCCATGGCAGTGTGCCTAACCTGGGGTGGTCCAGAGGCGGAGGTTTCTGGGACCACAGAAGAGCTGACTCTGAACAGGGTCCCAATTCCTGCTCTCACTGTCCCCCAGCTGGCAGGAAGAGCAAGGCAGAAAAAGCAGCTCCTGCTGGATCCCCAGACCAGGGGAGCATAGTCAGAATAGGTGCTAGCGTAGGGCTCACACAGAGACTTCTGAAGTAGAACCCGATGCCCTCTCAAGGGCTCTGGTCTGCAGTCCCACCTATTTCCAGGTCTCAGCCAAGCTGCTCCACTTCCCATCAGGGCCTGGATTTAGGGACAGTCCCTGGGCAGAGCAGGTAGGCTGCACTTACTACCAAGCACTGGCAGCCCAGCCTTTTCCCAGAGGCTTGGGCACACACAGCCCCCTCTGAGGCCCAAACCACTCGAGCAGCCTACCCACCCTATAGCCCGATCTGAAACGGTTTTCTGGGCTTTGCTAGAAAGTTCTCACAGGCACCCACTTGTCTCCAAATTGCTGCCCTGGGCATCCCCGCACTCCTCTTCCTCGTGTTGCTCCTCTCTGCCTCCCTCTTAACCACACTGTCAGGCACAAAACTCAGAGGGTCAAAAGAAAAAAAAAAAACAAAACCTGGATCTACTCTTATCTGCCAGGAGTCCCCTGCCAGACAAACCCACAGTCTCAGCTAAAAGCAAAAGTCAGTAGGTAGGGCTCAGCCCACAGTTTCTGGCCTCAACGCTGAGGCTTGGGCTGCGCCAGGGCGGAGCAAGCCATCCCTCCCCAACACATACACATAGCAAGAAAGAAGGGCTGCTGGGGAAGGCTGACTTGGTCAGTTCCTCACCCCGTGGGGAACCCAAGTTGTGGTTTCCCACCTCTTAAGGTCCTCCTCCTAGACAGCTTCTCCAGCCAACAATAATTATACGAGCAAAATTCCCGCATGGAACGGTTTGGGGAGAATGCACACCCTTTTCTCTCCATCAGGGACTGAAAGTGCAGCAGGGAGCCTGGCAGGAAGGGGGCATCCCTGGCTGCTTGGGCACTTCAGCACCCCGCCATTCCACCTCCTTGCTTCAAGAATCCCAAACCAACATAAACCCTGCCTTTGGGCTGGGGAAGCACACCGCCAGTGCCCGACTCCCTAAAGCACTGCTTTCGTTTGAAGATCAATTCTCGGTCCCCAATGCAGGCCTCAATGAAGCCAGCCCCTGTCCCACGACTGCAGCATCGTATCCCCCACTCGGCCCAGCGCAGGTTTCACAGACAAAGGATGGCAATAAGGGCTGCCGGAGGGTCCCGGCCACCCCACCAGTGTTGGCCGGGCTGGGACGGCTCTGCCCTGCCGGGAGACGCGCAACCCGCGGAGTTCTCGGAGCTGACGGGCCCAGCGGCGCGCAGGGCCGGCGGCTGGGCGGGCGCAGGCCCGACATGGCAAGGGGTGGCCGGGCTGGAGTGCCGTGCGGCTGCGGGAAAGGAGAAGGACGCGAGGCGCTTACTGTTGGTAGTCTTGTTTGCAGTACAGTTTCCGATCCCGGAAGTAGCAGCTGGTGGTGAGGGCTTGCTGACACGCCGCGCACTGCAAACACTCCTCGTGCCAGGACGACTCGTTGACTCGCATCAGGAAGCGGTCGGAGATGGGCCGCTGGCAGCCCTCGCAGACGGCGGGATGCGGGCAGTCGGAGCCTGCAGCGCACAGGGCGAGAGCCGGGCCGTCAGCGCCGACCAGCCCGGCCCAGCGTCCCGATCGCGCGGTGCCCGCAGCTCCGGCCCCAAAGGCGAAGGCAGCCCAGGACCGCCGTCCGCCGCCTGCGCTTCCCCGGCCGCCGCGCCAGGGGCCGGGCAGCCTCAGCTAGTTCGTCCCAGTCGGCGGACTCCGCCGCGGAGAGGCCGCGGGCCTGGAGCCTCGGCTCGGCGCTGCGCGCTCCCCTTCTCCGGAGATCCAGCGCTTGGTGATAATACATATGAGAACGAGCACGGCGCGGGGCAGCCGGCTGGGACCGAGACAGGAGAGGTGAGGCTTAGGCGCCCGCTGGCTGACACGCCCCACGGTGGCGTTCGTTGTCTTCTCTCCTTCATCTCCCCAGAATCTGTTTAGCTGACCCAGGGAACATTTCCCTCTTAGAGACTCCCTCTCCCTAAGTGACCTGGCACCACTCTCAAGCTTGCCAAGGTGACTACCTGAGTCCTCCATCACCCCTGCCACCCGCCTCCTACCTCTCGCCCGGAGTGGCAGCTCTGGAACTGAGGCCCGGTGAGGATGGGGGGTGGCGGCTAGAGCTGTCCTGTCCTCGCTCCTCCTAGGTGGTGTCCCTGCATACCTCTGTCCCCTCAGGATGCCTGTCTAGGAGTGCCTGCCTGTTGACCCTCTGGTGATCACTCCAGGAGTTTTCTCTCTGTGTCCCCCACGCCCCCATGTTCTGCAAACCACTGTCTTTATCCGTTGGCCTGGACCCCTGTGTCCACCTCGGGACGAGGCCCCTGTCCCCTGCCCGTGACCACTCGGGCGTTCCGAAACCCGCACTCACCCAGCAGCACCCCCAGAGTGGCGGGCCCGGGTCGCAGGGCATGCTCCTCCATCTTGATGCCGTCCAACATCTTAGCGCAGTCCGTCTGCCCGCGGGGGAAGCACCTCTCCAGCGATTCGGGACCTGTTGCTATATCCATGGGACGCGGGGCGCGCTGCGGGCCCCGCCGGCCAGGGTGCTCGCCCGCCCGCCCGCCTGCCGGCACGCCGCCGCCGCGGCGGCCCGGGAGCCGGAGAGGCGAGGCCCCCGCGGGTTGGGGGCTGCGGCTGGGACCGCCGGCTGCCCCCGGCGAGCACGGAGCGGCGACGCGCTGGCCCCGGGCCCCGGCGTCGTGCGGGCGGGCCGGGGCGGCTGCAGTCCGCGCCGCGCTCTCCCGAGCACTCGTAGCCACGCGCGCCGGCTCCTCTGTCACCTGCTTGTCAGCCCCGGAGCCGGGCTGCAGCGGCGGCGGCAGACGGAGCCGCGGGGAGGAGACGACGGCGGCGGCGGCGGCGGCGGCGGCGGGCGGGGGAGGGGGTGAGGGGGTGCAGGGGCGGCCCCGCGGGCTGAGGGGGGGCGCTGGTGGCGCTGCGGGGTCCCGGGCGGGGCGCAGCTGGCCGCAGGATTCCAGGCGCGCTCCCCGAACTACTCTAGTGCCATAGTGCGCCCGAGGAGCCGCTCGGTTTAGAGCTGGAGCTGGCGGCGGAGGGATACTCCGGCCGGGTGCCGCCTCACCCCTCCTCAAACTTCCTGACATTTGAACTCATTGGTGCGCCTCGTATCCCTGCGCCGGGATGAGCCGGAGGCTCCACGTCAAATAGTGCCGTCGCTGCCCCCCCGTCCCCCGCGGGAGGGCTCCCCGCGCCCCCGGCTTGCTCCCCGCGCCGTGCCCGACCCCGAGTGCGGGCCCGGGCGCCCCGGCCAGGCCGAGCGCCCCGCTGGCCCCTCACAGAAGTTTGGGTCGCCTTCGAAACAAATCCTTCAGCCCCACCCCCTTGAAAAACTGATTTGGGAGTTGGGGAATGAAGGCTTTCTTTTTTTCTTTCTCGATTTCTTTATTATTAATATTTTGTAAAGCTTCAGCGCTAAGAGGAGTGGCCCTGAGCGAGGCCAGACTGCACGGACGGCGGGGAGCGCAGCGGCTCCACCAGGGGACGGCGCCGGCCGGGAGTGGCCGCCCAGGGACCCCGACTGTCGGCCGAGGTAGGTCGCACCAGGCTGAGTTGGCGTCCCCCGGGTGGCGGCGCCTTCCCGGAGCCGGTTTGGTCTGTGGAGAGGGCTGGCTGCCGGGACTGAGGGACGGGGACTGGCAGGAGGGGAGGGCTGCTGGCTCAGGATTTGCCAAAGTCCTGGCCCGGGGAGAGGGGGATTTGGCTCCAGATTTGGGGTGTGGGTCCGGGAAAGCGTCAGGCGTGGCAGAGATTGGGTGGAGAGGTGAGCGAAGATCCCGGAAGAGCCCCGGGATCAAGGATGGGAACACTGGGAAGGCAAGAAAGGTGAGGCCCGGTTTCAGGCGACCTAGAGTTTAGAGAATGATTAGGTGTGAGAAAGGGATCGCGGGTACGAGTGGGGCAATGGACGAGAACCTGGCCTCACAGGATTGGGAGTGAGGACCATGGGTAGAGAGTGGTGGCTCGAGGGTCGCGGACTGAAGGCCCTGGAAGATGTGCGTTGGGCTGCTCGAAGGAAACCGGACTGATCGCTGGGATAGGCGACCTTTGGTGGCGGAGGGACCCTGCCGGGGTCGGTAGGCCGTGCCCGGCAGGGACAGGGCTCTGGCCAGCCTGGGTAGCGTGGGCCTCGGCACTGGGGAACGAAAGGCCGGAGAGACCGAGCGGCCGAGTCCAGCGCCCGCCGGGCCTGGCACCCATCGGGCCAGGCACCCGCGCAGGGTGCGCAGGCCGCTGCGTCGGCTGCAGTGCACCGCGCCCGGGCCGGCTGTGTCTTCGGCCTCCGGGGTCCCCATGGAGTCGCGGCTCGCCCCGAGGCAGGAGCAGATTGACCCTGCGAGCCGCTGCGGGGCAGCCCGGGCCCCTCCCGGAGCGGAGCATTGGCGCGGAGCGGGGCGGGGGCGGAGGGCAAGGGAGGCGGGTCCTCTGACCCCGCTGGAGGCGAGAGGGCGGATCGGATTTGGAGCCTGCGGGAGGCTTGGTCAGAAGTGGCCCCCTGTGCCGCGGGGCCCCGCGGAGGGGCCCGGCTTTGTGGAGGATTAGAAGCTCCCGCCCCAGCCCAGTACCTGCGTGTGTGTCGTTGGTTATCTGTGTGTGTCTGTGCATATGGATGCTCCCGCCTCTGAGGCTCTTCCATGTCTATGCACCCGTGTCTCTGTGCACACACAATTTTTCTGCGTCCCTGCGACTGTCTGGGCTCCGAGTGGCTCCGAGTGTGTGAATCTGTGTCTCCTGCATCCGTGTGTGTGTTTGGATGTGAATCTGCTGGGCCTTACATACCTCCATCTCTTCCGTGTTTTTGTAGGTCTTTGTCTGTGTCCCTGTGTCTGTCACTCTATGCGGGTGCCACGGTCTTTATATGTCTTTCATCCTCCGTATTGTGTCTGGGATCCTTTTCTGTTTATGTGTCTTCGTGTCACCTTTGTGTGTCTTTGTGTACTTCCGAGTTTCCGAATGATTCTGTGTGCTCGTGTGTCCCACAGTTTTTTTTGTGTGTGAGTGTGTCTTTGTGTCTCCGTGTATTTCTTGATTTCTTGGCGTCTTTGTATCCAGGACGGTGATAGGTAGTTGTGGAGTTTCTCTCACACGCCCTTGGTCCCCTGTCCTTGCGCAGCCTGGAAACCCCAGGCCTTGAGCTCCCGAGGCTGGGCCTGGGCCTGGGCCTGGGCCGCCCGCTCCGGGCATCTGGGACGGGGGCGCGACAGCTGCCGGGAGAAGCCAGGCGGACGAGGCTCGGGCGCGCAGAGCCGGGCGGCGCAGAGCCCGGCGCAGGGCTGGCGGACCGATCGGGGGCATTCTGCCCTCTGCTGGCAGCGCTACGTTCTTGCACTCGCTGTCGGGCGACTGCCTGCAGGCGAGAGGGTCCATGTTCCAGGTCCAGATCGATCCTCTCTTCTCCTTCAGAGCGCAGTTAGGAATCCTCTTCCATCGATTAGGAATCCTATTCCATCACAGGCCCTGCAGACCCACCCCAGACTCCAAATTCCCGGTACAGCGTTCCCTCCCCCTGCCCCTGTTTCCCACTCCCCACCTTCCGTATGCCGGGCCTCTTCTCCACACTTCTCTTCTCCCCTTTGGCGGAATGGGGGCCTCTGTGGCCCGGCCTCTGAGGCTTCTCTGACTCCCTGGCTGGCGTTCAGAGTCGTCGAGACTGCCCAGGGTCGCATTCCCAGGCCGCCCAAAGGCCAGGTCTCCAGGCAGAAGGACGTGCAGGCGGCCCCCTCGGATGCCGCGGCTCATCTGGTCTGGGGCGCACAGAATCTTGGCATGTCACCCCGTGCCCCTGCCGGCGTCACAGCCCACACCACCAGGGCCTACATCAGGAGGGCCAAGGCAGGTGCTCAGAGCTGCCCGCAGCTGCCGAGGTCGGGTCTGGACCCAGGCAGCTGGCCTCTCTCTGTGGTCTGGAAGTGGGGCTGCTCAGGCCACGAACCTGGGTTCCCGGCTCCTCGTCCTCCCCGCTCACTGTGCATTAATCCCCCCACCCACCCCGACTCTGCATCAACCCATAGGTCCTGTTCCTTGCCCTCTGTCCTGGCTCCCCGGTCCCTCATTCCCCCAGCTGAGTCGGCGGCGTCCCAGCTCCTTCGCACACGCGCTCAGACGCCCCAGGTCTCTTTCAAGCACAATCGTGGCTCCTGCGCCTCCCGACTGCTTCCCCTGCTGAAAACGTGGCAGACTGAATGGTAGAAACAGGGCCTAGGCCCGAAGTCGGGTACTGCCCATAGGCGGCGAATGGCATCTTGCTGCGCCCGACGGGAGCCGGTGCGGTCCAGGACCTGCCGATTCCCCCGGGCAACCCCCGGCGCTCCGGCCGATACGGGATTCTCTCTGGCTCGGACTGAAGCGTCGGAAACAGCTTCAGATTTTCTCCACCTAAGGAAAGACCGAGTCGGCTGTTTGGAATCACTTGGGAAGAAGCAAGATCTGAGATGGAGACTCTAGGGCGGGAGTCAGCTCCCCCAATTCTGCAGACGCCCCATCTCCACTGTGCCTCCTCGCTCCTTTCCGTAGGGCTTTGCACTCCCGAAGCCTGCCTTCGCTACCAGCGGCCCACAGGCACGGCCCTAGGACCCCCCTCTACCCCCAGCGGAGGCCTGTCCGTCCTCCCTGGAGCGGTGCTTCTGACCAGAGCCAGCCGCGGGGTCCCCTCCCAGTTTACAACCCCAGCTAGAAGTGAGAATCCTGGGCAGGGGTGGAGTACAGGGAGCTGCCCAGCCGAGTGCTGTGCAGCGCGTGAAGGCGCGGGCGCTGAGCTGCAGGGATCCGCGATTCCACCCTGCCAGCAGGGAGAGTTGGGGCTGCCAGAGCACCCAGACCCGTCCCGCGCTGCCCGCCCACCACTGGCCCTGGGGATCCTCAGATCCGCGGGAGGGACCCAGGCTGGACCAGAGCCGCCCCCAGCCAAGGCCCGGGCTGGGGGCTGCTATTCCCAGGTCGTAGCCGGGCTCCGGAGACCTGCGTGCTCAGGAAGTGGAGCCGGCCGGCCGGCACTGGAAGAGGGCGGGTGTCCCGGCCTTTGGAGCCAGTGGTGACCACCCTTGTCTCCTTGGATCTCGGCTGTACTTGACCCCAGGACACATGGGTCAAAGGCTCAGTCCCCTTCTCAGCTAGCAGAGAGATGGATGTGTGTGATAAGTAATCCGGTCACCTTCCCACAGCCCAGGGAAAAGTGTCTGTGGTCTTCCTGTGTCTGTGGAGAGCTCAGAGATCCTGAGCCCTGTGGAGGTCCACAGAGAGGAATGACTGGGGAGGTCCAAGCTGGGGTCCCTCTGACTCAGGACTGGGAGCAGGTTCTCACTCTCCCATCTGGAGTTTTCTAGGCTGAGGTGGCAGGGAACATGAGTTTAGTCGGAGCTTGCTGATGAGGCCCGGTGTGTGTGGCTCTGAGGCTGTGTGCTGATGTGTGTCTGTATGCAACGTTGGGACCGCCCAGCTCCAGCAAAGTCCTTCTGCCCTCTCTGCAGCCTAGCCCCACCCTCAACCAGCTGGTGGGGTCTCTGGCCACAGACTCATGACTTCTCAGCACAAGGTCTGGGTCATTAGTCATGGGATTTCTCCCTGGTGGGTCAGGAGATCAGGCTCCCTCAGATCCAAAGGCTGCTTTGAGCCCTCAGGGCTAGCGAGGGACAGTGCCCTGGCCAGGTGGCTCAGGGCTAAGGTCTTTCACTGGCCAGGCAGTGGTTAGAAGTGGGGTCAAGAGCAGTTGTCAGGGAATCACCCAGATCTGGTTCAGGACCTCTGGAAAGTCCTGCCCTCTCTCTCTACCACAACTTTCTTGTCTGTAAAGTGGGCATAATAGCATGTATTCCCACAGGGTTGTTGAATGAAATTCAAGTGCTCACCACAGTGCCTGGCACTTAGCAAGTCTCTACTCAAATACTGGCTGAAAGAGAGTCCCCAGGACTTAGGGAAATCACAGCTGCCTCCTCCCCCCGCCAACCAGGACCTGAGGGGAACCAGACACATGCTGAGCTCAGCAATCTCTCTTCCTTTAGGGCAGGTGAAACTCAGGTCCAGGCAGCTGTGGGCTGGGCACAGGAGACCCCCCAGGCTGTGCCCAGACAGCCAGCACAGACAGTCTCAGCCTTCACTACTTGCTCGGGCTGTGGAGCCCAGGCTGGGATTTTTTGGAAGGCAACAAAATTAAGGGCCTCAGCCAATGCATCAAAACTGTATGTGTGGGACTCTCAAGGTGCTATTTATATTTATTTCTTAAAAGGCACTTTCCTCAAGAATCTTTGCATTTCTTGCCAAATGGATGGGTTGGGTTATTTCAGCAGCCCACCTAGAACCAGGGGCTTCCCCGACAGAGGACCTGAACCAGAACAAAGAAAAAGCCAAGGACCATATTTGGAGCCATAAAGCCCCCATTAGGACACTAAGAATAACTCGCAGAAAGACATTTTATATGAATTGGACACAAATTCACAAAAGCAAGAAAGTTCATTCGTCTCCACCCTGAGGGTCCATGGCTGGGGAAGGGGACTGGGTGTGATATGGGGGTGAGCGCCCATCCTATTTGATCTTTATCTTAAATCCACTTCAAAAGCTGGGGATCAGCAGAGTTGGAGGTTTGCCTCTTCCTGTAATTATTTGATGTCTAGTAAAGTTTTTATGAGTGTCTGTGCAAATAAATGCATTTGATGTGCATTTGTTTTGGCTAGTGCTGCTTTATATAGGAGGCGTGTGCGTCTTCCGTTGGTCCTCTGAAAAGAATGAGAGTGAAAATAAAAATAAAATCAAGATATCCGGCCCAGGCAGAGGGGCGGAGCCGAGGCAGTCGCACTGCAGACCAACACCCCTCTGACAAGGGCTCGTGGGCACCGGGATGCTGCCAAATGAGTTTGCAGCCTTTGGGTTTCCTGTTTAGAGTTGCTCAGGGCTGGGAGGTGGGCTTGGTGAAACACAGATTCTAGGAAGGCTTTTTTTGGAAACAGAACTCTGCCTGCCTTTTGATTACTGTCCTCTGGGTATCCTTGGTGAAGAAAAATGAATAATCAACAAGGGTGAGTTTGGGGGGTGTCACGTTATCATTTAAGTGGCAGGGTAAACCTACTTCTCTGGAATTTGAGCTCAGCAGGATCTGGTGGCGCGGCAGGTTGAACGGAGATATGGCTCCCAGCCCTCTCCGGACAAGGCGGCCGGGGTGGGACAGGATAGGTGCTCCTCCTGTGTGGCTCGGGAAAGTAGGGGTGCTCCCTAAGGGCCAGGAGCCAATCCAGGGTGTCAGGGGCTAGGAGCACCCATGCCCGTCTCACGTGTCCACCTGGCACCCAGGATGCAGCCTGCAGGTGCATTCAGTTTAGCCCATGCTGGCTTGTCTCTCCTCCCAGCACTGCAGTCCTGATTTATTTGTTCTAAAATTATTTTAGCATTTTATTGAAGTATGATATACATATAGAGAAGTGCACAGTGCATAAATTTACAAAGGGGACACAGTGATGCCCCCAACACCCCATCAAGAGAGAGAATGTTCTGGCTCCCCAGAATCTCTCCTCATCCCCCCCACCCCCAGGCACTACCTATCCCTTCTTTCAAGGAAACCACTATCTGGTTTCTAACACCATACATGAGTTTCATCTGTTTTTGAATTTTATATAAGCAGAATCATAGAGTATATGTGTCTTACCATACTTTAATCATGAGATTTTGCATGAAAATATGGATTTTTCTCCTGAAACATCAGAGGTCTGATTATCTTGGACCCTTATTCCAGCAGGGTGTTGATAATCCGGAGCTGAATTGTGCCCTTCCTCCCTCCCCCCAGTTAACCCCCACTCCCACCCTGCTCCAGGCAGGACACCTGCCCTCTTCAGTGTCTGGCTTGGTGACTCCTGCTGTAAACCTATGGCTTCTCCCCTGACCTTCAACCCCTCCCCAAAAGGAATTAACTGTGTGTACACTGGGAAAGTACATCCAGAATCTTCTCTTATCTCAGTCCCTTCATCTACATCCAGTACCCTCTGAGGTAGAAATCATGAGACCTTTTAACAGGTGAGGAAATCAGCACCTCAGAGAGGTGAAGTCACTTGCCTGGGGTCACACAGCATTGTAAGTGTCAGATCCTGGATTCAAACCTGGATTGGCCAGACCCCAAACCTCAGGCTCTTGTCACCTCCCCACATGGCTCCCCTGGGCATCCAGACCCAGGCGTGAACAATCCCCTTCTGCCTCCTTCTAGCAGGGAGGAAGCTGGACTTTTTCCAAAGGAAACGCTGGGAAACACAAAACCCAAAACAGAAAACAGGGCAGGGATGGTTCCCAGGCCCCGGCAGCCTAACCTCGGGTGATGCAAGTCTAGTCTGGGACGGGCTGGTCTGGACTGGTGCAGCCTCCCCAGATGCAGCAAGGGAGGGTGGCATCGTGCCAGTCACTGAATATCCACCATGTGCCAGGCGCTTCCTGTATGTCATCCCCAAATGTTCACAAGGTGCCTATGAAGTTGGTATTATTATTTAGCCCCACTGTACAGATGAGAAAACTGAGGTTCAAAGAGGTCAGTGTCTTGCCTTGGACCACAAATGTATGAGTGGTATGTCTTTGCTCTGTACCACATTGGCTCAGTCTTCTTATTGGAGCCCCCTCCACTCTCCTGTTATGATGAGGGTGCAGCCAGGTGCTTCCTCTTGGGTGCTCAAAGATTCTGGAGTCTGGCTGGCATGGCTTGGGCCTTAGTTTCAGGAGCCACGTGATAGTTCATAGGGCCTCAGTTTCTTCATCGGGAAAGTGGGGATAATATTACTACTTTTCATGACTATTTGGGGGTTCAACGACGTCCGTGGGCTTTTGAATCTGGAAGAATTAGCAGTGGTCTGTTAGAGGGGGCAGGAGGGTCACTGGATATGCAAAGGTCCTGAGGCAGGAGAGAACTTGATCCATTGGAAGCCTGTGTGGCTGGGTCAGAGGAAGGATGTGGCTGCAGGTGTGGGCAGGAGCCTGACCACAGCACGTTACAGGTCACAACGAGGAGTGTGGACTTGAACCTGAGGGCAGTAGGGAGCCATGGGAGGGTTTAAACAGCATCGTGCCACGGTCATGTTTGTTTTTTAGGAAGATCTCTCTGGCTGCGATGAGGGGTGAGACCATAGGCAGGAGGCCAAGTGATAAGGCCTTTGGGTTTCAATATCCCTTTTGTATGGAATGAGGTTGGGCGGTCCGCAGAACAGACCTTATCCTCTAATTTCCCATAGAGGTTGTGTTTCCAGATTCAGGGTTTCATGTTACACAGAGTTATTCTGTCTGGAATGTGTCCCCCAAGCAACCCCGCTGGACCCTCTGTGGAAGGAGGGGCTCTTCTGAATGCAAGATGCACGTTTATGCAAAAAAGTAGAGCATCGCAGTCCCGGGGCTTGGCAGTGTCTGTCCCTGAAACAGTCCAGCAACCAACAGATGGAACAGCGTTTAGGAGTTGGGACAGGCTGCAAACATCAATAATAACAATGACAGTAATGATGACAACAATTAACCTTTATTGATGACTTACCATACCAGGCCTTTGTGCAGTCTCTAACATCTGGGATCTCATGGAGTCCTAAAATAAGCCTGTGAGTTAGCTGGCACTGAGACCCATTGTACAGATGAGGAAAGTGAGGCCCAGTGTGGGGAAGTGCCTTGCTCATGGTTACTGAGGGGCAGAACCAGGCTGCCACCTGTGGGTGCTGGGCCACCTCAGAAGGGAGGCAAGCTGGCGTGTTGTTGAACTTTCTGGGATCCAGACAGCCCTGCAACTGTTCCCAGTGCACAGAAAAGCCAGAAAATTCCAACCCAGCACCCTGGCCTCCATCTACACTTCAGCCCACACAATCTGCCCTGCAAAGTTATTCTCCATGGAAGAACTTGGTAATTCAGGCTTTTCCAAACCCAGGAGAAGCTTCCAAGTCTAGACTCCTCCCAATGGCCTCTAAGGCCTCTTGGCCCATGTCCACCTCCCTGGCCTCATCCCTACCTCCTTCCCCTCCAGGCTGCACTACATGCCAAGTGTACTGGCCTTATTTCAGCTTCTCAAGCAGCTCCTACTCTCTCCTGCCTGCAGGCTCTGAACAGGCTGTTCCCTTTGCCTGGCAGGCTTTCTCCACTCTCTATTCCTAGCTTACTCCTATTCATCCTTTCTGTCTCAGTGTAAATGTCACCACCTCCCAGGAGGCTTCCTTCACTCCCTATACTAGCTTAGGTCTACCTCTTATATGTTTTCAGCAACGTGTGTTTCTCCATCATGGTGAGATGGGTTATCTGTCTTCCTCACCCTTCTCCCGTCCCCGTGTGGTCTCAGGAAGGAGTGATGGGGAGCACATCCTCAGTGTCAAGGCAGTGAAGGGGATCTGTAAGACGGGGAGGGGACAAGTGCCCTCGAAATATAACACGGTCCACATTGCGCTTGCTCGGTGGTTGGAGCTATGCGTCTCCCCTGTAGACCAGCTGAGGACTCAAGGCAAGAAATGACTTCTCACAGCACGAGATGAGTCTGATTTCTTATGAGCATCCCATTCCGTCCCCCCTTCGCTGCCTTCCCTTCTCCGGGGGAGCGCTAAGAATGGGGAAGAAGAAAGCTTGGACTCACAGCCCATGCTGGAGAAGATGCAAATGGAGACTTGGGCCTGCTAGATTCTAGGGGAGGGTAGAATGATCTGGGGAAACTGAGGCAGCAGGGTCTTGGGGATGGGGGAGGAGCTAAGGGGCCTGGGGGTGGGAGATGGCAGAGGGTGAGGAAAGGAGAGGCTGTTCTCTGTTTCTGGGGATTTTTTTTTTTTTAATTTTTAAAGATTGAGGTATAGTTGACATACCTGGGGATTCTTGATGGCAACCATAGAGGCAACTCCTGGAGGCGCTGTGGTGTCTCACACAGAGCAAGCGGACAAGAAGAGGTAGCGGGGAGCTTGGTCCCCATCATAAGCCCCCAGTGCATGGTGGTGACCGTCAGGGCTCCAACCGTAAGGCCTCAAGCCCTTGTCTGCCACCCCTGAGTGGAGGCCAGATTCCCAAGGAAGGAGGTCATTGTGTGGGCAATTGGAAGGTGACAGCCCTGAGGGGACCCCGCAAAAGGAAACCTGTGTTTTCAGGGTGTTAGGGCATGGGAGCAATTTTAAAAATCTGTTTTCAACCATTTCTTTGAGAAGCCCATTTCTTTTTAATAAAAGAACATTAAGAAGTACAACACAAGGAAGAGCCTTTTATTTATTTTTATTTATTTATTTTAACATCTTTATTGGAGTATAATTGCTTTATAGTGTTGTGTTAGTTTCTGCTGTATAACAAGGTGAATCAGCTGTGTGTATACATATATCCCCATATCCCCTCCCTCTTGCACCTCCCTCACACCCAAACAAGAGCCTTTTAGACAATAAATGTTTTCTGCATTGAGGAAGTGCCCCTTCGGGGGGACGGAAGGCTTCATGGGAGTCTTAGGGCCCTGAGCTCTGAGTTCTAGGTTGTGTGGGAGCCCAGAACAGTCCAGGCTGCCCAAGGAGAGCCAGACCGGGGGACCGTGGTGATGGGAGATGATTCCATTATGCCCTGAACATATGAGGAGGGATGGAGAACACCCTGCATTTGCCTAACAAGAAGATATTCCCAAATGTTTTTGGCCAATTTGAGTATAGAAACTCAAGACAAAGAAACTGTCAAATGCCTACTTAAAATATTAATTTTATGAGTTGGGTATTACCTGCAAAATTATCATAACAATTTTTTTTTTATTTTATTTTGCGGTACGCAGGCTTCTCACTGTTGTGGCCTCTCCCCTTGCGGAGCACAGGCTCCGGACACGCAGGCCCAGCGGCCATGGCTCACGGGCCCAGCCGCTCTGCGGCATGTGGGATCTTCCTGGACCGGGGCACGAACCCATGTCCCCTGCATCGGCAGGCGGACTCTCAACCACTGCGCCACCAGGGAAGCCCTAACAATTTTTATTATTATAATTTTGGATGTTTATAACAGTAACCTGACAAATGGGTTAAAAGGAGATAATAAATATAAATATTGTTTTTTTCTTGCAGTTTCAGACAAACAGTTTAGTTTCAGACTCTTCACTTCCATTTCTTCCTTTTTTTATTATTGTTTTTAATTGTGATGAAATCCACATAACATAAAATTTACCATCTTAACTATTTTTAAGTGTACAGTGGCATTAAGTATATTCACACTGGTTGTACAGCCGTCACCCATTTCCAGAACTCCTGTCATCTTGCAAAAGCCAGGACACGGAAGCAACATAAATGTCCATCGACAGATGAATGGATAAAGAAGATGTGGTACATATATACAATGGAGTATTACTCAGCCATAACAAGGAACGAAATTGGGTCATTTGTAGAGTCGTGGATGGACCTAGCGTCTGTCATACAGAGTGAAGTAAGTCAGAAAGAGAAAAACAAATATATATTAACGCGTATATGTGGAATCTAGAAAAATGGTACTGATGAACCTATTTGCAGGACAGGAATAGAGGCGCAGACATAGAGAACGGACGTGTGGACATGGGTGGGGGAAGTGGGGGTGGGATGTACTGGGAGATTGGGACTGACATATATACACTACCATGTGTAAAACAGATAGCCAGCGGGAACCTGCTGTGTAGTGCAGGGAGCTCAGCTCGGTGCTCCGTGGTGACCTAGGGGTGTGGGATGCAGGGGTAGGAGGGAGGTCCAAGAGGGAGGGGATGTATGTGTACGTATAGCTGATTCACTTTGTCGTACAGCAGAAACTAACACAACATTGTAAAGCAACTATACTCCAATTAAAAAAAAAAACTGAAACTCTGTCCCCAGTAAACAATAACTTCCTATTCTCTCCTTCCCTGACCCCCTAGCAACCACCATTCAACTTTCTGTCTCTATGAAGTTGACTACTCTAGGTATCTTACTTAGGTGTAATCATACGTATTTGTCCATCTGTGACAGCTTATTTCACTTAACATAATGTCCTTGAGGTTCATCTGTGTTACAGCATGTGTCAGAAATTCCTTCTTTTTAAAGACTGAATAGTATTCCATTGTACATATATACCACATTTTGTTTATCCATTTATCTGTCAGTGGACACTTGAGTTGCTTCCACCCCTTGGCTATGGTGAATAATGTGGCTATGAACATGAGTAGACAAATATCTCTTCAAATCCCCGCTTTCAGTTCTTTTGGGTGTATACCCAGAATTCAATTTGCTGGATCATATGGTGATTCTATTTTAATTGTTTTGAGGAAGGGCCATACTGTTTTCCACAGTGGCTGCACCATTTTACACTTCCACCAACAGTGCACCAGCATTCCAATTTCTCCACCTCCTCTGTTTTTTGATAGTAGTATCCTAATGGATGTGACGTGGTGTCATCGTAGTTTTCATTTACACGTCCCCAATGAATAGTGATGCTAAGCATTTTTTTAAAAATATTTATTTATTTATATTATTTTTGGCTGCATCGGGTCTTAGTTGCGGCACATGGGCTCTTTGTTGCAGTGTGCGGGCTTCTCTTTGGTTGTGGCATGTGGGCTCAGTAGTTGTGGCCCACAGGCTTAGTTGCCCCGTGACATCTGGGATCTTAGTTCCCCGACCAGGGATCGAACCCATGTCCCCTGCATTGGAAGGCTGGTTCTTAACCACTGGACCACCAGGGAAGTCCCAGATGCTAAGCATTTTTCCTTTGCTTATTCGACATTTGTATACCTTCTTTGGAGAAATGTCTATCAAGTCTTCGCCTCATGTTTGGTGGGGTTTTGGGTTATTTTGTTTTTTTTAATTTTTTGTGTATTTATTTATTTATTTATTTTTGGCTGCATTGGGTCTTCGTTTCTGCATGCAGGGTTTCTGTAGTTGCAGCGAGCATGGGCTACACTTTGTTGAGGTGCGCGGGCTTCTCATTGCGGTGGCTCCTCCTGTTGCGGAGCATGGGCTCTAGGTGCGCAGGCTTCAGTAATTGTGGCTCATGGCTCTAGAGCACAGGCTCAGTAGTTGGGGCGCACGGACTTAGTTGCTCCGTGGCATGTGGGATCTTCCCGGACCTGGGATTGAACCCATGTCCCCTGCATTGGCAGGTGGATTCTTAACCACTGTGCCACCAGGGAAGACCTGGGGTTTTTGGTTGTTGTTGAGTTATAGGAGTTCTTTATATATTCTGGATATTAACCTCTTATCAACTCTATGATTTGCAAATATTTCTCCCATACAGTGGGTTGTATTTTCACTCTGTTGATCATGTCCTTTAATGCACAGAAATTTTCAATTTTGAGGTCCAGTTTATCTATTTTTGCTTTCGTTGCCTGTGCTTCACCTGCATTTGTGAAGCTGTGTCCTTTGTCATTAGAAGGCACTTTTTAAAATGTTCAGCATCGGGCTTCCCTGGTGGCACAGTGGTTGAGAGTCCACCTGCTGATGCAGGGGACACGGGTTCGTGCCCCGGCCCGGGAGGATCCCACATGCCGCAGAGCAGCTGGGCCCGTGAGCCATGGTCGCTGAGCCTGCGCGTCCGGAGCCTGTGCTCCGCAACGGGAGAGGCCACAACAGTGAGAGGCCCGCATACTGCAAAAAAATAAAATAAAATAAAATAAATAAAATTTAAAATGTTCAGCATCACTTTCCAGAGCACCTCTCTCCACTTCTCTCTAAGTTGTTTGACACACAAATTCATGCTTAGTGTGGTAGTTATCCCAGCCACAAATACCACTTTGCCACACATTATGGCAGTGGGCTATACTTATTCTCCTTGTAGGTACACATTCATAATCTGCAGAGCTTCTATATTGCATCATAAAGTGAGTTGTAAAAGGCTTGTTTGCAACAGTGTGCAACCCCTGTGTGTGCCAGGCCACACTCCCAGGAGAAATTCTAAAGCTACACGAAATTACTTTATCTCTTTTAGCCCATTTGTCAGCTTACTGCGATTAACATCCAAAATGAGCACCGAGTGAGGTCATTTCAGGCTAATGCGTCTTCCCCAAACAGTGTTCTGTTGGTCAAATGAAATAATTGAGAGAATGTCCCATAATACAACATGCTTTGGAAAGAGGCAAATATAAGGAATAATTTTGGGGGGGGAAGCTCTACTTCCTATTCTAGCTGTAGAATAATTAATATAAAATAATAACAATAATAATAGCAGCAGAAATAATCACCATTTATTGGGATCCACTCCAGCCTGGCAATGAGCTCATTGCTTCACACACATTCTCACTGAATGCACACACCAGCCTTACGAGGAAGATGCTCATGTTGTTCCCCATCTACAGATGGGGAAATTGAGGCACAGGCAGTTGAAGACACACACTGGGAGAGCTGGGATTTGAACCTGTGTCTTTCAGAGCCCAGGCTCTTAATCACTACATGTTTCTGCTTTTATCTACCTGGTTTATGCCAGGCTGTGAGCGCCTGGCACTGGTGTGACCCAGAGAGGAACTTGCCCAGGTGGTAGTGGGGGTTAAAATCCTCCTACTTCGCTCAAGCAAAGTTGGCTGCAGGGCTGGAGCCCCCACCCAGCTTGGTTCCTTCTGCCTGGTGGTTGGTAGTGGTTCACAGGGTGCAGGCTGATACGGGGAGGGGGCATCACAGGCGGCCCCTCCTGACCTCTGCTCAGGCAGGTTAGAAGCAACTCACCAGCAGTCACTTGGAAGGAAAAGGGGAAGAAAGTTACCAGTCAGGTCAAATTTTTTTTTTTTTTTTTTGCGGTACACGGGCCTCTCACCCTTGTGGCCTTTCCCGTTGCAGAGCACAGGCTCTGGACGCGCAGGCTCAGCGGCCATGGCTCACAGGCCCAGCCGCTCCACGGCGTGTGGGATCTTCCGGGACCAGGGCACGAACCTGCGTCCCCTGCATCGGCAGGTGGACTCTCAACCACTGCGCCACCAGGGAAGCCCTATTTTTTTTTTTAATTTATTTATTTTTGGCTGCTTTGGGTCTTCGTTGCTGCGTCGGGCTTTCTCTAGCTGCAGCGAGCAGGGGCTACTCTTCGTTGCAGTGCGCGGGCTTCTCATTGCGGTGGCTTCTCTTGTTGCGGAGCATGGGCTCTAGGCGCCTGGGCCTCAGTTATTGTGGCAGATGGGCCCAGTTGCTCCGCGGCATGTGGGATCTTCCCAGACCAGGGCTCGAACCCGTGTCCCCTGCATTGGCAGGCGGATTCTTAACCACTGCACCACCAGGGAAGCCCAGTCAGGTCAATTTTACACAAAGAGGTGACAACATAAAAACATCAGAGGCACAAGAGACCCTGAGTTGCCTCTGGCTTTGTTAAAAGGAGCTTATATTTTTATTTTTGGTAAGCTTTTTTTTTATTATTATGGAAAATTTCAAACATATATAAAAGTAGAGAGAATAATATACCTATCACCCAGCTTCAACAATTATAACTCATGCACAATCTTGTTTCATCTACATTCCACCCCAATTCCTCTATCCCAATGGATTATTTTGAAGCAAATCCCAGACACTCTGACATCTCAACTGTAGCTATTTTAGCTGTATCTTTCTAAAAATTAAGAAAATCTTTTTTAAAAAAGAAGGCTGGGCTTCCCTGGTGGTGCAGTGGTTGAGAATCTGCCTGCCAATGCAGGGGACACGGGTTCGAGTCCTGGTCTGGGAAGATCCCACGGATGTCCGTGGATGCCGTGGAGCAACTAGGCCCGTGAGCCACTACTGAGCCTGCGCGTCTGGAGCCTGTGCTCCGCAACAAGAGAGGCCGTGACAGTGAGAGGCCCGTGCACCACAATGAAGAGTGGCCCCCGCTCACCGCAACTAGAGAAAGCCCTCGCACAGAAACGAAGACCCAACACAGCTAAAAATAAATAAATAAATAAATAAATAAATAAATAAATTTATTTAAACAAAAAAGAAGGCTATAGCCATAATACCATTATCACAGCTGGAGAAATTATTATCATCACACATATCTAGTCATTGTTTACATTTCTTTGATGGTCTCATAAATGTTTTTTGTACCTTGTAAAAAAGTCCATATGTGTCCCTTAAGTCCCTTTTAACCTATAATCCCCTCCCCCCCCACCTCTCTGCCCTTGTCATTTATTTGTTGAAGGAACCTGGTTGTTTGTCCTGTAGAGTTTTCCTCAATCTGGATTGTATTCCTGTGAATTCCTTTAACATGTTCTTCTGTCCTCTGTATTTCCTGTAATTAGATTTAAGGCTTGATGAGATTCAGGTTTGAGTTTTGGCCACAATACTTCACAGGAGGTATCCTGTCCTTCCATCAGGAGGCCCATAATGTCTTGTGATCCTCTTTTTGTGAGGTTAGCAGTCATTGATGTTCATTGCCCAAGTTCATTCTTTCATTGGGGATTGCAAAGTGATGATATTCTAATTCTGTCTTCCTTCTTCATTTATTAGCTGGAATACTTGTAAAAGCGAAATTTCTCTTCTTCAACTCTTTAGTTACCCCAAGGTACAGTACAATATCCTTCATACATACAATACAGATAGTACAAAGACTTGATTCTTTAATAGTTCTCAAATACTGAGTTGGTTTCCTGACATCCTTGGAGTTATTTTTTATTGAGTTATTATTATTAATTTTTTAGTATCATTATGAACATAGGGATTTAATGTTATTTGGTGTGTTTCAATCCCCTGCAATTATTATTCTTATTGATACCCAAATGATGCCACAAGACCAGAGTGAACTCTTTGGGTTGGCTCCTGCAGCCTTTTGACCTCAGTAGGCTTTGATAACTTCCTTGCTTTCTGGAATAGCAAGATGCCCAGGTTTGTCTTGAACATTTTCTGCCCCAGACGTGGAATCAGCCATTTCTTCAAGGATCCCTGGTTTCTTTGAGTGGGAAGTGGTATTTAGAGACCACAATTAAGGTTTAAGTGATGCTTATTGCCATTGGGTTTGTCATTGTTTCTGGGCATTTTCAGTGGACAGAGCTAGGAAATACATTTGTTTTTTTAAAGATAGACTATATCATGAGTCATAACTACCAAAACTTGGAAGCAACAAAGATGTCCTTCAGAAGGTGAATGGATAAACAAACTAGTATATCCACACAATGGAATGCTATTCAGTGGTAAAAAGAAATGAGGTATCAAGCAATGAAAAGAAAGACATAAAGGAGCCTTAAATGCATGTTGCTAGGTGGGAGAAGTCAATCTGAAAAGGATACATATTGTATGATTCCAACTATACGATATTCTGAAAAAGGCAAGACTCTGGAGACAGATCCGTGGTTGCCAGGAGTTGGGGTGGGTGGGTGGGAGGGGTGAATAGGCAGAACACGGGATTTTTAGGGCACGGAAACTATTCTGTATGATACTACAATGGTGGATACATGTCATTATATGTTTGTCACAACCCTTAAAATGTGCAGCACCTAGACTGAATCCTAATATCAACTATGGGCCTTGGGTCATAATTATATATCAGTATTAGCTCATCAGTTGTAACAAGTGTACTCCACTAATGCAAGATGTTAAATAATGGGGGAAATTGGGGAGGCGGAGATGAAGGGGTATATGGGAACTCTTGGTACTTTCTATTCAATTTTTCTGTAACCCTAAAACTGCTGAAAAAATGAAGTCTGTTAATTTATTTTCAAAATATGAGTTCAATTGACATTTATAATTTAAATTCAGGGCTATAGTGTTCTTACATAGTCTCATCCGTCTTCCATCCGCATATCCTTTCTCCCATGCTGTGTGTCCTTTCTTCCCAGTTCCCAGTGAAAGATACACCCATTTGCTAAGTCCTACTCCACATAATACTCTCCGATGAGACTACCAATACCACCAAAAATGCAATTATTGATTTTTTTCTTTTGCAGTTTATTTATTTTTGCTTTGCCTTTAGGGAATATCTTACTAGGGATGGACAGTCAAGACTGCTGTGTTTTAGTCACTTGGAGGAATTCCTCTCCATGTATTTATCACCAACTTGCCATAAGTTAGCTTTTTGTTTGTTTGTTTTCCTTGTGTTATTTGGAATTTCTTTTCCAAACGTTTAACATGTTTAAAATGTGGTTATGTAGCATATTTGCCTGGTTTCCAACTCAGGGCCACAAATCATGGAATATTACAAGTAGTCTAGCTTCTGTCTCTGCTCCTCTACCCTGTTCCCTTCCTCTCCTGTTAGATAACTTTTGCTGCTTCAAATTTTTAGTTTAGCCTTTCATTTTATTTATTTCTTAATGTATATTTATTTATTTAATTTTATTTTTGGCTGCATCGGGTCTTAGTTGGGGCACGCGGGATCTTCGTTGCGGCATGCGGGCTTCTCTCTAGTTGAGACGCACAGGCTCAGTAGTGGTGCCGCATGGGCTCAGTAGCTGTGTCACACGGGCTTAGTTGCCCTGCAGCACGTGGGATCTTAGTTCCCCGACCAGGGATCGAACCCACGTCCCCTGCATTGGAAGGTGGATTCTTAACCACTGGACCATCAGGGAAGTCCCTATCCTTTCATTTTAAAATGTAATGCCTCCTCTTTTCTTAGATAAATAAGAGTATAGTCTACACACTCTTCTCCAAATTTTAAACCAAATTTCTTTCTAGTCAAGCTCCAAATACTGGCAGAGGAAGGCCTGACCCCAGACTTTGTACACCGTCAGAATCCACCCAATTTGAAATACATTATTTCTGTTCTTTGTTGAGGGCCTACTGCTATTTCCAGGTTTGTGTAAAAAGATTTCTGTGTGTTAGTTGAGCCTTCAAACAATCCCATGAGGTAGGTATTATTCCCCTATTTTGCAGAAGTGGAAACTGGAACTTAACGAACTGGGATTTGAACTCCGGTCTCCCTGATTTCACCCATTTGTTCATAAGTATTTCCGAAGCTCCTAACTCTGTTTCAGACCCCATCCCAGGTACTGGGATACAGAGATGAACCAGGCAGGGTCCTATCCTCATGGGGCTCGCATCTAGGCGATCATTCATGTCTGAGCATCTGTTCATCTGTTGGTCCACCACTGCACAGGGAACGCCTCAAGGGAATCTGTCTGATCCACTCGAAGTGAGAGCCCCGCACAGCAGAAACCAGTGGATGTTTGTTGAATGAATAAATAAATAAATGAAGAAAGAAGGTTGAAAGAAGAACAAAGCTTGTGGTTATAATGGAAGTCTTATGCCTCTTATACTCAGAAACCTTTGTTAAAAATTTAATAACTTTTAAATTATGGATGTAATGCACCTCATTATAGAAAATTTGGAAACTATAGAAAAGCGCAAATGAGAAAATAAAAATAATCCATAATACTAGCCTCCAAAGTTAGTCTTTTTGTGTATTCTTTTGGTCTTTTTTATGTATGAATATCTTTTTTTAAGATACAATATTTGGATCTTGCTATATATCTATATCTATATATAGATAGATCTGTAGTTTGCATTTAAAAAACTCACTAACGATGTATCATGAACATTTTCCTATTCGAATATCTTTTCAAACCTAAGTGTCTCCTTAGAGGTTGGATTTATTTTCACCAGTGACTACATCCTTTACCATATAAAATAATTATAAACTCAAGACTGAGGTTAAGTCATAATGGGAAGCATATTTAGCAGGTTTCTAGGCAGCGCACTGGGCCTCAGCCATGACCATACAATCTTTCCCCAGCAGACGCCCAGGGAAATGCCTTGAGAATGTCAGCTGGAGGCATCAGCCTTACTTGGCTCCTTTAATACTCGGAGTTATATTATCAGCACATTCACTTTCTACAGTTCTGATCTCTGCAGGTACCACTAAAATTCTCTCTTGGCTACAGAGGAAGTGTATACAGGCATCAGAGTGTGATTAAAGGCTGTCTCTGGAGTCAGACTCACCCTAAGCCCGGCTCCACATGAGATGGCTGTGCGATCTCGGCAAGGAAATTCACCTCTCTTGGCTTCAGTTCCCTCATCTGTAACACAGAGCAGCACCTGCTCGCACCTCCACTGGCGGTCACGGGGACAATAGCACAATGGCTGGCACATGATAAGTCACCAATAAATATCAGATATTATAACTTGTGTTTGGAGCGTTTTCTCTTCTATCCAAGTGGCATTTGCCATTCTCTGGTGTGAGGGTTGCTCTTGACAACTTGTCTTGATAGAAAGATATGAAGCAACTGGATGACCAACCATCTTAGAAGGAAGCATTGGACACGAGGGTCTCAGGTGTGCCCTGACCCCACCCTGACCTTAAGCAGTCAGGCATCCTAAACACATTGACAGGGGATTATGATTTTATTTTGTTTCTAAATTCATCAAAATACTACATAAGTAATCACAGAAGCCAATATCACACAGTAACGAAGTTTCTGGTCTTTGGAGCTAGACAATGAAGGTTCAAATCTCTGCCTCCTTACTTACTATCTGTATCATTATGAACAAACTCTTCCCCATCTCTGAGCTGCAGCTTCCTCATTAGTAAGTTGGAGATAACTGCAGTGGACAGCTTTTCCCCCTCCCGTCCAGCATCCATTACCCTGCTTTTGCTGTTGCTTTGGGAGAACCAATTCTCTCCTACCCTGAACTATGATTTCACTCCCTGGCTCTGTGATTGGGGCATGTGACCTGGGCTTACGCCAGTCAGTGCACCCATCACCTGACCACAGAGATTGGTTGGTGGGTGGTCATGTGACCCACACCAGTCCAATGGAGTACCCCTTAGGGCCTTTGAAAACCCCTTCTTTTCCATAGCCTTGCAGTTGTGAGGGTGTGACTGGCTCCTGCTTCAAAGCCATCTTGCTCCCAAATGGGAACATGCTCCAGGGGAATAGAGTCAAGAGAAACCAGTTGTGGACAAATTTTGAACCCCTGCTTGAAGCCCAATCATGATTTTCCATTGACACAAGTGAATTAATCCTCTTTCTTTGCTTAAACCAGTTTGAATTGGGTATTCAAACTGGGTATTCTGTCACTTTCAACTGAAAGAATCCTGTCTCCCAGAATTGTTATAAGGGTTAGATAAGGAAACATATAGAAAGCCCTCAGTGCAGGACTTGGAACAAAGTATGTGCTTAATAAATGGTAGTTATTTATATTGTTGTCATTATAACTTTGTAGAAAAGCAAGAAAATCAAATAAAAAATATCAGGGAAAACAGTGCACATTATTCCTAATTTCACCTCTTAGGGATAATCAGGTAAATATTTTGAAATATTCTTCTTCCAGACATTTTCATATATATATATATATATATATATATTCATAAAAACCAAAATGGGATTATTCTCTAATACTGTATTATAACCTATTTCACTCAGAAAGCAAACACATCACAAAGATATATCTGCACAGCACAGTCGTTCATAACAGCGGCATAGCATTCTATGTTTTTGTTGAATATTCAGATTATCTCCAAGTTATTTTTGTATTAATGATGTTGTGATGGCATTTTCTATCATCTGTCAATCGATCTGTATCTTGATGCATTTCATAATTTTCTAATCAGTTTCTAAGACTAGGATTGCAGAGTCAAAGAGTTTCACAGATTTAAAAACCTACCTTGTAATTTTTATTGGAATGTTTAGTTTTTGAATAAAACACATGTCTTGGTCTTTTCAGGATGCTATAACAGAATACCAGAGTCCGAGTGGCTTATAAACAACAGAAATTTATTTCTTACAGTTCTGGAGGCTAAGAAGTCCAAGATCAGCGGATTTGGTGCCTGGTGAGGACCCTCTTCCTGAGTCATAGACACCTGTGTCCTCAGGTGGTGGAAGGGCTGAGAGAGCTCTCTGGGGTCTCTCCTCTATAGACACTAATCCCATCCGTGAGGATGGAGCCCTCATGACCTAATCACCTCCCAAAGGCCCTACCTCCAAATACCATCACATTGGGGATTAGGCTTCAACCTTGAATTTGGGTGGGGATACAAACATTTAGCCTGTAGCAATATTATCAAACATTTAAATGTCTTTTCCAGATGGCAGGGATCCCAATTCTGTGGGCTCCAAATCTTCTCTGCATCAGACACTTTTACAGGTCTGATGTCATGAGTTCTCATGACTCCCCTGGAGGGGAGGGACGGTGATCTCCATAACTCTGACTGCATCAGCCTAGGATGACAGGAAGCAGGATCTTGCTAGCTCTGAGCATCAGCCTCTTCACTCAGGAGACCTAGCGCCTTGCAGGGCCCCGTTCTTCTTGGTGTTTCAGGGAGACCCCAAGGGGTGTAGAATGTGCACCCACAGGTAAGTCCTGGCTGTCATTTTACTTCGAAAGGAAAATATAGAATTGATTTATTTGCAGATGACATGATCATCCATGTAGAAAAATCCAATGTAATCTACAAAACTGCTAAAACTAATTATTGAGATATAATTCACGCAAGTCCTGGTTGTCATTTGACAATTCCTTCACCCTCCCTCACCTCCTGTGCCATCGCCCTGTGAACAAACTTCACCACCGTGGCCACTGGCCACACAGAGACACTCCTCCCCGTGGACTTCATGTGCGCTGATGACCTTGGAAGGGAAAGGGAGGTCATTCCTCTGGCTTTTGTTTGGTTAGGGGAATGCGCAGCAGCACTGCCTGGGCGCACAAAGGGGCAGAGTTTAGTGAAGTGAGGCTTTCTTCCGCACAGTTCTTTTTCTCCCCAGGGAGCAGTCAGGAGAGCTGTGTCCACGTGGGTGCTGAACCGCACTGCCACCCACAGTGGTCACGTCCTGCCCACGCCCCGCTCTGTTCCTCAGGCCCTGGGCTCAGTCTGGCTCTTTTCCTCTCCCAGGGGCCCACTGCTCCTCCCCGGCACTCTGCTCCCATGTTCCCCCAGGCTGTCACATGTCACACGTCCGAACCCACAGTGGGTGAGCTTCACATCCACCCCAGGATGCTGCTGGGTCCTCGGTGGGCGCAGTAGCTGCTGAGCAGAAGCGTGTTGCTGAGCTTCGATGTGGCTGCGCCTCCCCCCAAGTCGGAGGGTCCGTTCCCGTGGTGCAGATGCAGAGATGGTGGTTCACAGAGAGGACCGTACCTGCCCAAGTTCTCGCCTCAAGTTATGGTGGAGCCAGAATTTGTGCCATTTTCTCTCTGATGCCGAGTTCTGTGCTAGTTCTGACGTGTCCTCCAGGACCGGCCATTTCCCGCCAGCTTCTGAAACCCACGAGGGGAGAGGCTCTGAGCCGGGAGGAGGGTAGGTGAAGGGATGTGAGAAGCGTGAATGGCATGGCGCTCTGCGCGAGGGTAACTGGGCAGCTTCTCCCGTCCACATCCCTGGACTGTGGTCCCACACACTCGGTCCCCAGGGCCACCTGTGGGAACCTTCTCTTCCTCAAATCCTACTACCAGACCCAGCTTTCTGCCCCTGGGGCTCCTGGGTTCGGGGGCCCCTCACCTGCCTGAGCCCTGGGTGGTGTTGGGATGGGGTCGGGCGGGAGGGAGGCTGGGTGTTGACAGGCAGCTGGGCTCACCGGCTGTGGGCCTGGCCTCTCCCCGCGCCCTTCCTCCCCATCCCAGCTGGCTCCGAAAGGGAAGCGGGGTGGGGGCAACTTCACAGGGAAACTTTTGTTCTTGCCCAGAACAGACACAGGCTGGGGACCGAGCTTCCCCTTGGCTGCCACGGAGACCGGGGCCACTTGAGTTCATGTTTATTTTCACAGTGTGGATTCCATGGAGATAATCGGCCCTGACAGGGCAGCCCTGGAAGAGGGCTCGGGACTCTGTGGAGTGCCTACTATGTGCTAGGCCGGGAGCCAATGAAATCCTAACCCCCAGAGATCCGATGCTGAATCACACTTGACTGAGGAGGAGGCTGCCAAGGTACAGAGAGGGGAAGCCACTTGCCCAAGGTCACACAGCAGGTTAGCAGAGTGCTGGAAGGGGAGGCCACATGCTCCCCCGGGCTCTTCCTACTTTATGCCTGAGTTACTGGCAAAGCATCTCAGCCTCCCTGGGGCTTCACGGAAGAGACACTGCCAAGTGTTCCCCACAGGCCGGGGTCCGTGAAGCAAGATGGTTAAGAGTGTGGACATCTCTTCCAAGGGGCTCCAATCCAAGCCGAGGCCTCGGGCAAGCAGTGTTCTCTGAGCCCTAGTCTCCTCCTCTGTGCAATGGGACTAATGACAGCGTCCGTCTCGTCAGAACCGTGCAGCTTGATGAGGGGTGAGAACTCAGTAATAACCATTGTGAATGTTATTGTAATATTATTACCGCTAGTCTTCCATCTCACCCAGTGCTACACCCTCAGGCTCACCGTGGGCCCAGGAGTCTCCTACAAGATGTGTCAATGCTGTTCCCGAGTGGAAGCTTCTCCTGCCGAGGCCATGAGGGGCGTGAGGGGGTGCTGACCTGTGTGCGAATCCCGGCTGCTTGTCATCCCTGGGAGCAGACCAGGGAGTTCACAAGGAATCAACCCCAGCCCCTCCCCGGTTGGGCCGGCGCCCCTCGCCCTGCCGCATCCTCCTCACGGGACCGCTGGACCACCCATCCCCTGGCCCAGGCCCTCCCCCAAATGCACCCTCGCCGTTATTTAAATTTTTTTCTGAATTTACTTTTCCCACCACTTCATTTCATTCCTGAAATACACCTCAAAGCCCCAGATAGACCCAACTCACCAGGCCAGTCATGAGTCCGCCAGTAAGACCGGCATCCGATGTGTGAGGACCCGAGGAAACAGCCGAATCAAAAACCAAACATGGAACCAATAAAATCTTTAACCTGACACTACAAACTTCCCACAGACTTCAGAGAAATACCTCGAGAAGTGCACGACCTTTTAGTTTCTCCCCAAGGCTACCACCTCCTCCAGCGGGGTCTTTCTAAAATACAGATTTGACCTTGTCACTTCCCGGCTTCAGAACCCTTCGATGGCTCCTCATTATTTATTATTCTTATTCGCTTGCATTTATCGAGGTCCTCTGCTTGCTGGGTCCTGTGCTGAATGCCTTTCATGCATTTGTTCCCATGGGGCAGGGACTGTTGCTATCCTGGTCTCAGGGAAGAGGGAGCAGCGGTGCGGGGGGACCGCAGGGTCACGAAGCTGGTGAGTGGCGGAGCGGGGATGCAAACTCAGGTCAGCCTGCGTCCAGAGCCGGGGCCTCTCCAGCTCTCTGCGGCCCTGCTGGAGGCCTCAGCCCGCCCTTGACGAGCTCCCCAGCCTGGTGTCCGGCCGCTTTTCCCTCCGCCCTCGCTGGGTTGACCCTTCCGTTCATGACTTATGTCACTCAGTCTCAGTGTGGGAACCACACTCCCAGCTTGGGCTCCAGACCTCAGCCTTGGTCTTCTCCACAGGGACCTCCTTGTCTCCAGTCAAGGAGACAAGTCAGCCCCTGTGACTTGAACTCCTGAATCGCCAGCGCTCTTCAACTGCCCCATTTTGAGATAACAGCCCTTCCTTGACCTTGAGGCTCCTGCTAGCTACCACCGTCTATCTCGTTTTCCATCTCCTGCCAAGCTTTTAAAAGCCCAGTGTATGGCCCCCCATATGCCCGCCTCCTCACCCCCACCCACCCCTCAGCTCTTTGCACTCTGCTCCCAAGTCTCCCCTGAAATGGCTCTGGGTGAGGCCACCTCTGACCCCTGGGTCATCTCGTCCACTTGTCCAGCTTCTGGGCTTCATCTTACCTCCTCCTTACCCTCTCTCTCCTCTGGTTCACCACCTTCTGGCTGCTTCTTCTCCAGCTACTTCTTGGCAACTCTTCCTTTGCCCCCTGTCCTGAATGTTGGTGCACCCACAGCTCTTCTTGCATGGACCACCCTCCCTGGGGGAACTCAGCCACCGCGACCACAGGGGTGAAGTCCAAACCTGCACCCCAGCTCCGGCTTCTCTCCTGACCCACAGAGCCAACCGCCTCCTGGTGTCCTGGTGTCTTCGCTGGGACACCCTTCTGGCCCCGCAGACTCAGCACATCCGCATCGGAACACCTAATGAGACTTCCTCTTGGGCTGCCCATCTCGGGGACATCGCCGTCAGCCTCCAACCAGGCGTGAGCATGCTGTAGACTCCTCCCTCTTCTCCTCTGTGCTTCACTCCTGCTCCGAGTGGGGCACCAGGTCCTATCACTTCTACCTTCTGTACATCCTCTGTTCCCCCTCCTCCGCATCCCCCGGCCCACCGCCCTCGTGCAGGCCACCATGTTCTCTTGCCTTCTCGCTGGCCTCCCATCTCCAGCCCTGCTCGTCTAAACTCTTCTCCCTACTGTACAGAGAGCCACCTCTCTCAAAGGCAAATTTGATCGTTATGTCCCTTCAGTGGTTCCCCGTTGTTCTTGCAATAAAACCCACCTCAGTAAAACCCACCATGGCCCCCGCCAGCCTCTCTGTCCTACTTTCTTGTTGGGGCATCTTGGGTCAGCCCACGACCCTCTCTTGCCAGTCTCCCAAGCTCAGTATCAGCACGAACTGCGTGCAGATCCCCATCACTGGGGGCTTTGCTGCCTCCATGCTTTTATATGCGCCGTTCCTTCTGTCTTGAACACCCTTCCTCTCTGATCCTCCAGGCAAACTACTGTTCCTTTTCAAGTCTTGGCTCAGATGCCACCTGCCTTTGACTCCCCTGGAAGTCTCAGGTGCCCCTTCTCCTATGGTCCTACTGGAGCTTATACAGGCACCATGAAAGTGAGTATTTGTTGTATTGTAAGAGTCTTGTTACCTCTGTCCGGCTCCCTCACCCCCACCCCCACTGGATGGGGAGTTTCCTGAGGGTTGGGCTCAGGTAAACTTTAACTCTGGGCCTCTAGTGCTCAGCCTAGGGTCCAGCATGGAGACGGAGCTCAACGCGTATTTATTGGATTGCCTCCAATTCAGAAAAGGAAAGAAAAGAAGAGAAAAGAAAAAAGGAAAGAAAAGAAAAAGAAAAAGTCGACTGGAAGTTTGGAAGGTTACCTGGGTGGGGCTTGGAGGACCAATAGCCAAAGGCTAGTGAATTGGGGTTTCCAGCCTGAGTCAAACCTGGGGGGGTCTCTTGGGCTGTGTAATCCAACATCCCCCCAACACACATCTCAGGGTGTGGCGAGTCCTGCAAACTCTGGGGCTAGAACTGGGCTTCCAGCTTCCTGGATGAGACCTGCCCCGGCTCTTGGAGCCAAACACATGTGACTTTAAACTTCCGTCCATCTTCCCAGCTGTGTGACCTTGGGCAAGTCCCTTCACCTCCTCCAAACCTGTCCCCCCTCTTGCAGCTCGATGGTAATCTCCACAGGGCTGCATGGATTCAATGAGGTGATCTCAGTAGGGCAGCTAAGCTAGTGCCGGACCTAGTGGGTGCTCAGGGAATGTTTTCTCACGTGGTCATGCAGACTTGGGGGCCTCCCTGGTGACACTGCCACCCCCTACCCCCTGGGGAGACCTGGCCTGACAGAGGGTAACGATCAGTAATGTGCCAGGCACCGTGCTTGGTGCCCTACTGCATTATCCCATACCATCCTCTCCATTTACCAATGAGGAACCTCAGGTTCAGAGAGGTCAGGCTACTTGCCCAAGGTCACACAGCCAGTGAGTGACACCGGGATTTGAAATCAGGATGACTTCTTAATGGCTGATCTGGTCTGTGTGTCCCGCCAGGCCAGGCTCGCCCAGACGGCTCCTGGTCCTGGACAGGCCCAGGTTCCCTTGAAGCTCTCCCAGCCAGGCAGGCTCTTCCCATTCCCCCCGCCTCCCCTCTGCCCACCACTAGATCTGTTTAAACTAGCTGAGCAGGGTGAGGTGGGGAGGCCGCGGAGAAGGTACAGAGATGTTTGTTTTCCTTGGGGGTTTATATCAACATTGGTCTTGACATTTCGCCTGTTATTATGTGTGGTTCTTTAGAGGGTGAAATAATATTTTCTTTTGCTTGAGAAAAGGACAAAGTTCAGACAGAGCTCTTGGCCCCAAATGGATTTTCCTCCTTCTCTGCTTTCCATGTGCCATAGCTACTCCGAGTTCCTTGGAGCCATCGCTGCAGGCAGACATCCTCCCTGGCCGCAGGTATCCTCAGCAAGCTGTGCATGCGCCCGGGTGCTGCAGACTCGCTCTGTGCTGTAACTACCGTCCGTTTGCTGGGGATGCAGTGTGTGGGCTGCACCTGGTGTTGCCCCCATGTGCACACGTGTGTGCCACGGGCTCTGTCTGCATCCTCCAAATTTGTTCTCCTTTCCTTAGACACACGTGGCGAGCTGCATTGGTACACACACCATGCTGTGTGCCGTCACCACCTTGGACATACCCCAGGGTTGGTGCACACAGGTGGCACTCATGGTGTACACTGCGGACTGTTGGTGACTCCCAGACATGACTGGGTGTCTGGAGATACAGACGTTCTCCTCGATGTGAGGAGAAAACCCCCAAGCTCCAGACTCAGCCTGGGCGCTGAGTTGTATGTGGGTCCCCTCAGGGGGTGGAGGCCTCTGTGTGCTCTGGATCTGTTCCCTTCAGGTAATGATGAGCCCAGCCACCGGATGGCCATAACCCCGGATTAGCTTGCTAGGGCTGCTGTAAAACAGAACCACAAACTGGGGGGCTTAAAATATCCAAAATTTATTCTCTCACAGTTTCCGGAAGCCCAAGGTCTGAAATCACGGTGTCTGCACAGTTGGTTCCTTCTACAGCCCTGGGAAGCATCTGTTCCAGCCTCTCTCCCGGCGTGTGGGCTGGTCATGATTCTTGGTGTTCCTTGGCTTGTAGCTGTATCACTCTGATCTCAGCCTCTGTCTCCACATGGCCTTCTCCCCGTGGGGGTCTCCTCGGTGTGCGTCTGAATGTCCCCCTCCTTTCTCTTATAAAGACACTAGTCATTGGATTTTGGTCCCACCCTAATTCAGTGTGACCTCATCTTAGCTTAACTAATTACATCTGCAAAGACCTTATTTCCAAATAAATTCACAGGCTGAGATTCCAGTTGGACATGAATTGGTGGGGGGGAACTATTCAACCTAGCACAGCCCCCATTCCTTGAGCTCTTTTTGCAAAGAACTGAGTTAAACCCTATTATACATTATCTCACTTAATCCTCCTGCAACCTACAGAGATGGGCGTGGTCTTCCCCATTTTATAGTCGAGGCAGCTGAGGCTCGGAAGGGGAACTTCACTTGCCCAAGGATACACAGCCAGTCAGAGGGGGTCCAGGCTTCAGCCCCAGGTCTGCTGGGGCCACGCTGCCCTGTGCAGCAGGGACAGTTCCATACACACCCTGCATCCTCAACTCAGGGTTTCTCAACCAAGCTCTACGGACATTTGGGACTGATTCATTCTTCATGTGAAGGGCTGTCCTTGCTCTGGAGGATTAAACATACTGGCTTCTACCCACTAGATGCCAGTAGCACCCTCCTTCCAGCTGTGACCACCCAAAATGCCCCCTGACATTGCCAAACGTGCCCTGGAAGGGTGGTTAATTTTGCCCTTGGTAGAGAAACCCTGCTGTAGACCCTGCATCCTCTGGTGAGGATGTGCTTGCTCTGTGTGAGTGGATCGGGACTTGCCTCTTAGGTCTGACAATGAGGTTCAGGGTCCTAGGTGGGAAGAATAATGAAGACAGTGCCTATGTCAGGGGCTCCTGCACGCGGTGTCTTGCTTCGTCTCCACCCCAACCCCTGAGGAAGCCCCCCCGGGAGGCTGGTGAAATCAGGGATGCTCAGTTCTTTTAGTACCTTTGCCATTTTGCAAAAGGAAGTCCATGTCATCAGCTCTCCCAGGCTGCTCTCTGAGGCATTGGCGATACTTCCTAATATCCCAGTTGACTTAGAAGCTCAAGGCCATCAAGGCTCCAGGGGAGGATTATCTGTCCCCGAAACTGTTCCAAATGCTCTCTGACTGGTGGATTTCAATACTTGCTTCTTTGTTGACTTTTATCACCTTCAAGGGCAAGGTCCTCTCTGGGTGGATCCAGAAGGTAACATCCTATTTTTCAGAAGAGCAGCGTCTTCTCTCCCCAGGATGAAGACCTATCAGCTTACCAGGTATTCTGTTCTAAATATGCCTGACCCAGCTGATGCATGCGGAGTCCTGGCTTTTCAGTCTAATGTGCTCAAAGAGAAGCAGTCAGACTTGCTCGGGGTCATTTCTTTCAACCAAGCACCAAGTATGCACCAGGCCCAGTTTCAGGTGTTGGAGAGGGAACCCCATGGAGCCTGCAGTCTAGCTGGGCAGAGAGGAAAACACAAGTCAAACAAACAAACACAGTCGTCAGAGCATAAAAGATGCTGAGACGGGGGAACCAGGGGCTGGGAACGGGCCGCCAGGGAGGGACTCTGTCTTAGTCTGGGCTCCCCAGAAAGCAGGGCCTGAGACAAGGCATCCGTGCAAGTACTTTATGGGGAGCGCGATCCCAGGGAGGATTGAGGGATGCAGAATGAATCGGGGAGGAGGGAGAGTCAGTGTGAGGGCCTGTCATCAAGCTGGCCTGTGCTATCTGGGGACAGTGTCTGCTCAAATCCATAGGACAAGTGGCAAGATGGGGGAAGGGGTTGTCCACCACACCAGTCCCCCATTGCTCAAAGGTTTATCCCATTTGCTGGTCACTGGTTTGCCCCACTGGGCATTATCTCTTCCTGAACGGTTGGGTTGCAAATGTGTGGGCTCCAAGTGGGTTTCCACCATGCAATGTGCAGGGAGAAACCCCAAGGCAGGGGGTGAGCTGAGGGTCGCCCAGCCTGAGTGAGGCATTGTCCTACTGCCCCTATGCATACGAAGTGTTCAACGGTGTCCAGACAGCATGTCCAAGGAGGTGACATTTGAGCTGGGACCTGAGATGAGAATGAACCAGCCTTGTGCCTGACCCTCTGAGCCACCTGTGAGGAAACCTTCCAGAAAGAACGTGTGGTTGTGGCTTTTATGGGTTGTGTCTTGACCTTTGGGGAGACCTTGGGCCAAGCCTCATAAGCCTAGCTGGCTTTCTAATGCCTACGCAGAACCAACTCTGGGTCCGGCAGAGTTAGCGCCAGTAGGGAGTGCCTCCTGGGAAGTTAGAAAAGATGTCCGGTGGCATAAACCAGGGGTTGGAACCTTCGTGTTTGATGATAATTGTTGATACTTTGGTTGCTCTGGAGCAGTTTTGCAGGGCTGTCCGGTCGAATACATAAAATATATGCAATTAAAAATTTTCTAGGAGTCATATTAAAATAGAAACAGGTGAAATTAATTTCAATAAAGTATTATTTAATCCAAGATATCCAAAATGTTATTATTTCAACATATAGTCGATATAAAAATAAATGAGATAGTTTATATTATTTCATTCGTATATGTGTTCACAACCTGGTGTGTATTTTATACTAGCTGCCGGTGTCATTGGTACTGGCTGGACTTCAAGTGCTCAGTGGCTACATGGGGCTACGGGCTAGTGTTGGACAGCACAGCTCTAGAGGTTAGAAATATATTTTTTTGTGTGTTTTCAGATGATGTGTTTCCATTATCACAAACTGGAGGACTTTTAGTGGACAACTGGCCCATCGGAAATCACTGGCCCAGGAGTCAACAGCCGAGGTTAAGGTTAGGATAAAGATTAAACAAGATAATTCATGTAAAGTGCTTAGCGGAATGACTGGCGAGGAATATGTACCTGATAAACTTTAACCGAGATAAAGTTATTTACAAAAGTGAATTTGGGTTTGCTCTAATGCACAGAAAGAGGAGGATTAAAACCTCCCGGTTCAATGTCACTGAGCAGAGATTTTTATCCCAGAGATATTTCAGACTGGGCTGCCCAGGGTCGTCCACTGGGAAATAGAGGGTGGATTCAAACTTGGGCCTGATTCCAGGTTGTGGACATTGCGCCATTTGCCCTGATGTCAGAGACTGCAGGCAGACCACCGTCACTGGCCTGATGGGTCCCAGGACTCTCAAAGCACTCAGAGCCCACCTCCTTGGTTCCTCCCTACCCCCATGCCTACCTGCGGGCTCTGCCCACCTGGCCCAGCCTCTGCTTTGCACCACTCACTCCTGCCCCTCTGGGTGGTCAGATCCCAAGCCCTGCAGTGCCAGGAGCTGCTCTCCCTGTGCCTGTGCTGGGGGGGAGGGGGTGACAGCCCCTCTGCCCTGATGCACCGCCCGAGTTGCCCAAGCTGCCCGCACTCAGTGGCATTTCTGCAACCACTGTAAATTGTCACTCACCGCACAGCCCCATCCTCCGCTGCACCCACGTGCTGCCCTCAGTGCATGAAGTTAAAGGTCAACCTCCTCCCCACCCAGCTGGGTCCTTCCACGACCTTCCCCATCTCTACACAGGGAATTCCTTCCTGCCTCTGACTCCGGCCAGAAACCTGACTCTTCTCTCTCACCGCCTCCCAATCCACTCCATCGGGACACCTCCTCAGCCCTCCCTTCTACCCTGGGTTCCAACACTGCCTCATGCCCCTGGGCGGGTGCCCCGGGGACGCCTCTAAGTCTTACCCTCTAGTTGGGTCCTTCATACACCATCATTCCCAGTAGAGCCATGGAGATGGCAGAGGATCATATGCCAATTCAACGAGGTCCTACTGTGTGCCAGGCCCTCACTGGCTCCTAACATTGACCCTGGGATGCAGGTCCCACCATCGACCCATCCACACCTGGGCCCCTGAGAGCTGAACAACTTGCCGATGGCCCCCAGCAAGCGCCAAGTGGAGCTGGGTGTTGACCCGGCTGCCTGGTGCCAACACCTGTAGTGCAGAAAGGTTGCAGGAGTAGGGGGACTTTGGGCTGATGTCTGCAGTTCGGGGGCTACCGCAGGATCTGCATGCCTCTGTGTCCCTAGAGCCACCTGCGGGCCACCTAGGATGCCGTGTAAACAGGAGGCTGGGTCGGGTGGAAGTACATTCAGTTCGTCCAGGTTCTTGTAGATGCTTCCAGGGACTCAGCTTTGCAGAGGCTTCCTCCATGCCCTACCAGCCCCTCCCTTGGGGTTCCATCTGCTTCTGAATCGTGGGGCTGCAGGAGCTCAGGGGAGTCCCACACGGTGGGCAGCCCTGTGCGCTTGGGGTCTGGATTTCCCCTCCTACCACATAGAGACATGGACCCCTCGGAGTGTGGGTGCTGTCACCAGGCAAGGGCATGGCCAGAGCTGTGGGGACACAGGGACAGCAGGGATCACACAGTGGCCAGGGATGCAGGGGACAGTTAGCAGTAGGCTCACCCCTGAATGGTGGGAGTGAGTCTCACCTAGACAGAGTCAGGGACACAGTGGACTGTGGTGGAGACACGGCGGTGTGGACAGGGCTCTGGGGGGAGCCTGGCCCAGAGCTGTCCCCAGCCCTCCCCTCCCCGCCCCCCTCAGGTCCCTCAGCCCTCCCCACGCACCCCACCCCTGCCCTTCCCGGTCCAGCCCAGCCGCTGCCACTGTCTGACGTGTCTTTGAAATCTTATCTCTCATCTTGTTCTCCGTTTCCTCCCTGTCCAGGCCTCATCTGTCTCCTGCCTCCCATCCACCCCCCACCTGCTTCCCATCTGTGGCCCCTCCCCCTCCCAGCCCGAGGGCCTCAGCCTCTGTCCTGTCCTGTCCTGTCAGCCCATCCCTGCCCCTCCAGGGGCAGATTTCAGCACTGTGGGTTAGGACCCTGCCCACTGCTTCCTGTGTGCCCTGAGCTGCATACCCCAAGCCCATTCGCTGGTCCTCCTTCCTTCTACTGGGGATGCAGCTACAGTCCCCAGGCCGGCCGTGATCCAGCCTTCGGGCCCCTGAGGCTCCCCAGTCAACCCCTCCAGCTCCTGGGGCCCCTTGCTCCTCTGAGCTTTGCCTGGATCGCATGACTCAGAGCGGCCTGGGGTTCTGCTTCACTTCAGTCTGTGACCTCCTCAGGGTGGGGCCAACTCCACCCTGCATCCTTTACAGATGAGGCTTGGTGAGCAGGTGTGCTGTCTCCGGTTCTTCACAAGTCTAGCTCTGTTCCATCCTTCAGGACTCATCCCCAATGTCACCTCTTCAGCCAGGCTGCCCTGACAACTTGATCTAACGTGGCTCCCTCCGCCGCCCCGGCCCACCCAACCTCCATCCCTGCACCCTGATTTCATTTCCTTTGGGAGTTCAGCTTCTACTTTACAGAGGAAACAGATAGGAGCCAAGGGCATCTAACAGTGGGCCAATCTGAGTGCCCACAGTGCCCCGGGGGCCCCAGCAGAGCCCTCCAGCTTCCTGCTCCCAACCAAAGCCAGGCTTCTCTGGCTCTGTCCCTATCCCAGGGGTCCCAGCTACCTCTGGGAGTCTCCATCCTGTGGAATCAAACTCGGAGTGTAGACCCAGCCTGCCTGGATTCAAATCCCAGCCCCACGACCTAGCAGCTGAAGTTCATTAGCTCTGGTCTGCATTTCTGCACCTGTAAGCTGCTGAGGAGGAGGAGGAGGTGCCTATCCCAGGACTGTTGGACATAAGGATTAGACACCCTTGCAGGTGTCATGGGCCCACTGGCAGCAAAAATACAGGAGTAAATTGTGTACTTGAACATAAAGAGCCCCTTCACTGGTGATCAATGATAATCACAATTGACAATCATTTCGCTGTCACGATCCCGGTCCTTCCCAAGTGCTCTGAAACCAAATCTCTCTGAGTCCTCTCAACACACTTGGAGGTGTGGACTCTTACTCCCAGCTTCCAGACGAACCAACCAGGATGCAAAGGGCAGAGACCCCCAGGTCACCCCTGAGTATGCAGGAGGTGGGAAATGCAGGCCAACAGTGGGAACTTGGGGGCTGTCAGATACTGGGTCTGACCTGGCTCTGCCCCTGGTGACCTGGGGCAAGACATGCTCCCTCTCAGCCTTTGCTTGTCCATCTGTAAAATGGGGACAATGACACATTGAGAATTCAGTGACTTCTATGGGCTTACTCAATGATCAATTAGTGAATGGCGTCTGACAATAGAACTCAGCTGGGGTTTGCCCCAGACCTGTTGACCCTGACCCTGAGCCTTCCCACTCCAAGGCCTGGCCTTCCAGGAACGAATGCGGCCCCTTTCTGCTCTGCCAGGGACCCCCCCCAGGCATCTGAAACTACCTGTGCACGACCACACGTTCTGGGAGGTGAGTCTACAGTCCCATTTGGAAGCAATTGGGGCCCAAGTCTCTTGGGCCTGGAGTCCATGTTTAACTTATTTGAGGCATTTGTATCTTCAAAGGCGAAACCTAAACGTGGAAGGGAGGGTAACGGGTGTTTTGCTGTTCATTCAGATTGTGCTCCTCTGAAGTGTATCGCTGGCTGACATCTCAATTGCTGCATGGCACAGGCCTGTCTGGGTGGGCTGTGAGCTCCCAGGCATGAGCCTGCCACTTCCCTGAACATTCCATGGCTCCCACTGTCCACAGGGACCAGCCAGGTGCCTCAGCCAGAGGACAGCTGTGGAGCCCAGAGACCCGGGCCCCTTCCTGGTTGTGGGACCCGGGGCTACTGCATAGCCACTCTGAGCCTCAGTTTCCTCCCCTGGAAAATGGAGAAAATGTTCTCTACTTTACAGGTTTGCCCAGAACTGAGTGATTTCCTGGGATGTGGGACTTTTAAGTGATCAAGCCTGGAAAGTTCCAGGCAAACCAGAACAAGTTGGTCACTTACAGGGTTGTATGTGGATGAAAAGAGAAAATGCATGAAAAGTGCTAAGCATGGTGCTTGGAGAAAAGCAGCGATGGCAGAGGCCCTGTGTGCACTGCACTTCACAGTTTACACAGCCCTTTCTTTCTATTTCACAAGTCTCCCAATGATCCTGCTTATTCTCCTGACTTTAAAGGTAAGAAAACTGAGGCTGAGAAAACTGGCAACGTATCTGGGGTCAGATGGGGTAGAGACGGGACCTGCTAGGGTGAATGACTAAGTTCCATGGATAGAGTAACAGCCCTGCCCCCCACCATCTGGAGGGCTGCATGGCATGGGACAGTCATGTTCAATAGATAATGTTTTCCTGGGCAGTGGAGATGGGAGCCCAGGGTCTGCCAGTCATAGCCACAGCCACAAGGGAAGCCCTTTCCTCTGCTCTCACTATCTTTCCTCAGGGAGGTGAGGATTGGAAGGATGGATAGAGTTGACTCAGAGTGGGAGGGAGCTGTGATTCTGGAAAAGAGTGAGACTCTCAGCTCTGCTGCTGACAGGCGCTGGTCCACAAACTCTCACTCATTCAAGCCCCCTCTGCTGCCACCGAACTCTGTGCCTTTGGGCAAGCTACTTTATCTCCTGGGCCTCGATTTCCTCACCTGTAAATGGGGAGTAATCACAGTACCTACTGAGCAGGATTTTTCTAAGGACTCAATGCAGTGATTTATAAAAGAGCTCTGGAAAGTGCCTAGCAAACATTAGCTAACAATAAGATTATAATGATTCAAAATAATACAATTCACAAAATGTTTTCCCCTCCAGGATCCCATTGAGTCCTCACAACAGCACAGTTTTGAGGAGTAGCTGTGATTCTCCCCATTTTCCAGATGGGGAAACTGAGGCCTGGGTTGGGGGCAGAAGTTGCCCAAAGCTACACAGGAAGTGGGGGAGCGGGGCTGGGAAGCCAGGCTGACTGGACCAGACAAGCAGCAGAGCCCATCCCGTCTCCATGCCTGACAGCTTTTCGGCCCGTGGCCCTTCTGACCCTGCCTCCGAATGGACTTTTGTTCTCCTGTCTCCAGGAGAGTCCACCAGCTCCATTACCCGGCCTTTTTCCTTTTTTTTTTTCCTTTTTGTTGTACTTCTCACTAGTGGAAGTCAACTTATTGTTTTTCTTGTTGTTATCCATTTCTCCCACAAGAATGTCAGTTCCAAGAGGGCAGGGTCTTTGTCTTTTATGTTCACTGCAAAATCCCAGTGCCTGGCACAAAGCGGGCCTTCAGTAAACAGCTATCGAATGATTCGGTTATCTTCTAATTATTAGAAAAACAAACGAAGCTTGGCGTTCCGCAGCGCCACCTGTGATGCAGTGCCCTATTCAAGCCAGCAGATGGCAGCAGAGAACAAGTTACCTGATGGGTGGAGCCCAGGTGAAGGGCACAGGTTTGACCTTAGAGGAGAGCCTGTGTGTGTGTGTGTGTGTGTGTGTGTGTGTGTGTGTGTGTGTGTGTGTGTGTGTGTGTGTGTGTGTGTGTGTGTGTGTGTGTGTGTGTGTGTGTGTGTGTGTGTGTGTGTGTGTGTGTGTGTGTGTGTGTGTTTTGTATGTGCCTTCTAGATCCCAACTGCACAGAAGGAAGCTTTTTCCAATAACATAATAACAGCTATCACTGATTAACTACAAAAGCAGTTCGTGCCCAGTGCCACCTGTGCAAGATCTCGTTGAATTCTCATTATAGCCCTATTTTTAACCTCATTCTCAGGGAAAGAAACTGAGGTGCAATAATATGCCCCAGGTCACAGCCGGGGGTGTCCAGGACCAGGAGACCAGGAGCCTTTCCTCAACCACTGTCATATAAGACCTCTGAGCTTCAGCTGCCCCTCAGCAGACTCAGTGGGCCACCCCACCAGGAAATGGGTTCCCCATCACTGGAGGTGTGCAAGCTGTGCTGGATAAGCACCGAACAGAGAGGGTGTGGGGCACCAGATGCCCAAAGCCACTCCTGGCCAGGAAGGACCTGCTGTATAATTTTCAGGGCCTGGTGCAAAATGAAAATGGAGAGCCCTCTGCTCAAAAAGTGAGAATTTCAAGACAGTCAGAGCATCAAGCCAAGCGTGGGGCCCTTCTAAGTATGAGGTTCTGTGTCACTGCACAAGTTGCATGCCCAGGGAGCCAGGGGTCTGGGTAAGGCCTATGAGGGACATGTCTCAGGAGCCCCTGGGATGTCACCAGCCCAGCTCTGCAGGAGTCCAGGGAAAAGTCCTCCTTAGCGTGTTTCTTCTCGTAAGGCAGGACCCTACATCCCTGCACCTTTTATCTTCCTCCCCTGGCTGTGATTTATCTCCATGTGAAGGGCTGGGGCCTCAGAGGCACAAGTCCCGTTTGATGGTCCATGAATCTTTCCTGTCTGGATCCTCTGGCCACTCTCTGCACTGCTGGGTGGACCCACTACTTCCTTTCTGCCAGGTGTGGATTAGGAAGCCATAAAACAAGGAACCCAAACTCCTGGCCAGGAGAGCACACACATGGGTTTCAGATGCGCTGGCCGGCTGGCAGGAGATGGATGGGGGCTGTGGGACTTGAGCCCCAGAGGGGGACCGCTTCCCTTGGAGGCCACCATTTCCAGTCCCCTTTCCCATGGGGAGGGGACTTCCTGGCCAAGCCTGGGGCCAGAGCTGGTCAGGGCCACTCCCAGAAAAGACTCTGGCTGAAGCCACAGCTAGAGGTGGTCCTGGTGGGGCAGGGAGTAAGGGAGCCCGGGCTGAGCTGAGCATGAGGGCCCTGGTAGAGCTCGGGTAGGAAGAGCTGAGCACCACTATGTGCTGGGCACTTAATACATGTTGTTCTCGTGTTTCGCGAGGTTGCTCCCTTCAGAATAGTGTGGATGAGGAGCCCGAGGCTCCAAGAGGTGAGGCCACTTGCTAAGGTCACACAGCCAGGAAGTGATGGGGTTAGGATTTGAACCCTGGTAAATAGATAACAAAGCTCTATCCCAAAGAGAAATTTTAAAACCATAATATTTGCAAAGCATATTATTTATTACTTATTTCTTGAATGTTATCTGTTTAAAAAAATTAGGTTGGAAAGGCATGTGGAACAAAATTGAAAAGTTGTATAAGATAACTTTGAGGGTTATGCCTTCATCTCCCCTCTCCATTGTCCCTAACACCTCCCCTTCCCCCCCGCCCCTGCTTTCAATTCTTTTGAGTATTTACCCAGAAGTGGAATTGCTGGATCATACAGCAATTCTATTTTTAATTTTTTGAGGAACTGCCATAATATTTTCCACAGTGGCTCTACCATTTTACATTCCCACCACAGTATATAAGGGTCCCAATTTCTCCACATCCTCGCCGACACTTGTTATTTATTTATTTTCATAATAGCCATCTTAATGGTATGAAGAGGTATCTCGTAGTTTTGATTTGCATTTCCCTAATGATCAATGATGTTGAGCATCTTTTCATGTGCTTATTGGCCATTTGTATCTTTTCTTTGGAGAAATTTCTATTTAAGTCTTTTGCCCATTTTTGAATTGGCTTGTTTGTTTGTTGTTGTTGTTGTTGACTTTTAGGAGTTCTCTATATATCCTGGATATTAATCCTTTATCAGATATTTGATTTACAAATATTTCCTCCCATGCTGTGGGTTGCCTTTTTACTCTCTTGATGGTGTCTTTTTTTGTGTGTGTGGTACATGGACCTCTCACAGTTGTGGCCTCTCCCGTTGTGGAGCACAGGCTCCAGACACGCAGGCTCAGCGGCCATGGCTCACGGGCCCAGCCGCTCCGCGGCATGTGGCATCCTCCTGGACTGGGACACAAACCCGCGTCCCCTGCATCGGCAGGCGGACTCTCAACCGCTGCGCCACCAGGGAAGCCCGATGGTGTCTTTTGATGCACAAAAAAATTTAATTTTGATGGAGTTCAATTTGTCTATTCTTTTTCTTTTGTTGTCTGTGCCTTTGATGTCATAGCCAAAAAATCATTGCCAAATGTTGTGAAGCTTTTGTCCTATGTTTTCTTCTAAGAGTTTTATAGTTTTTGATTTTATGTTTAGGTCATGGATCTATTTTGAGTTAATTTTTATATATGGTGTTAGGTAAGTGTCTAACTTCATTCTTTTGCATGTGGGTATCCAATTTTTCCAGGACCATTTGTTGAAAAGACTGTCTCTTCTCCACTGACTACTCTTGACATTCTTGTCAAACATCATTTGACCATACATGTGAGGATTTATTTCTGGACTTTATATTCTATTGAACTTGTCTGTATTTATGCCAGTACAAAACTGTTTTCATGCATGTAACTTTGTAGTAAGTTTTGAAATCAGGAAGTGTGAATCCAACTTTGTTCTTCTTTGTCAGAATTGTTTTGGTTATTTGGGGTCCCTTGAGGTTCCATGTGAATTTTAGGATGAGGTTTTTTTAACTTTTGAAAAAAAAATCATTGAGATTTTGGTAGGGATTGTGTTAAGCATATAGATTGTCTTGGGTAGTATTAATATCTTAGAAATATTAATTCTTCCAATCCATGAACATGGGATGTCTTTCCATTTATTTGTCTTCTTTAATTTCTTTTCAGAAATGCATTGCAGTTTTTATTGTGCAAGTCTTTTACCTCCTTGGTCAGGTTAATTCCTAAGTATTTTATTATTTTAATTTTTATTTTTTGGCTGCGCCACGCAGCTTGTGGGATCTTAGTTCCCCTACCAGGGACTGAACCTGGGTCACCAAAGGGAAAGCGCTGAGTCCTAACCACTGGACCGCCAGGGAATTCCCAGTATTTTATTCTTTTTGATGCTGTTGTACATGAAACGGTTTTCTTAATTTTCTTTTCAGGTTGTTCATTGTTAGTGTACAGAAATGCAACTGATTTTTGTGTGTTTACTTTGTATCCTGCTACTTTGCTGAATTTGTTTATTAGTTGTATGGAGGATTTTTGTGGAATTTTAGGGTTTTCTACATATAAGATTATATTGTCTGTGAGCAGACACAATTTTTCTTCTTTATTTTCAGTGGGATGCCTTCTATTTCTTTTTCTTCCCTAATTGCTCTGGTTAGGACTTCCAGTAATATGTTGAACAGAAGTGGCAAAAGCAAGCTTCCTTGTCTTTTTCCTATCTTAGAGGAAAAGCTTCCAATCTTTCACCACTGAGTATGATGTTTGCTGTGGGTTTTTCATATATGGCTTTTATTATGTTGAAGTAGTTACCTTCTATTCCTAGTTTCTTGGGTGGTTTTTTTTTTTAATCATAAAAGAATATTGAATTTTGTCAAATGCTTTTCCTGCATCAATTGAGAGGACTGTGTTTTTTGTTTTGTTTTGTTTCATTTTTGATCATGTGTTTTTTTTCCCTTCATTTTGTTAATGTGATATATTACATTGATCAATTTTCATATGTTGAACTATCCTTGCATTCCAGGAATAAATCCCACTTGGTCATGGAGTATAATCCTTCAAATATGTGGTGCAGCACATTTTGCACCCGAGGTTCAATATCATAGATGTGCTTGCCTGTTTAATATCGATCTCCTCCCATTATGTTGAGCTCACCAAAGGCAGGGACCAGGTTGGTCTGTTTCCCCAGCACCATGCACAAGGCTTGGCACAGAGTAAGAGCTCACTAAATACTCAGTGAATGAATGAGCAAACAGGAAAATGACAAAGAAATTACCCTAAAGAGATAACAGTATTGGATTACAGGTGATTTCAGTTTTCTTTTTATACTCTTCTTTTGTACGTGTTTATCCTGATTTTATTATATAATCAGGTAAAAATCAAATATACATTATTTTAATGATAGAATGAGAGACTACTCTGGGTACCCAGAGGGGACAGGATTGAAAGGCATAAAATCAGAGCAGGAACCCTGATAAGGAGGCTGCTGGGATGTCCACGTGTGGGGTGATGTTGGGGGCTATACAGTGGGTGATGGGGGCCAAAGCCTCAGGCTCCTCATCTGGATAATCAGGCTAATAGTCACCCCTGTACTTAAAATACAAAGTTCAGGTAAAAACAAACATCATTTACTGAGGCTCATTCCATGCCCTTCACTGTCCTATCTAAAGCCCCCATTCCCACTTGAAGATCATTATCTTCACTTTCTAGGTGGGAAAACGGAGGCAGGGATCCATCCAAATCCTAGCTCAGTCATAATGACCCACAGTAAGTTGTTTCTGAGCCTCAGTTTTCCTATCTGTGTAAGGGGAATAACAATAGCCTCTACTTCTTGGGATGCTGTGTGTGGTCAGTAGGATTGTGCTCTTAAAGCCTATAGCTTACTTTCCAGGATGGGCCAGCTTATGTGAGCTGCCCATCACCACCATGACCAATGAGGTGAAGTTACCCTCCTAGGGTCACACAGCAAACCAGTGGCCCAGCCGGGATTCAGACCAGTTTTCTCTGACCCCAGAGCCCAACTCCTTCCAGTTTCTGGTGTGAGGGGCTCCTGTGCTTGGTAAGAGCTCTGGATGGCAGGTGCCTGTCTGGAGTGTAGTAGAGCTGAGTGTGAGGGGGCCTGTCCAGAGCATCTCCGTGGTGGTACAGCGTGGACAGGAGAGGGGTCAGGGAATCTGGCCCCATGAGGGATTTCTCCACGCGTCCAGTGCAGCAAGAGGTTTCCCAGCAGCCGATGCACCATTAATGGGCCTCCTTTCATCACAATAGCCCGTGATAACAGACAGATTTAATTAAAAAGAACACACATCCTCCTCTGCAGGGCGGCTGCAGCCAGGGTATAGGGCCTGCAATTAAAATTTAGCTCTATAAACTCAGCACACAGGCGAGGGTGCCCAGAGCTCCCGGGTTTTCTAAAAGGAACAGCCCCGCCCCCACATGCCCATGTTATTTATCGCGTTAATTTTGTCCTCTGGCCACAGTGTGAACCAACTCTGAGCCCCGAGCCCCGACCCTGACTTGCCTCTAGCTCCCAGGCTGTGCCAGGCACACGCTTGCCTCCTTAGGGGAGGAGCAAGACGGAGAACGCCAGCTTGAAAAGCGGAAGACCAGGCAGGACTCTCCCTGGCTTTGTGCTATTGGGCAAGTGACCCACTCCACCCAGATCGTCTGTTTCTGCACCAAGAAGCTGAAGCTGCCCCCTGAGGCTGGGTGAGGCCTGGATGAGACAATGAGGAAGGCCGCTGGGCACACAGTGACCGCTCAGCAAAGGCTGGCTGTTAACACTGTCCATGTTGTGACACAAGTGGTGGGGGCTTCTGCATGGAGCCCAGGAGGCCTTGGTGACAGGGAGGCTGAGATGGCTGGGGAGGCCCAGGCTGGACATTCAGGGTCCTAGATGCAGCAATTAAGAGTGGAGACTTGGCAGTCACAAGGGTTCAGGTTCAAATTCTGGTTCTGCCACTTCCTAGTTGTGTGGACCTGGGTGAGTGACTCTCCCCTGAGGCTCTGTTTTCTCATCTGTAAAATGGGAATGATGATAGAGCCTTCCTTTTAGGGCTGCAGACTGAGGAATCCACAGTCAGATACTACACCTGTCACCAGGTAAAAGGCATGGGCTTGGGTGCTCTGGCCCGTGAGGATGGCTTTTAAAGCTGAGCGGAGGGGTTGCCCATGCCTGGTTTTCTGGTCTGGCTCAGGGCGGTCTCCCCAGAGACCCTCAGGCCAGCAGCACCCAGCAGGTTTACACCCCAGGTGCCCGCAGCTGTCAGGCTGGGGACAAGGGCGCCCGCTTTGTGCCCAGATAGGTAGCCTGATAGCAGGGCCTGTGAGACAAAGCTATCGGAGTCGTCGACAGGATACCAAATGGGCTTCTCCGAGCAGGCGGGCGCAGAATTGCATTCAGCTCGGATTTAATTAAAAAGACTCAAATCTTTCTGATAATCCTCCCAGCAACGGCTGGAGCAGGGCCTGAAGCAGGTTTCCTGGCAACGGCGCATCCTGCAGATAAGGAACTTTGCAGGGAAGACGCAGTGAGCCCCTCGGCTGGCCCAACACCGCTGCTATCACCCTGCCCATCGCCCAGCCAGAGAGGGGTGATGAGGCCTGGGAGGCAGCTGCCGCCCCTCCCTACCCCCGCTTCTTCCCACTCTGTGTCCCCCACTCCCGCAGTGCACACTGGCGGGCTGCTCCATTCCTGGGTCTGAGCCTTTGGCCTGGCTCCACACCTGCTCCCCCATCCAGCTGCCCAGGTCTTGTCTTTCTCCTGCTGCCCGCATCCCTGGCCCGATCCCCTAGTGTGCCTTGGAGGCCGGGGCAGCCAAATATCAGCGCTTGTGGAATGGGCAGGTCTCCAGCTCTGCTTGGAGACTGAATCTGGAGGGGAAGGATGAGGCCAGGTGCTGTGTCCGCAGCAGCACCTCCCCTCCCACCTCCCAGCCTTTGCCGGTGCTGGTCCCTCTGCCCTGCCTCCTGTTCGTGGATTCTGACGTGTCCTTCAAGTCCCAGCCCACAGTGTCCCTCCCTGTCCTCCTCTGGTTACATATGAATCCCCGGCACCCAGTCCGGAGCCTGCCAGAGAACAGGGGCTCAGAGAATATCTGATATATGAATGGATGAATGAATGCATGAATGACGCAGACGAGCAACCCTGGGTTTGGAACAGGGGCTCCTATACCAGTGTTGCTTCTTACCAGGCTAGAAACCAGGCAGGCAAATGATTCGTCTTCTCTGTTTCCGCACCCACACATCAGGGGCACCCATCACTCTGCCTGGGGAAGGGGTGTGATCCCTGCCACCCCCCAGTAGGGGCCCAAGGGGCACCCACCATGTATCCGGCACTGCACAGCCCCGGCTTCGGCTCCCCCAGGCTAGACTCAGGGCTCAGCTGAGTCTTCTTCTCCCAGACCCTGCCTCACCCTGGAACCCATTACAAAATATTTTAAATTTAATTATTTAAAATAGGTAACAATTCACATGGTTCCAAGTTATATACAGACAGAACAGTGAAGTTCCCACGTCCACCCCCGCAGGGAACCACTGCCGTTAGCGTCTCAGGTATTCTTCCCGAGTTTCTTTATGCACGTATATGTTTAGATATGATTACAAGGTGCAAACAAAACAAAGCAAAAACACTGCGCACGAAGATCTCTACCTTGCTCTTTTCACTTACTACATCCTGAAGATCTTTCCATGTTGCTATGAAGGGTCCTCTCCTTTTTCCAGCTGCTTAGTATTCCACTGTGCAGATGCCTGGGTTTATTTAACCAGCCCTATGACGGACATTTTGATTATGGCCTGTGTTTCGTTATTATTAGCAAAGCTGCATGGAAGGATCTTGTACACATATCATTGGGTTGTTTGTCTGCAGAACAATTCCCAGAATAGAACTTGTTGGGTTGAAGGGTGGAATCTATCTTAACACTGCAACCTCATTCATCCATCCATCCATCCATCCATCAATAGTTTCCTACTATTCAACATCATAGCTAGCCTACTATGTGCCAGACACTAAGCAGGGCACAGAGGGCCTAGTGGTGAATGAGCCAGGCCAGATCCTTGTCCTCTTAGAGTGTAAACTTCTGCTCTACGGACGCGGCGCCTTCCACCCACCCTGCCCACTGCTGCTGGAGGGCTCCCCTCACTCAAGAACCTGCTCTGGCTCCCTGTGGCTCTGGCTCCCTGGCTCACATTCCAACTCCCAGCCTGAAGTGTGAGGTTCCCTGTCCTTTCTCATCTAGCCTGATGCGTCCTTACTTTTAGCCCAAAGCCTTCACCGTCATGGGCTTCTTTACTGCCTCTTGGGGCCTCCATCTCCGGGCAACCCAAGAGAGTAAGCCCCATGCTGGGTGGGCACCCTCACTGCTGGAGCACCTTCAGCGTGCTTGGCTGCTGTGCTGTGCTTGGAATACTGGCTCTGGGGTCACACTGCTTGGGTTCAAATCCCATCCCCATAGCCCTTGAGACCGGTGGACCTGGGCAAACCACCAAACCTCTCTGGCCTTGGTGTCCTCATCTGAAAAATGGGGACAATAGTCTGACTACTTCCAGGCTTGTGGTGAGACGGAGATAAGCCCAGGCCCCTACAGCAAGCAGGACCGAAGCAAGCTGGTGTCATGTGCTTGCTTAATCCCCACAAATACCTTCCCAGGGAGGGTATTAGCCCCACTTTACAGATGAGAAAACAGAGGCCTGGAGAGCAGAGTCGGGATTGGAATCAGCACTGTTTGGCTCTGTGATCCTTGTCCTCAACCACCAACTTCTGCGGCCTCATGGGGGTCCCTGCCAGCACAGTGACACCCACTCTGCCGACCACGGTGGACTTTCCTGCCTGGCCCTGCCTTCTGGACCCTTTGAGCCCCTTCCCCCACGCTGGGCTCTGGCTTCTCTCACTTGTTCACTCAACTCCCTCATTCAGCTGTGCCAGGCGCCGTTCTAGGTGCCCAGGATTCAGCAAGGAACAAAAGGGATGCTCAACGTGAAGGTCAGGAAGTTGGGGGGTGGGGGGACAAGCGTGCAGAGGGGGAGGGAAGCCCAGAGGAGGCAGGGTCTCCAAGGAAGGCTGGATGGGGGAGCTGACACGGGTGGAGTCGTGCCTGGAATCAGGAGGCTGGGAGGGCAGGGCTTTGTTATGGGGGGAGTGCAGCTGGGGTGCCCAGGACCCTACTGGAAAGCTTGCCTGTGCAGCGGGGGGAGCAGTGAGAGGGTGTGACTGATGGAGAAGGGAGTCAAAGGACTTTTGTTTTAAAAAGTGGAGAGATCTGAGAGGTTATAGGCCAAGGGTGCATGCAGAGCGAGAGAAGGGGCCTCTGATGAAGGCAGAGCCCAGCAGAAGGGGTTCACTGCAGGCCAGGCAGTCCCCCCAGGAGTGGGGGGGACTTCCATTTGGGGCCCTGAGATGTCAAGGGGACTTCCCACTGGAAGGCCCCCATTGCCTTGGGAAGGGGAGCTTGTTGGGCTGGGGTGATGAGAGAGGCTGGGGCGGAGGGGCCTGAGGGAGGACTGGGGGGCCTGGCGAGGTCTCCTCACTGATGCTTGGTGGACATGGGCAAAGCACAGCGGACAGGCAGCAGGACCCCCCTCTCAGGGACAGGGATGGGGAGCTGAAGCTCAGGGCGGGTCAGAGCGGGCCCCACCCTGGCTCCGGACCGCCCCCTCGTCTGTTCGTGTCTCTGACTCCCCACCAGGCTCCGAGCCTCATTCCTTCCTCATCCCCAGGGCCCAGGGCCCAGAGCTGCTCCACTACAGACCATCGCTTCCCTTCCATCCCATGGGCCTCCCTGGGCAAGGCCTTCTCCAGGGCAGGAGCCAGCAAAGAGGATCCCCAGTGGGCTTCAGAGACTTCAAACCTCTCCTTCTTCTTAATTATTAGTTATTATTCTTTCAAAGTGATGGAGGAGGAAAGGAAGGGCGGAGAGGGGCGGGGGAGGGGAGCGCTCACTCAGGGCCAGCACTGGGCTGGGTTGGGAGGGGTGATCAGAGTCCAGGGCCATGAGAAGTTGTTCCAGAGCCCCCGGGACACTTGGTGCAGGGCAGCTGCGGGCTATTTCCAGACCCCACTTGTTAATGTGGGGTGTCTCTGAATGGGCACCCAGAATTGGCTTCCATGGGTAGCAGAGTGCCAGGAGGCAAAGTGGGGGCATCCCAGACAGGGGAGCTGTACGTGCAAAGGTGCAAAGGGGCCAGGCCTATTTCAGGAAGAGTGAGAGCTTTAGTTGGGGCTTGGGGGGAATGCAATTCAAGGGAAGCAAAGTGCCATATGACTTTGGAGCTGTAAACTGAGGCCAGATCATGAGAGACCTTGAATGCAGGGGTGCCAGCAGGGCAGCGTCGTCGAGCCCTGATCTGTGGGCTGCCCCATGCCCTGGTGCCAACTGGGCTCTGGAGGCTCTAGACTAGACTGCCCTCAGCCACCTCTGGTGAGAGGGCTGGTCTGGGCTGGGACTGTGGGATGGCTGTTTTTAATAAGCTTCCAGGTGAACCTGATGCTTATTTGGGATGGAAACCAGGATGGTGGGGAAGGGATGCTGGGGAGGGGTCTTCAGTAGGTGTGCACCCGAGGCAGACGACTGTGCCAGGATGTCTGGCCCCTCCCATCTGTCTTCCATGATGTCACCAGACCTCAACCACTTGGCCCATTGACCAGCTGTCAGTCGCCCATTTTGTAGAGAAATGATTGGCTTTTATTTTTTTAATCAAAAAGGTAATGAAAGTAATAAACACAATATTTATTAAAGAAACTTTAAGGAAAAATGACAAATAGAAGAAAATAAAAATCTTTCATAATCTCATCACCGAGGGACTAGCACCATGTAAGATATTAACATGTATCTTCCAGGAACGTGTATTTTGATTTATCCAACAAATGTTTATTAAGCCCCAATTTTGTGCCAAGCAATGAGATGAAACAATGACTAAGCCAGATACAAACAAAACACACACATACACACGCACGTGCGTACGCACGCGTATTTCTTTTTTTTTCTTAAAGATGGTATCATGTTATTTGTGCTAGTTTTTGACAGCTCTGCTGTCAAAACTTGCTAATTTTTGACAGCTCTCCCACGTGAAAATGCACACACATATTTAGTATAACTTTGTTTATTTTTTTTAAATAAAAAAATCACAAGATGAAAAATTTAAAAGTACAAATAGCTATATCCCCCTTACCATCCACTGTTAACAGTTTTGGGGGGACATTTTTTCAGAATTTTTATGCACATAGAAATAAATATATGTTTTTTTTCTCATAACTATAAACATGCTAAAAATACTGTTTGGCACTTGCTTACTTACTTATTTACCCATAGTCTTGGAGATGGTTCCACATCTACACACAAAGATCTCCCTCATTCTTTTTAATGCTGCTTAGGATGGATGTGCAACAATTTATCTGTCTCCTAGACTTTTAGCTGTATCTAGTTTTCACATAACTTATGGTGCCTCCTTGAATGCTCGTGTATGGAAGTTATCTCACTATCTTCCTGACAAAGTCCTGGAAGCAGAAATGCTGGGTAAAACGTTACGTATATTTTAAAGGCTGTCAATATTTGCTGCCTCTTTAAGAAGGCTGACCAATCGGCTCTCCCTGCAGCCTCACCAGCACTGGGTATTATCATTCTTTTGAATCTTGACCAATCTGATAAACTTGACCAATCAAACATGCTATCTTGATGTTGTATTAATTTGCCTTTTTTTGAGTAGTGGTGACATTGAGTACCTTTTCTTACACATATGGACCACTTTCATTTCTTCTTTCATGAATTGTCTCTAACATATTTTTAGATTTGTGAGAGATACTTGTATGTATATGTACTTTATATGTAAATATGTTCACTTCTTTCTGTCATATCTAGCAAATATCCCTCTTCCCTCCAATTTACAGTGTGTCTTTTATATTTTGCTCATTTGGAATACTTTGCTATAACAAATATTTTGCAATTTTTTGTACTTAAATAGAGCAATGAAAAATTTTTTTGTCTTTGGAGTCAGATTAGAAAGATCTTTACTACACTCAACATTATAAAAATACTCACCAATATTTTCTTCTGGTAATTAAAAAATGAATTCCCTTCTAAATCTATCTGGAATTTATTTTCACTTAAGGTAGAGCTCTAACTTTATTTTTTTCTCAATGGTTCATTAGACATTAGGTCTCCAGGTCATTTATTAAAAATCCCATTATTTCCTTATTGATTTGCATTGTCTTTTGCTGTAGTTAATTCTTATTGTCTTTGGATCTATCTCACTGACATGCTTGTCTCTTCCTCTGCCAGTCTCTCCCTGATTTAGTTACTGTAGTTTTATAATATGCTTTGTAATCTTACAAGCAAACCCTCCTCATTAACCTTTCTTTTCAGAACTTTCTTGGTGATTCTAATACGTTTGTATATCCAGATGAACTTTAGAATCATTTAATTTGAAAAATAAAATTCCATTGACTTTTGTTTGTATTTGTGTTAAATTTGTAGATTACTTCAGAGAAGATAGGCATTTTATAGATTTTTATAGCACTCTATCTTCCTATCCCATAAAATGCCTTGTCTCCCTGTTATTTAAAAGTTCTTCTATGTCTCTCAATAAAGTTTTAAATTTTTATTTGTATAGGTCCTATACATTTTTGGTTATGCTTATTTCTAGGCATTTGGTACCTTTTTATGGTTTTTATAAATGGGATTTTTTCCATTATATATTCTAACTGCTTGCTAATGAAATATAGAAAATTCATTTCTTTCTAATTATCTAACTACTAGCTTTTTTACCAAGCTCTCTTTTTAGTTCTAATAATTTTTTATTTGATTGTCTTGGATTTTATAGGCAAACAGCATCTTCATTTGAAAATGGTGATGCTTTCTTTTCCAATATTTTTACTTCCTCTTAGCTCACTGGTATGTCATGATTATTTGGAGTGGGTGGGTCTGTGGTCTGGGAATCACCAGTAACCTCAGATGTGGCTTAGTCTGCTGAGCACCACTTTCAATACCTGGAGGGGACCATGAAGAGAAGGGTATGTAAGTGTGTATCTGTGTCACTAAGACAAAAGGAGGAGGACCCCTGGACAACGTTGTAGCTTAGCTGCCATCACAGGTACCCTTGTCAGCAACCTGGGCTGGCTCATCTGTCTGCTGCTGGCATTTCACTCCTAAGTACAAAGTCTGCATAATATTTAAATGTGCATATGTAATGGGCTACTTAAGTAGTTTTTCCTGGTGTTGACCATGTATTCTTGGACCTTCATTCCTGGAATAGATGCTATTTAATTACAGTGTATTAGACTTTTAATGTTCTACCAGATTCCCTTTGATAGTGTTTGATTTCCCATTTTCCCATCAATATTTCAGATGAGATTGGTCTATTGGGCTTATGGCACTGTCTTTCCTGGGTTATGGCATTAGATTTTTGACTGCTTCAGAGAATTATAAGTGAAACTTTACATCTTTTCCTATTATAAGAAAAGCTTTTCATCTTTTCCCATTCTTGGGAAAGTATGAATTGCATGTGAATTATATATTTTTTTGTGAGAGCTCATAAAACCATCTGGGCCTGGTGCCATTTTAGTGTCATCTTTCTAAAACTGAAATTTGCCTGTGCCATATGCTTTCAATAATTTTTCATTGATCACAGGATAAAGCACAAATCCTTTAACCTGACATTCAAGGTAGAGTATGATTGAACTCTGCACCAACTCTCACCACTCTCCCTCCCTCTCTTATATTCTGGCCACATCTAACTTCTGGAAATTCCCCAGACCCTAGAGCAGGAGATTCAAGAGGATAGGAACAGGCTTGTTTTGTTCAGTGCAGAATCTCTGGCACCCTGTAGAAGCTTCCCTTTGATAGGTATTCCTTGAACTCCTGTTGAATGGCATTCACTGTGTTAATATTGTTGTATCTTTTAGTTCACATCAACACATGTTCACTGAGCATCTCCTTTGTGCCTGGTCACATGCTGGCCCTGGGGGGAAAGAATCCTAGCCCCTGTATTCAAGGTGCTATTTGGCTAATGGGGAAACAGGTGAGTAAACACACATTATACACAGTGAGGTAATTGCAGTTGGGGGGATATGAGTGGCATTATGGGAGCATGGGGAAGGGCCATCCAACCCAACCCAGGAAGATAGATCCAAGAGGCTTCCTGGAGGAGGTGGCCCTGGAATTAATCTTACATGATGAGGAGAAGTGGGGACAGGTCATTCCATGCTAAGGGGATATAGTGAGCCAAGATCCAGAAGGAAGAACAAGCACAACTCTGTTATCTCTTCTCAGGATGATTGTAGTTGCCTCCTAGCATGTCATGTCACTCTTCTGCTGAAAATCCACAAATGGCTTTTTAAGACTTTTTCCAAAGTCCTTTGTGTGAGCAAGGCCTGATGTGATCTGGCCCCTGTGCTTCTCTGAATTTACCTGATCACTCTGTTCCAACCACTGCTGTTCCTTGGAGAGCCCAAACAGTACCAACTCAGGGCCTCTGCACTGCCTGTTCCCTCTGCCTAGAGACTCACACCTTCACTCTCCCTGGGTCTCTGCCCAAATGTCACCAACTGGTGAGGCTGTCCTCGACCCCTGTATAAAACAACAGCCCTCTCAGTTATTCTCTGTCCTTACATTGCTTTATTTTCTTCCAAGCTAGTAAAGCCACCTGATATTATACACACACATACATATATATGTATACATACACACACATTTTATGCTATATGTATGTGTATATCATAATATATGATATGCTATATACATATGATTTTTAACTTTTTTTTCGCCTGTTAGAATGGGAGTTTCGGGAGAACAGGGAGTTTGTCTTGTTCACTCTTGTGGCCCCAGTACTCAGAACACCATCTAGAAGAATGTGCCCAATCAATACAAGCAGTTTGGCATTGCTGGTAGCAGAACACACCTGAGGGGTGAAGTGGGAGGTGTGGCTGGGAGCCAGTAGATAGCAGGAGCAGGCTGGGGAGTGGGGCAAGCCTCGGGTGATGGCAAGGAGCTTGGACCTTCTTCTGAGTGAATCAGGAGCCAGGCAAGGGTAATGAGTGGTTGGATTTATGCCTGGGGATGGTCACGCTGCCTGTTGGGAGGGGTGTGGCGTGGAAGGAGTGAGACTGGCAAGTTACCCCAGTGCAGGTAAGGGGTAGGGGTGAAGGGTTGGTTCAGGGGGAGGGAGGCAGGGAGAAGGCGAGACTGATGATGCCTTGCCCCTCACTGAGCTGGGGAGTCCCAGAGGGGAGATTCTGTTCTGGGGGTGTCAAGTCCAAGGGGCTCTTGGGCAACCTAGTGGAGGTGTCTGGGAAGCTGGGGCCAGGTGGGTCTAGAACTCAGGAGAGAGGCCTGGGCTGAACAGAGGTTTTGGGCTTGGAACAAGGGGAACATGACATCATTGTTGTCATCCTCCCCACTCAATCTTCGTCTAAGTGAACTTTAATTGAGCACTTAGTATGTACCAGGCACTGTGCTCAGAGTGATTTCTTTATTGACTCTTCTCTATAATCCAGTGGTGTGCTGGTACAGGTCTCCCAACCAGCTCTCTGGAGAAAAATCGTACAAACCCTAATTTGTAGAGTTTGCCAATTTCCATGATGTCAATACTTCAACCATGGTTGATTTCAAGCGACTGATGGGATGTTATGGGAGGTGGAATTTGAAGAGATGGGCAGTGGCACAGCATCATGTGGAATTTCCACCACAGATACAATAGACTCAGACAACCTCCAGGGCATCCATGAGAGTAAAATGAAGTAATTTTATAGGAATTGACAGGTTTGGAGTATTTATTACCTTTAATTTTAATATTGCTTATTTAATTGTAAGTTTACCTAATTTAATTGTTAACAATGGCTGTTTCTAATGACCACCTTACAAAATTAATTCCCGAAAATTTAACAAGCACCTCTTGTGAGCCGGTCTGAATCAGTTCCAGCACACGGCTGCTACAATCCCATGACGTCGTTGCTGTGGTCGGGGAGGTGAAGTGAGGTCACCCAGCTGGTGAATGGGAGATTTAGGTATTCTTGAGCAAGTAACCTCCTGTCCTCGAGCCTCAGTTTCCTCATCTGTAAAATGGGGACAATAAAACGTATCTCCTGGGGTGCTGTGGAGCGTTCATGAGTTAATGCTTGTAAAGTACCTGACATACAGCAAATGGTTGCCAAGTGGGAACCACTAATGTGTTGTAGTTACTTTAGTAATAATAATGAACATATATCGTCTCCTCAAGGTATTCATGTTCTAGTAGGGGGAGTTGGTCGGTGGCAAGACATATACACATTCATAGGATTCTGATCCAGGCAGAAAAGGAAGACTTCCTGGAAGAGGTTGCATTTGAACTAGGTCTGGCAGAATTGAGAGAATGGGGGTCCATGAGGAATAGGGGGAGGCATTCCTGGCTGCTGGTCCACACGAGCAGAGGACGGATGAGAGATGAGACTGAAGGCAATTAGAAGGATGTTGAATGCCAAGACAGAGTCTGAACTTGTCTCTGAGGGCCCTGGGGAGCCACAGCAAGCTGCTCAGCAGGGCCTGGTGGCATCAGGTTGGCCTCTTGGAACACCAGTGTGACTGCGGTGGGGAGAAGGGCCAGGAGGGGGCAGGAGTGGAGGCAACATCGGCCACGATGAGGAGACGTGGAGATGGAAGCCCACCCATCTGGGCGGGGCTGGGGTGGCCTCCAAAAACACAGGCTCCCTTGACCCCCTCCTCCCCTGCAGCTACAGTGAGGGGGGTGAGCAGTAGGGTTCCCGTCCTCAACTGCTGTCATCCCCACCCCTGCTCAGGCCCAGGTCCAGCTCCAGCCCCAGCAGCTAATCCTGGTGACACTGGGTCCCGAGGCTGGGGCGGGGCAGCCAGGCAGCTGGCCTCAATTAGCTGGAGAGCCGGGTCTGGACAGTGTCATTAGGAGAAAACCAGAGCCCGGCCATAAACTCTAATGAATGCATTAATGGAAGGCTTGTGCGCCTCAAAGGGGGAAAAAAAAAGTGGGTCTAAATAAAGTTATTAACACAGCCCACCTGTGCTCGGCTCTCGGCCTATATTGTTCAAATAGCCTATTAACTCCTGAAGCATCCAGTCTTGAAAGTGAGCCCTGCCTCTCTGAAGCAGACGTTTAACTGCGTTCATATAATTCAATTAGATTCCTCAGTCGTGGTCCAAAGGCATTCTCTGGGCTTTCATCTCAGTAATGGCCTGCAGGCTGGAGTGGGGAACAGGGGGTTAAAAAGAGGGGCTTGGAACCTGCTTTCTGGCCTGACTCACCCCATCACCTGGAGGGGCCTCCAAATGAGTTTCCTGGGGCAGAAAGCATTCCCCATGTGCCCGGGCTCTCCGATGGCCTTCCGTGCCTGGAATTCCCACTTAGCTCCTCCTCGTGCATCCTCTGCCCAACATCCAGGCCCTGCGGCCCCCATTCTGCCCCACCCCCCTTGTCCAGCAGTCCAAGGACCCTGACTCCACTCAGCTGACCCTATGAATAAAGAGTTAAGAAAATTCCTTAGGAAGTGGGTCTTTTATAGATTCCGTTAAAGCCTTCTTCCTACTTCTGTCACTGAAAAAGGATAAAAATCCTTTTATCACTCTACAACTTGTTAATGTTCCACCCCGGGTGCACTTCATCTGTAATAAACATCTTCACAAAATATGCATCCCCAGGGAGGAGCCGTTAATTTCCTCAAGGCCTCACACATGTGAGGGGTTTTATTGCCTGCAGGTGCTTCACGAGGTTGCGTGGGCTTCTAATAAATATCCACTAAACGGCAGGTAGCCTGGGAGTGAGATGGGCCTATGCACCTGTCCACAGAAGGCCTCCACACGCAGCTCCTCCACCTTCTCCTGGCCAGCCCTGGCACCAGCAGCTCCCGAGACCGACCTGCCCCTCGGACGCCTGCAGGTAAGTTCCCAGGGCCCTAGATTCCATCCGAGCCACTCACAGAGCCCTGGGCGGGGGCCGGGACGTCGCGGGGGCTGGGAGGGGCCGGGGCGTCGCTGCTGCCGCTTGACATCAGGAGGATTCCTCTCTGGAACCCACACACCTTGGCAGGCATGGCAAACACACAAAGACGTTGAAGGCGCGTTCTCGGGTTGATTTCTTGGTTTCCTTTCCTTGTTTGCTTTGAGGGAGTCACCCACATTAGGATCTACTGTGGAAATGTGATTATCAATAAATTTGACTTCCCATTTTCTTAGTAACTGAGACAGAAAAGAGAGCTTGCCTCTCTTAAGTGCGATTCATAGGAAATGTGTTTTGTATGTCTTCAGGGCGATTTTGGGGATGTTAAAAATAATTGCTAGAAAAATAGGTGGTAGCTCAGTCACTAGAAAAAAAAGATTACTTAAGGAGTAGTTTTCATCTGCGTTCCATGAATTAATTAGAAGTTTGCATTTAATAAATATTTCTCTAGTCTCCGGGGTTCTTTCCACGTCATGATCACCAAATTAATCGTGAGCTATGTGCTGGGTTTTGGGCAGATACGATGCCTTGTGGCTGAGGGAGCGGGGATGCGGCCAGTGGCTCTTTCTTAACCTCGATGTGAGCTGGAGAGTCAGCCCTAGGCTCCTGGGGGTTCACGGAGGCCCAGGGGAGAGAGGTGGGGGCCTGACATGGATCCGCAGCCTCTTCCAGGACGAGGTGCCTCTGAGGACCAGAGGTCAGGATGCTGAGCTCATCCCTAAATCAAAGGGTGTATGTTGCTTCTGGACACTTAATAACTGGCATTTCTGGGGCACTTCCATGGTGGTGGTAGGGACATGACCTGAGGTCTTTCCATATGGCTTGGTGCACGCATGCCCCCACCCAGGGAAGCCACCCACGCTAGAGAGAGCGGCTGCTGGATTCAGCAGAGACAACACACTGGGGCCACAGAGGCTTCTGGAAAGAGGAGATAATCCAGATCTTTCTGAAAGCTCTGAGGAGGAACACTTAACTCAGCTGCGTTCACAGGCCCCTCCTTCCCAGCCAGAGGGCTGCGCAGAATCCCACAGTCTCCAGATCCGGGGCCGGGAGGGAGGTAGAGCAGGGCCTGGACAGCTGAGCCTTGGGATGTGCACATTCCTTTTCTGGGAAGATAACGATATCCTGTCACTGGACGCAGCACCCGTGATAATACAGGTCCTGAGGTCTTGCTGCAGGTCAGGGCGAAGCACCTGGAGGACAGGGGCTTACCTCTGGAATCTTAACTACCCCTTTGTGTGCCAGGAAGCTCAGGTTTAAGAAGTGAGGTTACTAACCCAAAGTCACCCAGTGGAGGAAGAGAGTTTGGGAACAGAAGCAGATGACCCTACCCGAATCACCTGCAGGCATCCTCCCATCAGACCTTCAAGGGAGGGCACAGGCTGCCCAGCTTGCAGACCACAAGCTGAGGCTCACCTAACAGTTGGGGAACCTAGCAGGGCCCTGACCTCTGCCTCCGTCCTCCGGACATGGCTGCCCCGCGCCCCCCCCCCCCACTTCTCTGTGCTGGGAGGAGAGAGGGTCATTCACCCTCTGCCCCGACTCCCACTGGTCCGCCTGGCCTGGGCCAGCAGAAGCCATAGGAGGTCCAGGGAGCCTGGAGCAGCTTCAGAGGCGGCGATGGACATGATGAAAGGCCCGGAGCACGGGACCCAGCCAAAAGTTTAGAGGAAGCAGGGTCACTGGGCCTGGGGAGCGGAAGGCCCAGGGGGCCGGGGCCCCGGCTAATGGAGAGCACCAGATGCTGACCAGCTGTTCTCTATCTCCCTGGAGGCCCGGCAGAACCAGAAGAGCTTCTACAGCAGGAGAGAATTAGGGGGGATAGCAGAAAGAACTGGCCGAGGGGAGTGGGCGGGCTTTGAGGAGCTGTAAGGAACAGGATGGCAGCTCCGAGCTAGGGCCTGGGGGCCAGAGAGAGAGAGAACTCAGAAAGTTAGCCCTGATGCACTGACCCCCCTCCTCTACACATGATTTGAATGAATCCACCACCCTCTTCCACCCAGCCCTGCCTCGTGGGCCAGAAGCCCCACTGCTCCAGTAGCAGGGCCAGCGGTCTGGGGCCTCAAGCCTTGGACAGGAGCCTCTGAGGCTAAACAGTCAGGGTTCCGGGGAGACCCACGTCTCGGAGGCCTGGGCCCCCGCAGGCTGGGGACAGCTGGTCCCAGGAGGCGAGACCTTTAGCGGCCAAAGCCCCCCAACATGAAGCCCCCAACCCTGTAGCTCATCAAAATAAACTGTAAAGTACTAAACTGTAAAGTAAGGGTGAGGAAGGCCTGCAAAGTCCCAGTTCTACCCACAGTGAATACTTTGGTGCTTTAAAAATCCAACTAAAATATCTAGGTGTCTGTGTTCAGCCGGTGCTCTAAGCACAGGCTCTGTCTGCTCACAGGGTGACCCAGCCTGGCACTTCCTCCTTCGCATCAGGGCCAGGGCCACTGACCTGGGGGGCTTGGGAAGGGAGGAGCGGGAGAGACCCCGGAAAGCCACGCTCAGGGCTGGTGCAGAGCTGCAGACCTCACCCCAGTTGCCAACTCATGATAGGAAAACCGGGGTACAGAGTGAGAGAATGGAACGGGTCTGTGGAGTCACGGCCAGACAATGGTGGCCAAGCATTGTTCCAGCCCCAGCTGAAGCACTGTTTTCTTGATGATTTGATTCTGTTTCTGGATGGAAAAGTAGGATGTCCCTGCTCAGCTTCCTTGACCCCTTCTGGAACCCAGGGCTAGGGTTGTTCGATCAAATATAGGGCACTCCATCCAACTGGAATTTCAGATAACAAGGAATAATGTTCTAGTGTAAGTGTGTCCAATGCAATATTTGGGACAGACTTACACTAAAAAAAAATTATTTCTTGTTTACCTGAAATTCCTATTGAATAGTGCATCCTGTATTTTTTTTTTTAACAGTTTTATTTTATTTTATTATTCATTCATTCATTCGTTCATTTTGGGCTGCCTTGGGTCTTCGCTGTTGTACGCAGACTTTCTCTAGTTGTGGCTAGTGGGGGCTTCTCATTGCAGTGGCTTCTCTTGTTGCAGAGTACAGGCTCTAGGCGCGCACAGGCTTCAGTAGTTGTGGCTCGCAGGCTGTAGAGCGCAGGCTCAGCAGTTGTGGCACACGGGCTTAGTTGCTCCACGGCATGTGGGATCTTCCCGGACCAGGGCTCAAACCCGTGTCCCCTGCATTGGCAGGCGGATTCTCAACCACTGCACCACCAGGGAAGTCCTACATCCTGTATTTTTATTTGCTAAATCTGACAACTCTACCCAGGGCCCCTTCCCTAGTTGGGACTGCTGTGCCCTCCCGGGAAGGACCTTCCAGGCGTTTCTCTGGCAGCAGGAACCCGGGCTGGAGGCACTGCTCTCACAATTCGGAGATGTCAGAGGCCGTAATCACTCCTTTACTGTTGCAAAGAACAGAAAATGCATTTTCTTGCAATATTTTTCTTTCGGTATATATTTTTGGAGGAGGCTTGGAGGGCTCCCTCACAATGGGAGTTATTTATCAGGGAAATGAGGCATTTTTGAGTTCCTCGTTTGTGGAGGATACGGCAGTGCCGGGCAAGCTGCTTCTGTGATCTCCTGTTTCTCTGGAAGAATATGGAAAACAGCTGACGGTGTAAGGCAAACTTTTCCCTCTGATGCTTCTGGAAGCTCATCTCCTTGATTTAAAACTTGCTAGGACACAGGTGGATTTTTTTAAGACGTAAAATGGAAGGAAGGAAAAAGACAAAATACCAGCAAATGTTCTCGGGCCAGCTCTTGGAATATGATTCTTGGGATCAATGGTATTTCATTTTTCAAATTGTTGAGGTCTTTTTCAAAAAATTATTTCCAAAAGGGCCATTGCCTTTGCATATAAAGAGACTTAGAAAAGTCTTTCTTTTTCTTTCCCACTCCCTCTCTTTCTTAAGCTAACAGAAAGATGTTAAAGACATTATCTGAACTAAGCAATCAGGAAAAAATATTTGCAGAATCAAGAAAGATCAACAGAACACGAAAAAAAAGGAAACAGATAAAAAGCAAGTAAAACACACAGAAAAAAGTCTTTATGTTAGATTTTCGTTAAAATTTTTTGACATCTGACTTTATACCTTGGTGTGCTAAAACCCGATCACATTTAGTTTCAAGATGCCATATAACTAAAACATCAAATCTTGATGGCTTTTTCTCACTTTTTCCAAACATTTGATGGCTTTTTCTTTTTTTTTTTAACATCTTCCCGGACCAGGAGAAATATTCCAATATGGGAAAATAATGTATTCAGTGCATTTCTTTTCTAGAATGGTATCCAAAGGCAGTCAGGGTCTGCTCTAAAGATGGCAAATTTTGCAAAGACAAAATCCTAGTCCTAATTCACACCAGAATGAGAGCCGGGGAGTTTACCTACACTCCCTTTGCCAAGTCTGAACCATGGGAGAGTTCTGCTTCACTGAGCAAAGAGCCTGGCTGAAACCCAAGGGACCCAAACCTCAGCCTGCACCCCCTTTCCAGCTCCCATCCATCCTCTTCCCTTTGGGATCATAGATCTCAGATCGGAATCTTGGCCCGGAGCCTGGAGCCGGAAAGTGCAGCTTGATGTCAATTACGGCCCAATTCCAGAGGTGCCATCAAAGAGTTAACTAGGATGTCCCAGCGCCCAAATGTGGGATAATTGGGAAACAAATTCTACAAACATCTTGAAAGGGGCAAAAGACCTTTGATCTTTCTATAGAAAGGCAGACATTACCAACGTTACTGCCTTTTGGGGCCTGCACACATCTCATACCAGGTTAGAGGATGCCATCTTTCTGAGAAATCAGCCGACACCTAATTCCATCCTACCTTAATTATCCTAACTGGTTTCGTATGTCCAAAGGCATTTTCCCTAAAGATTAGAGGAGAGAGCAGGACTGACAAAATAATTAAATATGCAATTTGCCAAGCGTGGGCAATACGGCTTTGAAATCACCTTTTCAGGAAGTTTTACTGCTTGTTCATGGACATGTATATTACAGCCTTCAGACTTTTATTTAAGCTCTTTTGATTGCCTTAATGGATTAATACCTGGGTGCCATCAGCGAGGGCCTGAGACCCAAGGCTGTTTCTAATTTCGCAAATATTGCGCCCGTTTCCTCTGGTGTTATGACAAAAGCAAGCCTCTAGAATTTGCCTTCTCGCTTAAAGCTACATGCTGATCCCCTCAAATAATTGCCTGATGTCAGAATCGGCATCTCCCAAGGGGCGTTGTGGGTTTACAGGAAAGTCCCACGGTGCCAGGGGCCTGGGCGGCCGGCGGCGGGCTTGGCAGGACTGGGGAGGCCCGTGTCGTGCTCGGGGCCTGGGTCTATGTGGGGTGGCATTCCCAAAAGGAGTCCGTGTCTCATGACAGCAGGATGCCTCTCAAACGAAGTCCCAGGCAGCATCCCGGGTACAGAGGAATGTGTTATACTGTCCCTGCTTAGGACCCCTGCCAGTGGGTAAGGAACATTCCATGGGAAGGGGCGGGAGAGGTGCTCGTGGGGATCTGGAGAAGAATCTCCGCTCAGGCTCAGACTGCGGCATGGAGGGAGGCATCCGGAAACCGGAGCTGGGAGTTTGCTCTGGGGGAATAGTTTGCATTCTGTCCCCGAGGCTGGGAGAGCTGGAGTCCAGGAGGAGGAATCCACGGAAGTGATCGCACCGTTCCCATCTTTTGGCTGAGCTGGGTGTCTGGGGGCCACGTCTTGGGGCCAGTTCCAAGGACATGAAAGCAGGGTCTCTGGGGGGTGGGGGGAGTTCTTTTCTGGTATGGAACATGTGTGGGTACCCAGTGGGCAGAGGATGGATCGGTAACAGCATGCAGAATCGCTTGGTGCTCGGAGTAGTGAGAGGGTAGGTGGAAAGGAGGGAGAGAGAGAGAAACAGAATCAAAAAGACAGCACACACACGCACGTGTGCACACACACAGATTGCCTTTGAAGGTGGGGGGGGCGGGGAGGGGACAAGGCCTAATTGTCCTAGGGATGTGCGCTGAGGCCGGGCTTTTTCATCGTCCCCAGAGCTCCCTAATGAGGCTGTGGCCTCTCCTGGTGGGAACGCTGCTCCCTGGACTCAGCTTTGATAAAGCGGATGGACCGTCTGGGTCGAGTTACCAGGTTTTCCTCTTTTCCTTTTGAACCCTGCGGTGGTTTTGCTCCTTCATGACAGAGGGGGCCAAAGTCCCTGGCCTCTGTCCTCAGGGGACACAGGCCATCCCACCTCCTGGGAAGGGCAGGGAGGTGGCAGGCCCTGGGGTGAGGATGCTGGCCCAGGCCACGGGCTGTGGGAGAGGAGGGGGCTTTGCTGGGCTTGATATTCAGAACTGCTTGCCAGCCACACCGGGTCTGCTGGCCGCCAGCAAAAAACATCACCTAGGGCTTCCCTGGTGGCACAGTGGTTGGGAGTCCGCCTGCCGATGCAGGGGACACGGGTTCGTGCCCCGGTCCGGGAGGATCACACATGCCGCGGAGCGACTGGGCCCGTGAGCCATGGCCGCTGAGCCTGCGCGTTCAGAGCCTGTGCTCCACAGCGGAAGAGGCCACAATGGTGAGAGGCCTGCGTACTGCAAAAAAAAAAAAATCACCTAAAATGCTTCTTAGCAGCCATGGGGGATGCTGGCATGGTGCGCAAACACAGGTCAATAACAGCAGCAGCAGCAAAGATAATGCCGTCTGCTTACTGAGAGCTCACTCTGCTGGGCACCGAGCCAAATGTTTGACAAGGATGATACTGTGCCCATTTTACAGAGGGGCAAAAGGAGGCTCCGAGTTCAGTGGCCTACTGGTCAGAGGCAGGATGGGACTGGATCTGTCACCCCCACGGCCCAGCTCTTAACCACTGGCCTTCCTGAAGGGGCGGGAGCCTCAGCTGGCCCTTGAGCCCCTTCAACACACCAGTTTTCTAGGTGCACAGACCCTCCCTCATTTCTTCGTACCTGTGACTGGGCTTTCAGTAAGACCACAGTCATAATGTTAGCAAGACCCCAGCTCTGAGGTCCTGCCTCCCCCAGGTGTCCAGAGGTTGCCCTGGGCAGTGGCTCTGGAAGGGGCGAGCCTTGAACCAGGCACCCTGAAGCAGGAGGAGAGAAGAGGACCCCCAGCCAGTGGGACTTGGCTTTGATCTCTGATTAGAAGAAAATGCCCTCTCAGGTGGTTCCTCCTTATTAGGGAGGAAAGTCCCCTTTCAGGACGGCAGACGGTGAGTGGCCGGAGAGAGACTGTCCCCTCCCAGGGCCTTCACACAAGACAGGTCCTGCTTTCAAAGGCAGCTCCGGAGAGGCTCACCTGGACTTCAGGGTCAGACTTGTCCCTGGCCTGGTGGCCTGCCGTCCCACCCCCACCTTCCGGCCCCCCTGCCCTGATCCCAGCCGCCTGCCCTCGAGGCTTTCCCATCAGGGCTCCTCTGGCCGGCTGCCTGCTCGTCCTCAGCCGCTGCTGCCCGGAAGACGGGCGGCAGCTGTGCCCAATGCCCCTATCGCCACGGCCAGTCACTCTTGATCTCTGTGGTCCGCTGGGCTGTGAGCAAGGACCTTAACTTTTGTCTAACTTGTGAAAAGAGAACCTTGTAAGCCTTGACTCATTCCATCAGACACCCACTTTGTGCCGGGCCCTGGGCTGGCACCGGGGGCACAGTGGCCAGTGAGGTGGATGCGGTTTCTGTGTTCAAAGAGGGGTGGTGGTTTCTGATTCTGATCAGCAGTGGGCTCTGGGCCACATGCTCCACAGTGGATCGGGACGCCCCAGAGTGCAGCCACGCCCCGAGCGAGAGCTGGGGGCAGAGCCTTACAGGGTGGGGTGGCAGCCCTCCCGTGGCCCCTGTGGGTCCCCAGGGATGGTGTGTGTCGGGGAAGTGGTGCGCTCTGCTGCTTCGCGCTCCCACCTGGACCCGCCGCTTGTGGGCGGAGCCACGTGACGCCTCCATTAGGGGCTGGAGAGTTGAGAATTCCTGCTGGAGCCCCTGGCAGAGTGTTCTTTCCACGTCCCATCACTGACATGCCCTCTGTTACCTCTGGGTCACATTTGTGGTAAGAGGGTGCAGGGGGAAACAGCGATAAAGGGAGGGGCGTGATGAGAGCAGAGGACTTTCCCCCAACATGTTAAAAAAATGTATTGAAGTATATTTAGTATACAATGTGTTAATTTCTGGTGTATAGCAAAGTGATTCAGTTATACATATATATACATTGTTTTCATATTCTTTTCCATTATGGTTTATCACAGTATATTGAATGTAGTTCCCTGTGCTATACAGTAGGACCTTGTTTTTTTATCCATTCTATATATAAGTTTGCGTCTGCTAATCCCAAACTCCCAATCCATCCCTCCCCCTTGGTAACCACAAGTCCATTCTCTATGTCTGTGAGTCTGTTTCTTAGATATGTTCATTTGTGTCATATTTTAGATTCCACATATAAGTGATATCATATGGTATTTGTCTTTCTCTTTCTGACATACTTAGTTTTAGAATCTCTAGGTCCATCCATGTTGCTGCAAATGGTATTATTTCATTCTTTTTTATGGCTGAGTAGTATTCCATTGTGTGTGTGTGTGTGTGTGTGTGTATATATATATATATATATATATATATATATACCACATCTTTATCCATTTGTCCATCAATGGATATTTAGGTTGTTTCCATGTCTTGGCTATTGTAAATCGTGCTACAATGAACACTGAGGTGCATGTATCTTTTTGAATTATAGTTTTGTCTAGATATGTGCCCAGGAGTGGGATCGCTAGATCATATGGCAACTCTATTTTTATTTTTTTGAGGAACCCTGATGCTATTTTCAATAGTGACTGCAGTAATTTACATTCCTGTCAACAGTGTAGGAGGATTCCCTTTTCTCCATACCCTCTCCAGCATTTTTTGTGGATTTTCAAATGGCTATTCTGATGGGTGCGTGGTGGTACCTCATTGTCATTTTGATTTGCATTTTTCTAATCATTAGTGATGTTGAGCATCTTTTCATGTGCCTGTTGGCCATCTGTATGTCTTCTTTAGAGAAATATCTGTTTAGGTCTTCTGCCCACTTTTCAATTGGGTTGTTTGGTTTTTTTGTTACAAATATATTCAAATACGTAGAACATTTTATTACAAATACATAGAACATTTTATTACAAATACATAGAAAAATCATGAGACCAGTCCAAGGAATGCCCACATACCCACCTCCTAGATTCAACACAAGCGAACTTTTTACTGTACTTGCTTTATCTATGTATACACATATCTGTATCTGTGTATTTTTTGTTATAAGTTTGAAAGTAAATTCCATATGCCATCCCTAAATACTTCAGTGTGCATTTTCTAAGAATAAGGACGTTCTCCTCGGTAACTAACACCATTACCACGTGAAGTAAATTAACAGTAATTTGAGAGGGAGGGATTTTGATGATTAGTTAAAAATCAAGTGCTGGTACCTCAGAAAAACAAAAGGCCTGGCAGAGTGTTATTTTAAAAGCTTCCTTTGGTTTAAATCTCTATCCAGGGCAGCTGGAGGAGGAGGGGATGGCACTCTGGTGACAAAGCCCGTGAGTTCCATGAGAGCAGAGCGTGGGCACGCAGTGGGTGCTTTCGAGGTGTTTGTTGATTGAATGCATCCCCGGCAACAGCTCATCCCTGAATCCCCCCTTATGCTCCAGAGTACAGAGGGGTCTGTCCTTCCGGCTCCTTCCTTGCCCAGAGGAGGGAGGCATGTGGGGAGAGTGGGGGCTTGCCTGGCAGACAGACTGGAGCTGTTTGAATCTCTGAGACCTGGGCTGACTGGGGTACCCCCATATCTCCAGTTTCCTTGGGACCATCGAAACATCTGGGGTGAGGGTGCGATGTGGTGCCTCCCCAGGCGCTGTGAGGCACTTTCCCGTCCCTGAGGGGAAGCATCTTGTACCTGTGTGTGTGACGTTAGGAGAGTTTGGGTGGAATATGATGGAATAGTATTCAGCCTTTAAGAGGAAGGAAACCCTGACACAGGCTATAGCATGGAGGAACCTGGAGGTTGTTTGCTCAGTGCAATAAGCCAGTCACCAAAGGACAGTCACTGTATGATGTCACTTATGTGAGGCTTAGAGCAGCCAGATACACAGAGACAAAAAGTAGAGTGGTGGTTGCAGGGGCTGGTGGGAGGGGGGAATGGGGAGCTGTGGTTTAGTGGGGACAGAATTTCAGTTTTGGGAGATGCAAAGGGTTCTGGAGATGGATGCAGGTGACGGTTGTACAACCATGTGAGTGTACTTAATGCTACTGAACGGCACACTTAAAAATGGTTAGGATTGGGCTTCCCTGGTGGCGCAGTGGTTGAGAGTCCACCTGCCAATGCAGGGGATGTGGGTTCGTGCCCCGGTCCTGGTCACGGAGCGGCTGGGCCCGTGAGCCATGGCCGCTGAGCCTGCGCGTCCGGAGCCTGTGCTCCACAACGGGAGAGGCCACAACAGTGAGAGGCCCGCGTACCGCAAAAAAAAAAAAAAAAAAAAAAAAAAAAAAGTTAGGATTATGGTTGGAGAAATATTATGTATTTTACCACAATAAAATGGTGGGGATTCGGTACCTGTGACTGGCTGTTTTGTTCAGGTTCTGTTTCAGAACGATGGTGCCCGCCTCTCCTCCCATGTTAGCAAAGCCCACAGGTCAATCAGGCAAAGTCGCAGAGAGCTGAAGATGCTTGGGAGCGTCAGACCTGAGACCCGTTTCTGGAACCGTTTCTGTTTGAAGTGAGTCTCGCCAGCCAGGAATGAATCAGAGGCATTTTGTCAAAGGAAAGAACTTGATGAAAAATTGTTTTATGAAACCCGAATTTTGGCATGTTTTCACATTTTAGTTTGTCAGAAGGCCGAGTAATAAATGTTAAGCGTGTTGTTTATTAGTATGTGCGGTTGACTTCTTTTATGATGACAATTTTATTTTGAAGTTTGTCACCGAGTACCCGCCGGACGGGGTGGGGAGTCTAGAAAAGAAGGGCGGGAGGCACGGTTTCCAGTTTATCCAAGTAGTGGGCAGTTTTTATTAAAACAACAGAAAAGGAGGAGGCAGCCCAGGCCCAAATCCCCCTCCCACGCACGGGTCAGCGGGCCAGCGTGGCCTGCGGGCGCCTTGTCCTGGGGCCCGGCCTTGACCTCCTGATGTCTGTCTGGCTGCAGTGGGAGCCGCGCACTGCCCGGGCCGCCTTGCGGGCCTCTTGGCTGGGCCGCGCCTGCAGCCTTTGTTCCCCAGGCCGGCACTGGGTAGCCAGTTTGTGGTTGTAAATGGGGAGAGCAGGGACAAGAGGCCGTGCAGGCTGTGGACAGCCCCTGGCAAACCCTCCATGAGAGCCGGCCGAGGGACAGAGGGGCCGAGCGTGTGTTTCCTTTCCTCTCACCTCCTCTCCACCCACAGTGCATGGAGGGGTGGAGGTTCCAGGCCCTTGTGAGCTGAGGGCAGTGGGACCCAGGAGGAGGACACTGGGAGCTGTCACACAGCTGGCCCTGCCACTGAGACTGGGTGGGGGGGTGCTTCCCTCCAAAAGCCTCAGTTTCCTCAACTGTGAAATGGGGTCTCCACGCTTACCCTGGGGCTGCTGTGAGCTCCTGTTTCCTGGGTGCTCTCCCTGGGCTGGGTGCTTTGGTGGCCATATTCCACCCAAGCCCAGGGCGGCCCTGTGTCCAGTCTGATCCCCCCTTTCAGATGAGGAATTGGGGATCAGAGAGAGGGAGCCCTGTTACCCAAGCCGCCCAGCAGTGAGAGTGTGGCTGGCTAGGGTCCTGAGTCTGCTTGGAACCCAGGCAGGAAGTAGGGGGACAGCCCTGCCCCGCTGGCCCAGGGTGGGCATCCTCGAGGTGACTCGGCAGCTACCCTCAGGCTGGGGAGGAAGTACAGCTTCCGAGGACACAGGGAGCCCTGCTCTGAGAAGAGCCTGGGGGTCCTGGTCAAACGTGGCAACTTTCAGCCCCCAGGGTCTCTCCCTCCTGGAGTTAGGGGCCTGGGGCCCCTGCATCTATGCTCTTGGCCCAGGTCTGGTCAGCTGGTGAAGGGGCTCCTGAGCCCCACCCGGTGGACATACCAAGTGATGAATCCCCACCTCTATTCAGGCGGTGGGCTCCTCTTTGGGGGTTTCTGGGCTGGGAGGCCTAAATGGGGGCAGGAAGAGAGGCACGGGGCCTGCCGGCATCCAGAGGGTTTTCTGCGCAGTTCCTGACAGGGCACAGAGAGGCTGTGGCCCTCTCTGGTGTCACAGAGAGTTCTGGCGGAGGGCCACCTGCCTGTCCCTTCCTGAGGCCACTGGTGCGGGCACTGAGGCTGGTGCTGGGGTTGGGTGGGGCTAGGGGAAGGGTCTCCCACCTGGGGCTGCTGCCTCCTCTGCTTCCTTTGGCATGTGGGGTGGGGACTTGGAGGAAGGTAATGGGTCCCCAACACCCCTTGTTCGTCACATTGTGTTTTAGCCCCAGGTCTGGCCAGTGGCTTTGAAATAGATGTTGGTCAAGACAAGCCAAGGGGAGCTCGTTTGGGATCCTCTCCCTAGATTTGGACCCTCCGGGGCCCACGGTCATCACCCCTGCTGTAGGAAAGGCTTTTAAGCAAGTCGAGGTGGGGGATTGGAGAGCACCGTCCGGGCCTCTGGCTGTTGGCAGCTCCTGCCCCATCTGACCTGAAGCTTCTCTGGCAGGGCCTCCAGCGGGGCAGCCGGATCCTCCATAAAAGGATAAGGATCACATTCTTCACGTTTTAAGTTGCACAAAAGCTGTATGCATAATTAATGTGCAATAAACGTGAGCAGCTGGAAATTAACTAAATAAGAAAAAAGGAATATACTTAATTGTAAAAATTTAATTTTGCTTTTATTCTTTTCCTTTCTCTCTCTCTCCCCGTTCCCCCACCCTTTTACAACTTGTTATATTCTCGGAGCCCTTCAGATCTTGCCGGAGATCATATTCTGAAAGACTCACCTCCTGACCTCTTGCCGGGGAGCCGAGGACAAGATTAGTTTTAAGCCTCGGCCCAGTCAGCCACTTTCAGCAGAGGGTCCGAGAGTGTCCACGAGCGGGGCGTTATTGTGTCGCAGAAAGGAATGTTGTAATCATCCCCCAAGACCTTCCTTGGGGGACCACTATACCCTGGTTTCAAGGGCTTTGGTAGATGCAGCTTTGAGAGTCGCTCTTTGAAACTCAGCCCATCATGGTATTTAAAATTCAAAAACGTGAATTCAGTGGTTAAGAAGCCAAAGGACTAAATACATTTACATAAATTCAAACAAAGTATTTTAAGCAATACCATCCAAGGCTCCCTTTCTTCTTCTCCTTCTCATTTTTTAAAGGACAAGACCTTTTCTAGGTGATAAAATTGGGTGGCAAAATTTCCCAGTGGAAAAATTTATTGACCCATTCTTACTTATTGTCACATCTTTTCATAAAACCTGGGAATTCAGCTAAAAAAAACAATCCATCCACTTGAAAGAAAAAAAAATATTTTTAAAGAATAAAACACTCTATTAACAGATACTTTAAAACATGATTTATTGCACACACATAACAACAACAATAACTTAAAATATCAAATCCTTGGAATAAATCACTGCCGATCCCATCTCTCTTAAACGCCAGCTGTCTTCCTGTTTCTGCCGTCTTCTCAGCCCTGGTCTGTATCAGCAGATAATTTAAAAACAGGCAGAAGAATCAAGAGACGAAACTCAGAGGCATCTAGGTTATTTGGGCAAGAATCGTGTTTTTAGAACATCCTTGTTTGTCCTGGACGGTTCGCAGCTGGCCCTTCTCAAGTGTTTTCAAATAGCAACCAACTCAGAGTGTCTCTTTGACTTGCTCTGTTACCAGATGAATTTATAATAAGAAAAAGACTGTCAATAGTCAATCACGTTCGTTGCCACCTCTGCCAGGTACCTGGTCCTTTTTAAGGCAAACTGCCATCACCCTAGAGATGCCCAGGCATTGGGGACCACAGGCAAGCTGTAAATAACCAGGTCCGTGGCTGTAGATCACCTCTGGCCGGCCAGCCATGCAGCCTCCACGGCAGCCCAGCTGGCAAATGCAGCCACCTTTGTGAACAGGCGGTCCGCAAGGGTGGTGGCTGGTTTCTGCAGCAGCCTTGAAGGACCAGCCTGGTTCCAGCCCAAGACAACCCACCCAGTGCTCGGCCAGGCCCCAGCCGCAGGCCTTCACATTAAACAGGTTCTGACCCTAAAAATCAAGGTCTGTCGGCTGTTGTCATAGGAATATGCAATATCCTCTGGAGGTCTCCTTATTGAAAAACCACATCTTGCTGCTGCCTGGGCTAGATTTCTATTCCATTTGTATTGATCACGGGGAACTGTCTCATTCCCTGGCTGACAAATACAGCCAGCAGGAAGGGAGTTTGTGTTGGGTGGAAAACATTTGTTTCCACAGTGATCTGGGGGGCCCTGGAGCTGTGGTTATATTCATGAGATGGGGGGCATCTCTAGTTAGGCTGTGGGGTTACAAATGTGGGGGTGACATGGGCTTCGGAAATTAGCCAATGTGGCCACTTTGCAGATAGTGGCACTTCTAGGAGTCTGTCCTATATATGGTACCTGTCAGTGTGTGAAAGGTCATCCAGCACAGCACTGTTTATAGGTGCCAAGGGTACCTATAAACAGTGCTGAATACTGACACTCTCATATGGTTCAATCTACTAAATCTACTGAATAGAATGGCATGCAGTCTTTTTTATAAAATTTATTTTTTACTGAAGTATAGTTGATTTACAATGTTGTGTTTCAGGTGTACAGCAAAGTGATTCTGTTATACATATATGTGCATACGTGTGTGTGTGTGTATATATATACACATATTCTTTTTCAGATTCTTTTCCATTATAGGCTATTACAAAGTATTTTATAATTTTTTTAAAATTTTTATTTATTTATTTTTATTTTTGGCTGTGTTGGGTCTTCGTTTCTGTGCGTGTTCTGTGCGTGGGCTTTCTCTAGTTGCGGCAGGCGGGGGCCACTCTTCATCGCGGTGCGCGGGCCTCTCACTGTCACGGCCTCTCTTGTTGCGGAACACAAGCTCCAGACGCGCAGGCTCAGTAGTTGTGGCTCACGGGCCTAGTTGCTCCGCGGCATGTGGGATCCTCCCAGACCAGGGCTCGAACTCGTGTCCCCTGCATTGGCAGGCAGACTCTCAACCACTGCACCACCAGGGAAGCCCTATTACAAGATATTGAATATAGTTTCCTGTGCTATGGCATTGCCATCTTAAAAGGCATGAGACGGAGAACTCTCCAAGATGTATTAGGAAATGAAAAAAGCAAGCTACAGAATTATGTACCTGCTATACTCTGTATGTGGTTTTAAATTTTAATTAATTAATTAATTAATTATTTTTTTTTTTTTTGGCCAAGCGGCATGTGGGATCTTAGTTCCCTGACCAGGGATCGAACCCATACCCCCTGCAGTGGAAGGGTGGATTCTTAACCACTGGACCACCGGGGAAGTCCCCATATGTGTTTTTTAAAAAGGAAATATACACATATTTGTTGGAATAAGCCTCAACTCTGGAAAGAGACATTAGAAACTGTCCAAAGAGACTGCTTTGGGGAAGGACCAGGGGACTGAGGAAGGGTGAGAGCAAGGCTGACTTTCCCCTTTACAGCCTCTCTACCTGCTGAATTTTATACTGTGTGTGTGTAGGGCAGATATAAAATAATTAAAATTTAAAACAAAGATCAAGATGTCAGGAAAGCCGTCATTATATTAGGGGTTAGGAGCTCAGACTCTGTGGTCTGAGAATTCTGGGCTTCAAGCCACTTCGTCTCATGGAGCCTCAGTTTCCTCATCTGTCAAGTGGGGATAGTAATGGTGTTTACTCCACAGAGTGGAAGTGAAGATTTCCTTGAGACATGAATGGGAAAGGCTCAGCCCAGTGGCACAGAGAATTCAGTAAACGTTACATGTTATTATAGACGACATATAAATCATAACACACACTCGTAAATCCTTACAGTGACTTGCTTGGCATTTTCGTTTTCTTGAAAGAGAATTTAAAAATACCTGCGTGTGTTTAGGGCCAGGAGCTGAGACTCCTGAGTGTTACGTGGAACTCTGTTTAGGGGACCGTTTCGCTGATGCAGTGACGGCCCACGCTGAATCTGCAGGGTGGGTCTGGTGCTTTTTTTCTGGACCCGTAAATGGTCTTCCGCATCTCTGTGTACACAGGCAGGTGAACTAATAGAATTAGGCTTATTGGTTTAATTCCTCTGGGCCCCCTTGGCGAGGGGAGAGCAGCTGGATGAATATTTTAATTAAGCTCTGACACCCAGAAGTCAAAGTCCCGGAGCGGTCCCAGTGGGCAAGGTCTCGCAGTTTGGGGTTTAATCAAGTTCGGTTTCAGAGTTCAAATTTCTTGCTGGACAGAAATGTGTCATTAGGCGTCCAAGATTTCGACTGGAAAAAAAAATACAACTTGACTGTATTTTCTCTAGAGAATGACACTGTGATTCGATTAGCTCCTTTTCCTTGACATTTTGCCCACTTTATTAACTTCTGCTTTGCTTTTAAGCAGGCAACTACTGTTTTACTTCCCTGAAGAAGCTCATAATATTATAATTCAAGTGTCAGGACAGATTAGGTTAAACGAACTGTGTAATTCCCGAAGGAAAACAAACTTCAAAACGGACGCGGTTCGAGTTGTAACATGTCATGGATTGCATTAGCGTTGAACGGGTGATTCTATCACCTGATGTGCTAAAGTTGGCTCAAATGTTCCCCACTCTGCAAGGTGAGAAATTACTTAGCTAACAAAACATTTCGTTTTCCTCTCTTTGCATTCTTTCTTTATGAGATCCTGAATGTGACATTTTCACCAAAAAATCTCTGCGCTTATTTGTGAAAAATGTATATTAAAACCAAAACCCATCAAATGGAAAGAAATCACAGATGGTTTTATTCACAAGCAGTAGAATTAATGGCCTCTCTTCTCTTTATAAATATTAGAAGCAGATGAGTTCATTACGATTTCACCCTAATAAAGAAAACCTGCTTGATTTTGACAAGACATTGACTTATCTAAAACATCTCCTAAATAACAAAGCTACTTCCCGCCCGTAAAACACCAGCTCGCAAACACCCTCTTTACCTGGACTGCTTCTAAATTAATGAAAAACACTCGAATCCGAAGAGCGCAGAAGAAGGGGGCGGAGGGGGTGGAGATGGAATTCAAGGGATTTTTGAAAATGTGACTGATTTTGCAAAGAGCGAGTTTTGAAATGTTTACTCTGTGGTGGTTTGAAATTTTTACATCTTTCAACAAAGCGCGCGCGGAGAAGTGAAACCATCTGAAAGGGCTTTTGAAAAGAGCGACTCAGCACAAGTTGGCGGAGGCTGTGGTTCCTTTATCTCGGGCGATCTGTGCCCATCGTGCAGGAGGGAGCCTCAGCCCTTTCCCCCCTCCGCTCCGCGCCTCCGAGCTCCCAGCTCCGCGGCGGCCTCGGCCCGGCATCAAAGCGCTGCTGGCGGAGCGTCCCGGGAGGGAATCGGAATCGGACACCTCGCTCCGGGGACGCCGGGCCGGCCGGCGCGGTCCTCTCCCCCAGCTCGGCTGCCTGATGTGGTCATCTTGTTAGTCATGGCAAGCCCGGGGTCTCTCTGTTTGTGCCGCTTTCAGCACTTATTAAGCGAGAAGTGGGAGGCTTTACACGAAGCTGCAAAAGATGTTTCTTCTCCCCAGGGCCACGGCAGTCGGGGCCACGGCTTATCCATCATTGCAGAGATCTCTCCGAGGCACGGAACGAGTCAGCTCTGCCCAGAGGGGGAGAAAAATGAGCGGCACATGGGGCCCTCTGTCCCAGGACCTTCTTGGCTCGGCTCCCGGGGAAGAGGGTGGGCTCCTTGGTCTGGAAACTGCCGGGGGAAGGCCTTTGGAGAGGCAAAGGCACACAGCTTCAGAGAAGTGGCACATCTCTGTGGCTCTGGTGCCCAATTCTACAGTTTGGGGCTTTCCACTCAGATGCCCCGACTCTCCCCAGGCCGGAGACCAACAGGGGGCTCCCACCGCGGAGATCCAGACACCTGTACACAAGTGGCAGTGCTGGGGGAGGGGTGCTGTTGAAGGTGGAAATAGTTCCTAAGCAGCTCCTGGAAAGTGAACAAATTCTGGTACCTCCACATCGTCTCAGGAACCTGCATCTTCCTTGCTGCTCTGTGCTCCCTTCCTCCAAGGGAGGGGCTGTGAACTCCCCGACAGGCCCAGGTGGAATTCTGAGTTCTGAGATCATCAGAGTCTCCTTTGAGCCTCAGTTCCATGAGTATCAAACTGCTGGGGAGATTTTGGGGGAAGCAACAAGTTTGAGCCAAGAACCCATGATTGAAATTCTCTGCCAATAAAGCCCTCCCAGCTGAGCCCCAAGGGTCTGTAGTTGGTTCAGCAAGCTGGGGCGGCAGGAGGCAGTGGGGGATTTGCAAACTTCAAACAGGACCTGGGGTGGGGTGGGGAGACTGTGCTGAGGAAGGAGGCCACCGACAGAGGGCTCAGGGTTAATTAAAGAGACTGCACTGTGGCACCTATCAACTCAACCTTCTCCGTATTTTCTCGGCATTAAAGCACCAGCGACTCAAGTTCTACACAGGGTTGCCTCCCTCACCTAGGGTGAGCCTGGAAGGACGAAGAGTCGAGCCACACTTAAGATGGACATTTGCAGCCCCCTGGAAGACCCCAGCCAAGGCTACTTTGCCTTCCCACCGAACGCTTCTTTGGACATCGAGGGTCTACTGTCTTCTAGGCACTGGGCTGGGCATATCACCTGGGAGATAGGGCCCATCAGCTCTCCCATTTTACAGATGAGGAAAGTAAGGCTCAGAGAGGCAAAGGCTAAAGGGCTCACCAGCTCAAGGGTATTTGGCTGCTTTGTGGGAGAGGCAGGATTGGAGCCTGGAGCCTCAGGCTTATGCCACTGGCTTGGGCTGGGGCCAGAGACCAGCAAAGGACAGGTTATCACTGCTTACAGCCCGCCCTCACCTCGGCCCTGCCCCCTCGCACTGTCCTTGACATTCAATCAGGTGCCTGTGATGTCTGGCCCAGCAGTTGGGGCTGGGCCTCCCCAGCTTCCCCACAACAAATGGTTCTCATTTGAAAGGGAGGTTATAAAAACACATGCCCAAAGACACTGTCAGGGAACTGAGGATTAATCTCATTTCAGTCAAAGACCATTCCAAATATTTTGGGGGTGGGGGAATGGGGGTGGGTAAACAGCCCTTGACTGGGAAGGAAGTCAGGGTTCGAGGGTGCCCGTCAGGTCGGGGCCGGTTTGGAGGCACGGATGTGGACTGGTGAGGTCAGGGGTCATTGCATACCTGGTGAGGCTAAGTCTGACCGGAGGCATTGCTTTGCTGCACAAAGTCCCCGAGGCCGGCTTTACCAGGGGAGCCGGGACTCCATCGTGAACACTCACACTGGGTTTGCTATCTTGGTTATGTTTCAGGGTGGTTTAAGTTGCCAAAAGGAAGGGAAGGATTAGACGCCCGGGACATTTTCATTTTCTGGATGGTGTCAAAGCTGCATGTTTTTGCCTGGTGACTCAACCAGAGAGGGCCCTGAAGACCAGTCAGGAGGAGGGAGGCACTGCCTCCCAGCCCCCTGCCCAGACGCTTGTGGGCTGCACAGCGAACCACCCCCATCCGAGCCAGGGAAGTGAGGGAGCATCAGCTGGCTCTAAGCCGGCAGCTCCCAAACTGGGTGGCCTGATCCCTAAAAGACAACCTGTGGTTCTGGGGCACAGGCGTGAGCTGTGGACTCGGGGCCTCTGCAGAGCTTTCCAAACAACCCCAATGGCTCCACTGACTGAGCGGTCAGGGGGTGCCAGGTGGCTGCTGCTGCAATCTCATCTGTTCAATGACCCTGGGAGGTAAGGACATTTATTATCCCCATTTTGTGGCTGGGGAAGCTGAGGCTCAGAAAGATGCAAGTGGCTTGTCTAAGGCCTGGAAGCTGGACAACAGTGATACATCTCCTTTAACTTTCTCAGCAACTTTTCAAAGTAGGGACTGTTGACTTCCCCAATTTATGGATGTGGAAGTTGAGGCTGGGAGTCGAGGCGCCGTGATGTGGCTCGTTCAAGCCACTGGGGAGGGAGGGGGAGCTGGGGGCTTTGGGTCCCTCTAGCTGATCCGGATCCGGATCTCTGGCCCCGGCCGGTACCCCCTCGGGGCGTTCCAGAGCCCACATGGGCCGCTCCCCGCAAGCCAGCGGACGCAGCAGGGGTGGGACCTCCAAGCGGCGCGGAGGGGGCTCGCGCTGCGGGCTGGCCTCCTTCCAAACAAATGTCCGCAGGGTGGAGTCGATGGATTCATTTTCCAACTGTCGGAGGTATTCGCCGAGCTCCCGCACGCGGAGGAGTCCCCACAGAGCCCAGCGAGGGCCGGCGCCGGGCCGGGCTGGGCGCAGCAGAGCGCCCCCGCGTGGTCGGACTCGGGCGCGCGAACTCGCGGCCCGGGCTGTGGGCTGAGAGGGGCCTTGCGCTTTACAGGGACACAGGAACCTTGAAAGGGAGCTGCTAGGATGGTCCCCATTCTACAGAGGGGAAAACAAGCAGGAGAAAAGTGCAAGAGACCTCCTAGGTTCCCCCAACTGGGAAATGGGATTCAAAGTGGGGGGCTGCCTCCCTCCAAAGTGCCTCCTTCCTGGAAGCAGCGAGAGGCTGTCCCGGCCCCTGCAGGGGCCTGCCCTAAGGAGCCCCTCCAGTCAGTGTCGGGGGGCGGGGAGGTGCCAGGGGCCCACAGCGGTTTACTACCCCAGCAGGAAGTGCTGATGGGTGCGGTAGCGCAGGAAGCAAATTCCAAACACGAAGCTCTTGGATTTTCTGGCAAAATCCAGCCAGGGAACACTGATGTGCTAGTGTGCACCAGGCCAGGGGCTCCCACACTGGGTGGACAGGTCTGGGGGGGGCGGCGCTGGGGCTCCTTAGACCCTCTGTCCCCCTTCCTGCCCACGGTGAAGGGGTCTTCTGGGGCCTCCCTGCGGCCCAGTGCTCTCTGCTGGGTGCCGGCCAGCACTGTGCCACACCCTGCACCAAGCATGCTGCGGGTCTGATCTCAATTCCTCCTCTGGAAAGCTCTGGGTGGCTGCTGGCTGTTATCCCAGAGCCCCAGGGTTGCATTCAGGGGAGCTGGCGGCGCTGGGCCTGTCGGGCCTCATGAGTCATCCCGATACCAGACACGATGCCTTTTCTCCGGTGGACAAAATCCCGGCTGCCTTCAGGCACAGCTCGGGAGCTGGGCATGCTCGGGTTGGACGTCCTGAGCTCCCTGTGGTTGACCCATGCTTCTGAGCACTCTCAGTAGCCTGGTTTCTACATGCACTGAAGTGGAGAGTCCCCGCCTGCACGAGTGTGGTGATAACACACGCAAAGCAGAACCGCTGTTGCCCTAATAAGTAAATGTGTGCCGGGGCTGTGTGACCAAATGCAACCCGCCCTCCCCCCCATTTGTTTGCCCCTCACTTGGAACATCCTTCATCCCAGTCCATCCACCTTAGAGGTCAGCGCTCACCTTGTCTCCTCTAGGAACCCTTTCTCTCCCATCTTCCAGGGCTCCTCTCCAAGGGACGGTACTGGTGGGATATGAAAGCCATTTTTAAAGGGGTCGAGAGGATGGGCAAAGATTCTTAAACAAGGCGCAGAAAGGAAAAGATTGATAATTGGACTCTATTAATAACTTTAAATAGTTAACATTTTTTCATCGAGGTAATTGACATATAACATACTAGTTTCAGGTGTACAATATAACAATTCAATATTTGTATGTACTGCAAAATGACTACAATAAGTCTAGTTAACATCTGTCATCATACAGAGTTAAAATTTTTTCTTTCTCATAATGAGAACTTTTACGATCTACTCTCTTAGCAACTTTCAGATATGCAATACAATATTAATAACTGTAGTCACCGTGTTGTACATGACATCCCCAGGACTTGACAACTGGAACTTTGTATCTTTTGACCCCCTTCACCCGTTTTGCCCACCCCCACCCCTGCCTCTGGCAACTACCCGTCTGTCCTCTATACTATGAGCTAGGTTTGTGGTGGTGGTGGTGTTTTTTAATTTATAAATAATACATTGCAAAGTGCTTACGAATCAGAAATCGTATCTGAAAAGTTAGCTTTGTGTCCCCATTTTAAATCCACCATTTATCAGCTTATGTCCTTAGGCAATCACTTAACCTGTTGAGGATTCGGTTTCTTCATCTGTAAAGTGATGGTGATAACGGCTGCCCTTTCTATCTTTTTTTTAAAAATTGAGGTATAGTTGATTTACAATATTATATTATTTTTAGGTGTATGACATAGTGATTCAATGTGTTTATAGATTTTACTCAATTTTAAAATTATTACAAAATAATGGCTGTATTTCCCTGTACTATATAGCCTTGTTGCTTGTTTATTTTATACAAAGTAGTTTGTGTCTCTTAATCCCATAACCCTATCTCGCCCCTCCCCACTTCCTTCTCCCCATGGGGAATCACTGGTTTGTTCTCTGTATCTGTAAGTCTGTTTCTGTTATATACATTTCTTTGCTTTATTTTTTAGATTCCACATATAAGTGATAACAGAGTATTTGTCTTTCTGGTCTGACTTATTTCACTAAGGATGATACTCTTTAGGTCCATCCGCATTGTAGCAAATGGCAGACTTTCATTATTTTTTATGGTCAAGTAATATTCCATTATATATGTGTATATATACACATATATATGTATATATACACACACACACACACACACATATATATATATATATATATATACACACATGTACACACACACATCTTCTTTATCCATCCGTTGATAGGCACTTAGGTTGCTTCCATATCTTGGCTATTGTAAATGCTGCTGCTATGAACATTGGGATGCAAGTATCTTACTATTTTCATTTTCTTCAGATATATTCCCAGCAGTGGAATAGGTGGATCATATGGTAGTTCCATTTTTAGTTTTCTGAGGAACCTTCATACTGTTTTCCATAGTGGCTGCACCAATTTGCAGTCCCACCAACAGCGGGATTTCTCCACATCCTTGCTGACATTTGTTATTTGTAGACTTTTTGATGATAGCCATTTTGACAGGTGTGAGGTGACATCTTATTGTGGTTTTGATTTGCATTCCTCTGATGATTAGTGACGATGAGCATCTTTTTATGTGTCTGTTGGCCACATGTATGTCTTCTTTGGAAAAAATGTCTTTTCAGGTCTTCTGCCCATTTTTTGATTGGGTTGTTTATTTTTTTGATATTAAGTTGTATGAGCTGTTCATATGTGTTGGATATTAGTCCTTTATCAGTCATATCATTTGCAAATATTTTCTCCTGTTCTGTAGGTTGCCTTTTCATTTTGTTGATGGTTTTCTTTGCTGTGCAAAAGCTTTTAAGTTTAATTAGGTCCCATCTGTTTATTTTTTCTTTTCTTTTTTTTTTTTGCCTTAAGAGACAGATCCAAAAAAATATTGCTATGATTTATGTCAAAGAGTGTTCTGCCTATGTTCTCCTCTAGGAGTTTAATGGTTTCAGGGCTTACATTTAGGTATTTTTTGAGTTTATTTTTGTATATGGTATAAGGAAATATTCTAATTTCATTCTTTTACATGTAGCTGCCCAGTCTTCTCAGCACCACTTATTGAAGAAACTGTCTTTTTTCATTGCATATTCTTGTCTCCTTTGTTGTAGGTTAATTGACTGTAAGTGTGTGGGTTTATTTCTGGGCTTTCTATTCTGTTCCATGGATCTATGTGTCTATTTTTATGCCAGTACCATGCTGTTTTGATTACTGTAAATTTGTAGTATAGTCTGAAGTCAGGGAGTGTGATACCTCTAGCTACGTTCTTTTTTCTCAAGATTGCCTTGGCAATTTGAGGTCTCTTGTGGTTCCATATAAATTTTAAGATTATTTTTTCTAGTTCTGTGAAAAATGCCATGGGCGTTTTGATACAGGTTGCATTAAATTTATAGATTGCTTTGGGTAGTATGGGCATTTTAACCATATTAATTCTTCCAATCCAAGAACATGGGATATCTTTCCATTTCTTTGCATTATTTTCAAATTCCTTCATCAATATTTTAGTTTTCAGAGTATAGGTCTTTCACCTACTTGGTTAAGTTTATTCCTAGGTATTTTATTCTTTTTGATACGATTGTAAGTGAGATTGTTTCTTTAATTTCTCTTTCTGATAGTTCATTAATAGTGTATAGAAAAGCAACAGATTTCTGTGTATTAATACTGTATCCTGCAACTTTACTGAATTCATTTATTCTAATCTTTTTTTCTTTTTGGTGGAAACTTTAGGGTTTTCTATATATAGTATCATGTCATCTGTAAATAGTGACATTTTTCCTTCTTCCTTTTCAATTTGGATGTCTTTCATTTCTTTTTCTTGTCTGATTGCTGTGGCTAGGATTTCCAATTCTATGTTAAATAGAAGTGGCAAGAGTGGACATACTTTTCTTGTTCCTGATTTTAGATTTTCATTGTTGAGTATGATGTTACCTGTGGGTTTGTCATAAATGGCCTTTATTATGTTGAGATATGTTCCCTCTATACCAACTTTGATGAGAGTTTTATCATGAATGGATGTTGAATTTTGTCAGATGCTTTCTCTGCATCTATTGAGGATCATGTGATTTTTATCATTCCTTTTGTTAATATGGTGTATCACATTGATTTGCAAATATTAAACCATCCTTGCATCCCTTGAATAAACCCCACTTGATCATGGTGTATGGTTTACATATTGTTGAATTCAATTTGCTAAGTTTCTGAGCATTTTTGCATCTATATCCATCAGAGACATTGGCCTCTAAATTTTTTTTTTTGGTAGTGTCTTTGTCTGTCTTTGGTATCAGGATAATGGTGGCCTTATAGAATGAATTTGGGAGTGTTCCATCCTCTTCAATTTTTTGGGAATAGTTTGAGAAGGATAGGTATTAGCTTTTCGTTATGTGTTTGGTAGAATTCCCCTGAGAAGCCATCTGGTCTTGGACTTTTGTTTGCTGGGAGTTTTTTTGTTTTTAAATTTATTTATTTATTCATTTAATTTAATTTTTTTTTTTTTGGCTGCATTGTGTCTTCACTTGCACATGGGTTTTCTCTAGTTGCTGAGAGCGGGGGCTACTCTTTGTTGTGATGCGTGGGCTTCTCATTTCGGTGGCTTCTCTTGTTGCAGAGCACAGGCTCTGGGCATGCAGGCTTCAGAAGTTATGGCACACGGGCTTCAGTAGTTGGGGCTCGTGGTCTCTAGAGCGCAAGCTCAGTAGTTGTGGTGCACAGGCTTAGTTGCTCCACGGCATTTGGGATCTTCCTGGACCAGGGATAGAATCCATGTCCCCTGCATTGGCAGGTGGATTCTTAACCACTGTGCCACCAGGGAAGCCCTGCTGGGAGTTTTGTTTGTTTGTTTTTTACAAATTCAATTTCACAACTAGTGACTGGACTGTTCAGATTGTTTATTTCTTCCTGATTCAGTCTTGGAAAGTTGTGTCTTTGTAGAAATTTGTCCATTTCTTCTAGGTTGTCCAATTTGTTGACATATAATTTTCATAGTATTCTCATTATATTTTGTATCTCTGTGGTATTGGTTGTTATTTCTCCTCTTTCACTTCTTATTTTGTTTATTTGGGTTCTCTCTCTTTTCTTCTTGATGAACCTGGCTAAAGGTTTATCAATTTTGTTTATCTTTTCAAAGAACTAGCTCTTGGTTTCATTGATCTTTTCTTTACTTTCTGTCTTTTTTTGGGTCTCTATTATTTATTTTCTCTCTCATCTTTATAATTGCCTTCCTTCTGCTGACTTTGGGCTTTGTTTGTTCTTTTCCTAACTCCTTTAGATGGAAGATTAGATTGTTTATTTGAGATTTTTCTTATTTCTTGAGTTAGGCCTGTATGACTATAAACTTCCCTCTTAGAACTGCTTTTGTTGCATCCCATAGATTTTGGAAAGTTGTGTTTCCATTTTCATTTGTCTTGAGGTATTTTTTGAGTTCCTCTTTGATTTCTTCATTGACCCATTGGTTTTTTTAATAGCATGTTGTTTAGTCTCCACATGTTTGTGCTTTTCCCATTTTTCTTCCTGTAACTGATTTCAAGTTTCATGTCATTGTGGTCAGAAGAAAAATGCTTGATATAATTTCTGTCTTCAAATTTGTTGAGACTTGTTTTGTGGCCTTGCATGGGATTCATCTTGGAGAATGTTCCATGTGCACTTGAAAAGAATGTGTATGCTGCTGTTTTGGGGTGGAATGTCCTGTAGATATCCATTAAATCCAACTGGTCAGGCTTCCCTGGTGGCACAGTGGTTGAGAGTCCGCCTGCCGTTGCAGGCACGGATTCGTGCCCTGGTCTGGGAAGATCCCACATGCCGCGGAGCGGCTAGGCCTGTGAGCCATGGCCGCTGAGCCTGCGCATCCGGAGCCTGTGCTCCACAACGGGAGAGGCCACAACAGTGAGAGGCCTGCGTACCGCAAAAAAAAAAAAAAAAAAAATCCAACTGGTCTCTGTGTCATTTAAGACCACTGTGGCCTTATTGATTTTCTGTTGGGATGATCTGTCCATTGATGCAAGTGGGGTGTTTAAGCACCTGCTATTATTACATTGTAATTTTCTCCCTTTATGTCTATTAATGTTTGCTTTATATATTTATGTGCTCCTGTATTGGATGCATATATGTTAACGAGTATACTATCCTCTTCTTGTATTGATCCTTTTATCATTATATAATGCCTTTCTTTGTCTTTTGATTTGGGCTTTATTTTTTCTGGTGTGAGTATTGGTACCCCAGCTTTCTTGTTGTTTCTGTTTGCATGAAATATCTTTTACCACCCCCTCACTCTCAGTCCCTGTGTGTCTTTTTTTTTCTTTTTTTTGTTAGTTTCTGCTTTATAACAAAATGAATCAGTTATACATATACATATGTTCCCACATCCCCACCCTCTTGCGTCTCCCTCCCACCCTCCCTATCCCACCCCTCCAGGCGGTCACAAAGCACCGAGCTGATCTCCCTGTGCTATGCAGCTGCTTCCCACTAGCTATCTACCTTACGTTTGGTAGCGTATATATGTCCATGCCTCTCTTTCGCTTTGTCACAGCTCACCCTTCCCCCTCCCCATATCCTCAAGTCCATTCTCTAGTAGGTCTGTGTCTTTATTCCTGTCTTACCCCTAGGTTCTTCATGACACTTTTTTTCTTCTTAAATTCCATATATATGTGTTAGCATACGGTATTTGTCTTTCTCTTTCTGACTTACTTCACTCTGTATGACAGACTCTAGGTCTATCCACCTCATTACAAATAGCTCAATTTTGTTTCTTTTTATGGCTGAGTAATATTCCTTTGTATATATGCGCCACATCTTCTTTATCCATTCATCCGATGATGGACACTTAGGTTGTTTCCATCTCCTGGCTATTGTAAATACGGCTGCTATGAACATTTTGGTACATGACTCTTCTTGAATTATGGTTTTCTCAAGGTATATGCCCAGTAGTGGGATTGCTGGGTCTTATGGTAGTTCTATTTGTAGTTTTTTAAGGAACCTCCATACCGTTCTCCATAGTGGCTGTACCAATTCACATTCCCACCAGCAGTGCAAGAGTGTTCCCTTTTCTCCACACCCTCTCCAGCATTTACTGTTTCTAGATTTTTTGATGATGGCCATTCTGACTGATGAGAGATGATATCTCATTGTAGTTTTGATTTGCATTTCTCTAATGATTAAAGATGTTGAGCATTCTTTCATGTGTTTGTTGGCAGTCTGTATATCTTCTGTGGAGAAATGTCTATTTAGGTCTTCTGCCCATGTTTGGATTGGGTTGTTTGTTTTTTTGTTATTGAGCTGCATGAGCTGCTTGTAAATTTTGGAGATTAATCTTTTGTCAGTTGCTTCATTTGCAAATATTTTCTCCCATTCTCAGGGTTGTCTTTTGGTCTTGTTTATGGTTTCTTTTGCTGTGCAAAAGCTTTTAAGTTTCATTAGGTTCCATGTGTTTATTTTTGTCTTTATTTCCATTTCTCTAGTAGGTGGGTCATAAAGGATCTTGCTGTGATTTATGTCATAGAGTGTTCTGCCTATGTTTTTCTCTAAGAGTTTGGTAGTTTCTGGCCTTACATTTAGGTCTTTAATCCCTTTTGAGTTTATTTTTGTGTATGGTGTTAGGGAGTGATCTAATCTCATACTTTTACATGTCCCTGTCCAGTTTTCCCAGCACCACTTATTGAAGAGGCTGTCCTTTCTCCACTGTACATTCCTGCCTCCTTTATCAAATATAAGGTGACCATATGTGCGTGGGTTTATCTCTGGGCTTTCTATCTTGTTCCATTGATCTATCTTCCTGTTTTTGTGCCAGTACCATACTGTCTTGATTACTGTAGCTTTGTAGTAGCGTCTGAAGTCAGGGAGCCTGATTCCTCGAGCTCCATTTTTCATTCCCAAGATTGCTTTGGCTATTTGGGGTCTTTTGTGTTTCCATACAAATCGTGAAATTTTTTGTTCTAGTTCTGTGAAAAATGCAAGTGGTAGCTTGATAGGGATTGCATTGAATCTGTAGATTGCTTTGGGTAGTAGAGTCATTTTCACAGTGTTGATTCTTCCAATCCAAGAACATGGTATATCTCTCCATCTATTTGTATCATCTTTAATTTCTTTCATCAGTGTCTTATAATTTTCTGCATACAGGTCTTTTGTCTCCTTAGGTAGGTTTATTCCTAGATATTTTATTCTTTTTGTTGCAATGGTAAATGGGAGTGTTTTCTTAATTTCACTTTCAGATTTTTCATCATTAGTATATAGGAATGCCAGAGATTTCTGTGCATTAATTTTGTATCCTGCTACTTTACCAAATTCATTGATTAGCTCTAGTAGTTTTCTGGTAGCATCTTTAGGATTCTCTATGTATAGTATCATGTCATCTGCAAAGAGTGACAGCTTTACTTCTTCTTTTCCGATTTGGATTCCTTTTATTTCCTTTTCTTCTCTGATTGCTGTGGCTGGAACTTCCAAAACTGTGTTGAATAAGAGTGGTGAGAGTGGGCAACCTTGTCTTGTTCCTGATCTTAGTGGAAATGGTTTCAGTTTTTCACCATTGAGGACGATGTTGGCTGTGGGTTTGTCATATATGGCCTTTATTATGTTGAGGAAAGTTCCCTCTATGCCTACTTTCTGCAGGGTTTTTATCATAAATGGGTGTTGAATTTTGTCGAAAGCTTTTTCTCTGCATCTATTGAGATGATCATATGGTTTTTCTCCTTCCATTTGTTAATATGGTGTATCACATTGATTGATTTGCATATATTGAAGAATCCTTGCATTCCTGGAATAAACCCCACTTGATCATGGTGTATGATCCTTTTAATGTGCTGTTGGATTCTGTTTGCTAGTATTTTGTTGAGGATTTTTGCATCTATGTTCATCAGTGATATTGGCCTGTAGTTTTCTTTCTTTGTGACATCCTTGTCTGGTTTTGGTATCAAGGTGATGGTGGCCTCATAGAATGAGTTTGGGAGTGTTCCTCTCTCTGCTATATTTTGGAAGAGTTTGAGAAGGATAGGTGTTAGCTCTTCTCTAAATGTTTGATAGAATTCGCCTGTGAAGCCATCTGGTCCTGGGCTTTTGTTTGTTGAAAGATTTTTAATCACAGTTTCAATTTCAGTGCTTGTGATTGGTCTGTTCATATTTTCTATTTCTTCCTGGTTCAGTTTCGGCAGGTTGTGCATTTCTAAGAATTTGTCCATTTCTTCCAGGTTGTCCATTTTATTGGCATAGAGTTGCTTGTAGTAATCTCTCATGATCTTTTGTATTTCTGCAGTGTCAGTTGTTACGTCTCCTTTTTCATTTCTAATTCTATTGATTTGAGTCTTCTCCCTTCTTTTCTTGATGAGTCTGGCTAATGGTTTATCAATTTTGTTTATCTCCTCAAAGAACCAGCTTTTAGTTTTATTGATCTTTGCTATCATTTCCTTCATTTCTTTCTGATCTGATTTTTATGATTTCTTTCCTTCTGCTAACTTTGGGGTGTTTTTGTTCTTCTTTCTCTAATTGCTTTAGGTGCAAGGTTAGGTTGTTTATTCGAGATGTTTCCTGTTTCTTAAGGTGGGATTGTATTGCTATAAACTTCCCTCTTAGAACTGCTTTTGCTGCATCCCGTAGGTTTTGGGTCGTTGTGTCTCCATTGTCATTTGTTTCTAGGTACTTTTTGATTTCCTCTTTGATTTCTTCAGTGATCACTTCGTTATTAAGTAGTGTATTGTTTAGCCTCCATGTGTTTGTATTTTTACAGATCTTTTCCTGTAATTGATATCTAGTCTCATAGCATTGTGGTCAGAAAAAATACTTGATACAATTTCAATTTTCTTAAATTTACCAAGGCTTGATTTGTGACCCAAGATATGATCTATCCTGGAGAATGTTCCATGAGCACTTGAGAAAAATGTGTATTCTGTTGTTTTTGGATGGAATGACCTATAAATATCAATTCAGTCCATCTTGTTTAATGTATCATTTAAAGCTTGTGTTTCCTTATTTATTTTCATTTTGGATGATCTGTCCATTGGTGAAAGTGGGGTGTTAAAAGTCCTCTACTATGAATGTGTTACTGTCGATTTCCCCTTTTATGGCTGTTACTATTTGCCTTATGTATTGAGGTGCTCCTATGTTGGGTGCATAAATATTTACAATTGTTATATCTTCTAATTGGATTGATCCCTTGATCATTATGTAGTGTCCTTCTTTGTCTCTTCTAGTAATCTTTATTTTAAAGTCTATTTTGTCTGATATGAGAATTGCTACTCCAGCTTTCTTTTGGTTTCCATTTGCATGGAATATCTTTTTCCATCCCCTTTCAGTCTGTATGTGTCTCTAGGTCTGAAGTGGGTCTCTTGTAGACAGCATATATATGGGTCTTGTTTTTGTATCCATTCAGCCAGTCTGTGTCTTTTGGTGGGAGCAGTTAGTCCATTTACATTTAAGGTAATTATCGATATGTATGTTCCTATTCCCATTTTCTTAATTGTTTTGGGTTTGTTATTGTAGGTCTTTTCCTTCTGTTGTGTTTCTTGCCTAGAGGAGTTCCTTTAGCATTTGTTTGTAAAGCTGGTTTGGTGGTGCTGAACTCTCTCAGCTTTTGCTTGTCTGTAAACATTTTAATTTCTCTATCAAATCTGAATGAGATCCTTGCTGGGTAGCATAATCTTGGTTGCAGGTTTCTCTCCTTCATCACTTTAAGTATGTCCTGCCAGTCCCTTCTGGCTTGCAGAGTTTATGCTGAAAGATCAGCTGTTAACCTTATGGGGATTCCCTTGTGTGTTATTTGTTGTTTTTCCCTTGCTGCTTTTAATATGTTTTCTTTGTATTTAATTTTTGACAGTTTGATTAATATGTGTCCTGGCATATTTCTCCTTGGATTTATCCTGTATGGGACTCTCTGTGCCTCCTGGACTTGATTAACTATTTCCTTTCCCATATTAGGGAAGTTTTCAACTATAATCTCTTCAAATATTTTCTCAGTCCCTTTCTTTTTCTCTTCTTCTTCTGGAACCCCTATAATTCAAATGTTGGTGCGTTAAATGTTGTCCCAGAGGTCTCTGAGACTGTCCTCAGTTCTCTTCATTCTTTTTTCTTTCTTCTGCTCTGCAGTAGTTATTTCCACTATTTTATCTTCCACGTCACTTATCCGTTCTTCTGCCTCAGTTATTCTGCTATTGATCCCATCTAGAGTATTTTTCATTTCATTTATTGTGTTTCTAATCATTGCTTGATTCATCTTTAGTTCTTCTAGGTCCTTGTTAACTGTTTCTTGCATTTTGTCTATTCTATTTCCAAGATTTTGGATCATCTTTACTATCATTATTCTGAGTTCTTTTTCAGGTAGACTGCCTATTTCCTCTTCATTTGTTAGGTCTGGTGGGTTTTTATCTTGCTCCTTCTCCTGCTGTGTGTTTTTCTGTCTTCTCATTTTGCTTATCTTACTGTGTTTGGGGTCTCCTTTTTGCAGGCTGCAGGTTCATAGTTCCCGTTGGTTTTGGTGTCTGTCCCCAGTGACTAAGGTTGGTTCAGTGGGTTGTGTAGGCTTCCTGGTGGAGGGGACTAGTGCCTGTGTTCTGGTGGATGTGGCTGGATCTTGTCTTTCTGGTGGGCAGGTCCACGTCTGGTGGTGTGTTTTGGGGTGTCTGTGGACTTTTTATGATTTTAGGCAGCCTCTCTGCTAATGGGTGGGGTTGTGTTCCTGTCTTGCTAGTTGTTTGGCATAGGGTGTCCAGCACTGTAGCTTGCTGGTCGTTGAGTGAAGCTGGGTGCTGGTGTTGAGATGGAGATCTCTGGAAGATTTTCGCCATTTGATATTATGTGGAGCTGGGAGGTCTCTTGTGGACCAGTGTCCTGAAGTTGGTTCTCCCACCTCAGAGGCACAGCACTGACTCCTGGCTGCAGCACCAAGAACCTTTCATCCACACGGCTCAGAATAAAAAGGAGAAAAAGTAGAAAGAAAGAATTAGTAGAAGGAAAGAAGGAAGGAAAGAAAGAAGAAAGAAAGAGAAAGGAAGAAGGGAGGCAGGGAGGAAGGAGGGAAGGAAGGAAAAAAGGAAAGAAGATAAAATAAAATAAAATAAAGTATGATAAAATATAATAAAGTTATTAAAATAAAAAATAATTATTAAGAAAAAAACGGACGGATAGAACCCTGGGACAAATGGTGGAAGCAAAGCTTTACAAACAAAATCTCACACAGAAGCATACACATACACACTCAGAAAAAGAGGAAAAGGGGAAAAAATCATAAATCTTGCTCTCAAAGTCCACCTCCTCAATTTGGGATGATTCATTGTCTAAAGGAGGGAAGAAAGGAAAGAAAGAAAGAAGGTAAAGTAAAATAAAGTAAGATAGAATAAAATAAAGTTATAAAAAATAATTATTAAGAAAAAAATTTAAAAAAACAAAAAACAAACAAAAAACGGACAGACAGAACCCTAGGACAAATGGTGGAAGCAAAGCTGTACAGACAAAATCTCACACAGAAGCATACATGTACACACAAAAAGAGGAAAAGGGGAAAAAATAATAAATGTTGCTCTCAAAGCCCACCTCCTCAATTTGGGATGATTCGTTGTCTATTCAGGTATTCCACAGATGCAGGTACATCAAGTTGATTGCGGAGCTTTAATCCGCTGCTTCTGAGGCTGCTGGGAGAGATTTCCCTTTCTCTTCTTTGTTCTCACAGCTCCCGGGTCTCAGCTTTGGATTTGGCTCCGCCTCTGCGTGTAGGTCGCAGGAGGGCGTCTGTTCTTCGCTCAGACAGGACAGGGTTAAAGGAGCAGCCGCTTCGGGGACTCTGGCTCACTCAGGCCGGGGGGAGGGAGGGGTACGGAGTGCGGGGCGAGCCTGCGGCGGCAGAGGCCAGCGTGACGTTGCACCAGCCCGAGGCGCGCCGTGCGCTCTCCCGGGGAAGCCCTCCCTGGATCCTGGGTCCCCGGCAGTGGCGGGCTGCACAGGCTCCCCGGAAAGGGGGCGTGGACAGTGGCCTGTGCTCGCACACACGCCTCTTGGCAGTGGCAGCAGCAGCCCCAGCGTCCCACGCCCGGCTCTGGGGTCTGCGCCGTTAGCCGCGGCTCGCGCCTGTCTCTGGAGCTCCCTTAAGCAGCGCTCTGAATGCCCTCTCCTCGCGCACCAGGAAACAAAGAGGGAAGAAAAAGTCTCTTGCTTCTTCGGTAGGTCCATACTTTTTCCCGGACTCCCTCCCGGCTAGCTGTGGCGCATTAGCCCCCTTCAGGCTGTGTTCATGCCGCCACCCCCAGTCCTCTCCCTGCGCTCCGAATGAATCCCGAGCCTCAGCTCCCAGCCCCGCCCGCCCTGGCGTGTGAGCAGACAAGCCTCTCGGGCTGGTGAGTGCTGGTCGGCACTGATCCTCCGTGCGGGAATCTCTCCGCTTTGCCCTCCGCACCCCTGTTGCTGCGCCCTCCTCTGTGGCTCCGAAGCTTTCCCCCTCCGCCACCCGCGGTCTCCGCCCGCGAAGGGGCTCCTAGTGTGTGGAAACCTTTCCTCCTTCACGGCTCCCTCCCACTGGTGCAGGTCCCGTCCCTATCCTTTTGTCTCTGTTTAATCTTTTTTCTTTTGCCCTACCCAGGTACGTGGGGAGTTTCTTGCCTTTTGGGAGGTCTGAGGTCTTCTGCCAGCGTTCAGTAGGTGTTCTGTAGGAGTTGTTCCACGTGTAGATGTATTTCTGGAGTATCTGTGGGGAGGAGGGTGATCTCCGTGTCTTACTCTTCCGCCATCTTCCCCGGAAGTTCTATATGTTTTATTTTTTTTTAATTTTTATTGGAGTATAGTTGATTTACAATGTGTTAGTTTCAGGTGTACAGCGAAGTGAATCAGATATATATATATATATATATGAGTATATATGTATGTATGAGTATATATATATGAGTATATATATGTATCTCTCCATTCTTTTCAAGATTCTTTTCCCATATAGTTCATTACAAAATATTGAATAGAGTTCCCTGTGCTATACAGTAGGTCCTTGTTAGTTATCTATTTTATATATAGTAGTGTGTATTTGTTAATCCCAATATCCTAATTTATATATCTATTTGTTTTAACTAGATAGTCCTTTAAGTTCAAACAGATTCTAAAAGACCTACATTTTTTTACTCCCTTCCCCCACACTTTGCATTTTTGACGTTATATTTTACATCTTCATGTTTATCTGTTTACTGATTATTTTAGTTATAGTTGATTTTTACAATTTTGTCTTGTAATCTTCATACTAGCTTATTTAAGTGGTTGATCTTCAGCCTTTACTATATGTTTGCTTTTATTAATGGGATTTTCCCTTTTCTATAGATACTTCTTGTTATAGCCTTTTCTTCTTCCCTTAGAAAAGTCCCTTTAGCATTTCTTTTTGGGTCAGTTTAGTATTGATGAACTCTTAGTTTTGTTTATCTGAGAAGTTCTTTACCTCTCCTTCAATTCTAAGTGATAATCTTGCTTGGTAGAGTATCCTAGGTTGCAGGTTTTGCCCTTTCAGCACTTTAAATATATCATGCCATTCCCTTCTGGCCTGCAAAGTTTCTGGAGAGAAATCAGCTGATAGCCTTATGGAGATTCCCTTGTAACGGACTCTTTGTTTTTCTCTTGCTGCCTTTAGAATCCTCTCTTTATCTTTTGCTATTTTAATTATGTCTTGGTGTGGGTCTGTTTGGGTTCATCTTGTTTGGGACCATATGTGCTACCTGTACCTGGATATCTGTTTCCTTCTTCAGGCTTGGGAAGTTTTCAGCCATAATTTCATTAAATACATTTTTGACTCTCGCCCCCGCTTTTCTCTCTTCTCCTTGTGGGACCCCCTATAATATGAATGTTGGTACACTTAATCTTATTCCAAAGATTCCTTAAACTGTTTTCATTTTTTAAAATTTGTTTTTCTTTTTGCTGTTCTGATTGGGTAATTTCCATTATTCTATTTTCTAGATTACTTATGCCTTCTTCTGTATCACCTAGTCTGCTGTTCATTCCTTCCAGAGTGCTTTTCATTTCAGTTATTGTATTCTTCAGTTCTGACTGGTTCCTTTTGATATTTTCTAGTTCCTTGTTAAACTTCTCACTGTGTTCATCTATTCTTTTCCCTAATTCAGTTAGCAGTCTTATTTCTACTAATGCTTTGAATTCTTTATCTAGTAAATTGTTTATTTCTATTTCATTTGTTATTTTTTCAGGGTCTTTCTCTTGCTTTTTCAATTGAGACAAAGTCCTCTGTCTTTTCATTTGCCTATCTTTCTCTGTCTCTATGGAATTAGGTCAAACAGTTACGTATGGTGGTCTTGAAGGGGTGTCCTTATGTAGTAGTTTCCCTATACAGTCTGCATGTGCCCAGTGGCTTTGGTGGGAGAGCTGGATTTGACACGAACATAAGTTGCATCTTTCCTCAGGGTGTTCTGGCAGCGATCTCCTTGGTAGGAGCTGGGGCTGGAGAAGGAGGGGCTAGGGCTGGAGCCAGGTGTGAGGTGGAGCTTTCCCTCTACTCAGTGGATGTCACCACCCTGTTGGGGGTGGGGTCAGGTCCCAAGTTGCTGGAGCAGAAGCCCTGAGGGTTGGCTCTGACCTGGCTCAGTTCCCTTTAAGTGCGTGTTCTTCCCCTCCCAGGTCCAGCACCCTCAGTCCCAGAGGGGAGCAGTGCTGGAGTAAGAGGGGCCAGTGTGGGCATTTGGTGAGGGTCAGGGCAGGGGGTGTGGTGGTCTGGCTGCCGTCAGAGATCTGGAGTGCCTCTGATGGCCTCCCTGTGCAATCTTCAGTAATGGCTGCCCCCTCCCCACTAAGTCATCACTTAGCATTCGAGCTGACACTGCGTCTCATGGCCCGAGCTTTCTTCCTTGGTTGTGGCAGCCCTTGCCCCAGTGTGGAGCTGCAACGTGAGGCAAAGGGTGCTGGAGCGTTTGCTTGGCTCAGGCTTGGGTGCACACTGGGGTGGTAGCGGGAAACAATCCAGCCAGCTGGCTGTTTCCGTCTGCCCTTTCTGCCCTGCTTTGGGGGTAAGCGAGCATTTGTGCACTCCTCATGAGCAGAGTCCAGGCTGCCCACAGCTCTCCTGTTAGTCCCACTGGCCCTCCAACCAGCCAAGGGGCTCATCTTCCCTTTATTGGACCCCAGGGCTGGAATGCCCAATATGTGGCTCACCCCCAGGGAGGGTCTCCACCCATCTAATCTTCCTTTTCCTCTGAGTCCCTTCCCGGGGACACAGGTCCTGACCTTATTGCTTCTTTTCTCCTCCTACCTGATTCTGCTTGTATCTTACAGCTTTGTTAGTACGGGAGCCTTTCTGCTAGTCTCCAGTTAGTTTTCAGTAAGAATTGTTCCACATGTAGATGTATTTTTTTTTTTTTAAACATCTTTATTGGAGTGTAACTGCTTTACAGTGTTGTGTTCGTTTCTGCTGTATAACAAAGTGAATCAACTCTATGCATACGTATATCCCCATATTCCCTCCCTCTTGCGTCTCCCTCCCACCCTCCTTATCCTACCCCTCTAGGTGGTCACAAAGCACCGAGCTGATCTCCCTGTGCTATGTGGCTGCTTCCCACTAGCTATCTGTTTTACATTTGGTAGTGTATATATGTCAATGCTACTCTCTCACTTCGTCCCAGCTTACCCTTCCCCCTCCCCATGTCCTCAAGTCCATTCTCTACGTCTGTATCTTTATTCCTGTCCTGCCCCTAGGTTCATTTTGTTTTTTTAGATTCCATATATATATGTGAGCATATGGTATTTGTTTTTCTATTTCTGACTTACTTCACTCTGTATCACAGACTCTAGGTCCTGTAGATGTATTTTTTATGTGTACATGGGAGGAAGTGAGTTCTGGGTCCTTCTACTTCGCCATCTTTTTTTTTTTTGCGGTACGCGGGCCTCTCACCGCTGTGGCCTCTGCCGTTGCGGAGCACAGGCTCCGGACGAGCAGGCTCAGCGGCCACGGCTCACGGGCCCAGCCGCTCCATGGCATGTGGGATCTTCCCGGACTGGGGCACGAACCCGTGTCCCCTGCATCGGCAGGCAGACTCTCAACCACTGTGCCACCAGGGAAGCCCCTACTTTGCCATCTTGATTCAGGTCCTTATTGTTATATTTTAGATTCCACATGTAAGTGAGATCATACAGTATTTGTCTTTCTTTGTCTGACTTATTTCATTTAGCACATTGCCCTCAAGGTCCATCCATGTTGTTGCAAACAGCAAGATTTCATTCTTTTTTTACGGCTAAGTAGTATTCCATTGTATAAATATACCACATTTTCTTTATCCATTCATCCACTCATGCACACTTACGTTGTTTCCATATCTTGGCTATTGTAAATAATGCTGCAATGAACATAGGGGTGCATAGATCTTTTTGAATTAATGCTTTTGTTTTCTTCAGGTAATACCCAGAAGTGGAATTGCTAGATCATATGGTAGTTCTATTTTCAATTTTTTGAGGAACCTCCATGTTGTTTTCCATAGTGGCTTCGCCAAGTGACATTTGTAACAAAGGGCACAGGGGTTTACTCATCTCCACATCCTTGCCAATACTTACTTGTTATTTCTGTCTTTTTGATAACAGCTATTCTAACAAGTGTGAGGTGATACCTCATTGTGGTTTTGATCTGCATTTCCCTGATGATTAGTGATGTTGAATATATTTTCAAGTACCTGTTGGCCATCTGTATACCTTCTTTGGAAAAATGTCTGTTCAGATCTTCTATTTTTTAATTGGATAGTTTGGCTTTCTGCTAATGAGTTGTATGAGTTCTTTATATATTTTGGATATTAATCCCTTGTCAGACATACGATTTATAAATATTTTCTCCTATTCAGTATGTTGCCTTTCATTTTGTTGATGGTTTCCTTTGCTGTGCAGAAGCTTTTTTGTTTTATGTAGTCACACTTATTTTTGGTTTTGCTTTCTTTTGATCTCAAATCCAAAAAATCATCACCAAGTCCTATGTCATGGAGCTTACTGCTTATGTTTTCTTCTAGTAGTCTTATGGTTTAAGGTCTTACATTTAAGCCTTTACTGCATTTTGAGTTTATTTTTGTGTATGGTGTAAGATAGTGGTCTAGTTTCATTCTTTTGCTAGTGGCTGTCCAGTTTTCCCAACACCATTTATGGAAGAGACTGTCCTTTACCCATTATAAATGCTTGGCTCTTTTGTTGCAAATTAATCAACCATATATGTGTGGGTTTATTTCTGGGCTCTCTATTCTGTTCCATTGATCTTTGTGTCTGTTTTTATGCCAATATCATACTGTTTTGGATACTAAAGCTTTGTAATAAAGTTTGACACCAGGGAGCATGACGCCTCCAGTTTTGTTCTTTTTTCTCAAGATTGCTTTGGCTATTTTTTTTTTTTTTTTTTGTGGTTCCACACAAATTTTAGGTTTGTTCTCTTTCTGTGAAAATGACCTTGGAATTTTGATAGGGATTGCACTGAATCCTTAGATTGCTTTGGATAGTATGAGCATTTTAACAATATTAATTCTTCCAATCCATGAGCATGGGATATCTTTCCATTTATCTGTGTCTTCTTTGATTTCTTTCATCAGTATCTTATAGTTTTCAATATACAGTCCTTTCACCTCCTTGGTTAAAATTTATTCCTAGGTATTTTATTTTCTTTGATGCAATTATAAACTGTATTGTTTTCTTAATTTCCCTTTTTGATAGTTCATTACTAGTGTATTGAAATGCAACTGATTTTTGTATATTGATTTTTGTATACTGCAACTTTAATAAATTCATTTATTAGTTCTAACAGTTTTTGGTGGAGTTTTTAGGGTTTTCTATATATATCATGCCATCTGAAAATAGTGACAGTTTTCCTTCTTCCTTTCCAATTTTGGAGGCCTTTTTTTATTCTTGCCTAATTGCTCTGGCTAGGACTTCTAATACTATGTTGACTAAAAGTGGTGAGAGTGGGCATCCTTGTCTTGTTCCTGATTTGAGAGGAATAGCTTTCAGCTTTTCATCGTTGAGTATATGATGTTAGCTGTGGGTTTGTCATATGTAGTCTTTATTATGTTGAGGAATATCCCCTCTAAACCCCTTTGCTGAGATTTTAAAAAAATCATAAATGGATGGTGAATTTTGTCAAATGCTTTTTCTGCATGTATTGAGATGATCGTAAGATTTTTTATCCATGTTGTTAATGTGGTGTATCACATTGATTGATTTGTGAATGTTGAACCATTCTTGTTTCCCTGGAATAAATCCCACTCGATCATGGTGTATGATCCATTTAATGTATTGTTGAATTTGGTTTGCTACTATTTTGTCGAGTATGTTTGCATCTATGTTCATCAGGCTTTTGGCCTGTAATTTTGTTTTCTTGTGGTGTCTTTGTCTAGTTTTGGTATCAGGGTAATGCTGGCCTTGTATATTTTCTCGTATTTTTTCAATTTGGCTACAGTTTCTGTATTAAAATCTTCAAGAGCAGTTGCTGATTTATCTCTTTTCCTCTTTGGTCATTGGTCAGTATTTCAGAACTTTTAGGCTCTTACTTGAAACAACTTGCTCCTGCCTAATGTTTCAGTGTCCTCCCATCTCTCTTCAGGGCTACTTTTTGTTTATATTAAACTCATGTTCTGTCTGGTCTATTAGTGCTTCTTCTGGTATTGGTGGGTTCGATTCTTGTCTTCCTTTTGGTGGCCCAGCTCTTCTGGTGTCTGTTTTTCCCATGTGAACTCACTATTCCCTAGGCCTCTCAGCTCCATTGGCTGGAAATGGAGCTGAGCAGAGTGGCAAGGAAGCTGGTTCTTAACCTCACCTGCACACTAACACTGGGGAGCTTGACAAACAACTGGCTCCTGGGTCCCTCCTCCAGAGATTCTGCTTTCTGTGATCTGGGCACAGGACGTTTTAAAAACTCTCCAGGTGATTCTAACGTGCAGTCAATGTTGCAAACCCTTGCGCTCCATCCAGAGAAGGACACGGAGGGTTATAGAGGAACTGATGCACCTTGGATGTTCCAATCTGTGCCAACTTCTGCCCGTGTGTCCTCCCCAACCGGGAAATTCAGACCTTCAGGAAAGTGTCCAAGACCTCTGCCCCAGAACCACCTTTCCTGAGACCTGTGTCTCTGGTTGCACTTACTTGGCCCAAGATGTGGGGAGAAGGGAGGGGTCCAGCCCAGCTGTTGTTTTGGTGGTGAAAGGATGAACATGGTGAAGGGATGGTGAAAGGATGAAAATGACCCATGCTGCGCAATGTGTGTGTGTGGGGGGAGGGGCAGATGAATGAGCAAAGCCAGAAAACCGCTCCCCCATGCAATCTCTCATCTGTAGCATTGGCTGTCTTTCCCTCTGGCCTGTTGCTGTTCACCGAGCCCCTTCTAGCTTTAGTGTTGGGTCCTGTGGTCCACCAATCTTCCTGTCTCTTTCTCCGGCATCTCCCTGAGTTGGGCTCAAGGGAGAGAACCAGCAGCCCGTGGCAGTCCACCTTCCTGCCCCCACCCCACCGCCATCATGGGTCGCGTTGGGCGCTGCAGCTTCAGAAAGGAGCCAGATAAGGGCCCAGCTCTCACTCCTGTCTCTGGTGTCTTTGAAGCCAGTGTAGACTTGTCCATGGAAGCCCAGTGCTTGTCATCATGATCCCTGGGGTGGCCCCAAGCCTCATAGCAAGTGCCACTGGGGCCCATTCTCCTTAGGCTCCTCAGCAGTTGAGTCCAGCCCACCCACTTCAAGAAACTCATTCAAAGAGCGTTTGCTCATGCCTGCTATTTCTCTAGGCTTGTACTGGGTGCTCAGTTTGAGTATATGTGTGGCTGGGGAGGGATGTGTAATAAATGAGACATATACCCCTTCTTCCAGCAGCAGATAACCTAATGAGAGGATCAAATGGCTCCAATACCACCAGTGGATCAATGGCTTTAAAATGCAAGGTGTACAGTGGCTTGAAGGGGTCAAGAAGGACATCCCAGAGGAGATATATGAACAAGTCTTGAAGGATGAACAGGAGTTTACCAGGCAGAAAAAATGAGGGAAAAGTATTCTAGGCAGAGGGAATAGCATTTGCAAAGGCAAGGAAGCAGAGCTTAGCGTTTGAGGAAGCACTAATAATTCAGCAGGGAAATTAGTGGCAGGTGAGGCTGGGATGGGAGGTGGGGGTCAGACCTAGGACAGTGGTGGACGGAAACCTGGGGGACTCAGATCTCATTCTTAGGGTGAGGGGTGAAGTACTGTCAGTGGAGCAGTCCTATTGGATCCTGGCCATGAGGAAGACGGATGAGAGGGGAGGACATGGGCGGCAGGGGAATGGTTAAGGGGCTGCTGCTGTCATCCAGGGAAAAGTCGAGGCCAGAACTTAAAAAGGAGAAGCAAGAAAAACAGTGGCTGAGTTTGAAAGCAAGTTTCGATGAGAGAACTGTCCAGCTGGAAACAGGGTGACCACAGACGGCCCCAGGTGGGGGTGTGGGTGACTCTCGTGAGAGATGCTGGAGCTGCTCCAGAGACAGGGAAGTTAGGAGAAGGGGAACAATGTGGGGCCTGGGGGAAGATGGTACATTCAGCTCGGAATGTGCTGAGGTCAAGGCGAAACATCCGAGTAGAGACCTCCAGGTGGCTGCTGGGACTATGTGGCTGAACCTCAAGGAGACTGGCCGCGATACAGCTAAGGGTAGTTAAAGACACAGCTGCTCCCAGCTGCCGGGACGATGCAGAGGGGGAGAAACGTGAGGGTGGGGCTCAGGGAGCCTCTAGAGTTTTAGGGATGAGCCAGTTATGGTGGGAAATAGCAGGCAGAAGTAGGGGTAGGAGACACATGGCTGGGGTGTGTGTGTGGGGGGTGGAGCGGGATGGGCTAGACCGTCGGCTTCATGAGGACAGGGACGTCAGTGATGTCAGTCATTGCTGAGTCCCCAGTGCCCGGCTCAGGGCCTGAATGTGGAAGGTGCTCATACAACATGGCTTGGACGGTTGGGTGGATGTGGGGATGGACGAATGGTGCTCCATCCACCTCAGCGTCCTCCCCCTCATCACAGAGTGGTGGAGGTCTCCTCCATCTCTCCAGGGAGGTGTCCCACCCCTCTGCCTACAGCCTCGCCCCCCTGTGTAGCAGATTCCTCTAGAGGGTCTAAACCTACACCTGCTCCAGATGCCTCGTGATCACACACTCCCCCTCCCACCAGGGCCAGAGCTGCTAGGGGCAGAAGGGGGTCACCTGACCCAGGCAGCCAATCAGAGTCTGTCCTGGGACTTTTGCCTCTGGGTCTTGTGAACTGAGAATATGCGAACTTGGGTGGCCATGTGAGCACGTATGTGCCACATATGCTGGTGCACAGAGCACGGGAGAGGGAGGGCCAGGGTGTGAGAGAACGAGAAGCAAGAAGACGCCCAGACAGAGACAGACGAGGCAGTGTGGGTGAGACAGAGGAGAAACAGGTGTTGCCTGCTCTGGCCCCTTTGAGGCTAGGCTGTGTCCTGCTTTGGGGTCCGAGTGTCCTTTGGGTCTAGCCACTAAGCCCACCCTGGCCCAGGCTGTAGAGTGTGGACTTCAATTTCTTGCTGCCCAAAGGCCTGTGAGGTGCTTCCCCCCGGCGACCCCTGAGCAGTGCTCGAGGCCTCCAGCAAACAGATTCCGTGTCTTGGATGTCAAAAGGCTACTACGTGTACTTCCTTGGTGACCCGGCGCTAGGAGGGACTCTTCAAACTCCATGTTGAGTGTTCTTCGTGGGTTTCTCGTGGAATTCTCTGGGCTTTTCTCCCTCTCCCACTGTGGGAAAAAGACCTGAGGGATGCCAGAGGTGGGGACCTGGGCTGGAGGTACCAGTACCCTTTTGGGGACTTTCATGGTCCTAATGAGATGAGAGCTAAGGGTCACCTGATTCTCGCCTTAGTCCGGCATGAACAGGCCTGGAGGCAGTGACAGCTCAGACTCGGGTGTCCAGCCCCAAATTGCAAAGTCACTTATGAAGAAGGTAAAGAGCTATGGTGGTGAAACCTGACCGGTCGCGTGCTCACAAGGAGCCTGTGTGTGTCCAGGGCTGGCAGCCCCTCCCTGGCATTTGGGGTGGCATATCGCCAGCAGGTGAGCAGTGGAGACAGGACAAAACCACCGGTGCTGGACGTGGTTGCATGTCCCCCCACTCCCGGCAGCCAAATGGCCCCAGTCCGGCACAGACAAGGCTCGGGGCGAGCCAGAGATAGAAGTGCTCCTCTGTGTTCCTTGCTGGCGACCCGTTAAAATGCACGCATTTCACATGCTTTTATGGAAACTGGTGTTTTCTCCCTCCAGAAGCATTCCAGAGGGCTGTTGCCAGAGAATGACAGGGCTTTCTTCGCTCCTCTTGGACCCTTCTGGCTTGTCACCAGGTCATCTAAGCTAAATGGGGGTAAAGAAGCCCACCAGCTCTTCCTAGAAGGCTGGAAGGCCAGGGTGCTGGCCAACCCAGCCAGCAGCCGGGATGAGCTGGAGAGAGCTGGAGCGCAGAGCATCCCCCGAGGGACGCCAATCTCGGTGCCTCAGAGACAGCAGCAAGCTGGGGAAAGGTTGAAACAAACGTTTATTTAACAAATTATATTAAGAAGACAATCACACAGTGAAACTTCCCTTTGCCAAGTACTAGAGTCACCTCAAATAAATACACGTGGTAGGGCATTGTTCCTAATCTAGTGACATAGCCACCTGCCTGAGGCCTGTCTCCTGGTGGTGACAGGCCCCGCCAGCACGGTCGCAACAGGTGAAGAAAGCTGGCCACCCGGGGGCGTGGTGAGGGTGGGCACCCGGCCCCTCCAGGCCCTGGGGAGGTGAGCTCGGCTTTCGTGCACCCGGCAGGCACGGGGCTGCCATCAAGGCCTCTCTGTGTCTTCACCCTTGGGTGCACCAGGTCTCGGGAGCTGCGGGCTGGGACCCCTGTAAACGGTGATGGGCAGCCTGCAGCCCCGGGACTGCACCCAGCTCTCGCCCCATGCTCAGCGAGACACTGTCACACCAGCAGGGCCAGTGACAGCTGGGAACCCATTACTGGACTGGAGGCAGGTGCTTGTGATGCGACAGCTGGCACCGGGGGCTCTGGGGCCAGATCCCGCCCCTGCCACTTACCAGCTTTGTGCCTGTGGACATGTCTCAGCTTCTTCAGCTGGAACCGGGAGCAAACAGCATACGCTTCGGAGTATTTGTTTTTTTTGGGGGAGGGGTGGTGACAGGAGAAAATGTGCTTCAAGTGCCAGCCTAGCGCCTGGCAAGGAGTAGGTGCTTTGTACGTGTTGGTCCTCCTCGTCCCCCGCCGCCTTCTGAAGGACACGGGGGCAGATGGTGGCCATCAGAGCCTCCCAGCAGGGTGGCCCTCTGGAGAGCTAGGGCGGGGGTCTAACCCACTATTTCTCCCCGCCGCCGGGGTGCTCATCCCTCCGAGTGGAGGCTGTGGCTGGTACCAGTTCCCGGACTTGGGTGGAAAAAGCCTTGTTATAAATTTGCAAGTGAACTTGGAGTCAACTGCTTGCTCCGTATCACCGCTGTGCTGTTTCCAAGGCCTGTGGAGAGAGACTGGGAACGTTCAGGGGGGAAGAGAAGGCAGCAGGGGACGCTGTGGTCTGGTCGGTCCTTCCGGGAAGGATGGAGGCCGCCGCCCTTCACGTCTCCGAGAGAAGCCCCGCCTTCCCTCCCCACGTGGCCAGAGGGTTTGTGAAGAAAAGCACCGTCCCAGAAAGAAAGAGAGGTGGCTCGGTCCCGAGGTGAGCGAGCTCCACTTCCACGCGGGGCAGGTGGGGCACGTGGGCACCCACCTCAGAAGGAAAGGTGCAGGGTTTGGAGCAGCCTAAAATCTGCCACGGACGCCAGCTTCTCCTTAACACTGTCACTGCTTCATTGTCTTAAGCTGCCGTCATGGGGACGTTCACAGTCACTGTTAGACCCAGACCAAGTCTGGAACATTGTGGGGGGGTCTCTCCAGCTCGCCTGAGTCCACAGAGGTTTGCCCTCTTCCCGGCGGCCCTGCAGCCCTGCCTTGCTCTGCCTGTCCCAGAACCGCAGGATGGCCCAGGGCTGGCGGGGGGCTGGCGGCTCCTCTCCCCAGCCACACCGTCACTGCCCTCTGGCTCCCTGACAAGGGATCCCACGGGGCTGTCTTTGGATCTCCTAGGGCCCATCGGAGCCGCCGAAGTGCTTGGTTCTCAGTCAAGGGAGAAAGGCCGTGGGGTGTTACCTGTTGGAGATGATCCCACAGTTGGGGTGTGAGGAGAGATGCAAGGACAGAGCCCACGAGCCAACACAGCCGGACAGAGGTGAGCGGAGACGTCACCCCTCTGCCGGTTTTGGACCAGCCCCACCCGTCCAAACGGCAACAGCAGACACAGGTTCTCTGGGCCCCACGGGGCTCCCCCAATTCCCCAGAAACAGCCCGCTCATTTCAGTGCATACATTTGAGACCGGTTCATCGGCTCTGTCCTGGGTAAGCACCGATCCCAAAGGGTCCTCATGGGGACTTGCCATCCCGCGCCTCCCGGGCCCTGGCGGGTTCTACCAACTAACTGCCTTTTCCTGCCACCTGGCCACGCAGGAAGGCCAGCCCCTTCGGGGATGTCCTCAGGTCTCGGGGACAGTGGGGAGAGGTGAGCACATCTCTAACGCACAGAAATCAGGAGGTATCGAAATGAAGATCAAGGGGCAGCCGTGGGGGAAGAGTGGAGGGCCTGGGGATGGTGGGGCTGATGCAGGTATGTGAGGGATGTTTTGCCCCGGCCTCACTTCTCAGCCAGAGGCGGCGGCTCCTAACTGCTGGCCAGTTCCTGCTGCGCCCCAGCCAGCCCTGTGCCACCCTAGGAACTGCAGGGAGGAGGGGCTGTCCCTGGCTGGGCAGTGGCTCTCCTAGGCTGCCTTCCTACGCCAGCGACCAGACACACATCGAACCTCACGTCCAAAGCACCAACCATCTGGTGACCCCCGAGATGTGAGATAACAAGTTCTGGGGAGTTAGGACAAATTCCAACAGCCAGACAAGGCAGCCACAGGGTGAGGACTGAACCTCCAGGGAGGACAGCGGCCCCCTTCCCATAGCACCCATGGGACTGCCACCCAGTCCCAGCTGGCACTGTGGGGGATGCCAGCATGGCCACTGGCCACTTGTGGCAGAAATGTCAGTTCTGGCCCCAGTTTGGTGACCTGGGTCAGACGGACTTTTCAAAACAACTGTCCCTGTTAGCAGAGGCCACCAAGACACAGCCTGGCTCTGAGAAGCTGGGTGACCGCGTGTCCACGTCCCTGGGCACGGGCTCACAGAGCCACTTCACCCACGGCCTGGTCACGGTCAGAGCACCGGGCTGGGCAGTTGGAGCTGTTGTTGGCACGTGGGCACTGCAGAGATGAGCCCTTTGTGGGGATGAGGGTGTGAGGTGAGTGAGCCCAGCGTCCTGGCAGCAAAGCTCACGTCCAGGCAAGCACCTGGCCACACGGCCGTCTTGCCGGGAGGGCAAGTCCTCTCTGGGCCGGTGGCTGGGGGATGGCTGTCCCCCGACCTCAGAGCATCCAGTGTGTGAATTGAGGGGCGAGTCCGAGGTTGTCCACAGCGGGCAGGGAGCCGGGCCCGGGTCCACGTGGGGACCCACTGGCATCCTCCCATGTTTCCTTAGGGTCCCTGTGAAATTCTCGGGCACTTGATGCCGTTGGCGTGAGCGATGTGTTCCGTGGGTCTGGGGCGATCCGTCAGCCCTGGAGGGCCCCGTGTGAAGCCGCCAGCCCCTCAGGGTCTTCTGGGAGGAAGCAATGGCTTAGTGGTGGCGACAGTCCGGAGAGCAGGGAGCCGGTGGCGTCACTGGGCGGCCAGAACAACTGTCCAGGGCCCTCGGGGTGACTCCCGTGGTGGGTAGGGTTGTTCACAGGACAACTAGTCATCACACAGACATGGTAGGAGCCACTGGTCACTACAGCACACACAGATTAGTCGAGCTTATGAACAGCATCCCCAGGGAAGCGGGGTGTCACGTCAGGCAAGCCGATGACCGAGGAGGTAACAGCTCAGCTGCCCAGAGTCTCCCAGAAGCGCCAAGCGGGGTAGTGTGGATGGGCGGCGGGCGCTCAGTGGTCTGGGCAATGCATCTTCTCCCCGCAGGCGGCCCCTCAGGACTGGGGGATCTGCTGGCACCGGGTGGGGCTGGGCGGGAGCCGGGCGGCGGCGCTCTGCTCCGTGCGGAAGCTGTACTCGTACTGCGGGGGGAGGGGGCAGAGCAGCACAGTCAGGGCGCGAGGACACCAGAGAACACCCCCCACCCCCACCCCACCCCACGGCCTCGGACAGGCAGGCGGAGGCCCTGAGGACACGGGATGGGCGGCCCTCTGCACGTGCACACGTACCGCAGGCGTGAGCTGTGCACGGCGGGCGGGGGGGAGATGCCTTTGGTGCTGCAGGTGGCTGTCTAGTTGGTGACAGTTGGTGCCTTCCGGTCCCTGCCCGCCCCCTGAAAGGTGAGCTCTCGGCACCAGCAGTGCCCAAAGCCACGGTGCCTGCAGTGGACGCGCACAGCTCCCCGCATGCGTCCTGCCGCCCCCCGGCGGATGGTCCCCACGCTCCTGCTGCTGGAGGAGTCCCACGGACGGGAAGGTTCAGACCTGGGGCTCCATCCCACACCTGATTTGGGTTAGCCGCAGCCACCAGGCTTGGGGGACCCCTGGACTTGCTCTGCTCACTGCTTCCTGACCTGACCTGAAGACAAACACCTGCTGACATGGGACGCAGGGAAGGGGCGCCATCCCACACCCCGAAGCGCACTCCGCACTGAGCTCCCAGGCACGTCCTCGCATGTGATGGACCTGGGGCTCCATGAGCCTGGGCCAGGGCAGGCGCCGGCGGTGTGTACCTGTGCCCGGCCCGCCCTGCTGCTGGCCCGAACCTGAGCTCAACCCTCCCGCTTGAGACCCAAGCCTACCTACCTGACCCTGGCTCACGGAAATGACAGAAGGTAGGTTCCGAGTCTGGTGGAGATTTAGAGAAGGGGTGGGGACACCTGTGGTTCTTGAAGGCCAGGCAGGATTTCAACATCCAAATGTTGGGCAGGGCATGCCAGGAAAAAGAGGGGGCACAGGTGAGGAGTGCCCGCCGGGCAGAAGGGCCAGGCCTGAGGCTGCCGGGAGTGGGGCCGTGGGAATGGCCTGGACACCACACAGGGCAGCCACGTGGGTCCATGGGTCTTAGAAATGAGTTGCTTAGATTAGGTCAGTGGTCATTAAACATTTAAAATAATATTTTAAAACTTTTTAGCAGTAGAATTGCCATAAAACAGGCTTCCTTCCCTACATAAAGCAAAGTTGAGCGGCTTGGTTGAACTCAGCCACTACCTGAAGCTGTCGCCTCGGGGACACCAGCAGGGGGCTGCCAGGAAGGTGACATGGAACCATCCCAGCAGGAGGGTGACCGCTGGGTGGCCACGCAGTAGGGTACAGACCCCAGCCGCAGCCATGGGCTCCAAATGCCCTCCCGACCCCCAAAGTGAGCTGCCTGCGGCCAGGAGGCACTTCTGAGGGCCACGCAGAGAAAGGAGCACAGCTACGGGCTGAGGGGCTTTAGGGATCCTTCTAGAAATGAGGGGAAGCAGAAGCTCCTGGAGGGTTTTACTCCTCCCAAAGGGAAGTGGTGGGGAGGCCGAGGCAGCCAGCAGACTACCACTGCAGCACTGCGTCCTCAGCCACCCTGCCAGTGGTCCCGGAGGCCGACCCAGGACAGACACAGATCCAGGCTGGCGCTGGGTGCGGGGGCGAGGCCTGGGCTGGCCCTGGCTGTCCCGTGTGAGCAGCAGAGGTGAGCAGCCTTGAGCAACCACAGGGACCAGGTGACACTGGTGATAGGACTGTGGTCCCTACAAACAGAAGGGGCGGGGAGGGAAGGACTTGACGTTGCAGGGTGACCTCAGGCAGGTCTTTCCTCCTCTGAACCTCAGTGAACTCACCTCTAAAGAGGGGTCACATCAAGAAATAAGTGTTGGCGAGGATGTGGAGAAAAGGGAACCCTCGTGCACTGTTGGTGGGAATGTAAATTGGTACAGTCACTATGAACAGTACAGAGGTTCCTTAAAAAACTAAAAATAGAACTGTCACATGATTCACTTCTGGGAATTTACCTCAAGAAAAGGAAAACACTAATTCAAAAAGTTCTACGTACCCCCGTGTTCACAGCAGCATTATTTACAATAGTCAAGATATGGACCAACCTAAGTGTCCATCGATGGATGAATGGGTAAATAAAATGTGGTACATATACAGTAGAATATTCCTCAGCGATAAAAAAAAAGAATGAAAGCGTCAATGAAACTGAAAGCTGGTTCTCTGAAAAAAGAAGCAAAATTGATAAACCTTTAGCCAGACTCATCAAGAAAAAAAGGGAGAGGACGCAAATCAATAAAATCAGAAATGAAAAAAGTTACAACTGACACAGAAATACAAAGGACCATAAGAGAGAGACTACTACAAGCAACTCTATGCCAATAAAATGGACAATCTGGAAGAAATGGACAAATTCGTAGAAAGGTACAATTTCCCAAGACTGATCCAGGAAGAAACAGAAAATATGAACAGACCAATTTACAAGTACTGAAATTTAATCTGTGATTAAAAAACTCCCAACAAACAAAAGTTCAGGACCAGATGGCTGCACAGGCGAATTCTATCAAACATTTAGAGAAGAGTTGACACCTGTCCTTCTCAAAACTATTCCAAAAAAATTGCAGAGGAAGGAAGACTTCCGAACTCATTCTATGATGTCCCCATCATCCTGATATCAAAACCAGACAAAGAAAGATACCACAAAAAAAGAAAATTACAATATCCCTGATGAACACAGATGCAAAAATCCTCAACAAAATACTAGCAAACAGAATCCAACAGCACATTAAAAGGATCATACACCCTGATCAAGTGGGGTTTATTCCAGGAATGCAAGGATTCTTCAATATATGCAAATCAATCAATGTGATACACCATATTAACAAATGGAAGGAGAAAAACCATATGATCATCTCAATAGATGCAGAGAAAGCTTTCAACAAAATTCAACACCCATTTATGATAAAAACCCTGCAGAAAGTAGGCATAGAGGGAACTTTCCTCAACATAATAAAGGCCATATATGACAAACCCACAGCCAACATTGTCCTCAATGGTGAAAAACTGAAACCATTTCCACTAAGATCAGGAACAAGACAAGGTTGCCCACTCTCACCATTCTTATTCAACATAGTTTTGGAAGTTCCAGCCACAGCAATCAGAGAAGAAAAAGAAACAAAAGGAATCCAAATTGGAAAAGAAGTAAAGCTGTCACTGTTTGCAGATGACATGATACTATACACAGAGAATCCTAAAGATGCTACCAGAAAACTACTAGAGCTAATCAATGAATTTGGTAAAGTAGCAGGATACAAAATTAATGCACAGAAATCTCTGGCATTCCTATATACTAATGAAGAAAAATCTGAAAGTGAAATTAAGAAAACACTCCCATTTACCATTGCAACAAAAAGAATAAAATATCTAGGAATAAACCTACCTAAGGAGACAAAAGACCTGTATGCAGAAAATTATAAGACACTGATGAAAGAAATTAAAGATGATACAAATAGATGGAGAGATATACCACGTTCTTGGATTGGAAGACTCAACATTGTGAAAATGACTCTACTACCCAAAGCAATCTACAGATTCAATGCAATCCCTATTAAACTACCACTTGCATTTTTCACAGAACTAGAACAAAAAATTTCACAATTTGTATGGAAACACAAAAGACCCCGAATAGCCAAAGCAATGTGTTTTTTTTTGTTTGTTTTTTTTTTTTTTTTTTGGCGGTACGCGGGCCTCTCACTGTTGTGGCCTTTCCCGTTGCGGAGCACAGGCTCTGGACGCGCAGGCTCAGCGGCCATGGCTCATGGGCCTAGCCACTCCGCGGCATGTGGGATCTTTCCGGATTGGGGCACGAACCCGTGTCCCCTACATCGGCAGGCGGACTCCCAACCACTGCACCACCAGGGAAGCCCCAAAGCAATCTTGAGAACGAAAAATGGAGCTGGAGGAATCAGGCTCCCTGACTTCAGACTATACTACAAAGCTATAGTAATCAAGACAGTATGGTACTGGCACAAAAACAGAAATGTAGATCAATGGAACAGGATAGAAAGCCCAGAGATAAACCCACGCACATATGGTCACCTTATCTTTGATAAAGGAGGCAAGAATATACAGTGGAGAAAAGACAGACTCTTCAGTAAGTGGTGCTGGGAAAACTGGAAAGGGACATTTAAAAGTATGAAACACTCCCTACCGCCATACATAAAAATAAACTCAAAATGGATTAAAGACCTAAATTTAAGGCCAGGCATTATCAAACTCTTAGAGGAAAACATAGGCAGAACACTCTATGACATAAATCACAGCAAGATCCTTTTTGACCCACCTCCTAGAGAAATGGAAATAAAAACAAAAATAAACAAATGGGACCTAATGAAACTTAAAAGCTTTTGCACAGCAAAGGAAACCATAAATAAGACCGAAAGACAACCCCCAGAATGGGAGAAAATATTTGCAAATGAAGCAACTGACAAAGGATTAATCTCCAAAATTTACAAGCAGCTCATGCAGCTCAATATCAAAAAAACAAACAACCCAATCCAAAAATGGGCAGAAGACATTTCTCCAAAGAAGATATATAGATTGCCAACAAACACATGAAAGGATGCTCAACATCATTAATCATTAGAGAAATGCAAATCAAAACTACAATGAGATAACATCTCACACCAGTCAGAATGGCCATTATCAAAAAATCTAGAAACAATAAATGCTGGAGAGGGTGTGGAGAAGAGGGAACACTCTTGCACTGCTGGTGGGAATGTGAATAGATACAGCCACTATGGAGAACAGTATGGAGGTTCCTTAAAAAACTACAAATAGAACTACCATATGACCCAGCAATCCCACTACTGGGCATATACCTTGAGAAAACCATAATTCAAAAAGAGTCATGTACCAAAATGTTCATTGCAGCTCTATTTACAATAGCCAGGAGATGAAAGCAACCTAAGTGTCCATCATCAGATGAATGGATAAAGAAGATGTGGCACATATATACAATGGAATATTACTCAGCCATAAAAAGAAATGAAATTGAGTTATTTGTAGCGAGGTGGATGGACCTAGGGTCTGTCACACAGAGTGAAATAAGTCAGAAAGAGAGAAAGAAATACCGTATGCTAACACATATGTATGGAATCTAAGGGAAAAAAAAAAGGTCATGAAGAATCTAGGGGTAAGACGGGAATAAAGACACAGACCTACTAGAGAATGGACTTGAGGATATGGGGAGAGGGAAGGGTAAGCTGTGACAAAATGAGAGAGTGGCATGGACATATATACACTACCAAACGTAAAATAGATAGCTAGTGGGAAGCAGCCGCATGGCACAGGGAGATCAGCTTGGTGCTTTGTGACCACCTAGAGGGGTGGGATAGGGAGGGTGGGAGGGAGGGAGACCTAAGAGGGAAGAGATATGGGAACATATGTATATGTATAACTGATTCACTTTGTTATGAAGCAGAAAGTAACACACCATTGTAAAGCAATTATACTCCAATAAAGATGTTAAAAAAAAATTACCCAAGGAGGCAAAAGATCTGTACTCCAAAAACTATAAGGCACTGATGAAAGAAATTGAAGATGACACAAACAGATGGAAAGATACACTGTGTTCTTGGATTGGAAGAATCAATATTGTCAAAATAACTCTCCTACCCTAGGCAATCTACAGATTCAATGTAATCCCTATCAAATTACCAACGGCATTTTCACAGAACTAGAACAAGAAAAATCCTTAAAATTTGTATGGAAACACAAAATACTCTGCATAGCCAAAGCAATCTTGAGAAAGAAAAGTGAAGCTGGAGGAATCAGGCTCCCTGACTTCGGACTATATTACGAAGCTACAGTAATTAAAACAGTATGGTACTGGCACAAAAAAGAATATATAGATCAATGGAACATGATAGAAAGCCCAGAAATAAACCCATGCAATTATGGTCAATCAATCTACAACAAAGGAGGCAAGAGCATAGAATAGAGAAAAGACAGTTTCTTCATTAAGTGGTGCTGGGAAAACTGGAGAGCTACATGTAAAAGAATGAAATTAGAACATTCTCTAACATCACACACAAAAGTAAACTCAAAGTGGATTAAAGACCTAACTGCTCCTATAGGAAAACATAGGCAGAACACTCTTTGACATAAATCGTAGCAATATCTTTTTGGATCCATCTCCTAGAGTAATGGAAATAAAAACAAAAATAACTGGGACCTCATTAAACTTAAAAGTTTTTGCACAGCAAAGGAAACCATGAACAACCTATAGGATGGGAGAAAATACTTGCAAATGATGTGACTGACAAGGGATTAATCTCCAAAATATGCAAACAGCTCATACAGCTCAATATCAAAAAAGCCCAAACCACCCAATCAAAAAATGGGCAGAAGATCTAAATAGACATTTCTCCAAAGAAGACATAACAGATGGCCAAAAGGCACATGAAAAGATGCTCAACGTTGCTAATATAGAAATGCGGATATAAACTACAATGAGGTATCACCTCACACTGGTCAGAATGGCCATCATCAAAAAGTCTACGAATAATAAATGCTGGAGAGGGTGTGGAGAAAAAGGAACCCTCCTACAGTGTTGGTGGGAATGTAAACTGGTATAACCAGAGAACAGGACTGGAGAACAGTACGGAGGTTCCTTAAAAAACTAAGAATAGAGCTACCATATGATCCTGCAATCCCACTCCTGGGCATGTATCTGGAAAAAACCATAATTCGAAAAGATACATGCACCCCAATGTGCATATATATATACACACACAAACACAATAGAATACTACTCAGCCATAAAAAGGAATGAAATAATGCCATTTGCAGCAACATGGATGGAGCTAGAGATTATCATACTAAGTGAAGTAAATCCGACAGAGAAAGACAAATATCATATGATATCGCTTACATGTGGAATCTGAAAAAAATGATTCAAATGAACTTATATGCAAAACAGAAATAGACACACAGACATATAGAAAACAGATTTATGGTTACCAAAGGAAAAGCAGGGGGGAGGGATAAACTAGGAGTTTGGGATTAACATATACACACTGCTATATATAATATAGATAACCAACAAGGACCTACTGTATAGCACAGCGAAATATACTCAATATTTTGTAATAACCTATAAGGGAAAAGAATCTGAAAAAGAATATATGTATGTATGTGTATATATACACACATACATAACTGAATCACTTTGCTGTACACCTGAAACACAACATTGTAAATCAACTATACTTCAATAAAAATTTTTTTTAAATAAATAAAAAATAAAATAATGAAATCTTGCCTTTGTGACAACACAGATGGACCTTGAGGGCATTATGCTAAATGAAATAAGTCAGACAGAGAAAGACAAACACCATCTGATCTCACTTATACGTGGACTCTAAAACACAGCAACAACAGCAACCACAAAACCAAGCTCACTGTGCAGAGAGCAGATGGGTGGTTGCCACAGGCAGCGGTCGGGTGGGGTGCGCGAAACGGGTGAAGGGAGTCAAAAGGCACAAACTTCTAGTCACGAAATAATTACGCCATGCGGGGGGGATGTACAGCCTGGTGACTACAGTTATTAATACTGTATTGCATCTTTGACAGTTGCTAAATATTAAAAGTGCTCGTCAGAAGTCAAAAAATTGTTACTGTGTATGATGAGGGATATTAACCACACTTATTATGATGATCGCTTTGCAATATACACAAATAGTGAAACATGTTGTACACCCGCAACTAATACAATGTTATATGTCAATTATACCTCGATAAAAAATGTGGCGTGATGATCTCTACTCCGGGGGCCTATTGTGAAGGTAGGACGAGGTGAGGCAGGTTAAGGGCCTGCCTTCCCCAGCACCACGCAAGCACTCGCTGCACATCTGTTGGCTACGTGGGGGAGCCCATCAAAGTAGCCCCACTTTCCTGCTAATGACCATGGCCTGGGGACTCCAGCTCCCAGGAGGCTGGAGGAGCAGTGCAGCCCCGGACCAGGCCTTCGGGCAAAGTTTGGGACAATACCGCCACCTGGTGGCTGCTCAGGCGCATCACGGCTCCATCGGCACCCATCACGTTCCCTGCCCCCGTGCTGGGCGCTGGGGCCAGGTGAGAGCCCTACAAGAGTGGCAGGGGATGGACATGGGCACACCGGGGCCTTTAACCCAAATGGGCAACACAGGCCGAAAGCAGCGTGGGGGAGAGAGCATAAGAGCATTTCTGCCAATGGCCGAGGGTGGTCCCTGAGGAGCACCCAGGGGGTGCCACAAGCCCTGGTGGAGACATATGGAACGAGGAATAAAGGGATGGGAAGTGGAAGTACTTGGGGGGCAGGGTAACTGGAGTTACAGGTGTGGAGCTGTTTCGAGAAAAGCACCCAGGGTCGCAAGACAAGAGGATGGGCCTGGCACTTGGGGCCAGGAAGGGAGGAGGAAACTAGCCCTGACGATGGACCCAGGGGCCAGGGAGGAGGGCAGCAGTGCCTGAGCTGCACGGGCTGGGGGCACGGTAGTTAAAAACACATGGTGATCTTAGCAGGGGCAGTTCTGGATGGGCAAAGGTTCAAGAGAGCAGTGCTGACGTGGACTGGCGAGTGTGGTCTCTCCTCAGGCGTGAGGGGAGGATGGCACCCAGCTCTGAAGAGGCTGTTAACAGCAGGCTGATCAGCCTTTAACACACGCAGGTCCTGACTCACTAGGTCTGGGGTGGGGCCTGAGATTCTGCATCGTGAACCAGCTCCCAGGTGACCTGATGCTGTGGGTCGGTTCCATGGCCCAATCAGTGAGATGTGGGAGTGGATGTGGATGGGAGTGAGCAGAGAGGAGACCAGAGGCATCAGGGCTGAGGGGCTGCTGAAGAGGGGCTGGGGGAGAGGGTGGGGGAGGAGGCTGGTGGGAGGGGGGCTCGCTTTGGCTGCTTTGAGGCCTTGCCTGGGAGACGCCCACCTGGGGCCGCAGCAGAGGTGAGGGAGCGAGCCCAGCGCCAGGCGCCCTGCAGGGGCACCGTCACGCGCTGGGGAGACAGCTGTGGGCTGTGCCACCTCTGCTCTTCCAGAGTGTTTGCTGTGTCCGGCTCCCAGGGTGGCGGGGACGCCCAGGGCAGCGAGGCCACCTTGGTTAGTTGGGGGCTGGCCACAGAAAGCGCGTGGAGGGAGACGGAAGCCCGCGTTCCCAGACGTCCAGAGCCGGCCCGGGAACGGGCCGCAGACCTGGACGCTAACGGGGTGGGCCCGGCAAGGACACTCCCGATGGCAGGGTGGCGGGGGGTGGGGACGAGGGGGTGCAGGTGGGCAGGCCAGGGTGGAAGGGCCCTGGTGGGGGGTCGGAGGCCAGTCTTTGTGGCCAGGGGTAGGGACACGGTCACTGCGGGAGAGGGGGTATAGAAGGGTCTTCAAGGACAAACTGCCAAACTCCTGCTTCTCTCACCCTCGGGGGCGGGGGCGGGGAGAATCAGGAGTGCACACGCCGCCTCCTCCTGACTCACGGCCCAAGTTCGCCGCCGCCCCAGGAGGGGGCCAGGGATCCGCCGCACAGATTGCTGTCCGCCCGCCCCTGCCCTTGAGATTCTTCCCTTTGTAGGTTATCTTGGCTGGAGAAAAGCACCTCTTGTTTTCTCTAACTCCCCGAATGAAATTTCAACATATGTCCCCCGTCATAATCCCCCTTAGGCCGTGGATAACCCTTCCCACAGACGCTGTCCTCTGCCTGGGATTGCTGGCCCCAAAGTGTTTGCCCAAGAGACTAGGGCCGCTTCTGGAAGCCCTTTCACTCCCTTGGGCAAACACTGAGTACCTTTGAAGGTGGATTTGGGCCCGGATCTGTTGACTCAGAACATTAGCCTCCTGCATGAGGAAAACCTGCACTCGCGTACAAACAGCAAATCCTTTTTGAATTAAAAAATTTTTCAATTAAAAAGCATTTTGGTTCGCAGAGCTGAGCTCAGCCGAGCGGCGCCCAGCCCTGGCCACAGCGCCCTCTGGTGGGCATGGGCCATTATCACAGCAGCAGGAAGTCCAGGAAAGAGACGTCGCTGTCAGGGGCTCTGTGGGGCTTCCCTGGGCCGAGGATGGTGGGCCCCTGGCAGAAGACCCTGCCACAGCACGCGATTCCCAGATTACAAGAGCCTTTTGTCACAGTGAGGCCAGCATCCTGGCGGTGGGAGATGCCGACCTTGGTTTTCAGCTGCACTGGGGAGGCCAAGTCACTCTAGCCCCAGCCTCATGGCAGAAGGAGGGTGATCAAACCCCCCACCCACTCTTGAGAGTGAAAAAGCAGTCCTCCATGTGCACCAGAATCAAGGGTTTGAACCAAAGCCAGTGCTGCCTGGGCCCTGCCTGGGGTCGGGGTGGGGTGAGGGCAGGGCAGGCATCAGCATTTCTTAAAAGCATCCAAGGGACTTTAATGGTTAAGCAGGTAGAGAACCACTACCTGAAACCTTTTGCTAAATAAAATAGAGGGGAAAGAAGTAAAGGCAAGCATACACCCTCCCACCCTTCCCTCCCTGGGTCTTGTAACTGTCAAACCAACGAGAGGGCTCCAGACAAGAAACAGCAGTAAGGGATTGTTTTTGTTTTTTTGTTTTTTTGTTTTTTTTTCGGTGCGCGGGCCTCTCACTGTTGTGGCCTCTCCCGCTGCGGAGCACAGGCTCCGGATGCGCAGGCTCAGCGGCCGTGGCTCACGGGCCCAGCCGCTCCGCGGCATGTGGGATCTTCCCGGACCGGGGCACGAACCCGTGTCTCCTGCATCGGCAGGCAGACTCTCAACCACTGCGCCACCAGGGAAGCCCAGGGATTGTTTTTAGAACCCGAATTTTGAGATGTGAAACCTGAGGCTCAGGGAAGGATCAAACTTCCCAAGGTCCCCGAGGGCTGGATGAGGCCAGGGCCGGGGACAGGCACATTGCTGGTGGGGCAACCAGCCTCAGGACTGGTGTCTACATGCACCTCTCATACAGGTGGAATTCTGAAATGGGGGACAGGTGGGGTCACAGAAGGGCCTGGAAGGATGTGGCTAGAGTGGGTCTGAAGAAGCCCAGGCTGGGCCTCAGGGCCCTGGCCAGGTGAGGACAGGTAGGGGGAAGTAAAGGAACAAGACACCAGCCAACTTGAAGTCTGGCGCAGGGCTGGAGTGACAGTCACGGCGGGTCCCCAGGGCAGATGGGCGGTGGGTGAGGTTCTGAGCAGTGGCCCCGGCCGTCCCCACAGCCTGCCTTTCCCAAGCCTGTCCTGGCACCTGTCCTGGCCCCACGGGCCAGGCCATGACACCTGCTGTGTCACCCCGGGTTCAGCCCCTCTGGGAATTTCAGCTCCGGGAAGCTTCCTCTCCTCACACGAGGACTCTGTGTCCTCCCATCTGTTTCTGGAAGCCTGGCTGCTGGATCTCGGGTACCCCTGGAGAGGAAAGGGGCAGGTGCCATTGTGAGGAGTGGGCCCTGAGGGGCCTCACGTGCCACGGCGCAGGCCTCCTCCGTGTGCTGGGAGGGCCCGTCCAGCTGATTTGAATACTCCACCCCTTCAAGCTATGAAAAGGGCCACTGAGGACCAGAGGGGCAGGGTCGGGCCTGAGGAGGGGACACCCTGTGGCCTGAGTCTCCCCATTTCTTCCCACAGGAGTGCTCGTTTCATACTTGGATCATGGTTCCACAGAGACATCCAAAAAACTGGATGAAAGGGGGAGGCCCCGGGGTTGACAAGCCCGCAGAGGGGCTCTGTCCAGAGAAGGGCTGTCACGTGCACACTGGGGCCCGGGGGATGGAGGGAAGCCAGGACTGTCCCCCCAGACCTGGGGGGGGGCGGTCCTGAAATACCCCCGAGCTGGGGAGATGCCTTGTTCATCCCCTCACTTGCTGAGAGCCCACAGCTGGGCCTGGAGGTCAGGGCTCCTGGACTGCAGCCCATGAGCCCTGTGGTCACTAATAAGGGGACAGGAGGGGCGGGAGCCTTCGGGTCCCAAGCCAGGGTCGGGGACAGAATCCTCACTCCCAGTGAAGCTGGTACTGCTGTCCTTCCCACATGAGCACGGCGGGGCTCAGAGAGGGGAGGAGGCTGACCGAGGCCACCGGGGTCGGGAAGCAGGCGGGTCCCACAACAAGCCCACAGCGGGGTCGGTGCGACCCTCGCGGGAAGCCTCTTCTGTGTTTCCCTTCTGGCTTTCCCGTTGGGCTCCTCAGCTCTGACCCGAGAGCAGCAACCCCAGAGTCAGAAACCCTGAGCCCCACCCAGTCCCACTGCTCAGTCTCACCCTAAATGAGGGGCTGAAAAAGGACCCCTCATGACCCACCTGCTCTAGGAGCAGGCACCACGTCTGTCTGGGCACAGGGCACGGCTGCCGGATGAATGCATGGACCACGTGCCGATTCAAGCCGTACCTCTTTTGACTCCGGGGCACCCAGGTCATTTTCATCAACCCTCATCAGCACCCCCCGCCCCTTTCCTGCTGTAAGCCGGAGTCCCGGGGCGGGGATGGTGACACCCACCAGCACCCTACACGGCCTACTGCCCTGGGCTCAGTGCCGCGAGAGCCCCCCCACTCTCAGGGCACCCTCAGCTCAGGAGCACCTCCACCTAGGAACCGACAGAGCATCAAAGAGCGGTGAAGTGACTCCTACGTCCCCACCCGGGCGGAGCCCCAGCCCCTGCTCTGGGAGTGAGGCGTCAAAGGTTTCTGCACAGACCTTTCCCCACACATGGCTTCTCAGATCTCCCCTCCCTCTTCCTGTCAAGCACCACACCTCTGTGCCTTTCCGAATGCTACTCCCTCTGGGACATTCATCCTCCTCCAGGGAGGACTATTCACTAGCTTCCAGGGCCCCACATCACTTTCCATCTCCTCCTTAAGTGCAGGGTCGGGATGGGGCCTCAGACATTTCTGTAGCTTCAGAGGCTGGTAGAAGCTGTGGCCCAGAATAGATGAATAAATGAATGAATGAATGAATGATGGATGGATGGATGGATGGATGGATGGATGGATGGATGGATGGTACAGGCTGTGGGGAGGGGGGAGGTGAATGGGTGGATGAATGAGTGGATGGAGACACAGGTGGATGGATGGACGGGTGGATGGATAGGTGAGTGAAGGGTCAGATCAGGCTCTGGGGACAGCTCAATGCAAAGGAGAGAAGACAGCTAGCTTAGGGACTCAGTCCTCAGGCAGGGGGCAGGTCATCATTGGAAGCAGCAGTGTGTCGGTCCAGCCCTGGGTCCTCTGAATTCCCACAGCCTCTGAGCGTGATGGTGTGATGGCCCCTGATCTGTGGTATTTAACTCATGGAGGCAAAGTGCTGACCCCAGGGCTTGTCCACATCACCCCTGTGAATGGTGAAATTATGAGTCGACATGTGATCTGTGTTTGTATCTCCATGCACAGACATGGGCAAGCTGGAGGTTCACACACTGGTGGCCTGTGTGGTGTTTAAAATAGTTATAAACATTGCAAAGTTGAAGAGACTTTGCATAAAATGCCAGCATTTTCCAGATTTTATAAAACAAATAGGGGGCTATGGCGATTCTGGACCTTCATCCTTGCACCCCAACCCTTAGCCTCACACAGGTGAACGAAGGCTGCTTCCTTTAGAGAGAGGCGTGCTTTCCAGTTTGCCGCAGTCCCCACTATTCCCTATGAACTGCCCAACCAGAGTGTCGACTGCCATTTTATCACTGTGAGTGCATTTTGTGTGGGCACATGGGGACAAAGTAAGCAAGAAAGTGAAACATTTCTTGCACCCATGACTCTTAAAAGTAGAAAGATGAAAGACAGAGAAGGCCATGCATTTTAAGGAAAATGGGGGAAAGCACATTCTAGGACTGCTGCGTGATTAATAACAAGCTTACTTCTCCTGGCCCCTCCCAGGCTGCAAGGCTGGGGGCCCAGCGGGTACCTGCGGGTCCACCCATTGGTGTCGGCATGGGGCTCTGGGCAGGGCTGGGGACTGACAGACGCCTTTGTGGCTGAATAAACGCCGGTTCTGTTGGCAAAGAGCCATGGGGGCTCACCCCTCATTGAGTCAGCATGTCAGAATTCATCTGAATGTCACCTAAAAAATGGATATTTGTATTTTCCCTCTCCTAGGTTATTTGTGGAAAATATTTAAAACAATGCCGCTTTCTGGTGCTGATTTCTGAGTGGAAAAGGAGAAGCCGTGGGTGACTCTGGGAAGGTGCCCTACCCATTCTTTATCTTCATGCTCATTTTTTTACCTACATGCTGGGCAACCTTCTAAGAGTTCAACTGGCGGGGGGGAGGTATTACTTTCAAACTTGGGGGATGAGAGTTCCCAAAAGGACAGAAAATGACAGAAAAATCCTTTTATGATGGACTTCAAAAGACGGCATATTCATCTTGACCTCAGTTCTGCATGACCCAGGTATACAACGCATGACAGTATCCAGGGCAGGTAATTCTGTCTGCCAAACATCAGCTCTGGCTCAGCCTGGCTCCCTCATTTATATGATGAACGCCCTGGGCCGCTGCAGGAGCAACCTGGTGACTTGGGTGGCGGCTGCTGCTTGGCGACACCACTGCCGACAGAACCAAGGTGGGGGGGGAACGCAGACTCTCAGAATTAGGAACTCTATTAATATAATCTACCGTATTAATATTCCTGCAGAGAAAACATATGATCGTCTCAATGGATGATTAGAAGACAGTTATCAAAAGCTACCATCTAGGGCTTCCCTGGTGGCGCAGTGGTTGGGAATCTGCCTGCCAATGCAGGGGACATGGGTTCGAGCCCTGGTCTGGGAAGATCCCACATGCCGCGGAGCAACTAGGCCCGTGAGCCACAACTACTGAGCCTGTGCGTCTGGAGCTTGTGCTCCGCAACAAGAGAGGCCGCGACAGCGAGAGGCCCGCGCACCGCGATGAAGAGTGGCCTCCGCTTGCCGCAACTAGAGAAAGCCCTTGCACAGAAACGAAGACCCAACACAGCCAAAAATAAAGAAAGAAAGAAAGAAAGAAAAGGTATTATGAAAATAATTTTTAAAAAAAAGCTACCATCTAATCCTGATAAAAACATTTAGGAAAACAGCAATAGATGGCTAATTCTTTAACATGATAAAAAAAAAAAAAGGTATGTCTATATGCAGCAAGCCAAAATGCAGCATTATGGGTTAGTATAGAAACTAGAAACTTCCGTCCAGACAAGGTGGCCTAGTGACCTCACCGAGCTGGCTGCGGTGCCAGGCGAAGGCACAGGAAGAGGGACAGCAGGAGGCAGTGTTGGTATTTGCAGACAACATAAACTCCGGCCTGCGAAACTGAAGAAAAGCAACTGAAAATCCGTCAGAAACAATAGAAGTCAGTGGAAGAGCCAGCCCACAAAATGATGCAAAAGTCAACAGCTCTTTGATACATAAATGACAGAAAATATAATGGAAAAAAAGATCCTGTTCATGAGAGCCACGAAAACATCAAACACCTAGGAATAACCTACAAAGAAGGGTGCAGGCTCTCCACAAAGAACGCCCTTCCACTCTGCTGAGAGACAGAAACAAAGACCCGGGTGGAGGCTTTTCACCAATCGTTCCTCTATTAATCTATATGCTCAGTGCAGTCACAATAAACATTTAGAATGGAGTTTCTCCCCCTGAAAAGATTCTCAAGTTCAGCTGGAAGAATAATCATGTGAATATAATTAGAAAAATTGAGGTGGGGCAGATGGGAGAACTAACCTTATCATATATTAAAGTTGATTATAAAGCTATCAGACTCAAAGCAGTGTGGCAATCATATAAAAAGAACAGAGATGAACAGAGTCAAGAAAAATGTCCATTGATCCTCTTACAGATGGAACTGTCCGATAAGAGTAACACTGAAAACTCACTGAAGAAAGTAAGCACTGTTGTGAAAACTGGCTAACACTTTAGGATAAAATAAAGCTGGTTCTAGATCTTACCTTCTAATAAACTTCAGATGGATTCAGTAGTTGAAAAGTATTTAATATTTTAATATATTAAAACACAAAGGGTTTGAAAAAATATGGGCGAATATTTTTATAATCTTCTAAGGAGGACATGAAGTCAAAAATAAAACCTTAAAACAAAGACAAAATTGCCCATGAAAAAATTAAAAACCATTGTATAGCAGAACACAGCTTTTAACAAGGTGAAAAGCCACTGGTTGAATGTGTGTGTGTGTTTGAACACAGGACAGAAAGAAGGCTGTTGCAAAGAACATAAAGAACTCAAAAATGAATGAAAGAAGCGAAATAAGCCAATAGAAAAAACTGGGCAAAGGGCACAAACAGAAGAGATTCACAAAAGAAATACAAATGGCCAATAAACATATGAAAAGATGTTCACCTTTAAATACCAGTGATGCTTAGCTATAGTGAGGATGTGGGAAACAGGTACCCGCTCACACACCACAGGATGGGGGAGGGGAAGTTTAAATGGGCACATTCTTTTTGGAAAGCAAAATAGTAATACCATGCATTCTTCTAAGAAACACCCAGGGAGCAAAGACACACGTACAAGGAAATATATTGCACTGGTGTAATAGCAAATAATTGGAAACAACTCAAAAGTAAATCAATAGTGGATTGCTTAAATAAATTATGACAATCATAAAAGAGAACCATATGTAGTCATTAAAAAGAATGAGGTAGATTTGTGTGAAATGACATGGAAGGTTGCGCAAGATACACCGGTCTGTGCGAGAGCAAGATACAGAATATTATGTCCAGTGTTGAACTCCTGTGATCTTTGACACGTGTGTGTGTGTGTATGTGTGTCTCTCCGAGGAGTGGACCACGGGGGACTGTCACCTTTGAAATGTTTCTGTAATGTTTGCATTTTAATAAACACGCACAACCTTTGCACTCGGAAAGAAAACACTAAATATTAAAAAATCGATTCTGATCAGCAGGGTAGCTGCTTAAGATGACAAACTGCCCATGATGTCTGCCACAATTTATGGGGAGAGAACTGATCTCGTCTGTGGCATCAAATAGTGGTTCCCAAGCTGTGGTCAGACTCCTGAAGAGTCCAAGAAGTGGAGGTCCCCAGGCTACTTCCCATATTTCAAAAGAAGCCTAACACTTCTTTTATGCGTTTGGAATGGCTATCCATTAAACTAATTCATTAGGTTCCTTTGTTTCTGGCTGAAACTATCTCAACTCAGTGTGATAGCTCTGTAAGAATTTGGTGGCAGCTCTCTGTCTTTGAACAATATAAAAAAGGGGAGCGGAACAATATATAAGAAAGGTTAACTTCTATTTAATTAACTAACTTTTATTTAATAAATGAAGTAGGCAAATTTCTTTCCCAAAACATATCAGCTTCCTGACTGAAAAAGAAAGAAGAAAAGATTCTGGGTGTTGAAAATACTAAGTCTCACAGATAGAAAACACCTTATTTCCTGTTGCAGTTTAAGACCTGACCACTAGATGGTGCAAAGAGATCACACATTTTGCAACATCTCCCTCTACAAAATTCTTTTTAACATTAATAAGCACAATGAAAGCTTTCCAAAAGTAGAAAGAATGAACAATTGTGCTGGGATATGAACATTTTGCTTTTATAAAATTGGACTCTGCCATTTCATTACTGATACAAAAATCTTCTGCCTCACTTTCTTCCTGCACATGCACATCTCAAATCCAGTCTAATCTCATATATTGGAAGGGCTTGCAGAAGTCCACGCAAAGTGGATGTACAGAAGTTGGGTTCAAAAATTCGTTTTACCTCGTGATGCCAAATGTGTTTCCATTAATTTCACCTCAATGCTGTGACGTAAACGCTAGTGGAATCTGCCCCAAGCTAAATAAGCAATAAGCCCCATTTTTCAATACACAAACACATAAAGATGTCAGCTCAAACTGTTTACTAATTAACACTTAAAAAGACACAAATTAGATATGCGTGGCTAAGAGCAATTATAATCAAGACGAATTTCTCCAGTCATTTGGGAACTGAAAAAAATGCCTAATTGCTGGAACCAATGTTTTAAAAACTGAAATCACGCCAGTTAGCAAATATGTTCATTTAAAGAACATTCCATGTGACTACACTCTTGAGGATTGACTACAAACATAAGAACAAGGAAAATATTTAGGTATAAAATTAAAATTTTAAGCTCCTTTAGATTTATAATTTCTTCATTAAATATGTCTGCAAACAGCAGCCCATAAAAACCTGTAGCAATTAAGTGGTTAAATGAACTGCCTCCCTTGTCAGTTTTAAAGGAGTGATTAATATCAGATCGTCCCTTTACTAATTAGACTCTCCCTTGTCTTTCAGCCTTAAAGTGGAGCGAAAATGGAGGCTGTTTGCTCCACCAGGAAGTGTGGTGGGCTAATGACGCTCCCTTGCCACGTTTTGAGTGTGGTGCCCACAGAAGGGAGGGTGAGCATTGTGGTTTTCCATGGAGGGTTGGCAGCAGGTGGGGAAAGGGCTTTGTGTGCGGGTCTGGAAGGCACTCTGGATGCCGTTTCAATCACAGGAATTGCCGGCTCCTATTTTTAGAGGCTTGCAGTGTTATGCACACGGCACGGAATCTACAGTCCAGGCCACTGTCTCCTGGCCACCACTCGTGAGACAAGGGACAGGGCAGTCTGTGAGGGAGGCGAGGCTGGGGATGGACGGGCCACAGGGGACGGTGGGGTAGTGGGCGGGGAGGGAGGATAAACAGGCTGCAGGAAAGGTAACCGAGATACAGGAATTATTTTAGAAGCTGCTGCCCAAACTGAGGAGCTGGGAAGCCCTCACCCTGGCTGCGATGGGGCGTCCATGAGATGGAGAAATAGGGTGACTGCTTACACGGGAAATAAAGAGCGGCAGAGACAGAGAGTATTTATATGTCCGTCTTCTCACTCCGAGAGAAGATGCTTCATCACGGGTCGGCTGCGAAATTACACTTTTCCCGACTCTTGAACAGAGAGAACCTTTTGTTTGGACAACAGGGAGGACAATAAGGGCTTCACTGGGACACAGCCCTCCGGGGTCACGGCCACCCTCCTGCAGAGCCAGACGGCTGCTCCCCGGGGCAAAAGGGGGCCAGGTCAGGGCCAGAAAGCACCCCCCCCAGAGCCCCCCGCCTTTGCTGACAACAGCTGCCACTGGCTGCTCCCTGGTCGCCTCCCAGGGCGGAGGGGAGGTAAGCAAACACACACTCTCCTGCCTCGGGGTAATGTACACGCCAAAGCCCCTACTCTGAGCCACGGAAGGACATGGACGGCAGGAGATGTGGCTGCTAGAGGGCGGGGTCGGGCCGCAGGAGGCTGGGCTCAGCGCTGGGGACCAGGAGAGGGACAGCTTCACAGCGGGAATTGGTTTACAACCTTGGCTTTTCCGCTTCAACAGCCCATGCCACCTGAGCGCGTCTGAAGAATGTTTTGCCCCGTATCTGCCGGATGGCATGGGCACTGATTTTAATCATGACCTTCCTTGGGGGCCTTTCATGAAACGTAACCAGGTGCTGCGTACATCACGACTGCCGGGGCCTCCCGTCAGTGCCACAGCAGCAGCCTTGGGACCAGCGCTCCGGCCAGGGTGGGATTCCTGGGCCTGCACGCCAACCTGAGGAAGGGGAGGCCAGGGGACTTGCCCCAGGGTCCCCACCTAGGTGGCAGATTCGGCGTGCTACCCCAGGAGGCTCGACTCCAAAACTGTGTCCCTCCACCATGCTGTGTTGACTCCACTGTCTACACTGTCCACAAACGTCCCTGCAGACACCCGGTATCTACACACCCACGCGGCAGGCGGCTCCGGCCCACACCGCCAGCGAGCCTCGTCCCGCCTTCCCACTGGCGGGCCGAGTGGCACACTCTTGCTTGAGCTCGTCAGATTCTCGGGTTGGCGGGCTGGAGGCGCACTGTCACCCACTGCGGGGAGGCGACACCTCATCTCTTTGCATCTGTTACTCAGTTCACGGCGGGTCCGCGCTGTGGTGATGAGGGCCGCTGGGGATGGCACTCCTGGGCTGGCTGCTGGTGATCCCTCGGGTCCCTAATCACCAAGCTCAAGGCTGATGGGGTGACGGGGCTTGTCCAGGGGGTGACCTGTCCCCGAGGCTAAATGGTGGTGACAGGGCGCATGCAGGCTAAAATTCAGAAGCATCCCCCAGGCAGGGCAGGGTGAGTACGTTCAAGTTGGCAGGAGAGCGGGCCCACGTCCGTCCTGGCCAGGAGGGCTGAGCACCCCCACTTCCTTTATGGCCGCAGTCACCCAAGCCCAAGTTTCTGCTGTGAGCTGGGGTGACACCACCTCTCCCAGGGGGCACGGACGGATAAGGGAGGGGGTGCCTGCCCCAGACAAAGCAGCCCCCACTGATGCTGGGCTCTCCCCGCTGCTTGGGAATCCCAGGCGAGATCCAAGGGGGTGTTCGGGATGGGCAACGGGACAGTGCAGGTCATGGTCAGTCCTGAAGTCTCCCGCCTTCTTGGGGGAGGGCGCTTGGCTTGATGGTGTAAATGTGAGCAAAGCAAACCCCCAGTGGAGCACCCCTGCCCCGAGACCCCTCCCCAAGCACATCCCCCTGCCTCCACCAGGGCAGCCAGACTGGGAATGGAAAGGGGCAAAATCATCCTGACTAGGGGGACCCCCAGCTACTCAGGGCCAACCCACAGAGCCCGCGTGTGAGGCCAGGGGGGCCGTGGGCAAAGCTTCTCCTCGGCCTCCAACCCTTGGAGCTATGCTGAGTTCAGAGGCTAAAAGGGGCAAGTTCCAGTTTATTTACGGAGAAAATCCTCTGACCTTGTTGCAGAAGGAGGAGCCCGTTCACCAAAGTGTGTAGATGTCAATATACTAATCACCATTAAATGCACGTGGATGGCTGGTGGAAGTAACTTTTAAATCCTCAGATTAAATGAAAATCTCCACAGCATCCTTGACTTCAGTGGTATTTGTGATGGTTTTACACCCTATGTAGCGTTTCTAACCTCTCCCCGTTCCCCTACATTTTCTTTAACTCTAATTTCTTTCAACAGAGAACACAGACGTGTGTTTTTTAACTCATCACTGAAAACAAGGAAGCAAGCCAAGCTTGGTCAACGGGGCTGTCTCTGCTCCGCCACCAGCAAGAGGGCAGCTCGCCAGGCTGCAACAGGACAGACTTACACCGACTCTCCCCGCTTCCTGTGGACCAGGGAACAGTAGTAACAATGACCATGACCGTGACAGCAGCCGATGATAACTAACCGGGCAGTAGCCACAGCAGGTGCTGTTCTAAGCCACTTCCATGACTGTCTTGGTCAAACCCATAAACGCTACAGGGCATTTTTATTACTATCCTGATTTTACAGAAGAGGAAACAGGCTCAGAAAGGTTAAGTGGAAGAACTGAGGATTCTGCCCCGCCAGGCTCTGTTCAGAGCACCTGACATCAAGACAACGCATTCAAACCAAACACATTTTTGGCCCTTCAGCGGGGAAGAGAATTAAGAGAACTTATGGTGGTTTCCACCACATGTACTGGCTCTGCACTGGGCTCTCTCCTATTTCACCCCGTCCTGGTAACCTGAAGGCCCGGTCGGGGTCAGAACCCAGGTCGACGGGCCTCCCAGGTACCACTGTCCCCATCAGCCCCATCAGTAGGACAGGGAGCAACAGACTTGACGTCATAATGGAGCGGATTTGCAGTATGACACGCTAGGTCTCAGTCTTGTCTTGGCTATTATTATTATTTCACCTCTCAGTCTCAATTTCTGCCCCATGAAATGGGGAGGAACATGCCACCTGGTCAACTTGGGGTGAGAATCGGTGATGACGGAGGTAAAGCCCAGGCCCAGAGCGGAGCACGTAGCAGGTGCTTCAATGAACGGGGCTCTGGTTACAGCCCAGAAGGATGGGCGGGGAGAGAAAGGGAGACATTCACAGCTGCCCAGTCTCTGGCACTCACCACCTACCCCAACTACCCAGGGTGATGAGCAATTGCTGTCCGCAGTGCTTCACACATCTATCATCTATCCATTTAGTGTTCGTGAGACACGTTCTACTGTTATCCTGGCTTTAAGCAGAGAGGGGGCGTGACCACCGGACCCCCACGCGCACCCCTTAAGGTCTGTGTGACCTTGTCCATCCTGAAAGGTCACAGGCCACGCCTGGCCCTGCTTCACCGCCTGCAGCCAGAGCACATCCCAGCAAAGGCATTCCATATAGGCTCGCTGGCGCCACCCTGTGCGAGACCCCAAGCAAAGGCAGTCTGTAAGCGGACAGCCGCCTTAATTTTGAGCAAGACTGACCTGGGGCTCCCTGCAAATATATATTTCTGGTGTGGTAGCCAGAAATTCTTTTTCCTAAGTTTACCCCCACCCCCAAAAATCTATAGATGACAATCACGTTGGTTTTTATGATTTACTGAAAATCAAAGACAAAAGGGGACTTTTTCGTCTTGTTTTTGCTATGACAGGTTTAGAAATTTGTTGTACTACATTGATTCAATTTTCCTTGATTTCAGCCATCTTTCAATAATGCAACCTGCTTCTGAAAGCTGGGTACACAACAGAAAACCCAGAGGAACTGAGAATATTGAAATAGTTCTACCATTTCCATCTTTGAGACAAATGTGCCTCTCAGAGGAGAGCTGGCTGCAAACATGTGACCACTTAACAACCGTCTACATGTGAAAGACGACACACACGCTAACGCTGTCTTACGAAAGTGGGGAGACCACCAGCAGATCTGACCTCTAGCTTGATTCCATTATCTCAGCTCTCCTTCTTCGGAGTTGTCACATGTGCTCCAATCCTGGATTTCTTTCTTTTTTATTAGGAAAACATCCAAACTCTTTCGAAACAGGCTGCCAAGTGGGGTCTGGCTTATCAAGCACAATGGAATGTACCGTGATCCTTCCTCTAAATCACGAAGAGCCTCTGACATTTCCCCAAACTCCTACTGGTGGCAAATAATAGAACAGAAAGAGGAAAAACCAACTCTGCACACACACCCCAACCTCTACTTTCTTTACGCCATGACATTTAAAAAAAAATGAAGCAGAACTGATTGTTCCATGTATCATGTAAAACCTTCTGTCTTATTACTTTAGGTAATATACACATTAAAAGTGAGTTTCTTTTTCTCAGAAATAAACTTGAATGCAATGTAAGTATTTTTCTCAGAGGGTCACCCCACACCTAGGTCCCTCCTGTTCCTGGAACACAAACCCTAATAGGGATGGGAGACCCTGGGTCGAGTGAGTGATGACCTAAGCCCCCCACCTGTCCCGCTCTGGGAAGCTTGCTTACCTCTTTTTCAATTTCTGCCAGAGATTTGATGGTGATTCCCAAGAGATCAAAGGGCTGCATCTGAAAATACAGATCAAGTCATCCTTTTAAACGGCTGGAAAAATGCTGCTTCACATTTGTTCTTATTCACAATTGTGACACTTCAAACCCCCTTGTGATCTGGTGTTTTCTCCACTCCTTTTCCATGGAAACCATCAGTGTGACTGTAGTGATGAGTGAGGGTAAATGGACTAGTAGCTGGCACAGACTCAGAAAACCTGGCCGTCACCGGGGTCCCTTCTGGTGGGGACCCCGGCCTAGGCACCTGTCTACAGCACCCGGGGGGCGGGTCATGGCTCTCCTGAAAGACCATGACTGTCACCAATCATTTCTGCCTCTTGTCTCTCCCTGCCCACAGGAAAAGCCGGTGTGCTCTTTCTGCAGCCGCGGGGATGGAGGTGCCCACGGCTTCCCCACACCGCCCTGACATCTGCGCCTGTGTGCTGGAACGGGTCTAAGGAACTCCATGAGGCAGGCAGCCAATCTTCTGCCTGGGACTCCTTGGCATCAGAGAAGGAGCTGGAGGGAATTCCAGGTCTTTGAAAATGCAAGGGTAATGAAGGAACTGCCCATCAACTGTCGTTTAAAAAGTCAGTGGTGGTGGAAAATGGTAACACTGCATTTTAATGGGCATTTCTGTGACTTCATAGAGATGGGGACCTTTCTTTAAAAACGCTGGCTTTTCCAGACAGCATGAAAAATCAAATGCACATGGCAACAAGAGTCAGCTGGAGGCCCAGAGAAGCCTGTGCTGAAATAATGCACGGTGAGGGGTGGAGGGAACCTGGTCTCTGAGGTCCCTGATCCGAGTCCCCTCAGGGATCATCAGTGGTCTGTATTCCCGAGGGGTACCAGCCCAGCCTTCTGCAGCCCAGGCCAGCAGCTGGCAGCCGGGGATGAACAGGTGAAACCTGAGAATCTCTGACAAAACCCCAGGGCCTTCACGGTTCTGAACTGCAGCCCAGAGGCGGGGGATTTCCTGGGAGGGGTAGTAGACAGAGGCCGGCTCTGAGCCCAAGGACCTGGATTCTAACTGGGCTCAGTGCCCCTTCGTGATGCAGCAGCGGCAGGTTAATCACTCGAGCATTTCCTCTCCGGTTACAAAGCATTGCGGGCGGGCCCTGCCGGCTGGGCTGCTGAGATTAAACACAGAAGCGCAGGGAAGCGCTTGCACTGGGCTTGGCCCGAATCCGCCTGCCTGAGCACTTGCTGAGTCGGCAGAGCCCGATCTTGGGACAGGGCCACCGAATTAGGCACTCAGCTCCTGGGGCTGCTCTGCCAGTAGCCACAAAACAGTTTGGCTTTCTCCTGCTGCCAGCCCAAGTGGTGCGAGAGTGGGGCTGCCTGCCTGAGCGGCCCGGGATCCAGCAGAGGTCCAGCTGTTGTATCATTAGGCTCTAACTGCCCCACTAAACTTTCCTGATTGGAGCCGGTGCGCAGGACAGAACAGCCTCTCCAAGGGAGTGGGCGGGAGAGGCGCCAGCATCTCCATGGCAACGCGGCCAAGTGGAGTCAGCTGAAGTTACTCATGCTCCGCAGGTCAAGTCACCAGCGTTTTTCAAGATTAAGCTGCTTACCAGAAGGGTTCAGAGAAGGCCTATTATATTTCATGAAAATGGAAACTCCAGTGCAGGTCAAATCGCGAGCTGGGTGGTTTTAAGCTGGGTCCAAGAAAAACACTGAAGGATTCTTTAGCTGGTGCCCAAACTAGGGCCTTCATGTTTATTAGCTAGTCAAAGCAAACTTCTGCAGAAAGGATTTTAAAAAGCCCAGAAAGCAGTCTACTGAGCCAGCATGGAGCAGGCCTGCACAGCTGAGGGAGGGCCACTGCCACACTGGGGGGCAGGCACCACCGGAGAGAGGGCACAGGGGTGCCAGGCAGGGCCCGCAAAGCTGTGCGTGCTGGGTGCTTCTCACGATCTGGGTTCTGGCCTTCAGACCCAGCTAGCTCACTCAATTCCTCTGTCACTAAAGATGGCTCAAGGGCCCAGCCTGACCTCAGTTGCCTCACGTGTATCATGGGGTCCGTGCTAGCCTGCAGTGGGCGGGAGACCCACAGCTGCAGGACACCCACCCTGCACTAGCAGGCCCAGCCCTGCCATTCGGATGCCTGGGATTTAGAGCAGAGAACGTGGTCATCACGGAATGGGGCAATGGCAATGGGGAAGTGAGGCAGCTTTCTTTCTGCTGGACATTGACTTTGTTAAATAAAAAAGAACAGAAATTAATAAGGTGAGCTTGGAAAGCAAGAACATTTACAGCCGGTGAAGTTCAGTACAATTTACCATCACATTTGAATCAAAAAGCCTTGGCTGCGGCTGCGTCTCAGTGTGTCTGCTCGTCTGTCTTGCTCCCTCCCCACCCTTATCCCTTCTTTCACTTCTCAAGCACCCACTACGTGCAGCATTAGCTGAAGGGGCCCAGGGAGGAACACGACCCACTTCCGGCTCTCAGGCAGCCCTGCTGTAGGCTGCAGGGCTGAGCTTCCAGCGGGGGGAGAACACGAGGACAGCAGTGATTCTGGCAGGGTAAGGGGAGTGGGGCAGAAGGGGAGAGCGATCGTGCTTAAAACTTACACTTTGTGGGGCTTCCCTGGTGGCACAGTGGTTGGGAGTCCGCCTGCCAATGCAGGGGACATGGGTTCGTGCCCCGGTCCGGGAGGATCCCACATCAGCGCGTGGCTGCTGAGCCTGCGCGTCCGGAGCCTGTGCTCCGCAACGGGAGAGGCCACAACAGTGAGAGGCCCGCGTACCGCAAACAAACAAACCAAGAAAAACTTACACTTTCTGGAACACAAGAAAACTTCTCTGAAATCATAAATGGCACACCATCCATTGCTGCAAAAGAAGAAAAAAAGAGAGGAAATGGCATTGCAGACACCACTGATGTTCAGTACCTTGAGATACTGACACAGACAGTACAGGCCGGTCAGGGCTGGAGCCGGCCGACACGTGCACAGGTGAGTGGGGCCAAGGGCAATGGGTGCCCAGGTACCATTCCTGCTCCCGAGGCAGACGCCCCGCCGAAGTGCAGACGAGCTGTGAGAGCAGGGAAGGGTCCAGAGCCCCCCCGGGGTCCAGCCTGTAAGCGGTGGGAGCCACCAAAGGGCTGGTGGCAGGACAGAGGCGCACGAGGGCTGAGGGGACAAGGCCGGGCTCGGCGAAGAGGTGGGCAGTGTTCCTGAGATGTCCTTCCAGCTGAGCCTGATCACAGCCAGGCTGTCAGGCTCCCGGGAAAGGTCCAGATTGGAGGAAAGAGTGGTTCTGGAGTCAGACAGACTGGGTTTGGACCCTGGCCACGGCTTTGGGTGCGCTTGAGTTTAAAAGGAAGACGGCGCGGGCTTCCCTGGTGGCGCAGTGGTTGGGGGTCCGCCTGCGGATGCAGGGGACACGGGTTCGTGCCCCAGTCCGGGAGGATCCCACATGCCGCGGAGCGGCTGGTCCCGTGAGCCATGGCCGCTGAGCCTGCGTGGCCTGCGGAGGAGTAGGTGCGTGCGGGCTGTGTGAGGCTCTGCCCCTGGCGCCTAGGTGCTCGGCAGGCGGGGCTGCGCGGCCACCATCGCCGGCTCCTGGTCCGCTTTCCTGGGCTGAATCGCGGCTCCCCTGTCTGCTCAATGTGAACAGGACACAGAAGGGGCAGGAATGGGTCCCCAGCAAAGGAAAACGGGGCGGGTGTGTGTGTCAGCGGTTCAGTTCCTTTCCCACAGCCCCGCACCCACCAAGTCCCCAGGTCATCGCTGTCAAATCACCACCGGGAGCTGCCTCCCCGAGCGCGCCCTCTCCCGGGAGGAGCGGAATAATGACGTCAGCGTGGAAACCTCGTGACACGGAGGAGCAGGTCGCACTGCACCGAGCGTGACGCCGCTACCCCGCAGCGCGAAGGCCAGGCAGCTGCGGGCCGTGGGACGGGCGGAGGCTTCTCCTGGGGCCCGGCTTCGCCCTCAGGTCTGAGCAGAGGCCAAAGCGGCCTCCCTGGTCCCAGCCACTGGCGTGGCGTGGAGCGTCACGCCGAGGGCAGTGGTTTTCTGGTAAATTGTGGTCACAGGAAGAAACGGAGTGACGAGTTCCCTGGGACACGATCATCTCTGCCTCCCCCGACATCTAAGATGGGGCCCTCTCTGTACACAAGTAGCGGACAATTTTTTTTTCAGTTCTAAGAAATAAGAGTCACAGAAACAGAAAGAAGGAAAGGAAATAAAAGAAAAGAAATCTGGGACAAAGCCTCTCTGATCAGCAAGATGAGCCAAATGTCTCATTTTAAGCTACATTCATAATTTCTGGGAAGATAAAAATGGAACCTTCTCTGGTACGTTTGAGGAAAAAGCAATAGCACAGCTGGCCGCAGCTGCTGCACTGGAAACCTCCTCCTTTCCTGGGAAGCCTGCTTGGCCACGGGGCTCCGACAGAGACGTCTGTGGTCAGAGACCTTGCATCACGGAGGCCCTGCGACCTGCCCTCACTGCCTGGAAGAGGACCAGCTAAGCACCGGGGACAGTGTGACAGCTCCCCAGTAAGGCAGGGGAAAGCCCATAGTAACCTTATACAATACAGCACACACGCAAATATACTAATGAAATCTGAGCACCTATGTTCACTTCCAGCTGGGAAAACCCAACCCTGAACAGATGATCCCTGAAAGGCCACGACGCCTTCTAGAAAGAGCAGGACCAGGCCCACCCAGGACCCAAGGAGAGGCCAAGCTCCCTTCCCAGAAGTTGCCACCGTGCACTCAACGTGGCTGGGAGTCCAGGCTCACCCCATACGGCACTCTGACCCCAGCCCCCTTTCAAAAGCCACGGAGGCAGGAGAGCATGCAGCACCGACAGCATTTCTGATCATTCACAGACTGGAGGTCACAGCCCACACAGGTGCTAAGCAGTGACTCCAGTCTTTGGCCTTTCCATGAGGTATACATGGAAGTTCTGAGAGCAAACCTGCTTCTTCCACACCAGGGCCTTTCACGGTTTTGACAACATTACCAGTCCCTCCCCAAGTGTCTAGCTGGCCCTTCTACCAGCTCCTTCCCATCAGACCTACGGGCCAGGAGGTGGGCTTGTGTGCAAACAGCCCCATCAGACCCATCATGGTCTTTTCGAAGCCACTCTTTCCTTGGCCATCCCCCTCACCGTTAAGGCACCACCCCCATCCTGGCCACCCCAAGTCAGGCGCTAGAAGCCACAGCCTACTTTACTTCTTCTTCAGATTCTCAAAGCCCCCTGTTGTCACCTGCCCTGGCCATGTCACTCTCTGCTCTCTGCACACGTGTCTGCACACACGCACCTCTTTCCCAGCTTCTCTCTGCCCAGGAGACAGATGGCAGGGCCCAGGGCAGAGCTCCCTTCCTGCACTCAGGTAGCCATCTGACCCAACGCTGGAGAGCGGTTTCCAGTGAGCACATCTTCGGCCACATCGCTAAGCGGAGAACCCCGCTCGTTCATTCACTAGGCTTTCTGCCTTTGGTGTTTAAAGACCTCCTTAGTGTCTGGGGGTTTCTGGTAAGATATGGTGAAGATCTCCCTTCTCCCTGGTGACGGTTGTTTCCATCCAAATGTCAACACATGTTCAGAGAACTGGTGTTCTGACAAGGTGGTAAGTGACCTGCAAAGGCCCGACTACCCCGGGAAATGAGAGACCTGGGGAGCACTGGGCGAAAGTGAGGAAGGCTGGTGACCCCTGCCCAGCGTGAGGCTGGCAGTCAAGCCTGCATACAAAGGGAAGAGACAGGAGATTTCCAAGGTGGGGTGCTTACTGCCTCTCCGTACAGGATGCCCCTCCCCCTCCCCCTCCGTCCACCCACCGCCATCCCTCCGGGATCCGCTCAGAGTGGCCCCCTGGGTGCCTAGCCAGGGCCGCATCTCCCCTCTCGGCTGAGGGTTCTGGCCATCCACGTGTGAGTCACCTCTGCATTCCTGTCCCAGCACAGGGGGTTCCTGGGGCGCTCAGCATTCCCTGTAACGGGGCTCCAGCCTGGGGACATTTGGAGAGAACAAAGGGAAGACGCCTTCCCAAGACTGTCTGCGAAGCAAGAGGCAGCAGTGAGGGTGGCCCTCCAGACTGCAGGGCTGATGCCCTCCTGACGGGGTTTAGCAGCAGAGGAGACGGCGTGGAGATCCACTTGGACCTAATCTGACCTCAAGAGGAGCTGGGAAGGGAGAGAGTTGCGAACTCGGGAATAAGTTACCACCTTATCTCAGAGTTCAGGACAGAAAGATGGGCACAGCTGGATGCTCCTTGTATTCTAGGCAACAGACTTTAACAATCTTGGAAGAAAAGAGAGTCCATAGGATCCCAGGGGCTGAAGCTCCTGAATGGGAGCTGGCTCAAGAGGAACAGCCGCCATGGTGACACGCCCCGAGTCCCTGCAAAGGGGAGCCAGAGTCCCCAGGAGCCAGTGAGAGTCTGCTAAACAGATGATATGCCAACCAAGTTCCACTTATTTAAAAAATCTAATATAGCCAAGACTATGGTAGGCTGATAAGTACGTGGATTTTAGCAAAGCACTTGACAAGTTTCCCATGTTACCCATATGGACAAGATGGATAAATACAGCTGGACAATGTTAAGGGTAGGAGAATCCATAACTGGTTGGACTAGACGTTCAAGAAGCTGATTAATAAAATGATGTTGACCTCAAGTGACCTCTCTGGAGGGTGCCCAGGGGGCTATCAATTACTCTAATGAAGACATGCATAGTGGGCTTATCCAGTATGTGGCTGATGAGGACAGTCTACAAACTGGATAACAAAAGACCAATAAAGATCTCAAAAAGCTGGAGTCACGGGCTAAATTTAACAGATGGAATTTACTAAAGGTCAATGCTAAGTCCTGTACTTTAAGTCCACAACACCAACTGCGTTAGATGGAATGAAAGAGATGTTCATGCTGGAATAACAGCAGAAGACATGAAAAAAGACTGGTCTGTAGTTGAACAAGTCAACAGCGTGACTTGACTGTTTAGAGAGGGGGAGGGATGGCATTGTAAGAGACAGCGCAGCAGTCCTGGTGCCAGGGTGAGGGAGCTGCCCACCTTGGTCTGCTCCGGGCTCAAGGGAGGGATTCAGTGCTGGGACTGCACTCTCAGAGGGTCGTCCTGGGCAGCCTGCCAGATGGTGAGGGACCTGAAGCCAGCCCACAGGAGGGAAGGAGAGAAAGCCATCAGACCTGCTGCTCCAGGAAGGCCTGATCCCGTCCACTTTTGTTCATCGTTGCACCCCACCTGGCACCCGAGAGCCCAGCGCCGTGCCCGGCACATGGGAAGTGCAGCAAGATGGGGTTGGGTCCAGATACGAGAGGCCTTGAAGGTGAATGTGGTCCAATGTCTGCACACGTTCTCAGAGCTGTCACAGGAAGAGGGGCTAGAGAGACGGGGCACGATTCAGAGGGGGGACCCTGCCCTCCTTGGGGAAAGGCAGAAGGCGGGACCAGCAGAACTGGCCGACAAAGGTCCAGGTGGACGGCCGCTTGTCAGGGAGTTAGGGAGGGGTTTTATGTGTTGCTAGAAAGCTGATCTGTGGGACTGCTAAATCCCCTTCTAATACCATGACATCCATTCCTGTTCTCCTTATCTGGGCAGCCTTTCCATATTTTAAGATATCTAGAGGTTTGCCAAACATAATTCTTAAAATCAATGGCACGCATTTTTCATGCGTTCCAAAAGAAGTTCATAGATCATCTCCATCCGGGCTCCTTGTGGGGAGCCACGTTTCCTTCCTTCCTTCCTTGTTTCCCGAGCTGAGGCCAGCGTTTCGACCTCACCGTGATCCTCCTTCTAGCCTTCGGCCTGCTGCCGAGTCCTCCTCGGAGTGATGTGCAGTGGAGGGGATGGAGGGAGAGCCGTGACGAGGGGGCACCTCTCACGGAGCCACTGCTCAGGGGGCACATGTCTGCCCCCCAACTGGCCCTCCCAGTCAGCCTGGGGTTCTACAGGGTTCTCACACGGACACGGCCTGACCGATCCACGGTCACAACCCAGAAGCAGGGCACAGAAGTCTATCCTTTCCTCACTGGCACCAAAGGCGGCATTCCCGGGACCCAGAGCAGTCCGCCCTCCAGGCTCCTCGGCTCCCTTAAACCTTGGCTGTACCAGAACTTCTCCCCTAGCCCAGTTCTAGGCTAGAAAGAGAGAAAAGGAAAGGAAACCGCATTTACTGACCTCATACTAGAGAGTGAACATGCACCAAATAAAGTAACCCTCAAAATGATCACGTGCAAGTTACGTTTGAGGAAACTGAGGCTGCAGGAGTTACACAGCTTGATGGGGCCAGGATTCAAGTCCAGAGCCGTGGGTGTGGCGCTGCCATGGGTGTGGCAGGGAGGAGGGGCCTGAACTCCAGTGGGCAGCACGTGTGGCGAGAGGCAGTCTCACCTCTCTGAGCCTTGGCCGCCCTGCCTGTAAGGCAGGGACAACACAGCCAGCTGTCCTAGGAGGTACTGTGAGGGCTGGAAGGGGCACACAGCCAACGTGGGCTTCTGCTACAATCCAGAGCCCTGTGCCAGGCAGGCTCCCTTTCAGGACCAGGACGGTGCTTTCTTCATCGTCTTCCTTTCTTTTCCTTTTCCTATTTTATTTTTGGTGGCAGTTTTAACAAAACGCTGATCCCCTGCACCGAGCGGCGTCGAGCAGATGAAAGCGAGGCTGTGCCGTGGGCTCCGTGGCGCAATTAGCATTCTCCTAAACAAACGAGCTTCAGCAGAGCTGTAATTAAGCAGGCCTGTAATTAAGTATATGCCCTTTATCATAACGATCATGCTTAAAAATGGCATGATGCATGGAACTCTGTTATTAATGCTGTAATCCCAAACTGAAGTGCGAGTACATAGAAATCAGTGTGTCAGGCCTGTCACCAGAGTGTTTGTAAAATACATTAAAGAAAAAAACCAGGAAACAATGAGCTCATTCAACTGTTCTTTTTACAATCAGGCACTACAAGTCAAGAGGATTGCGAATGCTTACAGAATCTGCAAGGTTTAAACAAATAAAGCTCTAATCTGCTACTGTATTAATACCACCCCCTATTCTAAAGAAGGAAAGGCGGGGGTGATTTTTTTTTTTTTCCCCAACTGACCGGGATACCTGCCTTTGCTTTCCTAGGGGAAGAAGTCCAATTTGCATGCCGTATCTGTTTGGACATAAAATTGGATTTCGACTTTTGCACAGACAGCTCTGCCATGAATCTGTAGGAACTCTGCCTGGCAAGGGGATAGGGTCACAGCTCCTGCGTACGGGAGCTACTGTGTAATTGTACTCGCCAAGGCAATCCCTCAGAGCCTCCCCTTGATTCTCCCCTCCAAATGCACACCCCTGGACTTCTGAGGGCTCAGCACAAACCCACCGCTGACCAGCTCCCAAAGGCACCGGGCCAGGACCAGCCCATCACCTTGGTCAGGCCTGCTGATTCCTTCCTCAACGAGGAAATACTCCAATCGACACATGCGTTAATTTCAACGCACTTGATAAAGAGATTCGTAAAGTCATGCAGTACAAAAATGTAAAATTTTAAAAAAGACTCCATTACTAGCACTTCAATTGTTGTCTGCTTACAGTTGCCAAGTGGTGTTAAGTGAGCTTGGTCATGGTTCCTCAGAAGTCTTTGCAGAGATGAGGGTGAAAAACGGCTTACTGGCAGGCAGTCATTTTCAGAATAAAATTGAATGCAGTTGGAATGGTAGGAGACCTTTAATTCTGTGGGCCTGCTTGGGGCTCAGAGCTGTAAATAATCAGCAACCTGGCCCTTTCTTCTCCCCTTTCCTGCGGCATTTCAAAGGTTCTTTACAATTTGTGATGGGAAAAATGCCAGCAACTCTAGACCTCAAGGCCATTTCTCAAAACTCATTTGTAAACCAAAACACCAAGCCCTTTCAGCTTTCCTGGTGATTTCACTTTGGGGATATTCCTTGGAAGACATTTGTAGACGCCCCAGAGCTGTCTGCTAGGTGACATTCCAATTGAGTTTACACAAGGCCAACAACTTCCTTCTAGATCCCCAAAGTAATCTGTTTTGCCACGTTATTCATAAGCCAAAAGGAGTGATTGATCAGCCACGGCGAGAGCCTCCCGAGTCCCATGCATGAGGTGGCTCTGAGGGAGGAAAGAGGGGCCTTACGCGCGAGCACCCTGGGGCCCGGGCACGTCACTCAGCCTCCGCGTCTGCCTGTCCTCGGTGAAGGGGGACAGCCACGGCCGCTCCGCAGCATGGCCGACGGGAAGAAACCAGAAGGGGCCAGGGGCCTGCAGCAGGCACACCAAGCAGCCCACTGCTTCTTCAGAGGAGTGAATTCAGGTCAGGCCCCCTGCCCTATCTCTGACTTAGACAAGCGTTCAATCTCTCTGTGCCTGATTCTTTGACTGTAGAAGGAAGGAAATCATACCTGGATTGCTGTGAAGTTTAAATGAGATAAAAGCATAAGGCTTAGCAGGTCACGGAAGCAACCTAAATGCCCATCAACAAGACGACTGGATAAAGAAGATGTGGTGCATATATACAAAGGAATAGTGCTCAGCCATAAAAAGGAACGAAACTGGGACATTTGTAGAGACGTGGATGGACCTAGAGACTGTTATACAGAGTGAAGTAAGTCAGAAAGAGAAAAACAAATATCATACATTAACACACATATGTGGAATCTAGAAAAATGGTACAGATGAACCGGTTTGCAAGGCAGAAATAGAGACAGATGTAGAGAATGAACGTATGGACACCAAGGGGGGAAAGTGGGGGTGGGATGAACTGGGAGATTGGGATTGACATATATACAGTACTATGTATAAAGTAGGTAACTAATGAGAACTTGCTGTAAAAAAAAAAAATAAAAAAATTTTAAAAAGCATAAGGCTCAGGTACAAACTAACTGCTCAGTAACTGTCATCATCACGGCACTAGAGGAAAAGCCCTTCCAAGGTAGACCTTTTTCTTCTCCCTGCTTTTACATAAAAACACAAGTGCATCCACATTAAATTATGTAACCCGAGGCTGTAACTCCTGATCCAAAGGCTTTTGGAGGTGCGGAAGCAAAGCCTACCTAGGAGGGCTTCCCTTGGTGTCCGGACCATGGCTCTCCTGGCATCTGCCATCCCTTGAGCTGTCACAGGTCAAGCTCAACGGCAGGAGCAGGGCCCAAGCTGGGCCCAGGTGCTAAATGTCCCCTGGAAAAGAACCCCCAAAGCAAAGAGAAGAAAACTGCCCCAGGCATCAGGAGGCTAATTCACCAGGTTAGTCAGAAATACCAAACTCTTCATATAAAAGCTCCTTCACACCATAAACGAATATTTGGAAGCCCTCCCCCCCCATTTCTCTGGCCACCACCCTCCCCCCGGCCTCCAAAACACGGAGCACCTGACAGTAACTGTCACTTTAGCCCTGCAGCCTGCTTCACCCTTCCAGGTCCCCACATCCTGGGAGGAAGCTGAGAGCCCTCCAGCCCTCCTACATCCCTCCTTCTGGAGTAACTGCCCAGGGGGCCCCAGGGGCTTTGCAGCAGGACGCCTAGTGGGTCTCTGCTGGGAGGCGGGAACCCACAGAGGCTGGGCCACGTGCCCCGCAGGGGCTCTAAATATATGAAGGACAACATCCTCACTCTGCTACAGAAACGCATTTTAAAACTTTATAAGTACTTAAGAATGGTGAGAGTGGGCAACCTTGTCTTGTTCCTGATCTTAGTGGAAATGCTTTCAGTTTTTCACCATTGAGGACGATGTTGGCTGTGGATTTGTCATATATGACCTTTATTATGCTGAGGATAGAAAGCCCAGAGATAAACCCACGCACATATGGTCACCTTATCTTTGATAAAGGAGGCAGGAATGTACAGTGTAAAAGGACAACTACATGTAAAAGAAAAAAATTAGAACACTCCCTAACACCATACACAAAAATAAGCTCAAAATGGATTAAAGACCTAAATGTAAGGCCAGAAACTATCAAACTCTTAGAGGAAAACATAGGCAGAACACTCTATGACATAAATCACAGCAAGATTCTTTTTGACCCACGTCCTAGAGAAATGGAAATAAAACCAAAAATAAACAAATGGGACCTAATGAAACTTCAAAGCTTTTGCACAGCAAAGGAAACCATACACAAGACCAAAAGACAACCCTGAGAATGGGAGAAAATATTTGCAAATGAAGCAACTGACAAAGGATTAATCTCCAAAATTTACAAGCAGCTCATGCAGCTCAATATCAAAAAAACAAACAACCCAATCCAAAAATGGGCAGAAGACCTAAATAGACATTTCTCTAAAGAAGATATACAGACTGTCAACAAACACATGAAAGGATGCTCAACATCACTAATCATTAGAGAAATGCAAATCAAAACTACAATGAGATATCATCTCACACCAGTCAGAATGGCCATCATCAAAAAATCTAGAAACAATAAATGCTGGAGAGGGTGTGGAGAAGAGGGAACACTCTTGCACTGCTGGTGGGAATGTGAATTGGTACAGCCACTATGGAGAACAGTATGGAGGTTCCTTAAAAAACTACAAATAGAACTACCATATGACCCAGCAATCCCACTCCTGGGCATATACCCCGAGAAAACCATAATTCAAAAAGAGTCATGTACCAAAATGTTCATTGCAGCTCTATTTACAATAGCCCAGAGATGGAAACAACTTAAGTGTCCATCATTGGATGAATGGATAAAGAAGATGTGGCACATATATACAATGGAATATTACTCAGTCATAAAAAGAAACGAAATTGAGCTATCTGTAATGAGGTGGCTGGACCTAGAGTCTGTCATACAGAGTGAAGTAAGTCAGAAAGAGAAAGACAAATACCGTATGCTAATCCATATATATGGAATTTAAGAAAAAAAAATGTCATGAAGAACCTAGGGGTAAGACAGGAATAAAGACACAGACCTACTTGAGAATGGACTTGAGGATATGGGGAGGGGGAAGGGTAAGCTGTGACAAAGTGAGAGAGTGGCATGGACATATATACACTACCAAACATAAAATAGATAGCTAGTGGGAAGCAGCTGCATAGCACAGGGAGATCAGCTTGGTGCTTTGTGACCACCTAGAGGGGTGGGATAGGGAGGGTGGGAGGGAGGGAGACGCAAGAGGGAAGAGATATGGGAACATATATATATGTATAGCTGATTTGCTTTGTTATAAAGTAGAAACTAACCCACCATTGTAAAGCAATTATACTCCAATAAAGACGTAAAAAAAACAAAAAACAAAAACAAAACTTACCTACAAAAAAATAAAATAAAATTTAAAAAATAAAGTGATTTCCAAGAGGGTGGTAAATAAGACAGCTACGTTTATGCTCCAAAATTAGCAATAAAGCATAATACAATTGTAAATGCAAAAAACAAACAAACAAAAAAACCAACTTTATAAGTACTTAATGGCTTGGGGCAGACACCAACTGCATTTTGCTCAAAGTAAAGATAAAATCCAATGAAGTGAGACTTTTCCTTGTTGGTTGTTGAGGGCCTCCTGGGTAAGTCACCATCACTATGTGTTCACACCTGCTTCCCCAGTGCACATGCACAGAAACTCCTCGGTGAGCTCGAGACCAACAAAAAGGGCTTTGGGTGTGCAGAATAAAAAGCTGAACCGAGGGGCCAACACAGGGGTATTGCCACCAGGCACATTCCTGGGGAGGCAGGCATGGTCTAAACACACTGTCCTCCTGCGACTGAGGCAAAGCCTTGATGGGGACGGGACAGGCCTGGGCAGGGCTCGGGCCCAGCGCAGGAAGATGCACTTTCATTTCCAGAGCTCTTTTCACCTTCTGAAAACCAACTAATATATATTTTTAAGTTTTTTTTTTTTAACCCCTCAAAAAACGAATACATTCTCTAAAGAAACAATTCCAATAATCCAGCTACGTTAAGCACCCCTTGACTCCAGAGCTGCATCTCAGGGGTCTTCTCGGGGGAAGAGCCGGGGTAGTGGTCTGTGCACAGTCCTTGGGGTCCCCCACCCAGCCCATTTCCTATAGGCTTATGTATATGTTTGCATGTACAGAAGAACTGTAGAATTTTCGGGGTATGTGTTTGTGTTTTTAATAAAAATAGCATCACAGCATAACTGTTCTGCAACTTGCTTTTTTCACCTGTCAGAGGGTTTCCGTGTCAGGGTAGCTACAGATCTATCTCAGTCTTTGTTACACTTGCACAGAAGGAAGGGTGGGGTGACAACCAAGGGCCACCTCATAAGGAGCTTGATTGCCATTTAAAGTGGCCTGAATGTCCCCGTGAGGCCCCTGGGGAGCCACTGAAGGGTATTTGAGCTGGAGAGTGAGACACTGTATTTATATTTGAGGGATGTCTCCTAGTCCAGGTACATGAGAAGGAGTTAGGCTGGAGGCAGGACCACCAGGAGGAGGTTCTGACAGTAAATCAAGGGGGGCTGGTGGCCTGGACTAGGACTGTGACAGTAGGAACGGAGGGGAGCAGACACATGGAGGAATATTTAGATGGCAGAATCCAGGGATCCCGCAACGGGCTGTGGAGGGGTAAGGGAGGAGTCAGGGGTGTCTGAGGTTCTGCCTCAAACAGCTGGGAGAAAGGGATGCCAGGCACGGATGTGGGGGCCAGTGGGGTGGAGTCGGAAGCACGGGGATGAGCCGGTGGGTTCCATTTTGGATGTGTCAGGTTTGAGGGGCTTTTGAGACATCCAAGGGAAGACCCTGGCCAACACTGGTGGGAACACCATGACCAAGAATGCAAGACTGGTTGGTGAGGACCGCCCGGATGCAAGTACAGAAGTGAGCCCTGGCGGAGTGACTGGGAGTTACCAGCATGGTGATAACCAAGGACACGAGAGAAGGGAAGATGTTCTGGAAGAAAACATGTGAGGATAGAGGCAGGCCCAGGACGAACACTGAGGGATGCTGACAGTTAACACTCAGGTTGAGGAAGAGAAGTTGGCAAAACAATGCGAAGAAGATTGGAAGGTACGCGGTGATGATGGATCAAAAAATTGGAGGTGTTAGTATAAACTTGGTTTTAATAAGCAGACATATCTCTGTGAGTCTGTTTCTGTTTTGTAGATAGGTTCATTTACGCCATATTTTAGATTCCACATATAAGTGAAGTTATATGGTATTTATCTTTCTCTTTCTGACTTACTTCACTTAGTATGATAATCTCTAGGTCTATCCATGTTGCTGCAAATGGCATTATCTCATTCTTTTTTATGGCTGAGTAGTATTCTGTTGTAGAAAGAACAGACTTGTGGTTGCCAAGGGGGAGGGGAGGAGGGAGAGGGATGGACTGGGAGCTTGGGGTTAGTCGATGCAAACGATTACATTTGGAATGGATAAACAACAAGGTCCTACTGTACAGCACAAGGAACTGTATCTGATCTCCTTGTGTAAACCATAATGGAAAAGAATGTATACATATATATATACGTATAACTGAGTCACTTTGCTCTACAGCAGAAATTAGCACAACATTGAAGATCAACTATACTTCAAAATAAGAAAAGCAGGTATACGTGTAAATACATGTAGATACGTATATGTAAATATACATGTACATTTACACGCATGTGTATGTGCTCCAACACACACACACATAATATATTTCTATTTGCTGAGGCCCTAGAAGCAATGGCACCTTGAGAGTGATGAGCATACCCAGTGCCCAGCTTTTGGTTTCCAGGATTCTCCTCTAAAAGAAATAGGGCTCTTTGGAGAAATGGCTGATTCAGCACTGAGCAGGGAAGGAACACACCTGGGACATCTTGTTGCACCAGAAAGTAAAGACGTTCTCTAAGAATCGGGGAAATGCATCAGAGGGACACAGGAGCCAGGGCTCCCAAGGGCTATATATGGAAAAAGTTGGAGCATCAAAATAAATAATGATAAGAATGAATAAGAATCCACTAGTCCACATGAATACCCACAAACTGAGGATAAGGGAAAGCTCTTCCTTATAATAAAATGCCAAGTAAGAAATACTGAAGGAAGGATGGAGTTATAAAATGAATGGGTGCTAAAACTAGTAGGCGAAAATCTGATGAGGAATGAGCTATTTACATAGTCCTGAAGTATTTCCCACAAATTACATATTAATTACAAAAGGAAAAACAGAAATTTCACAGTGAAGAAACCTGGCAAACAGCACTTCAACCACGTGATCCCAGCTAATTTTACCAATGCTGGGTCATGCCAACATCATGGACCTCCTGATATGATGCACTGAGAATAAATACCTGTTGAATAAATAACAGTGAAGAGAACTGTTCTTGGAGTCAGGGGGCCCATGTGTAGGCCAGTCAGGTCTCAGTGTCCTCATCTGTGAGTGAACGGCTTGGGCCACATCAGCCACTCGGCTGATGCGAGCATCTGGCAACTTAAAAAAATTATTACTGCTGCCTGCTGTTCCTCCCCCAGAGGTTCTGATTTACTTGGTCTGAGGGTGGACTCTGGGCATCAGTGGTTCTTCAAAGCTCCCAGGTGAGAATATGTGCAGCTAGGGCTGTGCAGCCCTGGGCCATCAGATGATCTCAAAAATCCCTCCCAAGCAGTTGCATAGCACAGGGAGATGAGCTCGGTGCTTTGTGACCAGCTAGAGGGGTGGGATAGGGAGGGTGGGAGGGAGGGAGACGCAAGAGGGAAGAGATATGGGAACATATGTATATGTATAACTGATTCACTTTGTTACAAAGCAGAAACTAACACACCATTGTAAAGCAATTATACTCCAATAAAGGTGTAAAAAAAAAAAAAATCCCTCCCAACCCTGACATTCTCAGTCTCACAAACCAAAATAATCAACATCAGTATTAAATACGCATTGGTGATTTGAGACCTGGATTTAAACCTCAGAAGTTACAATGTACAAAATCCACCAAGGTTGGCCCATCGCGTAGGTAATGTGATTTCTCTAGCCCTCCTCTAGATTCTACTCAAACAGCCTTCTCAAAAGCAACAATCAAGAAGAGTTATAGCAGGTTCTGGGCCAGATGCCTCCCCTCCCCTCCCCCTCCCCACCCCTGGAGCCAAAGGGCAAGGAGAGAAGGTGTCCCAGGGCGTCCGGGTGTCTACAGCCAGCGCTGACCCACGCTCTAGAGAGCACTGCACCAGGGGCGTCCGTCCAGGGAACAGCGTCAGGGCACTTACACACGTGCCCTCTTAAACCTCCCAGCAGCCCCATGGGTGTCGCCATCCCCAATCTGCCAAAGAGACCTGAAGCCCAGGAGGGAGGGGCGTGGTCAGGGCCGCAAAGCTGGTACAGGAAGGGAGCTCTTCCAATCCACTGCCTTCCCACCACTTGAGGAAGAGGTGGGAACACCTCCCTACGTGGCATGAGGGAGTCATCCAAGGATGGAAGCAGAAAAGTATGATCGAGAAGGGCGAACATGTGAACGGAAGGTACGCAGAGCTGGAAGGTGTTAAGAAGCCAGCACGTGCGGGGTCTTCGTGGTGTCTTCTGGGCTCTCGCCCCAGGGAGATAGCGCTCAGTGGCCCAGACAGACATACTTGCCCCCAGGGATCTTTGGAGTTGGCTTTCAATGCAGGTCTCCTTAGGCTATTCCCTTACTTAAAATCTTCAACTGTTTCCTCAGGTTTAAGGGGTGATGTCCAAATGCCTCAGCCCAGGCCCTCACAGGCTGACCCCAGCCTAGCTTTGTGGTCTAGCTGCCCTCCCACCCTGGCTCCCCACACCTTGGGATCTAGCTACGCCAACCTCCTCACCATTTCCTGACCAAGCCATGCATTCTGTATGCGATAAGCCCTTCTCCTTGCTGTGTGCTCGGCCGGGAGAGCCCACTCCTGCCCGTGAACCCCCCAAACCAGCTGAAAGTCACCCATGGGGGTCACCTCCCGAGCTGTCACTCACTGGAGTCAGTGGCCTTGCTCCCAATGCCACTCTGCTGCCATCATCCACCCCAATGCCTTTCCCCAGAGGACAAGCTCCAGGCTAGCCCAGGGCCTGCAAGGATGAAGCGATGGACAGATAAATGATGCAAGGCCACCTTTCAGAAGAAAGCTGTGTTTCGAGGTGGGAATTCTCTAGGACTCTGTGAAACAGAGACGTTCTAACTCTTTTTCTTCTGATTCCATGATCAATGAATAAGCTTTTAATTACCTGTTTGTTTGCCCAAGTACTTTAACAATAGGATAGTAGGCTTGAGCATCACACAAACTGGAAAGGTATAACCTCGTTACAAATTTTAAGATTTGAAAAAAGACTGCCCACAGGTTAAAGGAAAATGGTACAAAATGTGACACTTTGGTACCACAGCACACAGATCTTCTGATCGTGATTAGTGGGGTCACGTTCCCCAGGGCCTGGGCGCCCCTGAGTAAATGGGAGAACTTAGGATGAGTGCCCCGGAGCCAAGGCCCTGAGCCCTGGGGTTGGGGGTGGGCCCTGGAGGGGCAGCCACCATGGGAGGCCCCAGGCTTCATCCTCCCCAAGCTACCCAGTGATTCCAAAAGCCCCGCCACAGTGACAGACAGACATGGACCAAATGAAGAGCGACCTCCTACAGGAAGTCTCACAACAATTGAAATCCAACCTATGTTTACATGAGACTGCACTGCCTGTGTGCCTTCGAACCAGGTTGTAACTTTATAATAAAACTTAATTTGAGGGCTTCCCTGGTGGCGCAGTGGTTGGGAGTCCGCCTGCCGATGCAGGGGATGCAGGTTCGTGCCCCGGTGCGGGAGGATCCCACATGCCATGGAGCCGCTGGGCCCGTGAGCCATGGCCGCTGAGCCTGTGCGTCCGGAGCCTGTGCTCCGCAACGGGAGAGGCCACAACAGTGAGAGGCCCGCGCACCGCAAAACAAACAAACAAACAAAAAACTTAATTTGAAAAGAAAAAAAAACCCACGTCTACACCTTGTATTTTTCTCAGACACTGAACTTCCCAATTCAAAACCAAAGGCCTGGGCTCCCTCCCCTTCATGTAGCTAGACTTGCAGCATCTGTGAGGAGGGCAGGCTGCGGGCGCCCACAGAGGGTGTGCAATGACCGGAGACGACAGAATTACCACCTGTAGTTGGGACAGGGCACAGACGGGCACGCTGACCGACGCAGGGGTGCCTTTCCAATCAGCGGAACGTTCAAGGGACTTTTCCCTGGGAAACAGCTTCCTGGGAAAACAGTACATCACATTTCCAAAATTCAGCTCCAGTGGACAAGCTCCCTGGACCACGGGAATGGGAGGAAAACGAGCAGCCACAGACAGAACTGACGCCTCGGCTGACACCCGATTTGATGTGGAATTCTGGGGAGTAGGCTCCCTTCTATCTGGTTGCTGCGCCTCTGAAGTACAATGCCACAAATTACCCAGATTTCAGATTTAATATTAACCTTTAAAGGGCATGTCACAGAAATGTATTCTCTAAATATTGGTTGTGAGCTCACTTTGTAAGTCTATCACGGAAAATAGGTGTGAGGCTGCCACCCATCTCTGACTACATCTGTCATGGGCATCTCCTGCCACCTGACAGTAATTCCAACTGAACCCAGCAGTCCCACAAACGAACAATCCAGCCATCCTCCCTAACCACAGTCTGGGCTCAACCTTAAGATTTAATAACAGAGCCTGCTAATATTGCTCTCATTTCTAGAGCTGATGAACTTTCAGAGGCAACATGAGTTGAAATAATGAGTGCGGAGATGACAAAGAATTTTCATCCAAGGTTCTTTGAACTATCCAGTATAATAAGCACTTGTTCCTTTCTACAATGGGCATATAAAAGAGAAATCTAAATAATAATTGCCGTAATCATCTTGAAAAATATGCAGAGATTAATGGTGATTATGAAAATCTGTATAATTGTTCTCTGAAATCATCACTGATGAAGTGGTATCTTGAAATGGCCAGAGCCGGAGAACTCTTAACACCGCACTCCATGTGGGCATGGAAACGTGACACTTCGGCTTTCTCCTCGTAAAATTATTACCCTGTGTTTACGAAATTGTTTTTCATCATTTCTAACACCCTGGCCTGCATTTTAACTCTTCATACCAGCGCCCTGAAAAGGTTCTCAGACGCCCTTAATGGGATGCATATGTCATTGTGGTTCAAAGCCCCAAGTTCAACTTGTTATTTATTCAAATAATTAATTACTCTTGTATCCATCGAGCAGTTTGTCATGACACATTAATGACTTGATAGACTTCTATGAACTGGTGAACACAGAACAGCAGAGCGTTTTTATCGTCATTTAATTTTAAAACGATCCTGTGTGAAATTATCTAGTCGTGAGTGATGGGAGCATAAAGAACAGACTCAGCAAAGCCCCTTTTGGATCATTGCTTTATTAATGGTAACGTCAGGGAAATGAAAAATGCTAACATTGTCATATTCCGCTGCTGGGGGGAGATGAATGGCTGGGGGAGAGGGTGAGGCTGCTGAGCGCTCACGCCAAGTGCACAAGCCCCTCCTGGTGCCAGGCGGGGCGGGGCTCACGCCTTGCACACCCAGAACCCCAGCTTGAGACACCACCTCCAGGCCCAGGCTCCCTTTTGAGTTTATGGCTCTCGACGTCTATTACTTTTGTGTGTGTGGTTTTTTTCTTTAACTTGAATTTTCCGCTAGTGATATAAAGCAGCCTCACGAAAACATTTCGCTTTATTGCTTTGAACATTAAACGTTATTAATCCAATAGAAAAACGTTAAAGATACTGCTGTCACCTTTAAATGTGAAATGATATTAGGCGCTAAAAAAATGCTGGGTTAGGAGAAAAGATGTTCCCTTAGTTTCTTTTGAGCTTTGAGATAACTGTGCTGGGTTGATGATAAGATAATATTTCTACAGGGCTCACAGCACAACATCTGCTTAAAAGAGATTTCTTTTTTTTTTTATACAGTGAAAATTGTTTCTCAATTGTTTTAATTACAAACTTGGGAATCTATGCAAACTACTCCCCAGCAGCGTGATTCAAAGACAATAGACCGCAATCCCCGAAGAGCCGCAGCGTAGCGGGCGGGCGGGAATCGCGGGGGCTCTGCCTGCACGTGGCGGAGCCCGCGAGGGGACCACAGCAGAGGCAGCAGGCATTGTTCTGCTCTCTCGGAAAGAGAAGCAAGCAAGGGTGGATCTCTTTCTCTTTGTGAGCTTCCTGTTTCGTCTTCCCAATTCCGGTGAGCGTCTCTACCACCCACCCCGGGGCCTGGAGCCACAGGGACCTGCCCCCTCCCTCACATCTGTCATCAGTTTCTTTAAATCCCAAAGAGGGTGGTCAGTGGTGGCAGCTCACACTTAGTGGAACTGCTCTGTGCAAGCCCTGGTCTAGGTGCTTTCTGTGTATTGACTGATTTCTCATGACAATCCCATGAAGTTATATATTGTTATTATTTAAATCATCATCATCATCCCCATTTTACAAGGAACATTCAGGCGAAGAGCAGGTAAGCAACCTGCCCGAGAGCACATGGCCAGCAAGATGCAGAGGAGGAACTGAACCCAGGAGCCTCTTTCCTGCGACGCCACGGTGCCTCTTAATTCTACCCAGGGATCTCTCTGGAACCTGGCCCTCCTGCCCACCTCTGCTGCCCTGGACCCAGGGGGATGCCCACCCTTCTGGCCCTGACATTAGCTGCTTCGCTACCCCTGGCTCCCTCTAATCTCCTCTCTTACAGAGGGGATGTGGAAAGAAATGGGTCCAAGCAGTCGCTTCCACAGTACATGGGAAGTGCAGCAAAAGCGGAAAACGCAGCTGATGTGAGTTGAAACAGGAGTGTTAGAATTCTGAGGATAAACAAGTCAAGGGACATGGGAAGGCCCAAGCCAGCAGTTTGGTGGCCTGTCTTGCGGAATGCCCTCCTTTTTCAGGTGGAGACACGTGGGTCAGAGTCTCATGATTTTCACAGGGGCACTTCCAGCAGGGCGGCCACAAAGCCAGAGCTCAAGCCCAGGTTGCCTGAGGCCCCAGGGAACCTCCGCCCAGGTCCCGCCTCCTTAAGGCAGTGAGTGCCGGCCCCACCCGGCGGTCAGGGCCTCCTTTTGCTCTGTCAGGAGGTCTGAGCAGAGCCACAGCAAGCAACCATGGCTCGGTGAAATTCTGCCAGGTTTAGAGGTTGTGAGGTGTATCACAGGTTCATCTGGGGGACTGCTAGGGGGCCCTCAAGGAGACAGAGCCGCTGAGAGGGAGCTACATGAGATCACAGATGCCACAGGCAGGGGAAAAAACAGTGGTTTCAATAGGAGCCCCAGATGGAAAGTCCAGGCAGGTAATCTCAATCGTAGGGCCACTGCTTCTCATCCAGGGCACCTTCACTCAGGAAGCCGACCACAGGGGCCCTCTCTTTGGAGAGCAATCGCACCCTTCGAGGTGACAAGTAGCACCGCCATGGGAAACATGCTGGTCCAGACGGGGAGGCAGGGAGGGTGGGCACTGGTGAGCCCAGCCTTTGTTAGTGCTTTAAAGACGGTGCCTTCAGAGCTGGCCCCATACTCCAGAGGAGGCATCCTCTCTCTCCACACCACAAGTTCTCAGACTTCCAGGTGTGTCAGAATGACCGGGGATGCTCGTTAAAAATGTGAATCCCGGGGGCTTCCCTGGTGGCGCAGTGGTTGAGAGTCTGCCTGCCGATGCAGGGGACACGGGTTCGTGCCCTGGTCTGGGAAGATCCCACATGCCGCGGAGCGGCTGGGCCCGTGAGCCATGGCCGCTGAGCCTGCGCGTCTGGAGCCTGTGCTCCGCAATGGGAGAGGCCACAGCAGTGAGAGGCCCGCATACCAAAGGAAAAAAAAAAAAGTGAATCCCTAGCCCCAAACCTCCAGAGATGGGCTCAGGAACTTGGGGACAATGGCACCAGGGGAAACTCCGCTCTGTGCTGAGAGCCAGAGAGCGCTTCGCTGAGGGTCTCGTGGACCAAACGGCTACAAAGGTCTCATGCGTGCAGCTTCGTGAAGCTTTTCTGCACAAGCGGGGCTCTCTGTTACCTGTAAGGACTAACCACGGCCGGGAAGGCAGCACCGCAGCACTGGTCACAGCTGTCATTTGGTGAAAGCCTTGGACTTAGTGCCAGGCACTCTGCTCCACCCTTTCCCTGTCACAACCTTGCCAGGCGGAGGGGACCACCCTGTCCTATGTCTGCGAGAGGCAAGGGAGCCATGCTTCCAGTCGAAAGGGAAGCCAGCACCGTAACCCACGTCTGTCTAGCTCAGAAGGCCGGGCTCTTGACACTCCTACAGCATTTGGTGTCAAGAAACACCAGTGCCAAAGTACAACCAGGGACTCTTCACTATGCTGTCACCTAACCCTGGATTTCTCTTTGGTCCAGACCCTTCGTGGACGGAGCCTCTAAAACTCACAGGGAAAAGGAACCCAGAAAGGTCCTTGGTTTTCCTGGCTCTATATCTGTAGTGAGGTTTCTGAGTACTCGGGTTTCTATGGCTTTTACCTTCACTAGTAGGTAAAAAAGATTCACTTAGCTTGTGACTGTCTTTCTGGAATCCAGACAGAAGGCTTCTCTCTCTCTCTCTCTCTACCTAACTCAAATTGAACTCTTCACATTTTGAAGCTGAGGGACACATTTCTCACTTGTACCGGATTCTTGAGTTTCCTTCTTAAACCTTTCTGTGCTTCTCTGAGTGATGACTTCCAGCCACTTGAAAATCTGCCCTGGATTTTTTTTTTTTTTTTTTTTGCGGTATGCGGGCCTCTCACTGTTGTGGCCTCTCCCGTTGCGGAGCACAGGCTCCGGACGCGCAGGCTCAGCGGCCATGGCTCACGGGCCCAGCCGCTCCGCGGCATGTGGGATCTTCCCCGACCGGGTCACGAACCCGTGTCCCTTGCATCGGCAGGCGGACTCTCAACCACTGCGCCACCAGGGAAGCCCTGCCCTGAATTTTTTAAAGGGACCCTTTGGTCAGAACAAAGTGTGAAAGTCCACATTTCAATGGGAACAAACAGCTCAAAAAGATACACCTAAGTGACTTCTCCACCAGGAGGCTTTCAGGGCTGTTGCAGTAACTTGGGAGGAAAAGCTGCATGCCAGGAGCAGGCAACCATCGAGAAAGGCAGGTCAGTAGGAAACCAGGGGCCTGTTCTTAAAAATACTTTCCTTAAAGCCCCAGGGGAAGGGGAATATTACATGAATCAAAAAAGAAAAAAAAAGACCAGACTCCTCGGGGGAACAGAAACCCTGCAAGTGGGCACAGCTCTAGGCCCGTGGGGAGGGAGGGCTCAGCTGGGCCAGGGAGCACTGACACCACAGTCCTGAGCAGCCCCGGTGGACACCAGTGGTGCCTTGCAACTGTCCTCTGGGCTGCACGCGTATGATTTCCTTTAGCCTAGTCTCCACCCTGTGCCCGTGAGGCTGGCCCTATCCCAGTTTCACCATGACGACACCGGGCTCAGAGAGGTTTACTGGCTTGCTCAGTGAGACTCAGCGGGCCGGTAGCAAAACCGGGTGTTAAATACGGGTCTCCTGACTGCTATGTAATCATTTATTGGGTCAGTGGAAAAACCATTTGAGCAGAGGCCTAGAACAGATCCCAGAACCCAAAGTCAAAGGCTGCCTCTCGGTGAGAGAAAGTTCAGGGCTGCTGGTCTAGCGGCCCTGGGGGCTCCGAGGACACGAGTCATTAACAGTCTGCTTAGTCCTTACTGTGAAAGAGTTTCCAAATTGTCTTCTGACAGACACACTTTGAAAGCACACCTTTTTCACTTGTTTTTATTGTTTAGTTTTTGGCAGAGAGCAAAGCCGTGTGCTGACTGGGGCTCTTAGCTTGATGCCGTCCAGGCTGTTGGACAAGCACCAACCTGTGATTTCATTTCCATGGAGGGTTGTGAAAACACCAGGTGGCTTTAACTGTTCTGCCTGGGGTCCCCAGTGGCCAGGGGTGAGGGGTGCCCCTCCAGCACACCTCCTCTCCCCTCTGGGGTGAGAGGTGACACTTCCCCATTTCTGGGGTCGTCTGCAGTGTGATCGGAAGTAGAGAAGGCAGAAAGGGGAGCTGTCCTTGCCCCTGAAACGGCCTCCCCCTCAGTACTCGGTATTCGTGGTGGCTGCTACTGGCGGAAACCCTGCGGGCCGTGACGTGAAATAATCTGTCATTTTGCTAAAAGCACAACTGGAATTTCATGGGTGGGGCGTCTGGCCAGCAAGTAAGCCCGTCAGACACTCAGCACCTGAATTTCGGCCCAACTGGGATACTTCCCACTTTCCTCCCTCAAAAGCAGCAACTATCTATCTATCTATCTATCTATCTATATTTATTTTTGGCCGCGTTGGGTCTTTGTTGCTGCGCGCAGGCTTTCTCTAGTTGCGGCGAGCGGGGGCTACTCTTCGTTGCAGTGCGTAGGCTTCTCACTGTGGTGGCTTCTCTTGCTGTGGAGCACAGGCTCTAGGCGCGTGGGCTTCAGTAGTTGTGGCACGCGGGCTCAGTAGTTGTGGCTCGCGGGATCTAGAGCGTAGGCTCAGTAGTTGTGGCACACGGGCCTAGTTGCTCCGCGGCATGTGGGATCTTCCCGGACCAGGGCTCAAACCCGTGTCCCCTGCATTGACAGGCGGATTCTTAACCACTGTGCCACCAGGGAAGTCCCCAAAGCAGTAACTTTCTTGAATTTTCTTCATTTTAAAAAATTGAGCCCCACAAAGAGCCACCTGCTGGTGCTGGAAGGGGAAGGAGGAGGGGGAGTCAAAAAGGTCTAAGAAAGTGAAGGCGCATCTCGGAGGGTGAGGAGAGGAGTCTGGGTTTAATCACAGAGTGGGCTGCGAGGTGGGGCAAGGGCGCAGCTGGACTCCGGCGCAGCCAGGCGCTGACCACGTGAGGACTGGTCACCAAGGGACAGAGGAAGGAACCTGGGTGAGAGTGAAGAGCTGGTGGACCTGTGGTGTGAGGATATTCACAGAAAGTACAGATTCTCAAAGGTGGTTCAGGAGCTTTAAAGCAGGGACCCGGGAACACTTCCAAGACTAAAGGCAGCTTGAGAATTTTTGGAAGGCTTTTTGTCCCTTGCGTATTTTACAAAGGGAAGTCGGAGAGGGAACTGGGGGCAGAGGAGGCTGCTGGTGATGGCATCACCACCTGGCTTCAGGGCTGAGGAGGAACACGTGGTGCAGGTGAAACTGGCCTCTGTTATAAGCAAACGCCGTCCCAGACCCAATATCCCGGAGCAAAGGAGGCTTCCGGGTTCCATGTGGCCTAAGAACAACTGCTCCTTGGGCTCCACAGCTGTCTTTATTTTTATTTATTTGTTGTTTTTTGGCCGCGCTGTGTAGCTTGCGGTATCTTAGTTCCCTGACCAGGGACTGAACCCAGGCCTTGGCAGTGACATCGCCAAGTCCTAACCACTGGACCACCAGGGAACTCCCTCTGCAGCTGTCTTTAGATTCATGCCATCATTTCGAACATCCTGAGCTGGGGCGCAGGAAGGGGCAAAATGGAAACCTGGGCCAAGTACACTGACAGCCTGATTAGCAAAAGCCTGGGTCTTGGCCCAATTCTTTTTTACATAAACAAAACCCACAGTTAAAATTATTATTAATGGTGATGTAATATATAGAGGAATTTACTTAAATGACAGAAATTATTTTTAAAACTTTATAAATGATGTCAGTTTTTATTCATAGAATCGTTAGTTCTAAAGGTTCACCAACACACTTCACTTTTACATTACTAGATTTTGTGGGAGAAATTATGTGCTAAAGAGCTGTTTTTAAATTTGGGCATTTGGGAATGTCTTGGGGAACTGTCCCATGAAAACATTTATGGTCTAATTACTGTATTCAGACGAGATGTTCAAGATGACCTATCAAAGTTCACTATTCTAGAATCACCCATGACAACAAAAACACAACACAGAGCATTAGAAGCACAAAAATCCACCCTCACCCCAATTATTTAGTTGGGTCTTTGTGGGGCTAAAGCATGCAGAGGTTAAAATCAACCATGCCCACACCCCCGGCCACCGCAAACTTACCCCTACTCTTAGATGGGAAATCCCTTTGGCCATGACCAGGGCCATCACCCCTTTTGCCCAGCACTGGACACTGGCTGTCTCAGTTACCGAGACTGGGGTTCATGGGAGGACCGAGAGCTGTGAACAGTGCCCAAATACAAAATATTTCTTCCAGTAATAAAAAAAAAAAATCAATTTTGCCCCATGGGGCTCTAGCTGAACAGAAATCAGCCTGGGGGACGCTGGGAAGAGGCTGGGGCGATGCGCTACGTGGTGGTGAGGTAGCTGGTATAACATTTAAGGGAACAAAGTGGGGGCAGTCTCAGAACCTTTGTAGTTAAGAGAAGCGAGGGGCAGACAAACACGTTTTAACAGCCAAACTCCTCCTTTCACATATGTGTAAAACCTCTGGAATTTCATAGGAAAAACTATTTCAAAAGTAATCTTTGAAGTCTGAAAATAAAAGCAGAGAGGCAACGTCTCGGTATAGAAAGACGGTTTCAAACTATTGAAGGCACCAAGGGAAGGCGCTAATGGGCGGTGAGTCACACCAGATCAGAGCTACACACCTGCATGTTTGTCTCTGGATGCTTGCCTTGGTTGTACTGCATCTCCTCCTGGCTTAGCTTTTCTGTGATGGGACAAGAGACATTTGTTTTCTCTATCTCGCTTTGCCCTCTCGGGGCCTGGATGGTGACTGGGTTGGTAATGCTGATGATCCAGAGAGAAGGCAGGGCCAGGTGTGCACGTATGTGTGTACATGCGTGTGTGCACATATGTACATGCGTGTGTGCACTTATGTGCACACGTGTGTGGATGAGAAAGTGGCACAGCGAGAAGAAAGAAACCACTCGAGCCTCACAGGCGTGACTACCGACCTCTTCCACGAAGCCCCGGGCACACACAGGGCCACTGACGTTGGCAACCCAGTTCCTTCATAGTCCGCAGGGACCAAGAGGAAACAGTCACGGAAATTTCCAACAGTAGAGTTGACAATAAAACTCCAAACTTGAGAATGTGGCAGGGGCAAATGGGGATGGCTCGGGGTGTCTCTGCTGCCCTGGCCAGGTCCCTGGCACACCCCCACTCATCCCCCCTGGCCGCTGCCAGCACCGTTCATGCACCAGAAAGTTCCCTGCAGGGTGCCGAGGACCAGCTGACCTGGGGAGGGCTCACAGGGAGGTGGCGCCTTCATGGGATTTTGTGTACATGACACTGGCACAGGCAAAATAGATGCTCAGTAAAAACCTGCTGCATTGAGGAAATCGGGATTCCATCCTTACACATCTCACAGCTGACCGGGCACTTTAGCACATCTTCCTCGTGGTCTGTCCCACAATCCCCATTTGACAGAAGATGAGCTGAAGCTGGAAGGTGAGTGACTTGTCCTAGAAGCAGAGCTGTGACGCGAGTCCAGGGCTTTTAAAATGAAGCCACGCTGTCCTGCAGCCAACTCCCCGCCCCCTGCCGCCCCATGCTAGCAGGTCACTCGTCCCAGAGAAAGAGCTGCACCATGGCCTGCAGGGAGGCCTGGAGTGCTGCGTGCTTCACGGTGCTTTTATTTTGGCCTCAGTCGGCATCTACCCTCGAACTTCTCTTCCTTCCTCCCTCCTATGATATTTCAATTACTATTTCAATTATTATTGCAAGCACTTCGGCCAAAAAGCTCACCCCAACCCCAAATCACTGCACCCCAAACACACAGGTCTGAGAGAGCCCACGTGTGGCGGAAGATTGTTCTGACAGCTCTGTCCTTCTCTGGTTGAAACCCTTTTTGCCTATTCACCAGCACAGAGGCTGACAGCTCCCGTCATTTCCAGCAATATTTGGAATAGAACCAATTTCCAGGACAGCCAAACAACCTGGAGGCCCCGTGAAATTTGTTACCGCGGTTGTCCCCAAATCACCACACAGACTGTGCTCCGTGGGGGACACGTCTCCCCAGCCCCAGGCCCACGTGCGCAGCAGAGCCGTGCCGCCTCCTAAGGGAGAGCCCCCAGGGCAGGGCAGGGCCGCCTTCTCTGCCTTTTACGGGCCAGAATCAAGCAGAGTGACTGGTGGGGAGCACAGCTTCAGGGTTTAACACAGGACCGGCTGAAAGGCCTGCACCCAACACCAGGAACAACGCAAATTCTACTCGAAAGCCCGGTCGTGTGCAGGTGTGCACCTCCGTGTGTGCATGTGGCCACACGAGCGTGAAGCACACAGCATACGTCTGTATGGGCACACACGACATGAAGACCCTCCCGGGCACTCCGTAACCTCTCTCCTTCCTTCATCTTCCAGAGGAAGACAAGGCACCTCATTTCGAACGTCTGCACAAGGCTTTGACGAGCTGCCCTGCCCCGCCCTGCACAGGGGCTGAGGGGACGGGGTTTCTTGTACAAAGCGTCACATGAGCGGTAAGCGGGTCCGAGGAGTGAAGCAGCGTGACTCTCATCACCGCCAAGCCCGGGACATTCCAGGTGGCTCCAGTTAGCCAACCGGCCTGGAATTTACACAGAGACTCAGCAAACAGCTCGGGACAACCGCACGGCTCACCTAAGTTGCTTTTCACTGCTTACCTGTGACCAGAGGCTGTGCGTTCTGGGGCATCTTTAAAGTTAAATCAGAAAGACAGATACAGGGTGGGAGGGAGGGAGACGCAAGAGGGAAGGGATATGGGAACAGATGTATATGTATAACTGATTCACTGTGTTATAAAGCAGAAACTAATTAAAAAAAAGAAAGACAGATACATCAGGTATCTGTGCATAAGTCAGGTGCATCCTGGGCACCCAGCCAGGCCCTGAGTGTTTTCTGTTCCCACCTCTGGAAGGCAGGGGCGAGTGCAGTCCCACCTCGACCTCCCCGGTCCGCTTCTCTGAGAGCCCTGCTGTGGCCTGGCGCCCGGGCCCCTCCGCAGAGCACCGAAGGACCTACAGGTGCAGCCAGCCCTCAGGGTCATCCCCTCAGCAGGGGCCCACCGTGCGGCCCCGATGGCTCTTCCTCGCTGCCGCCCCCAGCCCACTCTCTGATCTTGCTGTGGACCAGGCCATTTACCTCGGTGAATCCTCACTGTATTCTCTGAGGACGCTTTTCGTGCCTCCCTTTCTGTTTCTACAGCTGAGGAAACTGAGGCCCAGATGGTGAAGGGCCTGCCTCCTGATCACGGTCTGGGGTGAAAGGCAGAGCTGGGGGAGACTCGACCCCCTGGGCCCCTCGCACCTCCTCTGACCCCTGCCCTGCCAGTGATGCGAAGATGTCACCAGAGAGGAGCTAGGCCACAACCTGGGGTGGAACAAAGGCCTAACGGTCCCGACGCCCCCGCCTTAGTGTCTCGCATTTCAGGCTGCGGGGAGCGGCTGGTCTGCACCCACAGGCCTGCAGGACGCCCCTGGGATCCCGCAGCTGCCCTAGTGACCTTAGTCCCAGGTGCCAGCCCCGAGTAAGGGGCAAGTGCCCTTTCAGCCTCCACCACACACTGGACACTGGAGTGTGGTGGCTGAGTAGCTGCTGGACCAGCCTGCCTGAGCTGTGTGACTATGGGTAAGTTAACTAAGCTCTCTGTGCTTTCATTTCTGCATCTGTAAGCTGGGATTAATGATACCTACACCCCTTGGGGCTGTTATGAGTATAGAAATGGTTTGGGTAAAGCACTCAGAATAGGGGCCGACACTTCATAAATGCTAGGTAAGTATCTGTTCTTGTTATTATTATTCACTTCCCAAACATGAAAGAAAATACCCAACGTCTATTCTGGAAATGCTCCGTCGCTGTGCCCTCCCCCCAACCTACGAAAACCAGTTTCCTGTAAATAATCCTCACACAGGGAGGGAATAGAACAGGGAGGGGGACGTCCCTGATCCACGAGGCTGCTGTGACATGACAAATAAGCTGCAGGCTGACAATGTCTCCAAGACATATTGGAGTTTACTTTGTCGTTTGGGCTTGCCATCTGTGCCACACCACCGGGGGCCGGCTTCCCAGGCTGCTCTGGGAGCACGCGGGAGAGTCCACCCGTCCCTGGACAGATCTGCAAGCTCAGCAGGCCATCAGTTAGGCAGCCTAATGAGAGGAAATGGAATTTCCCCACCACCTCCCTGGGAGCCAGGCCTTCCTTCCCAGGGAGGGCCTGGGGTCCTGGCTCTACACAAGGCAGGTAACCTGCAGCGCTCATCACCTAGCGAGCCTGCCTGCCTGGGCCGCTCTGCTGCCGCTGTGCTGCGGCGCAGGTTGTCAGCCGGAGGGGAGACCGAAAGGCGGCATGAACTTGACCGCAGAGCCCTCGCAGTCAAAGCTATAAACATCAGGAGGCTGGGGGTACAAAGACTGACAAGGCCAAGCACTTTCCTCATGGAGTATCCAGTCTAGGAAACGAGAAAGAAACCTGAAACCAAGAGGAGATGGTGAAAGGCTGCGACGGAATTCTGCAGGAGGCACCATGAACGCGCCCTGGGGCACCGTCGTGATTTACTGTCTGACCTTGGGAAACCCACTAAGCTCTCTGAACCTCTGTGCCTCATTTATAGAATGGGAATAACAGTTAAATAAATTCCTGTAGGAAAGCAATTTCACTCAATGAATATTATTATTCCTGAAACCAAACAGAAGCGTGTCACTTGCTCCTCCATGGGACGGCTGGTCCAAGGAGGCACGGAGCCAGTCCTCAGTGTGGGTGACGACGCAGCCGTCATCCCAGCCTGGGCACAGCTGCCTACAGGGCTCAGGGCTTACTGGGCCCAGGCCAGGCCTTCCAGGTTCAGAAAATTCTGGGGCCTCCAGGCAGGAAAGGTAGGAAGTGTCTAACTCTGCCCCAGTTATAGGCTGTCCTTACTCTTAACCATGAAGGATGAGCCTCTGCCTTCCTGTGGAAATGAGCCTCGGCGAGGAGGCGCTGGGGCACGTCTACTCTCATCCGAAACCACGCTAATGACAGGAAGCCAGGGAGGCCGTGCCTGTCTGTCAGACACCCAGCCTGAGAGAGGGCACCCGCGGCTCTCTGGGGCCGTCCCCACCGGCCAGGCTCACTCTGGACGTGGCGCTGTGTGCCTGTGGCTGCCGAGCCTCCTTCAAAGACATATCCACAAGCTGACGAACATGTCTCATTCCCAGCGTCTGATTCGAACGTTTCTGGTGGTGGGTCACAGCAGCGTGGTGGGCGGTACACTCTGAGCACCTGCCCACCGTCCCCAGGATCTGCCAGGCACTGTGTGTGTCACCTACCACACCTGGCCCGCAGGCTGGGCCCTCAGGAGTTTCTCAGTGACTGCTTGCTGAATGAGTGGACGGCTTCGTGAATTCTCACGGCCCGAGTGTGACACGGGTGCAGGGAGCCCTGTGAGCCTGAATGAGAGTAGCTGCAAGTTACTGGACGGCGGGGGTCTCCAAAGCCCCCGCGCTCTCCCCTACCCAGCCCCCGCCCCGCGCCTGGTATTCTTGTGTGTGTCCCTGGAGTATCGCCAGGGAATGTGCAAGGCTTCAACAGCACTTCTGATGATCAAAGTTTTAGAGTAAGGGTCTTAAAGTAATTTTTGGAAGATGAAATAGTTGGTGTTTCATGATTGCACTGCAGGTTACCTGCCTTGTGTACAGCCAGGACCCCAGGCCCTCCCTGGGAAGGAAGGCCTGGCTCCCAGGGAGGTGGTGGGGAAATTCCATTTCCTCTCATTAGGCTGCCTAACTGATGGCCTGCTGAGCTTGCAGATCTGTCCAGGGACTGGTGAACTCTGCCACGTGCTCCCAGAGCAGCCTGGGAAGAACAGAATGGCCAGTAGCAGCAATCAGCCCCTTTAGTAACAAGGTAACTATGTGGCAAAGAAAGACTGAGCAGGGCTAGACTTGGTACCATGTGCCAGGGTTGGGAGACTCTGAGGGCAGAGTTCCTGTCCACAAGGAGTGGACAAAGCCGATGCAGGGCAGCTGACATTCACATGAAGGACACTTGAGAGACTGTGCTCACGCTCGGGTACAAAGGTGGGCTGGATGCACTTGTAGAAGGAACCAGGGGGCAACAGGAGTCACCAGGGATAAATGGCTTCTGGGAAGAGCTGGGGCTAGGGTGCAGGGCAGGGGCTGGAGAGGATGCAGAGGGGACAGGAAGGCTCTCTGGGGCAGGAGGAAGCCCAAAGCAAGGCCCCTGTGGGCAGCACCCTGCGGAGCCTTACTGGCCGGAGCACAGGGAAGAGTTACCAGGCCCACAGTCTCAGGGCCTGTGCTAAGAACTCGAGAGCCAACGTGGGACAAGAACATTATAGAACTTAAGGCCCCAAACACAAACTGGAACAAAAAGGGGGAATTTTATTTTGATGAAAGGTAAAATACACAATCATAAACCTTCACGGCCTGAATAACACTACTTTGAAACAAACAAAACCGATGATCGAAATGATGATGACACAAGAAGAAATTTAAAAAACAATAAACGCTACCATTTTTGGTCAAACATGATGGATGGATGTATATATGCATATGGATATGGATCCATTCCTATTTGATCAAAGAACAGTAGTGTGTATGTCAAACACTGTGCCTCACAGAAAGAAGACATAGTTTCAAGTGACAATGGAACATATACTAAAACTGTTCATGTACTAGATGACAAAGAAAGACCCAATAAATGTGAAAAAATAAAAAAATTATAGAGGTCATATTCTCTGACCACTATGCAAATAAAATTAGAAATTAATTAAACAAAATCCCAATCACTCAGAAAAAATGTTTTCTATTATTTAAGTCAAAGAGGCAATCAAAACTAAAATTATTATGTATTTATAAACCTGAGTACTATACATCAGACTACCATCAAAGCAATACACAAGAATATTTATATAGCTTTAAATACGTTTTACAAAAAATCAAAAAGAACTGAAAACAAATGAGGTGACCTTTCAACCCAAGAAGCTATAAAAAACCCAGAATAGGCCATAAGAAAGTAGAAAAAAGGAACTAATAAAGATAAAACTAAATGATGAAATGTAAAGCAAAATCCTAATGCCTTTACAAGCAAATAAAAAACTGGTTACTTGAAAAGATAAGTAAAACAAATCTTTAGTAAGGATAACTAAGAAAAAGGAAGAAAAAAGCCCATTTGTGATATATATGACCACAGGTATGTTACTTTTAAAATCAAAATAAACCCTTAGGTGCAATTTTGTACCACTAAACTTTAACATTTAGGTGAAAGGGTTGATTTTTCTTTCAAAGAAAATGTAAATGACAAAACTGACCAAAAAAAGCAGAAAGCCTGAAAAAAAATCACTGTGAAAGAAACTGAAATTGTTGTCCTTCCTCCCAAAGCATCCCTAGCTCCCCCAAATGCTTCCAACTCCATTTAGTTTTTACAGGGTATTGTTTTTTCATTTTCTTCCCCCCCCCCAAGAACAGAAATTAAAATATTTTAAAAATATTCTTTTATTTGAAAGAAAAAACTGATTCTTAGATCACTCAAAAATATCTTAATAAGCATTAAACCCAACCTCACATATAAAATACCAAAATCCTAACTTAAATAACAGCAGCTCAAATCTAGTACCATAAAGAATAATGCACCATAGTAAAGTAAGATTTATTTCAGAAATATAGCAATAATTTTCTAAATGCTAAATCATCAAAATAAAAGGATTCATATCAATAAATTAAACGAGTATGAATACAATAATACATTGATAGATTCTGAAGTTATTTTTATATGAACTTGAAATTAGCATCTGAATTTAAAAAAAAAAAACAAAAACCCTGGGACTTCCCTGGCATTCCAGGGGTTAAGACTCCGCACTTCCAATGCAGGGGGTGCAGGTTCAATCCTTGGTCGGGGAACTAAGATCCCACATGCCCGGTACGGTGAGGCCAACAAAACAACCCCCCCAAACAAAAAACAAACGAAAAGTTAAAAAAAAAAGTCCCAGGAAAATAGAAATAGAAGAATCATTCCTTTAGCATGATCAAACTCTCTTTCTTAAATTACTAGCCTACCTTAAACCTGACTGCAGGACACTAGAAACATCTTCATTGAGGTCGAGAACCAGATAAGAATGCAAGCTATTGCTACTATCATTTGCTGCTTTGGATATTCTGGCCATAATATAAAGCAAGAAAAAGAAATGAGGTATAAATATTATTGAAGAGACAAAATCATATTTGCAGATGACACTGTTGTCTACAGAGAAAACCCAAGTAATCAGTTGGAAGCTACTGGAAATAACAAGCAAATAGAGAGGTGGCCAGTTACAAAATGAATATTCAAAAACCAACAGTAGCTTTTTAAAATATATATAAGCAATGGACAAAGCAACAACAACAACAAATTTAAAACCTAAGAATTAGATAATCAGGAAGAAAACTATAATACTTTACTGCATGATATAAAAGAACATTTGAATGGATGGAGTGTCATATTACGTTTCTAGAAGTAAAGATCAAGTATTTCATTCTCCCCAAATTAAGTTATAATTTCAATAATTTCTCAGTCAAAATCTTGAAAGTATTTTCCTTGGAACTTAAAGTGATTCCAAATGTCAACTGGGTAAAAAACTGAGATAGAATTACCAGGAACATTTTGAAAATCAACTACAAAGAATAATAAGACAAGATATCAAAACATACACATGTATAATACTTAGAGGTGTGATTCTCTCATTAGAATATGCATTCAAGCCAATGGAACAGGACATAAGCCACAAAATATATCATAGTAGACAACAGGAGGTTAATATAAGATTGTTTTCAAGTAAGTTGGTAAAACAAGATTATTTAATAAGTAGCACCAGGACAATGATAAATAATTTGGGAAAACATAGTTAGATCCTTATCTCATGTCATAAATCAAGTTATAGAAGAAATTCAGATTTAAATGTTAAAGAAAAGGAAGGTACCAGAATATACCATGAGATAGAGAAGGTCTTCCTAACATGTGATGGCAAAGGCACAACAAATAAAGGAAAAGCAAAATTAAAGGTCAAACCACAAACTGGAAAAAGGCAGTAGTAACATGAGAGCATGTCCTTAAAGATCCTGTCCTTAAGGAGCTGCTGCAACTCAATAAGCAAAAGCCGGACTTCAACAGAAGAGAGGGAGGGTGGGTACAGGAAAGAGCTGGAGGGATCCCGGTGGCCAAGCCACATGGGGAACAGCCTGTTCACTATCTCACCTTCCAAATTGACAAGGAGTTGGGAAAACAGCCGCCAGTTGGTAAAGGCTTCAGGGAAAGCAAGGGTTAGGTAGAAGTATAAATGGATTCAACCATTTTGGTGGGCAATCTGTCATTACGCATCAAAATGTTTAAAAATGCACACTTAACCTAAGGAACAAAGACTTATCTAAAGGAATGCTCACCAAAGTATAACTTTGAGAAGTGAAGACAACAGAAGTATCCAGTCACAGAGGACTGGTTAGAAAAAGTGCACTGGATCCATGAGGAAGACTGTGCAAACGTTCAATTCGCCCTGAGGAAGGCTCTGGAAATGATGAGTAAAAAGGAGCGGGTCTCCAGATGGAGCAGACATTCTAAGGAATAAAAAGGAGCTGCTGATACATTCAACAACGCATCACAAAAACATTACACCAAGTGACAACAAAACTACACACTGTATGATTCCATTTATGGTACATGAAACACATGAGGGACTTGGGGGGAGGTGCAGGAAATGACTGGAAACAGGAAAAAGAGAACTTTGGGGGGTAATGGAAAAATTCTATATCTTACTTCTGGTGGTAGTTACATGACATTTATCACGTGATTTGACATCTGTCAAAATTAATTAACTGTACACAGTATAGTTTTAATAAATACACAATAAAATTAAGGGTGAATTTTATTGTATGTAAATTATACCTCAATAAATCTAACATAAAAGCCCATAATGGATGGTTAGGTAGAAATATACTTTTATATATAAATATATATGATATATACCCTAAAATAATTGTTTCTCTGGATAATGGGATTATGAGTGATATTTATCTTCTTCCCTATGCTTTTATATATTTTCCAACTTTTCTACTTTTATAAATCAGAAAAGTTTGTGTCTATTTTGATAAAAAATATCAATGAACTGTTCTGTCTAGCAACAAACTTTTTCTTAGGTTCTTATAGGAACCGCTGAGTCCCACCAGCCCTGAGGCAGAACTTTCTGGAGCACCTCTGTTCCAGTCCCTGCAGGTGCCTGGCTCTCAACAGGTGCTCAGAAGGGGTGGTGGGAGGGCCGAGCAGCAAGAAGGACCACCTGGCTCAAGAGCTTCATTTTGCAGCTGGGAAAACTGAATCCCAGGCAAAGGAAGCGACTTTTTCAAGTTTGGAAGTGGTCAAAATGAGCCTTAAATCCCAGAGGGCAGTGCTATTTCCGCCACACTGGAACACCTGTGAAAATCCCTGAGCAAATCCCTAACCATCCCAGGAGAATTCAAGCTCCTGATGAGCTGAAGATAAGCCGCAGACACTCTAGGCCAATGTTTCCCACACTTCAGGAAACAGTATCTCATGTCCCATATTCACTTATTTTTTTCCAGTATTATTACTGACTTTATACTTTCCTTTACACCTGAAAATTCACTTAAAAATTTTTTAAATTAAAAAAATGTTATTTTATTTTTATCATTTTAAATTTAATTTTTTCTGAACTACTTTTGGTACGCGGGCCTCTCACTGTTGTGGTCTCTCCCGTTGCGGAGCACAGGCTCCAGACGCGCAGGCTCAGCAGCCATGGCTCATGGGTCCAGCCGCTCCGCAGCATGTGGGATCCTCCCGGACCGGGGCACGAACCCGTGTCCCCTGCATCGGCAGGCGGACTCTCAACCACTGCACCACCAGGGAAGCCCCCTGAACTACTCTTTAAAACTCAAAGTTACCATTCCTGGGTGTGTGTTCCCACTCCCCTGTGAGAGGTGGGAGGTCAGGGCCTCCTGGGGAGGAGGATGAACCCCGCACACTGACCTGGCTGGCCTGGACACCTTGCCACGTCTGACCAGAGGCTTTCAGAGCCACTGGGTGTTTCTTCCAGGTCTCCTGCTCTTCCCCTCTACTCTGAGAAGAGCATATTGCAGATGGGAGCTGCTCCTGCATCCTGGGTCCCAGAAAGAGATGACATATGGAGATGACATATGGAGCATTAACCTGCAGTCACCAACTTGGAACTTGAGTGACATACAAAATGGTGGTATGGTGAGCCACTAAGGTTTGGGGGGTTGTTTGCTGTCTGCAACATTACCCAGCAAAGACTGATTAATACACCTGCTTTAATCTTATTCTCAACAATACTATCTGTTGATATGCTATTATGGTTGAAATAAAATAATTTTAAAGGCCATCCGCATCTCACACTCCCTCACGGGCACGCACCCCATCTTCTGGGAAACACTGCTACAGCCTGAAGAGGGAGTAGATAGGTACCAGAGGAGATGCAGATAAAGAAGCAGCTCCGAAGGGAGGAGACTCTAGGGCTACACAGATAAAATTCAGAAAGCTCTGAATTTTCCCCTGCGAACTGTAAGCTGCACCATCAACTTCATAATTCACTATGCTCATGTGTGTGTATAACTGTTTTAAGAGTACACATCAGGGCTTCCCTGGTGGCGCAGTGGTTGAGAGCCCGCCTGCCGATGCAGGGGACACGGGTTCGTGCCCCGGTCTGGGAGGATCCCACATGCCGCGGAGTGGCTGGGCCCATGAGCCATGGCCGCTGAGCCTGCGCATCCGGAGCCTGTGCTCCGCAACGGGAGAGGCCACAACAGTGAGAGGCCCGCGTACCAAAAAAAAAAAAAAAAAAAAAAAAAAAAAAAAAAGAGTACACATCAATTGTCAGACAGAGCCAATATTCAGAAATGTTAAAATATATAGGGAGAGTACATCTAAGGTCCAAGGGATATTGGGAAGCATGGGAAAATCAGAGTCAAGGAGATGACTAGGGGGCCAGCTATTTCCCTAAGCAGTGAAGTGTCCTGGTTTAACCTTCCCACTCCTGATTCTTCTGAAAACAAAAACCACTCTGGGGCTTCCCTGGTGGCGTAGTGGTTGAGAGTCTGCCTGCCGATGCAGGAGACACGGGTTCGTGCCCCGGTCCGGGAAGATCCCACATGCCGTGGAGCGGCTAGGCCCGTGAGCCACGGCCGTTGAGCCTGCGTGTCCGGAGGCTGTGCTCCGCAACGGGAGAGGCCCGCGTACTGCAAAAAAAAAAAAAAAAAAAAAAAAAAAAAAAAAAAAAAAAACCACTCTGACCATCTAAATATAAAAGGTCCTTACCTACTCTACGACAATTATTTAGATACTCTGCATAATGGATACCATTTAGCTATCTAGAACTTCCACTCAGCTCTGTCATGTTCTAATAATTAATGGTCCAATTGCTTGGCTCAGGTAAATTACATTTGCATATGCAAATGATGTCTAAATACTCTGTACTATTAATGTTATCACTAATTACATAATAATGGTTACCAATTTCCACACGGATCAAACTTACAGTTTTGTAGCTGTTAGGGAAATTGTGCTTTGTAATTAAGATAATCCTCATTTCCAGATGCTAATTCACTATATAATAATTAGTTTCATTCACTAACGCAAATTAAGGATTTTCATCTTTATTGATAAAAGAGTTGCTTCTTATCAGTTAAGGAAAGATAGCCCTAGAAACCCTGCAGAGAAATACTTTTCCCCTCTAAAGGTTAAAAGGTAAATCCATTTTTATCAGTCTCATTTGAGAATGCAAATTAGGTCTGATTAATCAAGTCAAAGATAAATGTGCTAGTCTGATTTCAGGACAGAATGTATAGCTTACCGAGTTCATTTCCTTTCCCCTTATAAATACCCAGATAAACAGAGTCACAAGCAGAAGTCCCCCTAGCAGAAGTAATTCATCTGTGGCCAGAGGAGAGCCGGGCGACCCGTGTCCCTCCACTACGCTACCTTGTGTTCCCCCTTCAAGGATCAGGGCAGCGTCTCGAAGGACCTGTGTGCTCATGGATCAGCCACAGTGGGAACGGGCAAGAAGAGAGTTTTGGGAGTAAAACCAGAGGAAAATGGGAAAGCCACATTTGCTTGGATTATTAAGTTTTCTGTGCTCCAAACAGAATACAAACTGGCACCTCCCATCGTGACTAATGAGGGCTGCCTCCGCGAGAACAGAAGGGCTGACAGCCAGCGAGGCCTAGTTGGCAGGTCCCAGCCCAGGCCTCGCCGCATTCATCATCCGCTAAACCAATCCACCAATTCTGCACCACCATTTGTCATTAATTATGCTAATCAGCACACCATTACTCTCTGATGACACTGTAGCTGTTATTAGCTAGTTATGGCTTTTCAGAAGCACAACTTATTGTGCACGCAGGGGCTGTGCATACATTAGCCTACAGGGAAGAAACGTCCAATTACGAAAAGAAGAAATTTGCTATTATCTTTTTATAACAAACCAATTTAGTAATTAGAAAAGTCTCTGAACTCATAGGTTCTTTTTTATTTTCTTCCCCTAAAATAACTGTAACCACCCCCCCCCCCCAAAAAAAAGTGCTTTTCAACATTTCTCTGAAAGAAAAGGAAATACCAACAGAGATTTTTTGGTGACACGTCTAGCAGTGGGACCTGGGGAACAACTGTGCACAAGCGTGGGGCACACAGAGACTCTGGTGGGCTGGGTTTTTCTTTCCAATTTTGAACTTGCAGGACCACTTTATTATGTATATTTCAGTCACTAGGAATGCCTACGAAAGCACACCCACGCGACCTTTTACAGTTCACTTATGGCAGATCGAAGCTGTTCACGTAACGCTGCCAGGCTGTGCACTCCTTACCTGGCAGATGCTTCCAGGAGAAGCACAGCAACAGACCCCTTTAACCCTCCCGTGCCCCAGCGATACCGCCAAGGGCGTCGATGCCACTCAGATGACCTTGGAGACAGACGATTTGGCCAAATTAGCACATGTCCTGTGCACGGTGTGGGACTGTGCTCAGGGCTGCCAGAAGGAGGGAGTAGTCTGGGTCAGCAGTCAGACCAAGTCAGGGGAGACCGTTTTCCAAAACTTAAGGCTCCACAGAGGGTCTGCCCTGACCCTGCGTGTCAGCAGGGCTAACCTGTGGGCTCTTGGGCAAACCAGGTTCTAAGCCCAAATTGTGTTCAGGCTGGAGTCGTTACCATTAGTTTTAGAAGCTTAGTCTGTATTAAGAGCTCATTAATATCATCAGAGTAAATGGGCCTATTAAAACATCTTTAAGCAATATCTGAACATAAATCTCCCTAAACTATATTTAATGACTGTACTTAAGATACATTATATGCAAGTCTTAATGAGACATTAGATAGCATTTTGAAGATTAAAATTAGAGAACCCATATAAAGTCTGTCCACTTAATGTAGCCTTAAGCTATACTGATGAAAGCATTACTATCAAATTATTACTGCGTTACAACAAATATTTTTAATCATGTCTGATTTATGCATTCTCTTTTTCATATAATTTTCATTTTCACAAAATACATTTTGAGTTTACAAAAGAGGGCATGCAAAAGGTTTGAAGTGTTTGAAGTACTCTGGAGGTACAGCAAATGCAGAATTTAGTTAGTACTGCTTACTGAAAGTGCCCTGGGCTCCGAATCACATTTCTTTATGTTTGGTTTAATTAGTCATTCCAGTACTACAGGCAGCCAAATATATTTACCTTACCATTTAACTTCTTTCACGACTAGACTAGATACAAAGTAGACCTTAACCGAAAATATTTTGAAGACTAGAATACAGTACATACAGTCTACACAACACTGGCAGTGGTAACATCTGGGCATCTAACTGAATCTGTTTTCCTGGGCCCTCTGGAGAGCCCACGCTCCCAGACAGCACCCCTGCCCTGCACCGTGTGCTCCCACCCTCAGCAGACAGCTGGACAGGCGTCCTCTGACCTCTGAGGTCTGCAACCTTCTGTTTGTCTGTTTCCCTTGAGCCTGTCACGGAGGCATCAGTGAAGTCCTGCTTCTACTCCGGGGCCCTCCCTGTGAAGAGCAATCAGTGTTACTAGTAGAAGGATATTTTAAAAAAAAGTTTGATTCCCCCAGGGCTAAGGGAATTGAACTTTTTACACAGATCCAAATCCAACTCAAGTCTGTTCAAACAAGGAAGCATTCTCAGGGCCTGCGGGAGGACGGCGGTGGGTGTGAGGTGCTGATGCACAGAACTGAACTAACTACCCAGAGCAAGCAGTTGGGCCACAGAAAGATCTGTGAGTCTCTCTGTATGAGAGATTCTACTCTATCTGAAATAGAAATGTATATCCCGAGTCTATAAAAATCCTGATAAGACTTATTACCCAGTGGCCTCTTGAAACCAAGTCAAACTTCAGATTATATACATTAGAAATGCTTTTCTTCTTTATACTGTATTTAAAATACTATGCACCCAAACAGGATTCTTCATGCAACAGAAAAATCTATCCCCTTCCCCCTGCTCTTGGGAGGAGTTCTCCCAAAGAAAAGAAACTGCATCTACCCCTGCATCAAGATAAGAGCCTTACAATCCCATTTTGGGGTGCATCTGTTGAGTCCATCATATCCCACTACCAGCTGAATTGTAGAGAGAATGTTATCTGAGAACCTGGACAAGGATAAGCCTAGATTAATGTCACCCAGTAGCACGCACAGCCTGGACTTGGATCTGACACCAGCGCAAGATGCTTTGCAAAAATTAATGCTATAGAAAACGTTAAGAGACGAATTATCATTGGAGCTTTTTAGACTTCTTTTTTGATACTTTATACCAAAGTATAACCACCTTTTATATATGCTATTCAATTATGAAAGACTTCTGGGATTATGTAAATCAAGACAAGTCAACTGGTGACACCTCTCTTAATAGAATGAGATTATCTAGCCTTTTTTTTTTCTGCTTCACAGAAGAAGAAAGTAGCACAATTTAAACACTCTGGTCATTAAAAGAAGACCCCTCCTCTAGCATGTAAAATCTGTAGCAACAAGCCTATTTCCATTTGCTTCTCCCAGATATTCTCTCCCCAAAAGGAACTACTACATAGTACAATTTTGCATTTTTAACTGTATGAATTAGGCATTCTTCATAAATAACAGCTATGTTCTATACACAGGAGCTCCTTTTTATTAGGGACACAGTAATGAACAATGAGCAATGTGTTCTATTATTCTTTGTCAAATCACAAAATGCTACATTAGAATAACTGTGCTGGTCAATGTAATATAGTAGATTAAATTCAACTTCTGTGGAAAAACCACTGTAAAACAGCATGATAAGAAGGCTATAAAAAATTTAATTTTACTCCAAACTCCATGACAAAAAAAATGGTGTGAAAAGTAATTTTGCATAATCAGTACACGCCATCTGGAACAATTAACCGAGTTCTATAGAACTATGAGGATCAGTCATATCTGCTTATTAAAGATCAGAAATTATACAAGTAATAAATCCTTGAAAAAACTAAGCGTACTCCCGCCTGTCAACGCTATTTTAACTTCAAATACTGAAGAACGCCTGATAAGGCTGAAAAGAAGAGATTAATATATGCAAATTACATCCAGCATTTAAAATCCCCACAACTGTCTCCGGTTTTCTGTCCCTTATTGCTGGCTTTATGTTTTATTCATACACCAACTCACCTGTCACTTCATAAGCTATAATATTATGGGGGTATTATTAAACAGCATAAAGCCGTGCTTTAATTGGAAAGCTTCATTGCATTTTCCAATTATTTGGAGTAAATTAAAAGCAGATGCACATAGTTTAATAAGGAGTCTAATATCAGTTCCGGGAAATCAAAATTCATTGTCATTACTAGGCCGTGATAGTTTTGCAAACTGTACTCAATTTCAGAGGTTTTCAAAAGAAAATCTGTCTATGCAATCTGTTAATTGTCATTTGGTTAATAACTGTTTAAATATCCCAACTACACAGCAGCTTCCTATTAAAAAAAATTAAACTATGGGGTTTATGCAAGCAAACAAATCCTGCGAGCCGCTCCCGGGCTGGGCTGGGCTCTTCAGACTTGCCAGGTCCCCACAAAACAACGGAGGCCCGGAGACACCCACGCACACAGCAGCTTCCCGGGACGGGAGGACAAAGAACAGTGGTTCTGTGCTCTGAGCGCCAGAGCTTGCAGCACGATCAGACAGCTCTCGGTGGGAAAGGGCAGAAGCTGTATTATAAATGGTGCTTCCAGAGGTCTGCGCTACTCAGCAAAAAATCAGCTTCCAAAGTTTTAATTGGTCCACCTAAAATAAATCCTTTTAAGGAGTGAATTAACGGATTCAGGATGCAAACACGGGCAAATCAAAGAAGGCAAACGTCGTGAGCAATTTGTTTTTAAAAAACTGACCCCTGAAGGGCCATCCCCTACTGGCTCATGACCCGGGAGTGGAGTGTCCCCGAGGCCCTGCAGGGGCTGCCACGGTGCCTACAAGTGGAATGAACCGCCAAACAAAGGACTATGTTCCAAGCGGTTGTGGATTTAAAGAATGAAATCTTAAAGGTTACCCTTCCTGAAGAATCCTGCTCACAGCTGTAGTAATATTAGAACTCCGCAGCTACAAGTTGCACACACACAAATATGTGTAGCTAAAGCATTTACAAATGAAAAGTCACAGGAATACTCAAACTAGTACACGTAACCTTTTCATTTTTATACCAAGTGACAGACTTTTTCAAATCCTAGGTGTGTAAATTATAATAGGACAAGCAGTAATTGACTTTTAAACTCCACCCACTGCGAGGGCTACAATTAATCTGTTTTTAGCATAAAAACTGCTGCTCTGCAAAGTTCATAACTTGTAGGCTCTTTTCCCCAATCCAATTAAAACCTAAGAGTCTTTCTAAAAGGTAACAGCACAGAATTTATTCTTCACCTCCCGGTTCAAAGGGCATAGAGGCTAACAACCCAATCATTCAAGGGCAAGCCCCCCCCCAGACCAGAGATGACACCAAATGCTTGAACATGAGAGAGCCTTTCGGCAAAACAACCAGAAACTATGCTCAAAGATGAAGATAAAAGCAATTCTTGTGCAGTGATCCAAAAAATAGCATCTCTCTCTTCTTCCAAAATTACCTTTTTAAATAAAGTAGACACACTGTGCCAACTGAACCATTTAATTATCTGCAAAAATGATGAATCAAAACAATAGTTTGCAAAAATAAATGACTAACCTCTGTTTAAAATGTCTGTTCTCATTAAATTCAAATAAAAGGTACAATATCTTTTTAGAAAAATGTAGTCTGAAGAAAGGAGCAATCCCTTAGCATCGACAGATACCCTGGCTTCCTCCCCTAGGATGGGGACATCTAAGAAAGTTGTTTAAACTATTCTCCCAAACCCCAAGAAAGATGGTCTTCAGTGCATGGTGTGTCCTGTGGCTGCCGAGCCAGCCCTCGGCACAAGCCCTGGAGCCGGGACCCGGCCTGGCAGCAGCTCTGGAGTGCAGGGAAGCCTTCATGATGTGCTTGGTGGGTGGTGTGACTCTCATGGACCCTGAAACCAAGCCCTGGCTCACAGTTATGTAAGGACTCTGGCTCAAGGGTCCTGGGATGACAGGGGCAGGAAAGAAAGAGCCACAAACCAAAAGGCAAAGAAGAAAGAAGTCAAAGTGTTTAGAGGCCTGAGCACGGATATGCTCCTTTCTCAGTTGGAGAAGGGAAGGGGAAAATTGGAGGCTCATTTAAATGTTGAGATGTTCTCTTTTAAACTGTTTTACCCAGTAACAAACTTACATCTCAAGCAATTACCAATTTCTGAGCTAGGATGGGGGGCTGGTCTTATATGACACCAAGAAGTCCCCTGAACCGGGCAGGGTCCCTCCAGGTGTGAGCTGTGAGTTCCCCTCGGGCCCTGCCTAGTGGACCAGCTGCCCCTCCTGACTGTATTTTAGGCGGGGTGGAGGTGGGGGTCTTACTGCAGGTGACTAAAGACCAGCGCTCCCTGGAACGACAGTGTCTGTGACAGTCATTCAGCTGCCATCTCTGCGGGGCCCGCTCAGTACAAGGCACTTCACATCCATTATCCCTAATCCTCAAGATTCAGAAGAGGAGACGAATGAAATGTTACACAAACTGTGCAAAGTCACGCAGCTGGGAAGGGCGGATACAAAGGGTGGATTTCAAGAAGCAATCCAACGACAAATAGCACCGAGCGCCTCCCGCGGGCCGGGCCCTGCTTGGACACACACCAGTGAAGGAGGCTCGTGGTCCTAACCTCCTGGGACGGACCCTGGACTCCAGCAGAGAACTGAGCACTGAACAAGACGTTGTCACCAAAGACAGGTCGCCCTTATTAGAACTGGGAAACCAGTCAGACGGCCAAAGTTTACAAGCAGCATGAATAGCCAAGAGGCTTATGGCCAAAGAAGCTGCCCACGTTGGGCCTAGAAAAGGTCCAACCACCTTTGGCAGAAGAAGGGTGAGTGGGGGCTGTGTGATTCGTGAGCCAAAGGACTCTCTGACAGGAGTGACACTGGCATTTTGTTAGCACAGGGCATATTTAAGGTAAACACAGGAGGCAACGGAACAGAAAGATGGGTGCGTTTATTGCCTCCAGGTAGGAAGCGATTAAGTACTTCTAAGTGTGTCACCAGGAGCGAAGCTTAGGGCCCACGAGGCACGCTTTCCTCTCCTTCAATTATGGACGTTGCCTCGCCAGTGGATCATGAGATCGTTCACACTGTAAAACAAGCCAGGCGCGAGAAACTGCGCTCTGAACAAAGGATCTCAAGCTTGGAGGAGAGTTCCACCTCACTCACCGTCTGAGACAATCAAAACACAAATCTGAGGAGTAAGGAGCCTCGTTCTCCGGGGCATGTGATAAATACATCCCGTCCAAACCCTAGGCTGGAGCAGTGAAGATTGTGTTTTTAAACATAAAAGGTTAAGACCTCCACCGGCCATTTATAAAAAGAGGGAAAAAAGCATTGGGTATTCAGGACACAAACACCAACTGAACAGCAATGGATGGATTCAGGTATTCTGTCCAGAGGAGAGGTGGCTTCACTGCTACAAAACAGATCAGAATGTCTTTTGTCCTGACGTTAGCAGTTAAATGCATTCGTCCTGACATCCTTTCCGTACAGCCATCCAACCTCTCCCCGAGTTCTGCTGACGCCCACACCTTTACTCACGAAGTCTTCAGGAGTTTAAAGACGCTCACCTGGAAGCTGATCCCCTGTGACTACCGTCATAAGTCAGCCAGGTTGGAGCCTGGGAGCTGGGCCACGCGGGAGAGCAGGAGAACCTAGGCAGTGGGGCCAGCAGGACGGGAGCTGGGACCGGGAGCTCAGGAGAGGGTCGCACAGGGTCTGGAATGGCTCAGTAACCTCAGCAGAGGCTGGCACCTTAGGAGGCCCAATCTAGAGAACGAAGCTTCAAAGTGGATGGCACTGAGGTGACTGTCAGTTCAAATAAGAGCCCTATTGTGGGGAGGGTCTGGGAAGCTGGGACAGGGGAAGAAGACGCCTACAGTTCAGTCCCAAGGTGTGAAATGGTCTGTTGGTGCTGCCCACTGCCACCACAGGGCGGATGGAAGGCCACAGCAAGGGGACATCCAGGTGCCCAGAGCTCCACACCCCACCCCACCCCCTGACAAAGGTCTCCGTCTCCAACACAAGACCAGCAGTAGCCTTGCCTACTGATGGAGAGGAGGTTCCCTGAAGCATCTGGAATATTCCCTTTCCTGGTTGGGAAAGAATCTGAGAAGGGGCGGGAGGGAGGGGCTGTGGAATAATTACAGTCACAGTCAACACATCTATAGCACCTTCCATGTACCAGGCACGGTTCTAATCTTCACTACAAACCACTGTCATTCCCATTTAACAGACAAGGAAACTGAGGCCCAGAAAGGTGAAGCCGCTTGCCTAAGGTCACTCAGCTTCAAGTGAGGGGCTGTGTGCTCATCTCTTCACTGTTCTGCCCAGCAATGGCCAACAGGAGCCACACCGCTCTTGGCAGTGCCCTGCGACCTCACTCTGATGCGGTCCCAGAGATGAGGGGCCAGGGATCATCTGAGATTGAAACAACACTGAGACCTAATAAACCGTGAGCCACTCTGGGTGTGTATGTCCTTCCAACTTCAGTTGACAAAGGCAGGGAAATGGTCCACAGCCAGAAGGAGCCTCCTCCATGCAGTGGCTGGGAGCTTAGGGTCTGGATGGGCTTGAATGTCAGCCCTCCCGCTTACTGGCAGTGTAACTGTGGGCAAATCACTCTCTCTAACCTCAGTTTCCCCACCTGTAAAATAAAGCTACTTATTTTATGAGGCTCGAAATAAGGCTTGAACGTAGGAACTCAGCAACGCTGGCAGCTGTGCTGTATCTGTAAAATAGAGATAGTACTAGTAATAGTACAAATCCTAAAGGTTTTCTGTAAGGTTTTCTTGGTAAGGATTTGTTGGGATTAAATAACAAAATGCATGGAAAGGGCTTACTACAGAGTCTTGTACACAGTAAGTGCTAGAAGAAGGCTAGGTATTATTAAAATAAATTAATGCAATCCATTTTAATAAAAGCAAAAGCAACTTCAGCTCCCTAAATGTGTTTAAAGAATTTACCTTAATTATATCATTTTCCCCTCTCAGCTGACAGTCTATTATTGCGACACAGGGAGAGACAGAGATAGAAAAAGAAACAAAGGGCTAATTTGATATAAGCTGCTCCTAGGCAGGAGTGTTTGGTAAACCTGACGACTGCATTTGCCCCAGAGAAAACCTCTTAAGAAGTGCTAAGAGCAGATGAAGAGCTGGGATTAAGCGTCTTCCCTTTGTTTTCAGCATTTCTCTGGCTGGGCCTTCAGAAAGGACCACAATCACGCTGCCTGCCAGGAAGGGAATTACGATGGGGAAATGGAGGCATATTTCTGCTTAAAAACTAGACAAAGAAGGTAAACATGCAGGGAGAAAGGTGTCAGAAAGTTGGTTTTTCTCTAACTGTCCGTGTCTGGGAAGTTTATAGTCAAGACAGCGTTTGGATGGAATTTCTCTGAAGTCTGGAGTCAGTAAGTACACATTTGCTAGTAACACCTCAGGTATCCCAACCCGAAAAACACACAGGCTCCTTCCCACACAACCCCAGCCCTGGGAGGTGGGTGTTACCACCGCTACCTTAGATGCTAGACAGTGGCTGACACAGAGGAAACTTCCAAAAAAGATTAGCTGAACTACTGCTACATTTGAATTACTGATGTTGTTATTGCAATTACTGGTGTCGAGAGACATGGGCATTTAGATCCAGAAACGCCTGGTGCCGAGCCTGGCATCCCCGGGCTAGTCAGCAGGAGAGGCTGGGCCTGCACCCGGCTCTTCTGGCTCCTGCTGCGCCTCTCCCCACTGCCTCTCCGCTGCCTCACTCGAGGCTTTAAGAGGGGGACGTGGCCCATTAAACCAACGCCGCCTACACTCTGCCGTGCCTAAAAACCGAAGAGAGGATGAAGGCGCAGCAGGGGGGTGGCCACCTTTTAAGCACACTGAAGTATCTGTCACCCAATAATATTTTTATTTTTCACGATGACGAAACTGGAAAAAGTCGTAACTTTCTCCTGCCAGTGGAGCACAGGAAAAGCAGACATGAAAGCCTGGAGCGGAAGGCAGCCAGCCCACCAGCACTTTTCCTCCAAAAACACCAAAGGCACGTTGGAAGATTTTATGGAAGTCGCCAGCTCACTCTGCCAAGTGCGTCTTTCCTTCCTGCCCTCAAGCCAGCATCCTGTCACCTTCCCGAGAAGGGTTCATGGGCTGCCTGCCACGGAAAGCAGCCAACGTCTAAGTGACGACGCGTGACAGTGGGTCTCGGTTTCCAGGGGATGCCAAGCCGAGCCCTGCCAGAGCCTTTACTGCAAGTTTCTCTGGCCTGAGGAAGATGTTTTCCCTGAGCAGTCGGAGCACTCTGACTGCTGAGAAGTAATCTTACAAAGAAAATCATATAAGGGAGCGCGGGGCTAAGAAGATGAGCCAGTGTGTCCTGAGTGATAACCCTCATCAAAGCTTTGGGCTCCTACTCTGTTCACAGCCCTGCAGGGGAGGCGAGTATGGAGGGAAGTGACATTCCCGCACTGCTTCCTGATTTATAACATACTCTTCTATATCCTGGATCCTCTCAACAATCCTGGGAAGGTAGTGGGCGGTTTCCGCATTATTTTCCAGGGGTGAGTAACTAGCGTTGAGTGACTTGCCCAGTGTAACATAACGCAGGGTCCTTGCACAGCTCCAGCCAGGAACCATTCACACGCATTGTGCAGTGCGGCTATGCACGGTGGCTCTGTGTGATGGCCCCACTGCTTCTGACCCCAAACACCCCGTCAGTCACATGCTGAACCTTCTTCCACACGCTTCCCTAGAAGAGGGAACACGGGGCCTGGCACACGGCAGCGCTGTCTGCTGAATGAACAGGGAAGTAAACAGTCGTTCTGGTCTCTCTGCCTTTAATTACAACCGCATGGGTTCAAAAAGGATTGAAGACAGCCTCCATCGTCTCTTGTAAACACAGCCTCCGCTGCCTCAGAGTGCTCCCAGGTGAAATCGCTCTAACACAAAGCAGTGTGGGAGGAGACCAGCAGCCCCGACTGGAAGGGACGCAGACAAGCTTCATGCAGAGGTAGTGTAGGAGCAGGCCTTCAAGGATGGCTCAGCATAGGAAAGGAGAAGAGACGGTGGGGCCACCAGGGCCCTGGGACTGGCAGGGGCAGATGCACAGAGAGACACAAAGGTGAGGACACAGGGAGCGACCCCAGCTGCTGGGCACAGAGGAAGGGACACCGGACAGGTGGAGACTGGCCACCGACAGCCCCAACGCCGGGCAGGTGAGGTATGAAAGGACACAAGGTCTGATCTGAGAGGCTGTGCTTTGGGGACATGAGTCTGCCACCTGGGCAACTGGACTGAGGACTAAGCCAGGTCCAGGAAGTGCGAGGCACCAACACCGGGTACCTGCCGGGCCCGAGCCCAGCCATACCAATAAGCGGGGACAGAGGAGAACACCAGAGGACCACGCCTGATGCTCAGGTCCAGAAGATGTGCCGGGGGAACTGGACATGGCTCTGGACCTCATCTGTCGTAAGATGACCCAGAGCCCAGCCAAGGGGTTTCAGGGTCTCTCTCCACAAAATCCTAGCAGAGGCACTTGCAGAGCGGAGCACCTCGAGTTCCCAAGATGCCCTGCGTGTCTGCCCGCACACACCGTTCGTTCATTGACTTCAGTGACCATGGTGGCTGTATGAAAGCACGTCCAATTAGCCAGGCCTACATGAATATTTGCACTCTTAAATCTTTTGCATTTCGAAAGGGTTAAAGCTTATTATTAGCATATAATTTACAGTCCTTTCTCCCTGGAAAGGAATAATGCACAGCAAATGCCACATTCATTTTAATAATACATGTTACAGTCTGTGCCCAACATCTGCACAAAGGTAAAGGAGACAGATTTTTTTGACGTGTCCCACTCTGCCATCTAAACACAGGCTTTTTGTTTCTTAAGTGACGGAAGGTTTAATCAAGAAAGCAGGCAATTCATCAATCGAAACAAGGCAGCGTGTGAGCGCCTGACAGCACACACATGGTTGTGTACAGAGCAAACCTGGCCACCTGTCACCCGCACCTTTACGTCAGGATGTACAGATACACTATGCAATAAAGTGCCCACCCACTCCCATTCATTTCTGCTTTTTCTTATTCTATTTTCCTTTGTTGTCAGGGCAGGAATAGATGGATAGACAAGGGACGCAATGGCTGTTAGAGGGGATGATAAAAATTTATATGTCTTTTAAAATGACTTCTTTCCTCCTTGATTTGAGCACCGTTATTATAAATATTTTTTCACTTCATTGAGGAATTTTCCCCATATGCTATAATCTGGGGCTGCATCAAACTGATGTTCCTCCCTCGGATCCCTGCCACCCTCCCACGTGCTCACCCCCCACCTCTCCAACCAGTCCTAGGTGAGCCTGAAAATCCTCATCGGAGGATAAAGGAAAGCAGGGGTCTGAAGTTCAAGGCCACAAAAGCTGCGTGAACATGTCCATTAATGACAAGAGGCCACAGGGGTACCTGCGAATGCAGACGGCGATTCACATTACTCCGGGGCTCCCACTAGAAGCTGGCGGCCCTTCCCCTCCTTTGAGGTTGTCAACCCAATCGCAGGCTGACACTCACCCACATGCATGGGAAAAGGAGAAACACACACACACACACACACACACACCCCACACACGCAAACTCTGCAGCATAAACGTGACATGTGGAGCTGTCTGTTAGAACACCTTACACAGAAAAGAACAGCATTTCTCACACACCCTATTGTTTTAGTCCTTTGGTCTTCATTTTCTGACCCGGCAGTGCTTTATGATCATTACAGTATTAAGTTTATTTCCGATATTCCAGGTGAGATTTTTTTTTCCTAATTAAAAGATAGAAATGATGTAATCACCAGAAATGAAAGGAAAATATGTTTGCAGTTGTTTGGTATGCTGCAGATGAGTTTTTAAATGATCACACTGTGAAATATACAGATTTTCTTTCATAATAAGATGAAGAGCTGATGGCAGAAATTTTATCCAGTTGGATGAAATATATAAATCATGAATTTCATAATACTGATAATTAAATGTCCATCTTCCAATTTAAATGAGGACTAGATTAAAACTGCATGGAGAAGGCTGATATTCAGAAATCATTAATTATTTTTAATTGCTTTGCGCTTTCCCGGTCTGATGTCAGAGTTACACGGCTCGTACGGGGTTCTGTGTTTCAGATAAAATTCTCCTTCTCTCTGCACGAGTGTCGTGGCTAAACTGCCAGCCGATGGACTCAAGCTTGTCCACTCTCACATGCTTCCTGATGTCAAGCATCTTGAAAAGAGACTGGTTTTTAAGAGGCAACAGCTGTGCAGGGCAATAAGCTGGCTTTTCCAGCAATCAAAAAACAAAAGCAAAAACAAAAACAGAAACAAAAAAAAACCTGAAGAAAACAGAAAAGCTAAAGGCAAGGTGACCACAGCCCCTGTCTGCCGGCTCGGTTCCAGGTTCCGGCTTTGTCCTGATGCAACTCTGTGCCCCTTTCATTCTCAAAAGTGATGAAGTGGAAGATAAATCACGTGGTCAGCCTGGTGCTGACGGACAGATGAAGGTGTCAGGCGCTAAAAGGTGCTTCCCTGCCCCACGAGGCCTCAGCGCATTTCTGCATGTGGCTCATCCTGAAACTGTGGGCTGAGTTGGAGATTTTGGGTTTTATTACATGCTGGTGTTAATATGCAGCTGCTTTACTGTACTAATTTTATATGACTGTGTCAATTTTTTTCAAAACAGAGAAAAACAAGTCCTTTGGTAAAAATTCTTTACGTGGCGCTATAAATCAGTTTATAACCACCACAAAAACAAAAGACCCTTACAGCGTAGTGTCCCATACCTACTGTCACCCGTTCCTTAAGTAAAACCTGCCACGTGGCTGACAAGACATGCCTAGGTTGGAAAAAGCAATCCTGGTGCCTCTGGGCTGAGCTGCTTGTTACAGGGACCCTCGGCACAGGTGGCCCTCAGGTTGGACAGGACGTTGGGGACCTCCTCTTTCCTGACGTCCCCCAAGGTCCCCAGCCTCTAAGGCACATGACGCCCAGCACAAGAGCATTTCTTAAGAAACGTCTCACTCAACTTCCAAACATTTTAGGGGTTCAAACATGAGTGGATCTGCCTCACATGGGCATACAGTCAGTCCTTATCAAACGCACGGAAAAGCGGCTGTTCCCAGCACCTTACAGGGCCCTCTGTACAGAGAAAACTTCATAAAAGGAATAGTTAGGCTCTCCTCCAACAACCAGCTTATTTTTAGGTTGTCCGTAAGCAAACTGTTGACTCAGAACCAAATCCAGAATCTCCGCTTCATGCAAAGCCTCACCCATAGTTGCGCCCTACTTTGCTATCCTGTATTTTCATTCACTCTTACTTTTTCCCTTCCGTTTTCACTTTGTTACCTGCATTTTTGCAGCTACCTTAAATCTTTCTGGAATAGGTGGAAGAGAAATGAGCAAACGGTCAGACACCTAAATATCTAAAAAAATTATAAGGAAAAAAAGGGACGATACCATCATCTGGGATGAAAGTAGAAGATGTTCAGGAGGGAGAAGATATTCTTTAAAACAAAACTAACAGCCACTAAAAGTTCTGACAAGGAAACCTAGGAACTGGGGCTTTGGGATGGAATCCAGAGAAATCAACATGGCCCTGCAGCCAGTCCTCCCAGGAGAAGATCTTAAGGGCATGTAACTGAGGGAGACACACCAGTAAGAACATCGCCAGGAAAGCATGAGCCATGAGCTGCCATTTATCACAAGTAAGGACAATTTAAAAAGTGGTTCGCCAGCCCTACTATATGCAGGTCACAGAGTGAGACAAACCAGGTACCCACCACTTTATTTCATGTACTCTTTCAAGGAAAACCATCCTCAAACCCTAAGGAGTGAATAACACGGTGATGGGGAATTTGAGGGGCAAGAAAGGTGAGGAGACGGCTGGAGCAGCCTGGTGCTTTCACGCTCAGTCGGTGTCTGGAGGGCCACCGGGCGCAAAAGGTAAGTCAGTGGTCTCTGAGGAACATCAGTGGACAGGAGGTTCCAGGGGACTGAACAACAGGAAAAAATCATGTCCTCAGAAAGGGATAGTAAGATAGTTATTGATCTGTGGCCTGGAAGTGATATCCACTAGAATTTGAAAGCATATTATGAGTCAGAAGACTTGCGAGCACTCAGAAAAGACAGCGATCACCGGAATCGGCAAGGCTTCCCCAGAGCGTGACAAGTTAACATCGGTCCTATATTGCTTCTTCTTACGAGAGCAATATGTGCTATCACAGAAAAATAAGACACCGCAAGGAAACAAAAAGAAGAGCAGGAAAATCCAGTGAAAACCACTATAAACACCTTGGCATGTACCTTCCCAGACCTTTATATATATATATATATATATATATATATATATATATATTTTGTGTGTGTGTGTGTGTGTGCAGTACGCGGGCCTCTCACTGTTATGGCCTCTCCTGTTGCGGAGCACAGGCTCCAGACGCGCAGGCTCAGCGGCCATGGCTCACGGGCCCAGCCGCTCCACGGCATGTGGGATCCTCCCGGACCGGGGCACGAACCCGTGTCCCCTGCATCGGCAAGCAGACTCCCAACCACTGCGCCACCAGGGAAGCCCTAGATATATTTTTTAAAATGAGATCACACTGCACGTCCTGACTGTCACTTAACAGCATTCATGCACATCTTTTTATCTAAATCAGAACTGTTTCTGATGCTTGAAAAGTTAAGGCCACCGTATGGATGTTTCATAATTTAACCACTTGCCTTTATTTTAGACATTTACGATATCCACCCCCCCACCCCGTTTTTGGGTATTATATTTAAAAAGCAGCAGTGCTCGCCCTTGTGGATAAATCTTTTTTGCACATCTGTATTGTCCAGAGGAAATTCCTGGAAGAGGAAGTGTGAGGATCAAAGGTGTGCTTCATGGCCGTTTTGATGAGGGTACAAGATGGCAGAGAAGGGAATAAGCTTCTCAGGATTTCAGCACGATGTTCCTCACCCCAATTCTGTGCGCAAGAGAGAACTACCCACTGGCTGGACAGCGCAGAACAGTCGGCATGCAACGCTGACGGGACGCGTGGTACCCCAGACAGCTGGATGGATATGAACATAGAGTAAGACAGCCCCGCTGAACACGGGAGCACCGTGCAGAGATGGGCTGGGCTGCTCAGAGATGGTGGCCCAGACACTGTAGGGTTGGAGCAGCAAATGAGGACGATCACCTGCCCCAGAGGTCACAGAGGGCACCCCCAGGCAAGGCAGACACTAGGCTAAATGCTTTCCTTCCTCCCCCCTTCCTTCCACAACCATTTCACGAGCACCTCTGTGTGCTGGGGACAGAGCTACATGCTGTGTCCACCGGTCTCTCAGCAGCTCTGAGCAGTGTCTCTCCCTCTGCAGGCAGGACAGAGATGAACTGTCTCAGTGAAAGGTACAGAAGGAATATATTAACAGGTATGCCCTTGGGAAAACACTTAAAAGTATATATTACTTTAATAACCATACGTACAAAGTAAATGTGGGCTGCTCTTCAAACTTCTAATTACATTGTTTGGAAACCTACTTATCTTAGGAAGGGGCCGCAAGCAAGGGGCGCAGTAATCAAACGGTTTCAGGAACGAACCAGAGCAGACCAGGAGTTCGCACCAAAGGCTCAGTGCCTGACGTCCGCAGCGAACGCGTGCCAGAGCTGCTTCGGGAGGAGAACAGTTTGGTGATTTCGTTCCACTACCAGCAGAGCGCCAGACATCGTGGCTTTGGGCACCGTGCACGGGCTGGGGGCTGGGGGCTGGCGCACACGTTGCCTTGACTGTTTTTGGAGTGAACCACTGAAACCTTAACTTCGCAATACCAAACTGAGACATGCCACTCAGTGACAAATGCTGTGGGAACGGGGGGTGGGGTGGGGGGGCGGTCTCTGCTCCCTTCTAGCCAGAATGGCTCGCAGGCAGACTGCTGCTGGGCAGGCTTCCCAGCTGCACCACGGCTGCGCAGTGCTGAGTTTGCAGGCCTTATGGAGCCTGCGGGTTCCGCAGGGCGCGCCTGGCAGCATCACAACAAAGCAGTCCTGGACCCTGGTGGGGCAATTTGGTGCTGCCACCACCGAGGAGGCCCGAGCTGCCTGCTGCCCTGGGCCACAGCCTCAACTACCTCTGTTTGGAAGATAAAATCCAATTGACTGCCACTTACGCAAATGTAACGGGAAGTTTCTGAATGGCTTCCCCTGCGTCTTGAGGCTGTTACCTCGGTATTGCTAAACTAACAGCTGAAATGAACCCAGACAACACCTCATCGAAGCCGCGGGGCAAGGAAGCAGTGGCCCAGAGGCAGACAGGAACATTCCTGCCAAACCAGAGGAGATTTCACTCTGTGGGCCCTTCTCTGCAGAAACGTCAACAGCTGGGAAAGCCATCAGAGAATTCAGGTAAAGTGGGGGCAGCCGAACCCCGTGGCTGGAAAAAGATTTGCGAGCTGGAGGGGAAAAAAGTCATCTGCTTTGACTGAGCTTTCCTTATGTGCATTCCGAACGGGGCTGCCCTGCTGGATTTCACAGACCTATTTTGCACCACTCTGCCACTAGGCATCTGGGGAAATATTCAGCTTTTCTACAAAATAGGTCATCTTTCCACACTTGTTATGCTCCTTGTCGACTCTGCTGAAATAGCCAGAGCACAAAAGAAATTCTCCCTGGAGATGCTTCCCTTAGACAACACGTTCCCGCTGCCCTGGGGAGCTTGGCTCCTGGAGAAAAGCCAGGGTGAGGGCTTCGAGAACATCCCTGTCGTTCCCCTTCCCCTTCCCCAGCAGGAGCGCCACCCAGAAACGGAACAACTGGCCTTTGCTTATACTTCCAAACCTATTAGGGAGTGATCATAACAAGAAAAACTAATACTGACACGAATTATACCATTGTTCTATTTCATCTATTTAGTAACCTGAAGTTGCAATTTTTAGAAAAAAGATTACCTTTCAAATAACCGATTCATTATGGTACATGAATGAATGCCATGTTCCCGTGTTCAAAACGTCACTCACCATTAAGGGTATGTGCTGCTAAGTGGCACCGATTTGCCATTTCCCCCTTATATACAAACGCCCCCCAACTGGAGGCCCTGTATAATCAGAGTCAAGTTTGTGGGTCTCCTCAGTTCTTAGCAAGTCACCTGCCCTGCCAGGCACCTAATGAATCTCAATTCTGTAATAAGGCTTGTGAGTTTTTTGAAAAAGGAAACCAGGACTGACGAAGTTCCTGCCAAGGTAACACTATCCATTTCAAGGCCAAGTTCAGAAATCACAGACTCATACGATGGGGCTGGGAGTGGGGGAGACGCCAGCGCACCCGCTGATCACAGACCTGGCTTTGAGAAATGAGAGATGAGGACAGGCGTGGATACGGAGGGCAGGCGGCACCAGGCCTCAGGTGTGCGGGGTCCCCAGTCCCCGCAGGGAACCTGCCCTGGATCTGGCAGGTGAGCGATGTGGTGACTATTCTCTGGAAACCTCCCTTCAAGCTTGTGAAATCCACGCATTGTTTTTCATCATTAGTTTCAAAACATGCTGAGTATCTGGCCCTTCACTAAGCGCTACGGCGACACAGAGGAAAGGGAAGGCCTGGTCCCTGCAGGGAACAGGCCCCCTGCAGGGGTAAAAAGAGAGGTAAGACACACAGATGCCATTAGCAGCCAGGAAACACGTAGAGGGAGGCGGTGCCTGGGACACAGACGCGCTAGCTGGCCCTTCGCAGTGGTCCCACGTACCTGATATGGCATACAGATTGGAGTGCTGGTACTCATAGTCAGCCCGAGTGCTGTTCCTGCCTCGGAAGGTAGCAGGGAGCGTGAGAGAGATGTGCCTGAGAAAGACAGAGGAGAAAAAGGAGGTTACAGGGTGCATGGAGCAGTCCCCAAGGCTCAGAAAGCACAGGCGCCACCAACAGCCCACAGAGCCTGGGAAGCGGGCAGTCCTGGGGACCTCCGCCTTCTCAAGCAGGACTTGAGCTGCCCCACCAGCTCGAGTCCCCCTAGGAACTCAGAAGTTTCCAGACATCCGTGGCCACTTTTTTCCATACAGGGAAGGACATCCAAGAGGAAGAAAGGGTTTCCCAAGCCTTAAGTGATGTGGCAGGTGCCCTGAGGAAGTGGGTGATTTAATCCTGATCTCTACCCACTGGGCAAAGTGCACCAGTGGGACCAGGATGCTCAGCTCTGAGCACAGGACTTGGTTTGTCCTGTTGTCTTGGTCCCATTACCCATCCAGTGGCTTCCACGCCTGTCCCGCGGGGCTGTGGAGGGTCACAGCCCAGGAAGCACTTTGTGAATGAAGGTGTCAGGTGTTATTACTACGTGTGTCCAGGAAACAAATGCCCACTGAGAACCACATGGCACGTTCCCCTGAACTGCTGTGTCCGCATGTCCCCCTCAGGTGGGAGCACACAGTAGGTGCTCAGAAAGTACCTTCCATCAACCCAGCGCGTCTTTTATGGTGCAGGTGTTGGCCATTAAGACTCACGATGCCCACACTTAAGCAGGTATTCGATCAAAACACATAATCCACTTGTTGTGGTCATTAGCTGCCTTTAGCGAATGCCGAGAAGAAAGGTTACAATAATAGGAAACCCATTTAAAACCCAACAGGTCTGGGGGACAAAAGCAACACAATTACTTCTTCATGGTGTGACTGGGGGTTGTTTTGAAGTAGCTCTGGTCACACACGGTCATTTCTAAAATGGAAGAGGGGTGGGTAATGATCATATAAAGAAAGCTTACATTCTACAAGCTGCCCTTTCCACACAACAAACGCGTGACCTCCCAGAATGACTCTGGGCAGGGCCTGTTCCCACAGACCCCGGAGGAGCAAACATCTGTGCCACCGGCTGGCCGGCTGGACCAGGGAGTGGGGCCTTGCTGAGCGCGAGTCCTGTGTCCACGGCTCAATCCTGAGGAACTGAGGATGCAGAGGTGAGCTACGCCCTGCAAGGAGCTCTCGGGCTGGGGGGACAACGGGGCAGGAACAAGCCACTGTGCAACAGGACACGTGCTTGGAGGAGAATAAAAATCACGTGCTGAGTGAGCACGAAAGCAGGCGGGTGGGGCTTCCGGGGACACCGCCTCAGAGGAGGGATGGCAGTCAGGGAGAGCTGACTCTGCTGCAGGGTTAGGCTGCCTGTGGGAGACAAAGCCGGGGCCAGACCGAGAGGACACCAAACGCCACACCAAGGGCTCATCCGCTTGGACGACGGTTCTCACACTCAGTTCCGTGCGTCACAGCACAGATGCAGGCACTACTGCTAACCATACAGATTCACAGTCCTGGCTCCGGGGAGTCTGGTTCAGTGGGCCTTGGGTACAGCCCAGAAATCTCTTTGACAAGCCCTGGCAGTGCCTCTGAAGACAGGCCGCATTCGGGAACCCTGGGAGGGAGAGAAGCAGCTGCAGAGGGATTTTACGCAGTTGATCGATGCCTCTGACCACAGCACTTAGACAATGAAGCTGAGCAAACAGAAGAATGAGTTACTGACTGTGGTTGTGGGTGAGCAGAGCTAAGATGGTGACAGGCGACCCTGCAGAGAGGGCTCGCCCTGAGCTGGGCCCCGGGGTCTACAGATCCCAGGGTTCTCTCGTGGCCCCGCACATCACCCCCGCAAGGCAGGTACAGGGCCCGGTGCAAAACCATGGGGGGACCTGTCAAATATCATTAAGAATTTCAAGATGGCAACAGCGGAGGCGGAGCGTTAAACCAAGTGCGGGGCCCTCCTGAGCGCGGGGCTCTGTGCGATGCACTGGCAGCACACCCAAGAAGCTGGCCGGGGGCAGGTGTCGGCACTGCACCCACTGTACACCAAGGGCTTTTCCAGGAGCCGGGAAAGAACCCACACCCCGAGACTGCTGTGCCCCGAGAGCCCTAAGCAGGTGCATCCCGTCTAACTAAGGACACGGAACATCTGCACGGTGCGGCAGCCGCTCCAGGAAGCTCGCAGAGGAGGTGGCGTGTTGGCTGAACCTCGGACGACAGGTGCACCTGGGTGACTGCACAGAGGGCCTCCTCCTTGGATGAGAAGACAGGGTCAGCCCAGCCGTTCGGCTGTCAGAGATGGCTGAGCAAGCCGTGGCCCACATCAACCCAGATGGGTGGGGGAGGGGGGGACTTGGGGTGGCAGGACAGGCAGGATCCCTGCTTTTGCAGAGCTCACCCTGCAGCAGGGGACACAAACACGTCCATGAAGTTACAGGAGCAGCGGCTGACGCAAGGCAAGCAGGAAGACTCTCCGCACTCCCCCGAGGAAGTGCTATTCCTGTGGGGAACTGGGGATGGGCAGGGTTGGAGGGGTAAGGCAGGGAGGGGCTCTGGGGCACCTCCTAAGCAGCAGGAGGTCTGGCTGAGGGGGGGACCTGGAAGGAGGCTGGGGTGATCAGGGCCTGAAGGCTAGGGAGAGGGTAGGGGACCAGGCTGAAGAGAGCTTCGGGGGCCACGGCACCCAAGACCCCACACAAGCTCTGACTTTATCCTGAAGGGTTTTTAAGCAGAGAAGTGATGAGATCCAATTTACAATTTTAAAAGATGACCTGCTTGCGGGAAAGTGAGGGAAAAAACTGAGATGCCACGGTAGATGGGAACAGAGCAGCCAGTCACGATGAGGACTGTCATGGAACTGCAAGCAATTATGCAGCACCTACTGCGTGCAGACTCAACAATTCCCGTCAACATCACCTGCTGTGACCCTCTAAGTGAACAGTTTTGGGGTAATTCTACGGCCCACAGGACTTAAGAAGTGTATGCTAGAGAATCAAGCTGCCCGGTTCCTCAGCTGCCCTGTCCACAGGGACTTCCTGGTCGAACCTGCCTGCCTCTCTGGGGCAACAGGTTTTGCCTAGCTGACCCCACTCTGCAACTCCTCCTCCCCTGGCCTAGTTCCTTCTGTCTCGCAGCAGCCCCTCCTGGCTCCTCCTCCAACCTTGTGAGGGTTGCTGTTGGCAAGGGTTCTGGTTTAGTGTGTTCTCTCACTCCACACACTTTCCCTGGGCAACCTAACCCACATCTGTACCCTGGTTTTAGCCGTCCTCACACACCAGCCCGCCTCTCCAGACTCTCTTGTCACTGCTTACCCCTCCCTCCACCAGGAAGAGTGAAAGTCCTGTACATCTCTGAATCTGCCACGTTTTTTTCGTGCCTCAGCCTGATTCTTCAGCCACCCCACTCCCTCCTCCTAGAATCCCCATTTCCTCCTTTTCCTCTTCAAACTCCCCTTCGTCCTTCAAGACTCCACCTAAGCTTTCTCCTTTGGTGAAACCCTTGCTGGGCTTGTCCCAGGCTAGACTGGGTGTCTGTGCATCCTCTCTCACTCCAGTTATCCCAAGACACCTTCTCAAGAGCAGGACCAGATCAGATCAAGTTGGTACCCCCATTTTCTAGGACAATTTCTTCCCCAGAGTAGACAATCATTGAACAAATGGCCGTTGAACAAATCGAGTGTTGAACCTACGGCATTAAAACCCCTGGATCTTTTTGGACATGAACTGCTGTTGCCTCTACTATTGCACTTTCGCCTGTATGTTTGCTGAGTTAGACTCAGGGGGTCTCTGGGAGACCCATGACACCACACATCCCACTCCCCTCTGCGACAGAGGAAAACAGGTATGACATAAGAAGTCAGTGGTGGCAGCAACCAGGAATTTACAAGGGAAAAAAAACGAAAAAGTTTCTGATCACATACGATAGACAATGTGGGGCTGATGCGGTAAATGGGAAATTAAAAGAGATTTCAAGGGCTTCCCTGGTGGCGCAGTGGTTGAGAGTCCACCTGCCGATGCAGGGGACACGGGTTCGTGCCCTGGTCCGGGAAGATCCCACATGCCGTGGAGCGGCTGGGGCCGTGAGCCATGGCCGCTGAGCCTGCGCGTCCAGAGCCTGTGCTCCGCAACGGGAGAGGCCACAGCGGAAAAAGATTTCAAGTTGCAGGCCTGACTCTTTTACAGACCAATTGCTCAACAGGAATCAATCAAATTGAAATCAGGTTACCAAAAACTCCAGCTCTGGTGGCTGACAGTGAGGGGGACGGGGAAGCATTAAGACCAGACGGTGGGACGGCCCCCAGCCAGAGATGGCCGTAGGAAGAGGGGTCCCTGCACCACAAATAGCTGCTGCTTTTGCATTTTCACTTCTATTGTTCCTGGACATAGGGAGGAAGGGACGTGGGGACAGGAGAACGAAAAGGCACACCGAGGCCTCCCGTTAATGAGAGTGGACAGTTTGGGCCTAGGAGACAGATCACCTGTAGTTAAATCAAACAAAAAAGTCCCCTGCTGAAGGAGAAGTGGCCCAGGGGCGCTCAACAACCTCCTATCAGCCTGAAAGTGAGGACGCACAGGAACGGCCCTGCAGTCAGCTGAGCCTCAGAGCGAAATGAGATTCTAATTCCTCGGCATCTGGTGGGGACCCACCTGCCAGGTGCTGGGCTGGGTGCCTTCACGGGTGTCACCTTGCCTAATCCTCTCAGCAACCTTTTTAGGCAGGAACAATCACTTTCAGTTAACAGAACAGGAAACTGAGGCCCTCTGAGACGAAGCTGACAGAAGCGAGCTAGAATTCATGAACAGGTCGGTCCACGTGTCCTCTGGAGGTTACCATCATCATCTTAAAGTTGCCCTGATGGATCATCTTTACCATCAGGTACACAGAGTGAGATCACTCAACCAGGAATCTGGGGTCCACCCTGAGATGCCCGGGGAAACCGATGATGCCAGGGACCCAACCTGTCTGCCACTTACCAGCTCAGTGACCCTCACAGGTCACATTCCCTCTAATATGGGAAAAGGGAAAAGCTACAGGCAGATTTGGACACCCAATGGAGGCAGTGCTGGTGTAGTGGTGAAGAGTACCGAGCCCAGAGTCCACCCGACGTAGGTTCAAATCCCAGTGCCACCAGCAGGGGCTGGGTGCCCTCCAGCAAGGGGGTGTTACCTCCCAGTGCACAGACGCAGGCAGAGCCGACAGCACAGCACCAGGACGTGCCAAGCACGTGGCAGTACGATTCCTGTTCTGCCCTCCCTGGCACTGTTTTTTTTTTTTGGTGGTATGCGGCCCTCTCACTGTTGTGGTCTATCCCGTTGCGGAGCACAGGCTCCGGACGCGCAGGCTCAGCGGCCATGGCTCACGGGCCTAGCCGCTCCCCGGCATGTGGGATCTTCCCGGACCGGGGGCACGAACCCGTGTCCCCTGCATCGGCAGGCGGACTCTCAACCACTGCGCCACCAGGGAAGCCCCCTGGCACTGTTTTAAGCCCCGCTCCCGAGGGCCTCAGTACAGGACCACTATGAAACGCCTGTGCCTTCCCTCTGCATTAGAATGAAACCTGAGCTGTCCCACAGCAGGCAGGTCCTGCCAGTTCTGGCCCATCCCTCCTCTCTGACCTGGGCTTGTCTGTGGTCCCTGCATTCACACCCTCCAACCTCACTAGCTGCTTCTGGTCCCCTCCTTCCCTCACTCGCATTCCCTCTTTGGGGCCTCTGCACTTGCTGTTCCTGCTTCCATCAGGCACCCCTGGGGAAGCACCCCGCCTCTCTCTGGCGGCGCCCGCCCCCCCCCCCACACTCACTTCCCTTTCTGCTGAGCCCTTCCCGCTTAGCAGGACTGTCGATTTGTTTATATGTGTCACCAGGACACGATCTCCGTGACACTTTCTCTTTCCACCGTATCCTTAGCGCCTACAACAGTGCCCTGCACACAGTGGGCACTTAAAAATTATTAGGGAGAACCCTAGGAGATGACCTAATGCTGTTGAATGAACCAATGAATCCAGTTCTGACCTGCAATTAGAGATCATTTGGGGAAACTTACAGGAATTACCTTCGTCATGGCACTGCTTATAAAGCCAAAAAATGGAATCAAATTAAATATCAAATAATAGGGGACCACTTAAAAAATTACAGTACAGCCATATGATAAAATATTTTACAGTTATTTAAAATATTTTAGAGACTACTTAATAGCCTGAACCCATGCCCATTACCATAGCGCCTACTGAGAAAAAATATAAAACCCTTATTTTTACACTTGGAATTATAATCAGTTAACCCAACACTCTTTGGCTTATTGCCCATAACCTGATGATCTAATAAGATTAAAGGGATGCCCCACTCATGGCACTGGGGGTTGCTGGAAGAGGAAAGAAAGAAGCAGCAGGCACTTCAGTAGAACATGGGCACTAAACACTCAGCTCTTCTGAAGCACCTAAGCCAGGGGAGTTACAAGAACGAGTATCAAACAAAGCTGAGACGGCATCACACAAAGCTGAGATGTGAAGTCCATGACCATGATGCTGGCTGGGACCCCCCCAGACAGCAATTTCAGTGGAGTCATTTCAATGGGCCCCAAAGTTGTTGATCACTCTATGATCCCTCTAGATCACTCTGTTGATCTAGAAGAGTATACTTTAGATTTTAAGAGAGTTCATAAAGATCACCAGCAGGCCAAGGAGAAGTAAACCCAAGAACTCAGGAAACTGGCTCTACCTGGGGTGGCACCTAGAGATGAAGACCCTCTGGTACCATCCCCAGTAGGTCTTGGACCACTGGAACAGGGGACTGACCGTTAGAGGCCAGCAATTTTTGCCACTTGACTCAAATGATGGATCATGATTCCAAAATCTGTTTGGTAACCAGAGAATTCCAACTAGGACAGCCCCTGAATCCTAGGGGAGCTTCACCAAGCTTTCCTCCCTGTCCCCCACCCCCAGAATGGCCCAGAGAAGACAGGGCATACCCTGCAAGCCATCACGTCTCTCTGCACGGGCGCTGGCTGTTCTGTAATAAATAGGTCAGCGTCGCACGTGCTGCCAACCACAGCTCCGGCTAAACAGAGGCTGAGGGAAATTCTGTTTTTTTCCCCCAAGTCAGTCTTTGGCACCTTATTCAATTAACATGGCCACTAAGCCGCAGACAGCTCCATATAAAAGCCCTTCAGTTATAGAATACATTTTATTATGTGACAATAGTTGCCAGCACGATTTATTTCCTTGATGGGATTCTGCTTTTTCCTTGTTAATTTAAATCTGTATTTTCTAGTGCTGATTCCAGGTCTGTGTGAATTTTTAAAACGTTACCATTAATCTTCCGAACCCAGTGGCCACATGTAATGAAGATGGCTCTGCCCAGGCAGCCGCAATGCCGGCTCTCCTCTCAAACTGTTGGAGGGCAGTGCTGAGGGGCCCGTGGCTGGTACGGCAGCGGTGGACTCATGGTTAGAGACAGATGTCACTTCTATCTTCCACCCCCTGTGCGTGCACACGTACACACACACACACACAAACACACACACTTGCAACCAACAGATTTTGTGGTGTTAAATCACAATTCCCATTCTGTTTTCTGGCTATATCAAAACCACCTTCTGCGTGCGGCAGCAGTTTCCCATGTGTGCTCCAGGGACCTCCAGGGGTTCCTCAGACTCTCTCGGGGAGACCGCGAGGTCACCACTACTTTCATAATAACGCTAAGACATCACTTGCCTTTTTCCCTCTCATCCTCTCACGAGCAGACAGAAAAATGTTCCAGAAGCTTATGAGGATGTCATCACTCTTTTACATTTTTCTCAGTTTTAATTTTTAATAAGGTAAATATAGATAAACATAATCCACATCAACAAAAGCTCTTTTGAATCTTCATTTTTTTTTTTTCTCCAGCAGGATGGAATCCTCAATTTTTAAGACTATGAAAGTCCTAGACCCAAAAGTTTGAAAGCCACTCTTCTAGGACAATGTGTTAAATGTAACTCTGTGGAGGCAGGTGTGTGGTTGTGCTACCTCTGGGTCAGGATGTTCCTTAGACACAAGGCCCCTCTGAGTCAGAATGACAGACTACTCTAGATATTTAAACAGTATATCACCTAAATAATGAGAAATAACATTTGTTTACTCACTTTCACTGGTATAAAGAATCATTAGCTGAAAATATTTAAAAGGCTGAAAAAAATTCAAACTAGGAGGATGAAATGATACATGTCCTAAAAAGACATCAGGACTATATGACTTGTAGGGCCGGACGTGGCTCTAGCCAGACTCCAGTCACCAAGGGTCTACAAAAACTAATGCGGAAAAAAAAAAAAAAAAAAAAAAAAAAACTAATGCGAACAGAGAAAGGTAATGATGGTTCAGGAGATCACCACCAAACAATGAGCGCCCAAGGGAGAGGGGTGGGGGAAGGAGCAACTCACACATCCTGCCCTTTGGCCAACACCCAGTCTAGAAATATATATCCTCACGAGGGCCTGTAAAAAAGGTCACACAACAAGATAAAAAGAACATTATCTCTGGGGAAAAAATGTACTGTAGGATGTAGAAAAAGCTATCTGCATTAGAAACAATGCAGAAATAAAATCCCCCAAACTGAATCAGCAGGATCATGGATAAGCCCCCCCTACTATTTTCCAGAATGCAGGGAAGGAAAGAACACAGAGGAAAAATATATTGAGGAAAAATATGATAAATAAGGAGAACTAAGACCAACCTAAATATTCTAGGTGTTAGAAAGAAATCAGAACAATTAAAAGAGAAGTAACAATAAAAAACAGTTTAAAGTTTGCCTGATTAGAAACCAACTAAACAACAAACAAAATATAGAAGCCAATAGGGCTTCCAACATTCCAAGCAAAATCAATAGAGACTCACAGCCAAATAAATCCTGATTTCAAGACTACCTAATTTCAAGACTTAGTGTAAAGCTACAGCAATCAAGACAGTGTGGTACTGGCATAAACACAGACATATAGATCAATAGAACAGACAGTCCAAAAATAGACTCACACATGTATGATCAATTGATTTTCAACAAAGGTGCCAAGACAATTAAACTGGGAAACAGTAATCCTTTCAACAAATGGTGCTAGAACAACTGGATAGCCACACACAAAAAAGAGAACCTTGACGCTTAACTCACACCACATACATATATAAAATAACCCAAGAGATTCACAGAACTATTCTAGAAAAGAGGAAAAGGAAAGGGTAAATTGTTAAGTCCAGGCCCTGGGGTTTGATACTTTTTATTTAAACACATCTTGATTGACCAGGCATAGCATGGCCTCTTCTCAGAGAAAAGACAAGAGAAAATCTTTGTGACCTTAGGTTTGTCAAAGACTTCTTAAGTAAGACACAAAAAACCAAAACTCTTCCAGAAAAAAAAAAAATCGATATATTGGACTTCACCAACATTTAAAACTCTTGTTATTCAGAAGATGCTGTTACAAAAATGGAAAGGCAAACCACAGACCCGAAGAAAATATCTGCAAACACGTATCTTACTTATAACTAGGATATATCCAGAACTTACAACCTAATAGAAGACTAACAAGCCAATTTAAAAAAGACCATATGATTTGAACAGACACTTCACTAAAGAAAATATACAAATGGTAAATCAGCACATGAAAAAAATGTTCAACATCACTAGTCATCAGGGAAATGCAGATTAAAACCACAATGAGATATTACTAATTGCTCCTACATTACTGAGGAGCAATTAGAACTCTTATGCACTGTTGGCAGGAATATAAAATGGTACAACCACTTCAGAAAACAGTCTGTAGTTTCTTAAAAAGTTCAACGTACCCTACGGTACAAGACAGCCATTACACTTGTAGATTTTTACCCAAGAGAAACAAAAGCATATAACTTGTATACAAATGTACCAAGCAGCTTTATATGTAAAAAGTAAAAAACTAAAAACAAGCCAAATGTCCAGTATCAAGTGACTGGATAAACATATTGTGGTCTAGCCATACACTGGATACTACTCAGCAATCAAAAAGGAACTAGTGATACATGCAAAATGGATCATCTCAAGATAATGATGCCAAGTAAAATAAGAAAGATAAAAAAGAGTACATACGGTATGATTCTATTTGTATAAGATTCTAGAAAATGCAAACTAACCTATAGGGTTAGAAAGCAGATCTGTGATTGCCTGAGGAGAGAGGATGTATTACAAAGGAGCACAGAGAAACTTTTGAGGGTGGTGGATATATTCATGATCTGGATTTGGGTGATGGTGTCACAGGTGTATACCTACGTATGTCAAAGCTCATCAAATTATACTTTAAATATGTGCATTTATTGCACATCGAGTAGACTTCGGTAAAGCTGAAAACACTTTCCTGATCTTAAAAAAAAGAAAAAGACCTAATAAAGAAGCCAACGGGGTTCACAGTATTCCAGAAAAGGCGATGAACAGAGACCCACGATGAATCCTGGCAAATACTACCGGTGACTTCAGACCTTTCTTCCGTCACACTACATGCTGAAGGTTAGGGAGCCACAGAGTTAGGAAGGGAAAGAAAGTTGAATGGATGAAAAATTTCTGAATCCCTAGTTGTCTTTCACATGTGAAGACAACAACAAAAAAGATCCCGTCCCTTTCCCTGAAAGAAATACATTAAAACATGCTCCAGGTGATTCAAAATTAAGACCTAAGAATAGGGAAGTAATGAGACAAAAGGACTGGCGTTTATTCTTTCCCTCTGGAAACCTAGCCTGAGGAAGCAATCTGAAACATGAGAAATGACTTATTTAAGATAAAAACAGTAAAATAATGTTCGCTGACATTTTCGCAGGGCTTACCCTTCACATGCATCATGTAATCCCACCCGGATCCTATAACGAGGCGCTGAGATCATCGCTATTGGACAGAAGGTCTCAGAAAGGTTCAGCAGCTTGCCTGAGGGGCAGCGCTTGCATCTGAACCCTGATGAGGCAAATTACAAAATTCAGCTCTGAGTCATGACTCTCTCCTCAAAAGCAGGAAATCACATTATAAGATGTCTGATTCAGAATATTTTACAGACATAAAATGATGTTTACAGGTTTTCTGGGTGGAATTGGGGGAGGGTGCTTATGACATGATGCTCAGTGAGGAACTCGGGTGCAGACCGTGTTGAGGACAGTGATCTCGGCTGCAGGAAGAGGCAGAAACCAGATCCTTGGGGTGGCGTTTGTAAGAGCAAGGAGTTGGGACAGTGTTTAGGCAATGCTAGCAGGACAGACCGAAGAAAAGGAACGAGCGAGACATTTTTATATCAACATAGTCAGATCTCAAAGACGTGGCTGTAAGGTCAAAACAAAAGGGAATAAAACAAAAAACAAGTTGCAGAATGACATATATGTAAGCCACCACACAAACAATATATCCCTACGGGTACGCATACACATATGTCCCAGGACAAAAAGGACGTGGTAGCTTAGAGCAGTGATGGCCCTGGGCTACTGGCAGGACTGGGATGCAGGACGGTGTTCATGGTGTGGACAATACAAGTCTCTGAGGTCAGGGTGTGGATTTTTTTCCCCCTGCTTTTTTTTTTTTTTTGTGGTACGCAGGCCTTTCACTGCTGTGGCCTCTCCCGTTGCGGAGCACAGGCTCCGGACGCACAGGCTCAGTGGCCATGGCTCACGGGCCCAGCCACTCCGCGGCATGTGGGATCCTCCCGGACCAGGGCACGAACCCGCGTCCCCTGCATCGGCAGGCGGACTCTCAACCACTGCGCCACCAGGGAAGCCCTCCCCCTGCTTTTTATATTTTTTTATATGTTAATTTTTTCAACAAGAAATTATTTTTCTTTTTATCAAAAAAAAAAAGATGGCAAACATTAGGAGAAGAATTCTAGAAGAGCAGGGGTATATAAAAACGTCCTGAACAGCACTTGATGCTAAAGGAACATCTTGTTTTCCAGCTAATGTGGCTGCTGGTGGACAAGGACCAGAGGTAATGTGCAAAAGAAAGTAACGGAATGGGGGGAGGGAGGGAGGAGGAATATGCAAAAGCCACAATAATTGAGTGAAGGTGGGCAGGGGGAGAAAGAACACAGCAAATGGCTAAATGAAATTCTACTTTATTCCTGCAAAACACCATTGGGAAGAAGTCATCTGTGACACACAGCTTCTGTGCCAGGTGTAAGGACATGCTTAATGAATGCCATTTAATGAAGAAAAAGGCTCTTATAAAACACCTGGCACAAGCAGGGTGAGGGAGTCACAGGAAGGGAGACCTTCGCCGCACCTGCTGGCATTTTAATAAGCACCTTCTAGAGCGTCCGCTCTCCAAGGCTGGTCAACGGTGTCAGAACCAGGTCCCTGACCACTGCCCACACTCGCTGACAGTTTGGGGAAGCTTATTTCTTAAGGACCATATGCTCAGGTATTGGAGCACTCTGGAAGGTAATTAAAATGGATCACTTTCAGCTGGAAGGGCCTGACCAGCACTCACATCCTCCTCTAAGACTTCACAGCCAGGATTCCTGCGCTGGGTCCCCTGTGCTTCCAAACCGAGATTTTGAGTTACCATTCAGATCTGTGCAGACCCGGAGAGGTGAGAAAACACTGTGTTTTCTTGTAACCTGGTTCTACTAAAACACAGAGTCCGTTATTGTAATGACCCTGGGCCCTAAAATATTTTTACGTGTGGCGATTTTTTTTCTCACTGATTTTGGAGCAAACCTCAGAAAGTGCAAAGTTTGCTACCCTTTCTCGTGATCTGATGAGACATTTTGCTTTGTTCTGTTTTGTAAATGACACCAGCAAAGTCAAGTGAGGTTTTATAAAACCTAAAATGGACCTATTTCTTCTGCAATGATAATTCACTATCTTAAACCTTCCATGCCCAGACCTGAAACTTAATTCCAAATACACTCAATAAATTGATGCCATCCAAGGGGAGACAGACTGTGGGATCCAGAGGCACACAAGGGTACTAGAATCAATACGTTGTGAGCAACTCAGTCCACCAGTTTTTAATTGAGCTCCTACTGTATGCCAAGCACTGTGTTTGGCCCTGGGATAGTTTTTTAAAAATGATAAGTGCATATTACTAAATGAAAGCCAATTTGAAAAGACTACATACTGTATGATTCCAATTCTTATGACATTCTGGAAAAGGCAAAACTATGGAGACAGTAAATAGATCAGTAGTTGCCAGAGGGGCCTCAGAGAGATGAACAAGCAGAGCACAGAGAATTTTTAGGGCAGTGAAAATACTGTTCATGATATTATAATGATGAACATACGTCATTATATGTTTGTCCAAATCCATAGAATGTACAACACCAAGAGTGAACCCTAAGGTAAACTGTGGAATTTGAGTGATTATAATGTGTCAATGTAGGTTCATCTTAAAAAAAAAAGAACGAACCATTCTGGTGAGTGAGTGACATTGATCATGGAGGAAGTAAGGCGTGGGTGAGGGAAGGGGGTGTATGTGAAATCTCTGTACCTTTCTCTCTATTTTGTTGTAAACCTAAAACTTCTTTAAAAAAAATAAAGTCTTTTAAAAATAATTTTTAAAAAACCCCAAACCCAAATAAGACTCATATCTTTCCCCTTTAGTTGTATCTATAAGTAAATTGAAACACATACATAAATCCTCTCTATCATAAAGTAAAAAGCTCTAAATATCATAAGCTATACAAAGAGAAGACTATAAGGTTATATGCTTCAATTTTAAAGCAATGGCATAAAACAAAACAAACATCTGTTGAGGGCCTACCACACACCAGTGCCCTCACTAGAGCCTGTGAAGTACCCAGGGACGTGGGAGCTGCAGTGCCACCTGCCAAGAGGGAAGAACGTGGTGGGGGAGGAAAGGCCGGGGCAACGAAACAGCAATTCAAGAGTCAAGACAAGGACCCAAGAAATGTCACAAAGTAAGGGAGGGGCAACAGAGCCTTCTGCAGTCAGAGACCTGGGAGGTCACTGCCGATTCACGGTTGGGAGTGGCTTTCTGGAGGTTGGGGGAGGGCACTGAATGCTTTGTTCCTGTTATCACCTGTGTTTATGACAGTCACCACTTACTGAGCACATTCTTCATGCTTCTCACTCATCTCTAATCTTCACAACCCAGTGGGTTCTACAGGTAGGAAGAACGAAGGTTCAGAGAGGTTAAGGAACTTGTCCAAGGTCACACAGCCAAAGGAACTGGCTGAGCTAGGATTTGAGTTTATGCTTTTTCCACAAAGCCATGTTGCTTCACCAAGACAACACAAGCACAAAAGTATAAATGCAGACTTGCTCATTTTCCATTCAGGCAACCCATTTGCCATGATCAATATAACTTCAACCTACCAACTTGACTATATAATGAGTCTTCCTCATGGGCAACACAGACACACACACAGACACAAGCACACTCCAACCAAATCACTCTGCACTGGACAAGGGAAAAAAAGCTGCCACCAGAAGACTAAGGAAATCACAATTCCAAACTCCCCAAGTTCCTAAACGCTTAACTTTAAAGTATGTTACGACAACATACTCGACAGCATATGGCAAATCAATTACTAGTTTAAATCTTAAAACAAAAACATGGCAAGTGTGGTGCAGAAATAATCAAGAACACGGTTCAGTTTAGATTACAGTGGGCCACTAGAGTTTTGAATACAATTAATCATCATTCCAGGCAATGGGAAGCCATATTGACACTTATTCCTAATTTGAATATTTAATTAGGGTGAAGTTCTTCATCAAATTACCGCAGAACTGGGAGAAAGCCTGGAAGACTTACAAAATTGCTATCTTAACCCCTTCCCAGCTGCTCACCTGTGAGCGCAGCTCTGGGGGGGAGAAGGCCTGTGCCCAGCCTGACGCCGTGGGAACTCAGGGGGGATGCTGGCGATCGAGGCTGAGAGGGGCCAGATGGTGACAACAGAAAGGTCCAAGGGAACAAACTGCTTGTGCCCAGAGTGAACTCTGAAATGAACCCTGGACCAAGACAGAAAGTCACATGTGTGAGTGCCCGCTGTGTGCCCGGCGTGGCACTTCCATGTGTTTCCCCATTTGGTTCTCACAGCAACCCTGCAAAGAAGGTATTCTTATCTCCATTTTACAGACAAGGAAATTGAGGCTCAGAGGACTGATATAACTTACTCAAGGTATCACTGCTTGTGAGTGGTATCAAGAAGGCCAAGTTATTCATCACATGCACACACACACACACACCCCTACCTTGTACTCCCCCCAAAAGGGACAAGGAGAACACTTAACAGTCAATAAAAATGTATTTAAAGCTGTATTTTGGATATTCTGCATCGTGCAAATAAATTGGAGGGGGAGGGTAACCAAACCCAGGCCTCCTCAAGCAGCATTCTAAAATTCATCTCTTAGATTCAAAATGCACCACTGAGCTCCCCAAGCTGGGACATCACAGTGATGCTGTGTCTAGCTGCTCCGGAGACGGGTGAGGGCATGGGCAGCAAAGCTCAAGGAAACAGCCTTGGACTGCAAACCTGACACCTGGCACTGCCGCCCCGACCCTGCACAAGGGAGCCTTGCTGAGGCAGTCACTGCACAACACCACTGGTGGCCAGGACAGGGTGGCAGGGTGGCCGTGGTCAGTAACAGGACAAGAAAATGTGAATTTGGTTTTTTTTTTCTTTCAAAATGGCAATGGCTCAACAGTAGCATTTATAACTACCTATCAGTGTGGACAAGAGATTACATTTCCTTAAGGTCCTCTTTCTCACTGTATGAAAAGACTTTTATTGACATTTCACGGGTGCCACAGGATTTTGAGTGACCAGAAGTAACACATTTTTCCCATGCAATCTCCCCCAAGACCCCCAGGATGGAGCCAAAGGCTGACTGTGCACACTGCGCTTGGCCATGGTGGGTTCAGAGATCTTTCTGCTTCCAGATTCCACCGAGGTGCTGAGAATGAGGGGCGTCCTGATGGTTTCCGACAAGCAATTTTCTTTTAGAAGCTCACGATGGGTTCAATTACCCTCCTGTGGACGTGGCCAGAGCTCCATATGCAGCAGCCACTTTCAGCAGGAAGCGGATTACGGGACGGAAGGGAAGAGCCGGCCGCGCAGCCCCGTGCTCGGCCCCCTTCCCGGCGGGCGGGCTGCAGGAGACCCAGGATCCAGCAGCCCTGCTCCGAGCCCGCTCCTTGCGGGAGCAAGTGGCGTCGGGAACTTTGAAACTTTCCTTTGTATATTACATTAATCCATACAAGAAAATCTCTTTTAATGAGGAGTGATGTAGTTACAAACTCTCCAGAGCCATAATTAGAGCAAACTAATTGAAGTTGTGTTTTGACACACTTTCCAAATTCACGGGTGCCGGATGACATATTCACAACACTGCTGCCGCACAACCATGGCGACGGCAAAATCATTAGGCTAATAACACTTATTTGCATTCTTCTCACGCCGGCAGCTCTCCCTTAAATACTGTTTCTACTACTGCTCCTTTACTGTAAGTTTCCACTGGAAGATATTAACAGTAATTATTAGTACTTTAGTGGAATTTTAACGTTAAAGAATCGCAACCTGCATTAACATACATCGAATGCCAATTCTTTTCCGTAACCACCGTTGGAAGGTTGGGGGTTATCTTCCTCCACCCCTCACCCCACAACCTGATGGCGACACAGTTTCACAGCTTCACTGGGGACAACCACTCCTAGCCCACCCCCGCTGGGATCTGAAGTCCGGGCTCCTGAACTATTCTGTTTCAAATGTTTGACGAGGAAAATCTTTTTTTTTTTTTTTTTTTAAAGTACGTTAAAATGAAATAGTTAAGGAGAAATTTTTTCTGAGCAGTTAAAAAAAATTAACAATTTACAACACGGTCTTTGGTAATAATACTAATGAATTCCAGGAGGACGTGCTTTAACCACTCTGTCACCACCCTTTCAGTGATGAAAGACAGACTTGGAATAACCAGAACATGCGAAAGGCCAGCACGGGCGGGGCAGGTCTGATCTGTCAATAGGGAGGCCCTGTTTGCCACCAACAAGGCCAATTTTTTGGATGCTTAACTCACACACAGAGAGGAAGACTCGACAGTTCTGAATAATGGTTATTAATGACTCCCTCCTCTAAAGTGACAAATTACTTCTGAAATTTAGAACCGGAGAGGTATGAAGAGTGAAGGGAACGTGACAGGAAATGCCAGCAGAATGGAGTTCCTGCTTACTCCATGGCGGGGAAGGGCTGAGCCCTGGAAGACAACTCAGATCAAGGGCCCACCTCTCTGGGCATCTGGTGGCTCTGCCAGGGCCGTGAGCACAGCCATCCCCGCCTGCACCTCGTGTCAGTGACCAATGTCTCACCTCCCAGGTGCACCGTAACGGGGAGGTGAGACCTGGTTCCAGCCCTGCTCTCCCCATGTGCCAGCATCAACAAGTCACTGCCAACAGTCCCTCACTGGATACTTAGGGTTGGGCTAGACAGTCACTCAGATTCTGGGCTTCCGTAAATAACTTGGGATCAAGAAAAACCACCACCATGTCATTTACCTTTCAAAATTCAAGAGAAAATGGGGGCATAGGATGATACTGTCTTAACTAAAAATGGGCACTTGTGTAGAATTTCAAACTACAGTATTCAAATATGTATTTCAGGATAGATGTCTAATCTCAACCAGGGAAGATTTAATTGAGTGAAGAAAATGCTTTCTTAGAAAAATGTCAAAGGCTATACTCCTTTAACGCTTGGGAGTTTTCAGTTTCTTGAACTACCATTCTTGGACCACTCTGCTATTTTTCAAGTCGTTGATTACTCATAAAACAAAAAAGGAAAAGAAAAAGGGAAACTAATTTTCATAGCTGCAGCAACATTCCAAATCATGGTATTTATTCACTACATGTAAGTTTTATTACACTTGAACCCTGAAATGCCAAAACACCTACTTCCATTATAAAAGAAATGAAGAAAAAAGCCAAGCCTGGCTGAGGGCACCGCACTTCCATTGCAGATGAGCTAGTCTCATCTTATAAACTGAAATATTTAAAGAGTCTCTAAACCTCAATGACCCTGCTTTTAAAAACAAGGAACATATGAGCACGGCTAGCTTTTCATCTTCTTCCAGCCTACTAAAATACCCGCTTCTCCAAAATTCAAGAGTAGCGAGGCTGCCAAACTCAGATTCATGAAAGGCCCCGTGCGTCTTCCTCTTCTTGCCCAATCAATCTCCAAAGCTGTGGAAAATAATTTGTTTAGCAAAATGAAGCAATGACTAATTAGGAGGTGGAATGTGGGTCCTGGTCTAGAAGCATTTACGGCTGGGTTTGGTCCCCGGGGGAAGGCCGTGCCACTGGCTGCAGGGGACACTGAGGTGGAGGGTCCTAAACTCAGGAAGCCCTGAGGCTCCCTGAAGGCAGGGAGGACAGGATGGTGGGGCCTGGGTTCCAATCCTGGCCCTTGGGTAAGTCACCGTCTCTCCAAGCTTCGGGTTTCTCATTTCTTAAAATGAGGACACGATTATTCACCTCACTGCATGGTTGTAAAGATTAAAACGATATACATGAAGTGTTTACACAATGCCTGGCACAAGACGCTCAAAAAATTGTAGCTGAAATAATAATGATGATGGTGATAATTGTATTTATTCTGATAATTATTAATACTATTATTCAACTGGAAACAAAACATCTGCTGCTCAAGAAGGAAGTTCAAGTTGAATGCTACCCTACCCACAGGCAAAAGTCCCACCTAAATAAATCCAAAAGGCCTTTGAAAAGTTACTGCAAGCAAAGGATTCTACTAAACATCCAAATTAATAACGGAAATCCTGCCTTGAAATAGAACAGCATGGGCGGGGGGCAGGGGGAGCGGTGTGCACTCAGAGGTGGTAAAATACCAGGAAATTTCACTTAACACTCATTTTTACTTTGTTTGGAGGCTAGATTTACACTGCGAGACCCAGGTGAAATATTCCATAGAGCCACCTGCAAACAGACTATCAGCTTCCACTCTGATAAAAGGTAAAATATCCTCCTCTAAATGGTCTGCTTCACAAAACCGACCCTGAAGTGAACTGATAAATCTGTTCTGACACTTGGAAAACTATTTTCATAATCCTGAAAAAGGCCTTTCTCCAACCCCCCGAGCTCAAACCCACTGTGCAAAGAGCCCTAGCACATTTGAGAACCAGGCATAGGAGGGAATCATTTCACATTTATAAACCCGCTCTCTGGGACAACAACAAGCCCACATAACCATCATAACCACCAAGAAAAATAAGACACTCACAAAGTCACAAAAATTACAAAGATAACACATTTATAAGCAGCAAATACCTTGTCCAAAATCTGATGCACGAGACTGAAAGCAGGGAAGGCCAGCTCAGAGGTGGGAGCCGTACTGACTACTACCTAATTGTTCATTAAATAGAAGCTCTGACTTCCCAATAAGCCATATTAAAAATTAATATCAAAAATAATACCATTCAGGGGGCCGGAGGAAGATGGCGGAAGAGTAAGACGCGGAGATCACCTTCCTCCCCACAGATACATCAGAAATTCATCTACACGTGGAACAACTCCAACAGAACACCTACTGAACGCTGACAGAAGACCTCAGACCCCCCAAAAGGCAAGAAACTCCCCACATACCTGGGTAGGTCAAAAGAAAAAAAGAATAAACAGAGACAATAGGATATGGACGGGACCTGCACCAGTGGGAGGGAGCCGTGAAGGAGGGAAGGTTTCTACACACTACAAGCCCCTTCGAGGGCGGAGACTGCAGGTGGCGGAGGGGGAAAGCTTCGGAGTAGCGGAGGAGAGCACAGCAACAGGGGTGTGGAGGGCAAAGCAGAGAGATTTTGGCACAGAGGATCGGTGCCCTCAGGCACACACCAGCCCGAGAGACTTGTCTGCTCGGCCGCCAGGGCGGGCGGGGCTGGGAGCTGAGGCTCGGGTATCGGCTTTCAGTCGGAGCGCAGGGAGAGGTCTGGGGCTGGCCGCAGGAAGAGACCCTGAAGGGGTTAGTGCTAGCCCGGAGGGAGTCCGGGGAAAGGGTCTGGAGCTACCGGAGAGGCAAGAGACTTTTTTCCCTTTTGTTGCCTGCTGCGCGAGGAGAGGGCATTCCCCTCCCTCCCCTCTGCCTGAGTGAGCCAGAGCCCCCGAATCAGCGGCTCCTTTAAACCGGTCCTGTCTGAGCGAAGAACGGACGCCCTCCGGCGACCTACGCGCAGAGGCGGGGCCAGGTCCAAGGCTGAGACCCGGGAGCTGTGAGAGCAGAGACAGGGAAATCTCTCTGTGCAGCCTCCGAGGCAGCGGATTAAAGCTCCACGGTCCATTTGATGTGCCCTGCGTCTGTGGAGTGCATGAATGGACAGCGAATCATCCCAAATTGAGGAAGTGGACCTTGAGGACAAGATTTAAGACTTCCCCCCCCTTTTTTTTTTCCTCTTTTTACAACGAATTATCTCAAATTAAGGAGGTGGACTTAGCAAGATTTCAGACTTTTCGCCCTTTTCCTCTCTTTACAACGAATTATCCCAAATCGAGGAGGTGGACTTGGAGAGCAAGATTTTTGATTTTTCCCCCTGCTCTCTTTTTGTGAATGTGTATGTGTAATCTTCTGTGTAAGATTCTCTCTGTATAGCTTTGCTTCCACCATATGTCCCAGGGTGCTATCGGTCCATGTTTTTTTTTCAATAATTACTTTTTAATTTTAATAACGCTACTATATTTCATACTTTATTCTATTTTACTTTACCTGCTCTTTCTTTTTTTCCTCCCTTCCCTTCCTCCCTCCCTCCCTCCGCTCCTCCTTTCCTTCTTTCTTTTTCTTTCCTCCATCCCTCCCTCCCTCCCACCCTTCTTCTTTCCACTTTCTTTTTCTTTCCTTCCTCCCTCCCTCCCTCCCTCCTGTCTTTCTTTCTTTCTTTCCTTCCTCCCTCCCTCCCTCTCTTCTTCCATTCACTCTTCCTTTTGCTTTCATTCCTCCCACCCTCTCTCCTTTCTTTCCTTCTTTCTTTCCATCCTTCCTCCCTCCCTCCTTTCTTTCTTCCTTCCTTCCTTCCTTTCTTCCCTTCTTCCTTTCTTTCCATCTCTCTTTCTTTCTTCTACTAATTATTTCTCTCTACTTTTTCTCACTGTTATTCTGAGCCGGGTGGATGAAAGGCTCTTGGTGCTGCAGCCAGGAGTTAGTGCTGTGCCTCTGAAGTGGGAGAGCCAACTTCAGGAAACGGGTCCACAAGAGACCTCCCAGCTCCACATAATATCAAGCAGCGAAAATCTCCCAGGGATCTCCATCTCAACACCAGCACCCAGCTTCAGTCAACGACCAGCAAGCTACAGTGCTGGTCACCCTATGCCAAGCAACTAGCAAGGCAGGAACACAACCCCACCCATTAGCAGAGAGGATACCTAAAAACATAATAAGGCCACAGGCACCCCAAAACACACCACCAGACGTGGACCTGTCCACCAGAAAGACAAGATCGAGCTTCAACCACCAGAACACAGGCATTAGTCCCCCCCACCAGGAAGCCTACACAACCTACTGAAACAACCTTAGCCACGGGGGACAGACACCAAAAACAACGGGAACTACGAATCTGCAGCCTGCAAAAAGGAGACCCCAAACACAGTAACATAAGCAAAATGAGAAAGCAGAAAAACACACAGCAGGTGAAGGAGCAAGATAAAAACCTACCAGACCTAACAAATGAAGAGGTAATAGGCAGTCTACCTGAAAAAGAATTCAGAATAATGATAGTAAAGCTGATCCAAGATTCTATTTCCCAGATCCAAAATCTTGGAAATAGAATAGACAATATGCAAGAAACAGTTAACAAGGACCTAGAAGAACTAAAGATGAATCAAGCATCGATTAAAAACACAATAAATGAAATGAAAAATACTCTAGATGGGATCAATAGCAGAATAACTGAGGCAGAAGAACGGATAAGTGAGGTGGAAGATAAAATAGTGGAAATAACTGATGCAGAGAAAAATAAAGAAAAAAGAATGAAAAGAACAGAGGACAGTCTCAGAGACCTCTGGGACAACATTAAACGCACCAACATTCGAATTATAGGGGTTCCAGAAGAAGAAGAGAAAAAGAAAGGGACTGAGAAAATATTTGAAGAGATTATAGTTGAAAACTTCCCTAATATGGGAAAGGAAATAGTTAATCAAGTTCAGGAGGCACAGAGAGTCCCATACAGAATAAATCCAAGAAGAAATACGCCAAGACACATATTAATCAAACTGTCAAAAATTAAACACAAAGAAATCATATTAAAAGCAGCAAGGGAAAAACAACAAATAACACACAAGGGAATCCCCATCAGGTTAACAGCTGATCTCTCAGCAGAAACTCTACAAGCCAGAAGGGAGTGGCAGGACATAATTAAAGTGATGAAGGAGAGAAACCTGCAACCAAGATTACTCTACCCAGCAAGGATCTCATTCAGATTTGATGGAGAAATTAAAACCTTTACAGACAAGCAAAAGTTGAGAGAGTTCAGCACCACCAAACCAGCTTTACAACAAATGCTAAAGGAACTTCTCTAGGCAAGAAACACAACAGAAGGACTATACCTACAATAACGAACCCAAAGCCATTAAGGAAATGGGAATAGGAACATACATATCAATAATTACCTTAAATGTAAATGGACTAAATGCTCCCACCAAAAGACACAGAGTGGCTGAATGGATACAAAAACAAGACCCATATATATGCTGTCTACAAGAGACCCACTTCAGACCTAGAGACACATACAGATTGAAAGTAAGGGGATGGAAAAAGATATTCCATGCAAATGGAAATCAAAAGAAAGCTGGAGTAGCAATTCTTATATCAGACAAAATAGACTTTAAAATAAAGACTATTAGAAGAGACAAAGAAGGACACTACATAACGATAAAGGGATCGATCCAAGAAGAAGATATAACAATTGTAAATATTTATGCACCCAACATAGGAGCACCTCAATACATAAGGCATATACTAACAGCCATAAAAGGGGAAATCGACAGTAACACAATCATAGTAGGGGACTTTAACACCCCACTTTCACCAATGGACAGATCATCCAAAATGAAAATAAATAAGGAAACACAAGCTTTAAATGATACATTAAACAAGATGGACTTAATTGATATTTATAGGACATTCCACCCAAAAACAACAGAATACACATTTTTCTCAAGTGCTCATGGAACATTCTCCAGGATAGATCATATCTTGGGTCACAAATCAAGCCTTGGTAAATTTAAGAAAATTGAAATTGTATCAAGTATCTTTTCCGACCACAATGCTATGAGACTAGACATCAACTACAGGAAAAGATCTGTAAAAAATACAAACACATGGAGGCTAAACAATACACTACTCAATAACGAAGTGATCACTGAAGAAATCAAAGAGGAAATTAAGAAATACCTAGAAACAAATGACAATGGAGACACGACGACCCAAAACCTATGGGACGCAGCAAAAGCAGTTCTAAGGGGGAAGTTTATAGCAATACAATCCCACCTTAAGAAACAGGAAACATTTCGAGTAAACAACCTGACCCTGCACCTAAAGCAATTAGAGAAAGAAGAACAAAAAAACCCCAAAGTTAGCAGAAGGAAAGAAATCATAAAGATCAGATCAGAAATAAATGAAAAAGAAATGAAGGAAACGATAGCAAAGATCAACCAAACTAAAAGCTGGTTCTTTGAGAAGATAAACAAAATTGACAAACCATTAGCCAGACTCATCAAGAAAAGAAGGGAGAAGACTCAAATCAGTAGAATTAGAAATGAAAAAGGAGAAGTAACAACTGACACTGCAGAAATACAAAAGATCATGAGAGATTACTATAAGCAACTCTATGCCAATAAAATGGACAACCTGGAAGAAATGGACAAATTCTTAGAAATGCACAACCTACCAAGACTGACTCAGGAAGAAATAGAAAATATGAATAGACCAATCACAAGCACTGAAATTGAGACTGTGATTAAAAATCTTCCATCAAACAAAAGCCCAGGACCAGATGGCTTCACAGGCGAATTCTATCAAACATTTAGAGAAGAGCTAACACCCATCCTTCTCAAACTCTTCCAAACAATATCAGAGGAAGGAACACTCCCAAACTCATTCTACGAGGCCACCATCACCTTGATACCAAAACCAGGCAAGGATGTCACAAAGAAAGAAAACTACAGGCCAATATCACTGATGAACATAGATGCAAAAATCCTCAACAAAATACTAGCAAACAGAATCCAACAGCCCATTAAAAGGATCATACACCATGATCAAGTGGGGTTTATTCCAGGAATGCAAGGATTCTTCAATATACGCAAATCAATCAATGTGATACACCATATTAACAAGTTGAAGGAGAAAAACCATATGATCATCTCAATAGATGCAGAGAAAGCTTTCGACAAAATTCAACACCCATTTATGATAAAAACCCTGCAGAAAGTAGGCATAGAGGGAACTTTCCTCAACATAATAAAGGCCATATATGACAAACCCACAGCCAACATTGTCCTCAATGGTGAAAAACTGAAACCATTTCCACTAAGATCAGGAACAAGACAAGGCTGCCCACTCTCACCACTCTTATTCAACATAGTTTTGGAAGTTTTAGCCACAGCAATCAGAGAAGAAAAGGAAATAAAAGGAATCCAAATTGGAAAAGAAGAAGTAAAGCTGTCACTGTTTGCAGATGACATGATACTATACATAGAGAATCCTAAAGATGCTACCGAAAAACTACTAGAGCTAATCAATGAATTTGGTAAAGTAGCAGGATACAAAATTAATGCACAGAAATCTCTGGCATTCCTGTACACTAATGATGAAAAATCTGAAAATGAAATCAAGAAAACACTCCCATTTACCATTGCAACAAAAAGAATAAAATATCTAGGAATAAACCTACCTAAGGAGACAAAAGACCTGTATGCAGAAAATTATAAGACACTGATGAAAGAAATTAAAGATGATTTAAATAGATGGAGAGATATACCATGCTCCTGGATTGGAAGAATCAATATTGTGAAAATGACTCTACTACCCAAAGCAATCTACAGATTCAATGCAATCCCTATCAAACTACCACTGGCATTTTTCACAGAAGTAGAACAAAAAATTTCAAAATTTGTTTGGAAAAACAAAAGACCCCGAATAGCCAAAGCAATCTTGAGAACGAAAAACGGAGCTGGAGGAATCAGGCTGCCTGACTTCAGACTATACTACAAAGCTACAGTAATTAAGACAGTGTGGTACTGGCATAAAAACAGAAAGATAGATCAGTGGATCAGGATAGAAAGCCCAGAGATAAACCCACGCACATATGGCCAACTTATCTTTGATAAAGGAGGCAGGAATGTACAGTGGAGAAAGGACAGCCTCTTCAATAAGTGGTGCTGGGAAAACTGGACAGGGACATGTAAAAGTATGAGATTAGATCATTCCCTAACACCATACACAAAAATAAGCTCAAAATGGATTAAAGACCTAAATGTAAGGCCAGAAACTATCAAACTCCTAGAGGAAAACATAGGTAGAACACTCTATGACATAAATCACAGCAAGATCCTTTTGGACCCACCTCCTAGAGAAATGGAAATAAAAACAAAGATAAACAAATGGGACCTAATGAAACTTCAAAGCTTTTGCACAGCAAAGGAAACCATAAACAAGACCAAAAGACAACCCTCAGAATGGGAGAAAATATTTGCAAATGAAGCAACTGACAAAGGATTAATCTCCAAAATTTATAAGCAGCTCATGCAGCTCAATAGCAAAAAAACAAACAACCCAATCCAAAAATGGGCAGAAGACTTAAATAGGCATTTCTCCAAAGAAGATATACAGACTGCCAACAAACACATGAAAGAATGCTCAACATCATTAATCATTAGAGAAATGCAAATCAAAACTACAATGAGATATCATCTCACACCAGTCAGAATGGCCATCATCAAGGAATCTAGAAACAATAAATGCTGGAGAGGGTGTGGAGAAAAGGGAACACTCTTGCACTGCTGGTGGGAATGTGAATTGGTACAGCCACTATGGAGAACAGTATGGAGGTTCCTTAAAAAACTAAAAATAGAACTACCATATGACCCAGCAATCCCACTACTAGGCATATACCCTGAGAAAACCATAATTCAAAAAGAGACATGTACCAAAATGTTCATTGCAGCTCTATTCACAATAGCCCGGAGCTGGAAACAACCTAAGTGTCCATCATCGGATGAATGGATAAAGAAGATGTGGCACATATATACAATGGAATATTACTCAGCCATAAAAAGAAACGAAACTGAGCTGTTTGTAATGAGGTGGATAGACCTAGAGTCTGTCATACAGAGTGAAGTAAGTCAGAAAGAGAAAGACAAATACCGTATGCTAACACATATATATGGAATTAAAAAAAAAAAAATGTCATGAAGAACCTAGGGGTAAAACGGGAATAAAGACACAGACCTACTTGAGAATGGACTTGAGGATATGGGGAAGGGGAAGGGTAAGCTGAGACAAAGGGAAAGAGAGGCATGGACATATATACACTACCAAACGTAAGGTAGATAGATAGTGGGAAGCAGCCGCAGAGCACAGGGAGATCAGCTCGGTGCTTTGTGACCGCCTGGAGGGGTGGGATGGGGAGGGTGGGAGGGAGGGAGATGCATGAGGGAAGGGATGTGGGAACAGATGTATATGTATGACTGATTCACTTTGTTATAAAGCAGAAACTAATAAAAAAAAATAATAATAATACCATTCAGCCTAAACTCATCATTCATATGTAACAATACCAAGCCGCATTCTAATGAAATTTCACCTTCAATATTACTCTGACACCAAAACTAAGTTTGATACTGTTACAAAAGCAGTGCGGGCTTCGTGGCCCACGCATTTTAAAGATATTCAAATAACCTTGCTCTGTAGGTCTCTCTCACACCACTCTCATGATCCCCAGAATAAATCAAACTGCTCGCAGCCCTGCGTAATCACGGGCTTGGAAGCCAGGCGAGGGGACCCTCTGGCGTATGGCCCTCACAGGGTCTCCTCTGGCAGCAACCACAACTCAGGTGGACGGGCCCCCCAGTTCCCGCCCACATGGCAGGCTCTGGGAAGTCCTTCTCTCCAGCGCCGGTCAGGAGCCTGGAGAAGCTGCACGTGAAGACGGATGGGACACCTGGGGCTGCACCCAACCACCGCTCCGCTCCCCAGCGAAATGCTTCACACCAGTGAGCCTGTGACCACGAGCATTAGGGCACAGGGACAGTCTGCAAGCCAGGGGCAGCTCATCCGCTTGGGTTCAAATCCCAGCTCTGACACTTAGTAGCTGTGTGACCTTGGGAAAGGAATTTAACCGCCCTGATTTCAGTTTCCTCACCTTGAAAAGGAGGAAAAAATAGTACCCGACTCACAGATCTGTTATGAGGATGAAGTGAGCTTTTCTTTGTAAAGTACTTGAATCGTGCCTGACACCCAGTAAATAAGTCTCGGTTGGTTGGTTGGTTGCATGGATGGATAGATGGAAGAAGAGATGTATCAATATGCGATACCTGGTCCTATGTGTCTAAATCATCTCACTTTATACATTCAATTCATATTTTCTGAGTGCCGCCACGTGCCAGGCACCTGGAGTTCAAAGGTCCCTACCATTTTGGAGCCACATATTTTTCACTGAATACTTACTGTATCAAATGAGATGATGCAGCTCAAAGTACTGGGTAAATTTTGATACACAGTGATGCAACGTTATCATCACTATTTTTGTGACTGGCCTTTTCTGAGGCTTTAAAGGAGAAAAAGGAAACATGAGAACCCCTGTCATCAGTAAGCCAGCAAATCTATTCATAAGACCAAACATAAATAAACTCGGCAATGACAGGGAAACGTGAAATGCCAGACTGTACGGTGCAGGCAACTGGAGGAGAGGAAGGCGGAAAACGATGTGGCCAGGCTTTCCAGAAGAGGTGAGGGCGAGGCGAGGGCTGGAGGGTGGACGGGACCCGTCCTCTGCACTCTGGAGCCCCGTCTGTGTCTTTCAGGAGGGCAGGGGCTCACAGCAATGGCCCGAGCAGAGATGGATCTGGGATGAGGACAGGTGCCCAGGAGCCGAGAGGAGAGTGGCCTGATTCGAGTGACATGATGTGGGGGGCGTGTCAGGCAATAGGAAGCCAGAGAAGGGTCCGGACAGGTAAAAGGGCACGTGCACGCTTGAGAAGTCCAACAGGATGGCAGGCAACCCAGGACTTTAAAGTTCCAGACAAAGAATGTAAGCGTGGGCTATTTAAATGAAATAATACCAAGCCCCAAGAGCCTCCAATCTAAGTTTGATTTCGTGTTCTGGTCCCACCCCTCCAGCAGGTTCTTCTCTGGGACACCCCTGGTGGCTGGTGCTTTGAGTTGGAGCGGGTGGAGGGCACCACGAGCAGAGTGAGGATGATTCCCGTGCCCATGCTCCCTGTGCCGGAACAGCAAAGCTGTCTTACCGTGTCCATCTTCAGAGGAGGGTCATAGCAGGAAGGATACGAACACGTGTGTCCTACCTTCAGAGTTAAACAAAAATGTGTGTGGTGTTCACATGAACAGAAAGTAAGTCTACTTCTCCTAAGTAAAGCCAGACCCGCAGTTGTGCCTGGCCACGGCCTGCAGAGGGGCAAGGTCCTGCAGGCCCTCCCTGGGCTCACGTACCCCCAAACTGTCTCTTGCGACTGTGGAGCTCAAAATCCATGTCATAAATTGTTTGCTACGGGGGGAAAAAAGAATCACTGGAATCAGCCCTTGAGCTTGCCTTCTACTCTTACCTTGACGGGGGACACATACAACCCTTCTCATAAATGATGAACCCTTATTAAACAACAGCTTTCAACTCTAAAATGAATTCCCTCCAATCCTCTGGGCCGAGCCTTCTCCTACTAAAACCTATAAAAGAGGAGAAACCGCTGGGCCTCCTCATAGGCAAATGCCCCCACTCCAAGCCAGCCGCCGCTCGGGGAGGGGCAGACACCTCGGCAGGAAAGGGAGAACAGCCTCCCTGATCTGTGCAACTCCAGGCCTCCCGTTCAAGTCCTGCCACAACAGGGCAGGTGACAGATGGCGTCTGTGGTTCAAAGAGCATCTTATGACTGAACACTGACAGAAGGCAGCCCGAGCACTTTAGGCCGTCAGCTCAGACGACAGGACTGCAGCCGGTGAGCAAAGGCTCCGTCCCCGCTGCCGGCTTCTTCCGTGGGTGGATCAAGTGGCCCAGTGGATCCCACACCCGCAGGAAGGTGGGGTCAGGGGGCCAGGATGGAGCACGGCAGCCCACAGGCTCCCGAAAAGGGATATGACAGGGATGAGCCCGGACATGCATGGCCTGAATGCTAGATCACCACGGAGGGATGTTTCCTCTCCTTTAGGAAGAGCTATTAACCTTTCAGATGACAGCCCTGGGATGGGAGTGACGAGACGATTTCTGAGGTCAGCAAGGATCTCTGTTCTCAAAACCTGACATCGACGTGCAAAAGTTGTGACTGAATCCTGGTGTCCCCGAGTGGAAGACTAAATGCATGTGACAGATCTTCTGCCGTCAAAATGCCCCATTTCCCAGAGTATCTGTCACAGATTGATAACATCCATGCAAAAAGTTAAGTACAATTATGACTGTCACTAAGAAACATACTTTGGAACCTGTGACTGACAACTTGCTGGAAGCTGACAAATCACCAGAAGATTCCTGAACAACTTAGAGCAGCGCCACGTACCTTATAAGGGAAGCTCAGCCCCAGCGGACACGGGGAGAGGCTCCCGGGAGGCTGCGCCCTGTGTCTCTGGGAAGGAAGATGACATTTTCTCCTGGGGGGACAGTGTCGGTGAAGGGTCACCGCAGGAGCCCATGGCCTGAGGTCTGGGGGGCAGAGTTCAGGGGCCCGCTTCTCCCTTAGGACCCCAGGCCAGCAGGAAGGGCAGAGTGGCGCTGCTGGAGCCAGGGGGCCCCGCCCAGCCCTTGTCCACAGAGCCGTGAAGTGCCCGGACATCCCAGCACTCCGGCGTGCAGACTACTGGCTTCAGCTGGACTCCGAGAGCGAGCTCCTGCCTGCCCACGCTGGGACGGAGCCACGGGCTGCGGCGCATGGGCCCCTGTGCCTCCATCTTGGGAGGGCGCCACAGTGGCCACCCTGCAGGCCCTGAGCTCTGTCCTGACACCGGCTCCAGTGCGCGGGAGGAGGCCCGGCTGCAGGTCGGAGGATGAGGAAGCGCTGACAGCGGCGCGAGCAGACCTGGGTGACAGGTGCCCACTGGAGCTCCCCGAGTCACCCGGGGCAAGGTGTCTGCGGCCCTAACGTGCAGGTCTGCTGAATCTGCATTTCTGAGGGTGGGGCTAGGGAATATGATGCATTTCAAGAACCACTGAAGGTCTGAAAACCCAAACGCTATTTGAATACTGTCAGCAATTGGGTGCACATGACCTCGCAAGCCGGCTTCTTCAATGCCACGGGGTTCTTTTTACCCTTGGGAAGTTCTCTTTATTAATTTTTTAAAATGTTAAGCCCACACCTACCTCCTTATAACTTCATCCCACCTGATCTAATTTTGCCTTCAGGGGCTCCCAATGCCCCAGCCCCACCTGGAAGCACTTCTACTTTCCCTTCTACACGGTGACCATTTAGAAATTTGAAGCCAGCTGCCTTGCCTTGACTCAGATCAAAACTCAGCGATTCCTCACACTCAAGCTTAATGCTCAAGTTGGGTAACTCTGACAAGGTGGTGCATGGCAGTGGACGCGACACTCCTGATGTCCTGACAGGGCGCAGGACACCGGGTCAGGGGGCGTGCCCCACTGTGCACGCCAGGCTGCCCTCGAGGTACCCAAGCTCGTGCCCAGTCTGGCTACTTCACATGGACCGCTGCTAGGCCACATCTCCTCAATTTGGTGCCCGAGCAGCTGACTTTTTGAACCTTGGGGGGCCCTGTCCATTTTCGCCCATCACCTTTCATCCCCCGGTAGCGGCAGGGTGTTCTGGCTGTAGGGGAGATGCGGAGTATTGATTCTGTCACTCAGCACATCAGCTCTCCCTAATGACTCTGTGTCATCTTCACATTTGATATGCGTGCCTCTGATGTCTTTATCAAGTCACGGGTTCTGCTGTTCAGCAAGCCGGGGTGCAGCAGCTCACCAGGGCCCCTCGTGGGAAGGCACGGAACTGTTCACTCAGCCACACTCTGGGGCTACTGGTACTCCATCAACTGCGAGTCTGCCTGCCTCCCCGAGCTTTTCCGGACCTCGGTTCCAGCAGAAGCTGAACCTTCTTTTCTCTGCAGAATCATATGTGAGAGCTGGTGTGTGGGAGAGGAGCGGGGCTGCTCTGGCTGAAGGGGGAAGGTGCTTCCTCTGTCTGCACGTGCCCCACAGCAGCAGCAAAGAAGCAATCGGAAAAGCCCAAATCCAGGGACCCCGACGTTTGCTCACACACACCAGGCAGACTTGCAAAGCTGAGGCCAGCCCGGGAGAGAGGTGGGGACGTGGGATCACGCCCGATGTCCAAGGCCAGGCCCACCCTGCTGATCAATGTGTGTGAAGCAGATGGCAGAGGATGGGGCAGCGCTGGGGCCCAGGGAGAAAACGGAGGCTCCAGGCCCCCGGAAGAAGTGTCATGCCCTTCCTCACGTGGGAAAAACTGTCAAGAAATGAGTGCAGAGACGTGTGTGTGTGTGATGAAGACTCGCTGGGTGAGGAAGAGAAGCTCTGCCAACACATCTCATCCTGCCTTTGGCTGTGGACTTCGACCACTGTGTCCCATTCACCGGATACAGCCAAGGGGACTGCCCATCCTGAAAGGACAATGCCACATCTGGCCCCTCGACTAGCATTCTCTGCAGTAACAGGGAGGAAACAGGCAGGAGGTGCTCGTTCTGAGGGGCAGTACTGGCCTCTGGAAAGGGAAGGCGGCTCTGCCAGGACCACGAGGGCCTCAGGTGATGACCCATCAACAGAAACTCCACCAGCTGCCCCTTTTGTCTGACATAAGCTGGGGATGACAGCCCTCCAAAAAAATGACAGGAAATTCTTTGATATACGAGTGACAACGAAAGAAATGTAGGCAGCGAACACGTTTTTAGCTTTTCAAACAGAAGCTCCGGCTCAAGAAGGCAACAAGTTCGGCTACTGGCCCTCCCTGACTCCCTTCCTTCCCCCGGGGAATGGCTGGGAAAACGGCCCGCTGCCCCCGGGGGAACCAGCCTGCCTATCCTCCAGGCTCCTCCAAATCTGGTCAGTAGAGGGCGCTGCATCAACGCACTCTCTCTCTCCAGCCTGGGCTTTGCAACTTGATCCCTGTGTCCACACAAAGGCCACAGCTGAGGTATTTCTTACATGCTTGTGGTTTAATAGTACAGGAGAAAGAAGCAGCAAAAACAAACTTGCTATTTTATGATATGATATCACCTATGTAAAAAGTACACAGAAAAATGACTTGAAGGAAATATAGCCAAAGGTTATGAGCCTTTGCTTACTGGAGATGGAATTCGTTTTTTTCATTATTTTCTATACTCTGTCAGTTTTCTACAAGCTTGTAGTCCTCTCATAATCAGAAAAACCTGAGGAGTCTTCAGGGACTCAGGAGCTGTCTGCGGGTGGGAGTGGAGAGGCTGCAGCCCAGGGTCTGAGGCTGTTGGAGAAGCATTTGTTGCAAAACTGAATATATGCCTGCACCTGGGCTGAGCTCTGGGAAATAAAAGGCACTAGACACAGTCCCTGCCTTTAAGGAGTTTACAACATGAGTGAAGGTATAATGGCTGAGAAGCGCTCTGAGGGGAGAGCCTGGCACAGGCACAGGACACTCAGGGAAGGCCTACTGGGAGAGGCGGCATTTGCGCTGACATCTGAGGTAGGGGATGGGAGACACACCTGATGCACAGGTGTCCACATGAGCAAAGGCACAGAAGCACAAAACAGGAAGGGGAAAAGAGGCTATTGGTTCAAAGTTTGAGGCGTGGGGACAAGAGAGAGAAGACTAGTCCTGGGAACAGACCTGGAGGCCTCCATCCTACAGGCCCACTGCAGACCCCCGGCAGAAACAAAAGCCTCATCCACAGCTCACCACCAGAGAGAAAGCTGTTAGGTTCCTCTGCTGGACAGATTACAGGGATCTGAAGCCACACGGAATAACATACTCATCATTTCATAAATCTTCAGTGGAAAAATTGAAAAATCAGCATTTCATTTCTTGTCAAAGATGCACAATAGGAGAACAATATGAAAACTGAAGAACATAGGAAAAACCCTGATGATTTAGGGGGCTCATGTAGGTGTACAGGCCACTGTACACCTGAGAAGCATTAATTTAACATTCAATTATCCTACTGCATACTGCCTGACTTAACTCAGTCAAATTAGAATACATTTTATATTGACTTTTTTTTTTTTTTTTTTGCGGTATGTGGGCCTCGCACTGCTGTGGCCTCTCCCACTGCAGAGCACAGGCTCCGGACGCGCAGGCCCAGCCGCTCCGCGGCATGTGGGATCTCCCTGGACCGGGGCACGAACCCGCGTTCCCTGCATCGGCAGGCAGACTCTCAACCACTACGCCATCAGGGAAGCCCTATATTGACTATTTTGACATTTGCTTTATTTGGCAAGTAAAACAAAACTGATCCAATTTCCTTGCAGCCATTGTAAACCATAAACTGTACAACAAGAGGTTATAAAATACATAAGCCTCACAAGGCTTGTTCCCACACACTATCTCCAGTTCTGTGTGGCTCTCTGTGGCCTGTGTTCTCGGGTCCCCTGGCTTCAGTTCCTAGAGCCCGTGCGCCCACGCTGGCCGGCTAGCTTCTGGGGAGATCGCTCCTCCTGCCTTAACTGGAGAATCAGAGCTCTTCCTTTATTTCACAGAAAGTTAAAACCTGCCCTGAGGTGGTGCCTATTTCTAGGCCCTTCTAGACCATATAATGTCAACAGGAAGCAGCTGGAACCTCTCCAAGGCGATGGGCCTGAGCTGACCCTGAGCACACGTGACGGGAACCGCAGCCTCGACGGTGCCCTGGGCAGTGAGAAAGGAACTCCAAAGTGCTGAACTGAGCTGTGCGCGCCTCGTACTCCTAAACCAAAGACACGCAACTCTGAGAAGCTCATCAGCTAGTCATATCTCTTCACACCAAAGTGAAACTGAAAACTGTCAATACTCCTCAAGTTTCAGGCGATGGCAGTGGTAGATACGATTAAGTACCCTCTTGGTTTGTGAAACTGTCGAGAGTGAGAAAGGCCAGACTGCCTTCTGGAGGACATCCCGAAGGACAGGCCCCGAGCTGCCGGCTCACCACTGTGCGTTCGTCCGAGGCAGCGGGAAGCCCAACAGAGGAACAGGGCGCAAGGGACCGCCTATAACACCCTCCCCCCTGACTCCCGGGGGCAGGGTGTGGACCGTGGGGCGTGGGGAGGGGGAAGCACCCAGTAGTGGTTTTGTCCTGTTCCTGGTCGATTTTGCTCACCTCGAACTGCCCACGCGGAAGCTCTGAGATCCGTCCTCATCTATGTTACGTCCAGCTCCAAGTGGCACCACCTCACCACTTCGTACTGGTTTTATTTACTTTTGTAATTCCTTTCTCAAGCTTAGTCTGTCATTGCTGTTTGTTCCCTGTCCTCAAATAATTTACTGCTAATGATGCAGAGGTTTTTGATCTGACAGAAGGTGTTGAGACCACTACTGCCTCTGCTCCAATGGAAATCAGGTGCAGAGACCAGTTTGCTCACTCAAGTTTCCTTGTAAACAGCCCCTGACAAACTTCTCACTATTCTCTCCTACCCAAAGTACCTATCTCTTAGTTTGTATCTCTTTGGGAACAGGAACAATATGGAAATGAACAAAATTACTTACCAACCCTCCTGGAGTTGAGAGAGTTGCTGGCCAAGGCAGAGACGGAATTCCACCTTTTACGGCCAGCACTCCCGGCAGCGTGGCTACAAGTCATGTGTCTGTGTGCGACTATGAGCTCTTTAGAATAACAAGCCCATTTTAAGTTGCATATTCTGCTATTTTAGAAGCCTGCAGAATAGGTGCAATAGACTACAGAATGGCTTTTACGTTCATGTAATGCAAAGGCTTCTAACCGGCTTTGTAAAATCTCCTCTAAAGGTATATCGCTTCTGCACTGTTTCCGCAGATACCAAGTAGAGGGGTTCTAAGATGTTACCCAGTGGGACCCAAGACCACGCGACTGTGTGACAATGCATAACAGAACAAGATGCCACTGACAGGGCCTCACCTGGGAAGGCTGGGGGCTGGGGTGGAAGCAGCTGATGACTGGGAAGGCGTCGTGGGTCGAGATGAGTCATGATTTCTTGGTACCCTGCCCATTCGATACCAGATCCCCATGCTGTTCAACTCCCTTTAGGAGAAAAGAGAAATCTTCATGGCACCGTTGAACATAAAATTACCTGAGCTACAAAGCAAACCAACTCATTTAAGAGAATCATAGCCTCAGACGCCAGGGAATCGATTCTCGCCCATGAACGTGGGTTAACATCACCTCCCTTTGTGCTCTGGGCATCACAGTTCAAAGCCTAACGTGATGGCAACTGTCCCAACTCAGCAGGCCCGTCTGACATGGCCATCTTCTTCCCCCGCCCCTGGGCCTGCCTTCCTACTATATGCTATCAACATTTTCCTTGGTTCTCGGTCTGCAAAATTCTTTGTATTCCGCCATTTCACTGTGGGTATTTGTGCGATCATCTGCTTCAAGTTCTTTGTGTGGTTAGGGCGAGACAGATAGGGCACTGGGCTGACACGTGTGCCTGGTGTTTAGCTATGGGGAGAACTAGCCCCACCCAGCTCCATGCCGTGCCGCCGCCCCTCCCCCTGCCCCCCACCTCCAGGATAAAGCTCCTCACTGCCTGGTGTCACCTGGAGTCAGCCTCATTCTCAGGGTCAGTCTCGGAGACATCTTCACAGAGCCCGAGGCACGTGACCCATGAACCACCACAACTAAGGGTGGTGACAACGGGGCCCGACGGATGCCACGTCAGGGTTCCTGTTACTTGATCTGCACACACCCCTGCAGCCCGGCCCCATGCCCCCCGGTCACAAGTGTTTATGAGACAGGCATACTCGCAGGAACTGTAACAGGATTATTTTAGACACATCAACGTCCAACTGCTCCGCTGCCGCACAGAACTACACATTGGGATGTAGAGGAAGATCATCCCTCCAAAAAATGAGAACAGATTTGTTCAGAGGATTCTTCTGGTAGCCTCTCAGTACACCACACTATTCTGAACCACAGCCGTGTCTTATCAGATGGTTGATTCCAATCAGCTGCACTGATTTTGCCACCTCTCGGTATCAGGCCATAGTCAGGCCTTGGAGGAGCTGTTCCCAGTCTGACAACCCCAGACCTTTGCAAAGTAACCTGTGAAACTGTGCCCACTTTTAAGAAAAAGTGACAGAGCTCTGCACACTGAATTCTCTTTCCTTAAAAATAACACTGGAATTGTCTTCCTCTGGAAAAGAATTTTGCCCCAAGATGAAACAAAAATACACTTTATTTAGCAATCTTTTCAAAATGATATAAAAAAAGGATTCTAGTTTTGATTACCAAGACAAATGGTAAGAATCTATTCTTTAGAATTGTTTAAATTGGTTAAAAATTGAATCTTTTAAAGTAGCATAGTGTGTAATTTTAAAGAACTGAATACACATAGCAACTGAATATACATAATACATGTAGTAATTATTAAATTGTTGGTTTCTACTATTTGTATGTAAATGGCTGTTTCTAAGATACCTGAAGTATGGTTATTTTCTTACCTATTTTCTACTTCCATAATCCTGTTTCCATAATGACTTTAAACCATGTTGCAAAACAGGATTTTTGTGTGTGTAGAAAGGGTATGATCATAGAGTCCTTTTAAAAATTAATTAATTAATTAATTAATTTATGGTTGCGTTGGGTCCTTGTTGCTGCGCGCAGGCTTTCTCTAGTTGCGGCGAGCAGGGGCTACTCTTTGTTGCTATGCGCGGGCTTCTCATTGCAGTGGCTTCTCTTGTTGCAGAGCACGGGCTCTAGGCGCGCGGGCTTCAGCAGTTGTGGCTTGGAGGCTCTAGAGCGCAGGTTCAGTAGTTGTGGCGCACGGGCTTAGTTGCTCTGCGTCATGTGGGATCTTCCTGGACCAGGGCTTGAACCCATGTCCCCTGCATCGGCAGGCTGATTCTTAACCACTGTGCCACCAGGGAAGTCCGAGTCCTTCTTAAGGACCACAAAATCTTGAGACAGAGAACCAGATTCCATAGCTGAAGAGTCCAAACAAGCTATCGTGCACCAAGATGAAAATAACCTCTATTTCTGTGACACCCGCTCCCCACGTGCTTCAAGCAAACACCGCAGCTCTATCTCTCTCTCTCTATCACCCAGTCCGTGAGCAGCCTTCAAGGAAAGGCCATGGCTTTTCAAGTAAAGAGGAGGGTCTGGGCTCAAATGAGCAAGATCCAGGAGGCCAACCTCAAAAGCCAAGTAGGAGAACACATCCATGATGTAGGGACCCACAGGGATAAGCAAGAAGATTGCAAAGCCGGCCAGGTAGAGGCACATGGCCAAGAGGCCGAAAACCCTCAACCACACTATTAATTTGAGAGACCCGAGTTTCAGTTGACTGAGTATAATGGGTGAACATCTATTATCTTTTGGACATCCAGCATCTCTTCATCCCTCTTCTGACTCTCTACCTTCCCTCCGTATTTGGGGAGCAGCCACCCCTCATTCCCAGTGCCTGAGTTTCAGTGGAGCTGACCCCACTTTCAGCTCAGACTTGGTCAATCAGAGATTGACATTTTCCTGGTAGCAGCGATGGGCTCAGGGTGCGTGGGACCCCAGTGAGATCAATCAAGACCAAGGCGAATGAATTCTAGAACTTGTGAATACGGGTCAGGAGCGTGGTGTCCTGAACCAGCGGCCTCCCAGGCAGGGAGGGCAGCAAGGAGAGCTAAGGCCAGAGGCTGATGAGAGGCAGACGGCGGGGCCCACGGGTCGCACAGAAGGTCTCAGGACCCAGTCCCCAGGGGTGACGTGAGCACTCCTGGCAGACGGCAGAGGTGAGACTGGGGTTGTTGAGACTTACCCAATGAACGTGTACTGAGGAGGGGCCTGCTTGGTCCGGCCCATGATCCGAATGTCACAAATGGCAGCTTCGGTTGAATCCCGTGGGATGAACTTAATGCACAGCCTCTTCTTCCTAAAAGCCACTTCCTCTGAAGCAAAGGACAAGAAAAGGGATGAGTCTTCCAGAGGTGCCCACATCTTTGTCTTCAACACCATGTCTCCTGTCACGTTCCCTTCCCGGCGGTGGAAGTGACCAGCCATCCAAGTCGCCCGAAAGAAGGGCTGGACGCAGGGCTGCGGTGGACAGGCCCAGTCACCCTGCTCTGCATTTGGGGCCTGACCCCCGACAACCCCTGCCGAGAAGGGGCCCACAGGGCACACACACCCCTGCAAGGAGCATCCTGGAATAAACCCACGACTACAACCTGCTCGCTGCTCCAGCCATCAGATACAAACACACGGACACCCTGAGTGTCAACACATCTCACTACATGGTCTTTTTTCTTTTTCACTTAAAAAAATTTTTTTTATTTATTTATATTTTAAATTTTTACTTTTTGGCCACGCTACATGGCATGTAGGATCTTAGTTCCCCGAACCAGGGATCTAACCCGGGCCCCCTGCAGTTGGAAGCACGGAGTCTCAACCGCTGGACCACCAGGGAAGTCCTTTTTCACTTTTTATTACAGAAATTTTCAAACATTCCCCCAACCAGAGAGAACAGTAAGATGAATCCATATGTTCCCATCATGCGGTTTGAACACTGTCAACAATGGGCGACCTGGTTTCATCTCCTTCCTCCACCCCCTTCAGCTTTGCTGGAGATTTAGAATGACTCCCCAACACCATGTCATGTCACCCACCAGTATCTCAGTAGGTATCCATGGCAGGCTTTTTTATTTTAATTATTATTATTTTTTTTACCATGACTGTTATCATTCCTAACAAAATGAACAATGATTCCTTAATATCATCCAAGAGTCTACACTCAGGTTTTCTCCATCATCTCAAAAGTGTCATTTAACTGCTGGTTTGTCTGGACCAAGACCCAAACACTGTCTGTGCACTGCATTTGGTTGTTAGGCCTCTTTTGTTCTGTGGCAACCTCTCCACCTTCCCTTTATCTTCAGGGCACTGACAGGATGGAGAACTCAGGTCACCCCCTGTACTTCCTGTAAACCGGCAGAGTGAAAGGCTCGATTCGATTCCGATAAGGCAGGAGCACATCACAGGTGATGCAACGTACATCCGACGGTGTCACACATGTGGCCTGGAGCTCAGCTGGGCCACCCTCGGTAGGTCCCACTGCTGTTGGTACTTCAGTTATAAAGTCCCCAACAGCCATGCTCATGAGGCTTTCTCATCCCCTGATGACTGTTGCCTAGATTCATAATCTCATTAAAGTCGTCAACATAGTGATTTTCTGTCATTCCTTCTGCATTTATTAGCTGGAATTTTTCTATAGAAAAAACATCTTATTGTTCAACTACCTGGTCTCCCTGAAACATGCTTTGTTATAGGAGAGGAGAGATAAATATGGGATTCGTTTATTTATCAAGTCCTAGAGTGATGAGTTGGTACCCCAGCAACTGCCAAGGGTGAACAACCACCCACATGTTTTTTGTTTGTTCAGTTGTGGTTTTTAAACATGACTTTCAATCAATTGCAGCCATTCAGTACATGAGTTGGATAGATCTGGGTTGAAATTCCAACTCCACCATTATCCAGCACCATAATCTTAGGCAAGTGACTTAACTTATCGGTAAAAGGGAGTTAATGAAACCTGAGGCCATAGGGACACTGGGTGGATGAAATGTGATGACACATATGCTTCCCTTAGCCCAGTGCCTGGCACACAGTAAGTGCTCAGTAAAGAACAGCCATGGATGTTCTTACTGTATTTTTTTTTTTTTTTTTTTTGCGGTACGTGGGCCTCTCACTGTTGTGGTCTCTCCCGTTGCAGAGCACAGGCTCCGGACACGCAGGCTCAGCGGCCATGGCTCACGGGCCCAGCCGTTCCGTGGCATGTGGGATCTTCCCAGACCGGGGCACGAACCCGTGTCCCCTGCATCGGCAGGCGGACCCTCAACCACTGTGCCACCAGGGGAGCCCCTTACCGTATTATTGTAAGTAAGCCTCTGGCATACAATTTGTGTCAGTGTTTGGCATTGATTTTCAAGACCTTTCAGTTCTGTGGCAGGAAATAAGTGCATTTAAATCAGGGAGCAGGATAAAGAGGGAAGTGCAGTCCTGCTGCTGGTCTTGATTTTTGCCAAGGGGAGATTAGAATCAGGTGCTGATATTTTGGGGGAACCAGAAGGAAACTCAGAAACTTTGTGGGTTCTTTTCCTAGTGAGGAAACTGAGGGCTAGACCAGATCTACCAGCTATGAGTAATAATACTAGATACTGAATCCAGACCCCAAATATTGTATCCAAGAAGGCAGTGGTGGTAACTGGGGGTAAACTGTCCGCAGCAACCCTGCAGCTTCAAAAACTATGAGCTGATAAGATCAGGCCTTTGAGAGTGTGAAGGAGGAGAGACCTTTCCTCCAAGTAAACTAAGATGCAGGTATTTTATGTACTTGCTCTGCCAGCTGCTCTCTGCTCCATTCTTCCATCTACAGCAAACTCGGGGAAAGAGATGGAGCCACTAATTACCCGTGCTTACACAGGCCTGATTTTAAGCAAACATACAGAGTCCACAGAAATGTGTTCAGTCACGCTAATGAACACAGAGAAAGGACACAGCACTTTACTAAAACAAACAGTCTTCCAGTTTTTAAGTGCTATACAGATTGCAACAAACCGTATTTTAAATTAATTACAGGCGTCTCATCTTTCTGGCTGATTTGATAAAATCAGGACCCTAAATGCTCTCAAGCATCACAGAACTGACCACAGGTTTATCTGGTCAGCTTGAGCTCACCTGTCCCTGGGTAAAGGCTCCAGGAATGACCGCAGGACCCTAAATGAATAGGCGACCCTAAACTCACCCTTCCTTGTGTGATAAGACACTTGTTGGAGGTGCCAGGACCCGACCTCAGAATGTCCATGGGGCAGCAATCGGTGCACCCCCAGTCATGGTGGGGGGACTTCCCAGGATCACTGGGGCCCCACGGCAGCTACACCAGGACTCAGCCTGGGCCTCCTCGCTCAACTGGTTCAACAAATTGAGAGGGAAATGCCGAATGAGAACTCCCTTGGCTCTATAGTATATCAATATAAAGACATTTTAAGCCACTTAGTTGTCAAAAACGAACGACAATGCAAATTTTAAAACTAAGAAAAACACAGGGGAAAAGTAGGAAATTAATACAAAAAGTCTACAAGGCAATTTTGGTTCTTAAGGAGACCATTCATATAAGAATAAGCAAAAGTAGCAAGCAAACACTTGTGAAAATACTGTTTTGCTAATAAATAATAAGTGAAAGTTAAATAAAATTAGATAGTAAAACTAAATAAAAAGTGCAAAGCCTATGCTGGCAGGCCGGTGGAAAACAGGTACAAGCCGGTATCATTAGTGGCAACATGAATTGGTATTCCTGGAAGTTAATTTGGCAACAGAGGATAATAAAGCTTATCTTTATTGAGCCCATCCTCTGATCAAGGCACTGTGTACGGCAGGTACCTTAGGCGATTCAAAGATGAATTAAACACGGACCTTGCCCTCGAAGAAAGTAAGTAGCAAATACATGAAGAAAACAGTAAATATCCCCCCCATTTGAGGAAACTGAGGCCCAGGAGGTTGAAGTCATTTGCCCAGGGTCCCTCATTTGTAAGTGGCAGAGCCAGACTCCGTATTAGGCGAGTCTGACTCCAAAGCCTAAGTTCTTCCCATGATGCCTGGTGCAGTCTGTCCTAACAGAGAGAAAGATGGGAACTCAGAAGCAGAATCGACCACTCCCCCTTTGGCTTCCCACCACTGTTACTGGCATTTGCTTACTCTCCTCCCACCCTTCAACACATGTGTGCTGTGCCAGGCAGTTGAAAAGCAGTAAAGAAGGCAGATGGGGACCCTGACCTCCGACTGATTACAGCCACCCGCTAGACTGAGCTCCTTGTGGGTTCTTTTCCTAGGCTCATCTTTATATCCCAAAGCCTGCAGTGCCTACAGTAGACGCACATCCATTGTGGCTGACTGTGGAGAGGAGAGAGAGCTTGCTTCAGACTCACATCTAGGGATCAGAGGCTGTTTCACGCAGTCTTGAGCTCACCCTTGAAAGACACGGGGTGTGGATATTCAGAGTTGAGGGAAGGGGCATTCAGGCCGGGAAAACAACAATGCAAACACATGGAGTCCGAAAAGAAAGGAGCATGAAGACAGCACAGTAAGTGGCTCGGTCTGGGTAAAGCATGGGGTGCTTGAAGGGAAGAAGTCCGTTGCAGAGCAGGGGTCCCGAACTCCCGGGCCACAGACCGGCACCGGTCCTCAGCCTGTTAGGAACCAGGCCGCACAGCAGGAGGTGAGTGACGGGCGGGCGAGCGAAGCTTCATCTGCCGCTGCCCATCGCTGGCATTGCCGCCTGAACCATCCTCCCCCACCCCGACAAAAACTGTCCTCCACGAAACCGGTTCCTGGTGCCAAAAAGCTTGGGGACCTCTGCTGTAGAGGAAGGTCAGGAGCAGGCCGTAGAGGACGTATGACCCAGCAGCCTCAAGTACTTGTAAACGTATCACAAGGAAATCATTCAAAATCTATACATGTTCAAACTGATCTACAGATTCAACACCATTCCTATCAAAATCCCAGCTGGCTTTGCAGAAACGGACTAATGTTAGAAGTCACATGGAAATTTGAGGGACCCAGAATAGCCAAAATCATCCTGACAAAGAAGAACAAAGTTAGAGGACTCACACCACTTGGTTTCAACACCTGCTACAAAGCTCCAGTAACCAAGACTGTGTGGTTCTGGCATAAGGAAAGACATATATAGATCAATGGAAGAGAACTCGGAGACCAGAAACAAACCTTCATGCTTACAGTCAACTGGTATTCAACAAGGATGCTGAGACAATTCAACGGGGGAAAGAACAGTCTTTTCAACAAATGGTGCTGGAACAACTGGATACTCACATGCAAAAGGATACATTTGTTTAAATCAACTATACTTCAATAAAAAAATTTTTAAAAAAAGAATAAACCTGAACCCCTATCTTGCACCATTCACAAACTTTAACTCAAAATGAATCAAAGACATAAATGGAAGAGCTGAAACTATAAAACTCTTAGAAGAAAACACAGGCATAAATCTTGGTGACCTTGGATTTGGCAATGGTTTCTTGGGTATGATTCCAACAGCATGAGCAACAAAGGAAAAAAAAATAGATAAATGGAACTCCACCAAAATAAAAAACTTTTGTGTTTCGAAGGACAGCATCAAAAAAATGGAATAACTGTACATCAACTATACCTCAGTTTAAAAAAAGAAAAAAAAGTGAAATGAAAACCCACAGAATGGGAGAAAATTTTTGCAAATCATATAACTGCTAAAGGACATATCGAGAATATATTAAAACATTTTTACAACTCAATCATAAAAAGAAAACCCAATTTTAAATTGGGCAAAGAATTAGAATAGCCATTTCTCCAGAGAAAATTACAAATGGCTAATAAGCATATAAAAAAATGTTCAACATCATTAGCCATAAGGGAAACACAAATCAAAACCACAGTGAGAGACCACTGCATACCAACTAAGATGGTGAGAATTAAAAAGAATGACAATAACAAGTGTTGAAGATGTGGAGAAACTGGAACCCTCAAACACTGCTGGCTGGAATGTAAAAGGGTATAGCTCCTTTGAGAAACAGTTTGACAGTTTCTCAAAAAGTTAAATATAGAGTTACCATATGACCTAGCAATTCCACACTTAGGTATATACCCAAGAGCAATGAAAACATACGGTCACACAAAAGTTTGTGCATCAGTGTTCAAAGCAGCATTATTCATAATAACCCTAAGTGAAACAACCCAAATATCCATCAATTGAATGGATAAGCAAAATAGTATATCCATATAACAGAATGTTACTTGGCAATAAAAAAAGGAATGAAGTGCTGACATGCTACAACATGAACCTACCTTGACAACATTATGTGAAAGAAGCCAGACACAAAAGACTACAGATTATACAATTTCATTTATATGAAATGTTCAGAATAGGCAAATCTATACGGAAAGTAGATTAGTGGTTGCCTAGGGCTGGCAGGGGGGTAGGGAGGTGAGGACTAGGGAGAAATGGAGAGTGATTGCTAACAGGTACAGTTCCTTTTGGGGTGATGAAATGTTCTAAAATTCATTGTGGTAAGGGTTGCACAGCTCTGCGAATATACTAAAAACCACTGGATTGTAACTTTAAATGGGTAAATTATATGGTATGTGAATTATACCTCAAGAAAGCTGTTATCCCAAAGCTCCAATACATAAATATATATAATCTATTGGTAAAAGGTGCTTAAAACACATGCTTTTACAGAGTGGCACCATGGTTAAAAGTGTGGGGAGTCACGCTTGTGTGTGTAATCTAGTTATTCCCCCTCTTCTAGATGTGTAACCTTGGATAAGCTCTTTAATCCCTAAGTAGTTACTGTGCCTCATTTTTCTCATATGTGAAATGGGTATAATAATACCCATCTCCAAACAGGGGTCTTCTGAAGATTAAATGAGATCAGGTATGTAGAGCATTTAGCATACAGTAAAGACATACTAAATACCAACTATCACAATTATTAGCTAATACACGTCAGTAACAAACAAAAGTAGCCCAATGTCCAAAAGTGAGGAGAGTATTAAGAAAAGTAGGCTACACAATGGAATCCACTTGTTTCATTAAAATAACAGCTATGTGGGGGTCTGTGTAAATATGGAAAGTCTGGTCCATAAGAAATGCTTGCAAGAAAACAGCAAAAAAATAAATAAATAAATAAAAGTAGGTCCAAAATGGGGCTAACTATGGAAAAATAAAGTATGTGTGACAAAAAGTGAAATGCAGAGTTTCATAAATGGATCATGTGTCATAAAGAAAGGATTCTCTGTATTTGTTTTTTATTTACTGCATCACTGTTGTGGATATCCTAACATTGGTCATAAGTAATTTAAAATAAAACAAGTTATAGCACATCAAAATGAGGAGGCTCAACTACCCAGAGGTTTCCAGCTCTATTTAATAACTGGTGTGCACGACAAGAACCTCGAAGCGCCCCAGGATCCTGAAGAAGCTTCTGACGTGTCAGCCGCTCACTTCCCCTCTGTGTTGCTCAGGGATCAGAGTCTTCCCTCAATTTCGAATCCTGAGGACTCTAAGTTGCAGTCTTTCTGCTTCTGACTTTTCTTGTGTGCTCCAAGAGCCAAAAATGGGGATATTATTGCACTTGTGTTCCCTGTGTGCTTTTGGTTTTTTCCTTTTGCTTCTGGGTCTCATGCCAAGCTTGGCTTCAGCAGCACTGGAGAACGGGCTAAGGACAAACTATAACCGGTTTCACTGTCCCCTTCCTGAGTGAGCCGATTCAGCAGGGAGCATCGTTCTGCTCATTTACATGCCGCCACCCAGAACACTGAAAACTCCTTGGAGAACCAAGTCAGGCATATGTCAAAAGCCAGCAGGGTTTATTTGGGGCATGCAGTAAGGCCTCCTAAAATGTTTCCGAAGAGAAGTGCACATAAAAATGTCTAAAAATGTACCTGGAGGAAGAAAATTCTCATCGTGACAAGAAGTAGTAAGGGGTGACTCACGTGTGTCTACCGTCTCCTGAATCGGGATGAAGCCGACAGGCAGAGTGTCCTTGATGTCGATGAGCTTCATGTCCACTAACACGTTCCCTAAATGGCTCTTGGGAAGAAAGAAAAGAGATACAGATGATTAATCTGAACACGCCTGTGGTGGGTTTGCCATTTTGGCTTCAAGATGCATATTTAACACAAGACTCGTGCAGCTTTACGACAGCAGGTTAATTAGAGTAGGTGTCATTTAATGTTCCCCAGCAGTTACACAGGGACTCTGGTGGCCCCCGGGGAGGAGTTTCATCTGCAGAACCTCAAAGCCACTCACTCAGATGTGGCCTTGGTTAGCGAGATGAGCCCTGAACATCAGCTCTTGGGGCAGCAGGTTTATTAGAAAGAGCACCTTCCTGGGGTGGTCGCTGCACAGGGAGAGCTGCATCTCAGCCTAACAGAGAACCAATCACACTCCTAAGTGATCGCCAGTCTGCATATTGACACACAGTTCGGTGGCTAGACACATTCTGTAAAACCCCACGAATCATAAACTAATACACAGTGAAAAGCCCTGCTGCCTGATAGTACACATCTTCTAAAATGACACGCACATGGGCCTCTTATAGCTTAGCTTCTACTTAGTGGTATGGTAGTGCACGGGGTCCACAGTGCGCAGTTTCCGTAACCAGTGCAAAAATATCTTCGAAGACAGCATGCCATCCTGTAATTCCAAGAGAGAATTCTCTGCAAACGCACTGGCACTCGCAGCCCACATTTCAAGTTGGAAACAAGCTCTAAAGCGATGTACCCTACAACTTAGATATGTGGGCCCACCTCGGAGATTTCATTAAATTCTTCAGTTAAAAAAAGAATGATGCCTTCTGATCCCAAATCTCTCCTGTCAGGATACTAGCAATGCACTTGGAAGGCTCACCTTCCAGAAGCACCTCATCCCCACAAGTCCCCATGAGCACACTCTCAGTTTACCTGTTCTGCGTTCCCGGACGACCCCACCACCTTGCCCTGCACAGCAACTCCTCAGGTGTCCTGCTCAGAGAAGGGCGTGCCCCTCTGTCTCTGTGCCCCACCCCATCCTGCACAGTGCCAACACCATCCCTGAAAGCCAATCAGGGAATTCCTATCATCTAAACTCTACGTTATGTCCTCTCTCAGCACTCTCAATTTTCCCTCATATCAATTTATAATGACGTATTTGTGAGGTTTTTATTTAATATCTGCTTCCCCACTAGAGTTTGAGAGCCATGAGGACCAAAACTATCTCTGCTACTACTATATATCCAAGCCTAGCATTAGATCTGGGCACAGAGTAGGGGCTCAATAATTATCTGCTGAATAAATTAATGTTTTTTGGTACATTTTTAACTGGGCGGGCCACTCAGAATCAGAAATCAAATTGGATTTGCTTGGATGATGAATCTAAACAATATCAATAGATATACTAAAAGTATAGTTAATAAATGTATTATAAACCAAAAGTACACAAATGAAATAAATTCTTGAAATTTAGCCATGAAGGTCAAAATGTCAAGTGTAAACTATGACCAGTGTTTTTTGGCACTGTGGTCACAAAACCGTTTCTCTAGAAATATGGTATTTGCTGAGGATTTAATATTATTACATTTCAGGTAGCTGGGTCTCAGGAAAACAATGCACAGACCAGCGCAGCAAGTGGAAAGCGGAACCCTCACTGATGCGGAATAAATCTCTGACTGTGGAGGAAGGGTCTGAACCATTAACCCAACTCGCAAGCATCAGCTGCTTTCAGAATCACCTGATCTAATCTATCATAATTTTTTTTCATGGCAGTTGCTTTTCCATGTCATCACTGTTTTCTGCATTGAGAAATTAACAACTGGGTATGTTTTCCTGCCCCATAGATAGATGGGTGTTCATCAATATCCTTCTCAAACGTCTTCTACTTGACAAGTTGGGTTTTACAGAAGTCAACTGCAAACCACTTAGCGACCTCACACTCCACACTCTACAAATGTCCCTGATCATAAAACCAGAACATCAGTGGTGCAGCCATTAAAAAAAGCATGAAAAAACCCCTCCTGTGCATATGGAACGGGAGCCTGCACTGTCAGAGCTTCCCGCAGCCCAAGTGTGGTCCCTCGGTACAGGGGCTGCCACTGCACCGGGTTTAATACAACAAGTCTGCGACACCATTAATTTTGCTTGTTCCTCTCCCCTCCCCCACCCCGTGCTCTCTTTCATTTCCTCCTCATAAATATGAAGAACGTATTCCCAATCCTTGTTGAGCAAATGATTCATGCCAAAAGCCCAATATGCACTGACTCAGGGTATTTATATTGTCTCTGGTAGCCAGTATTTGCTAGTATACTGTAATTATTTTTGACAACCTTGCATTTAAGGTAGCCACAGATAACCAACTTAATATTCAAATGTTCATAAATTCTTCTGTTTAATATCCTCCCTACCTAATCTATGTACATTATTATTACAGGTAATGCAGAAAGTACAGGGCATGAAAAGTGCAATTAATCTCAATCCTTCCCCAGGAAGCAATGTCACTCCAAAGCCAGGTTTCTGTATTAACAGCATTATTGGGGGAAAGGAATTTAGGTTCCAGAGGAGCCTCCCCAGACTCCTACACAGGGAGTCTCAAGTCACCTAATTAAGAATCTGTCCAGTCTTGAGATTCCACATCCCTCCTTTGCAGTTGTAGAAAATCATGTCATGCAAAGTCTTGGCTCTGACAGCAGGGCTGGGATAGACTGGCTGTAACATTAAAATATGCCTTATTCCTGCTCTAATCCTGGGCTGGCAAGTGGGCCCCTGCCACCCTCGTCAGCTGTATCCCTCTGGATCTCACTATAGGACCCATTCATTCTTTTTCTGAAAATAAAATGCACCTAATTTCCTTACTGCCTCAAAAGAGGGGCAGAGGATTCTCCCACTGCCCTTGTCCTCATCTTACGTCCCCTCATCACACCCACGTCTGCCCAGCCCTCATGGAGCAAGACACGCATAGTAGGCACTCAAGGAACATCTCCTGAATGTTCGACAAATGTTGACTAAATCGGTCTATTTTCTATCATCCACTTAACCCGTGACACCTAAAATTAACAAGCCCCAGTGGCTTCTCTCCATCATTTTGAGACTTGTCATTGTCCCCACTCCAGGGGATCAGGGGCTCTTCTGGCCTAGAGTACCGACACCCCACGGCCTTCAAGGAAATGCAACAAAAACAGAAATCAGAAATGACCAATGAGATCGTAGCTGTCCTCTGTGGCCACGGTCCTCTTCAGTAGGAGAGGCTGAGGCTGAGTGGAGACCAGGAGTGAACATATGAAACCACCAGGCAGAGTGAGGGTGTGAACGAGATGCTCAACCCTCAGGAGTTGGTCCTCACAGCCCTCAACAGCAGTGAACACACAGACCTTCTGCAGAAAGGGTAGCCAGTGGGCAGAAAAGAGGTGACAAAAGCTAAGAATACGGCTAGTTTCAAAAAAGGTTTAGGTAAGCTCCAGGGACAAAGGGGACAAGAGTGAACTGTATGTGGATGTGGACGCAGGAGGGAAGGATAGGGCCAAGGGGGCACTACCCCTAAGATCACGAGCCCCACGTCTGGAAGGGCAACCCGGCCTTCAGACCTGTTCCTAGGGTCTCCTCGGCTGCTCCGTGACCTGAGGGACCTGCTCAGACCCACCGCAGGCTCACCTGCCAGGACGTTCCCCTACTCCACCAGAAACTCTGTTCTTTACGGCAAGCATGTATTACTCTCATCATTAGTGGGGAAAAAATTAAAGCAATGAGTTCTCCCTGCGTATGTTAGGTATCATTTTCCTAACAAAGACTTACCAACAAACAACAGGAATGGCTGGTGGAAGAGAGTGCGGGCCAGAGAACTGTGTGACTGTCCACAGCCAGCAAGGACTGGTGTGCAGGGACGCACGAGGACAGTGATAGGACCATGGGGATGTGGGGTTTGTGATGGAGAGAAAGACTGTTGCCTTTTCCCTTCCATGCTTCTGAATGGGAATGTTTGAACCTGATTTTTTCTTTATAAATCATGAACATGTATTACTGTTATAATAAAATTTATAAAAATAAATAAAAATATTTCCCACCCAATTTTTTTTTTTTTTTTTTTTTTTTTTTTTTTTAGCACTCAGGCCCAAAATAAAATGTCGCCTTAAAAATGAAAATCTGACTCCTCCCTATTTGGAGTTAGGGAAGAAAGGTGGCCTTGGACAAGCATGAAAACTCCCTGATGTCAGAAAGGAGCTAGTACTTCAAGAGCCTGTCTGAGGACAGAAGCGGCATATTTGCAGAGTGCCCAGGACAGGCCTCACACAGGGTGGACACTCACAAAAGCCACTTCTCTTTTTTCTAAGCCACCCATTAGAATACTTTGTTGGAAGAGCTTTAGTCGATGTCTTTAAAATTTCCTAATTTATGGGCTTAAGTATTAAAAACAACCCAGTAAAAGAAATCTGCCTGTGTGGTGGATACCTACCTGCAGAAACAATGAAATGTCATATGTCAGAGAGACTGGGGGAGAAAGTCAACAAGGCCATGTCTGGGGGAGGGGTGACCGCGTGGCATCCTTCTAGCTATGCTCCCATCTGTTGGTCAGCTTTCAATCCAGCTCCCCTGGAAGACACTTACCTCCGTACTACCCTGTGATTTGTTACTTGGAGGAAAGGCTGGCAGACAAGAGCCATGAGAGAAATCTCCTAGTCTCCTTCGGAGAACACGTTTTAATGGAATTCACTGTACACTTGGGTATGTGGTTAATAATACTGTTAATAAATGAAACACAGCACAGGCTGCTGATTCTACCCCATTCACTAAAACCACAGATAAATTAACATAGTGATGAAACTAAACCACAACCAAAAAAGAGGAGATTTCAAACAGGAATGTAAATGACTTGTGCTCACTTAGCAAACAGAAAACCACTAAGACTTACATTTTCTTTAGAAAATGATCTTGTGAAGCAGAGGTATCTGGTAACCTTGGATTTAAATAAGCCGTCTTTCCAGAGGTCAGCATCCACACCATCTGCTGTCTGTGCAACCTACACCAAAGAGATGGAGAAAAGGACAGCAGGTGAGGCAGGATGCAGCCGAGGGCGTGTGAGCAGCTTCTTCGTACCTGCACCAATTAACTCCAGCCTGGACTCGAGCGGCATCTCATTAGTCCATTTCATGAGGCCCTGGGAAGAGATTTTCCAAGAGGGGTAAAGGGAGAGTGTGAAAAATAACAACTTCTAAAAATACTGTCCCTGGGGAAGCCATTGATTAAAGACACCCTGACAAAAGTGTTTCTAATGAGAAAAGAGCAAATTTTGTTGTCATGGACCAAGAAGGGATTGGAGAAGTCAGCAAATTAAGTTGCTCATTACCACTTACTCGGGGGACAGTATAGGGTGCAGAAAAAAGTCCAATGGGGCGTGAAATGCCACCTGAAAGGGGCACCGCCCGCCGTGAGCTTGGCACGGCCTCCTGCTCCGTCCGGGACCCGGGCCGGCCAGGGGCTGCCGTCACCGGGACTCTGCTGGGCACTGGGGGGGTGCGGGGGCGGGGAGTTGGGAGATGCACTGTTTCTTCTCGGCACAAGCTCTGTGAGTGGTAGTCAAGGTCGGAAACTGTAGCATGATAGGAAAATTTAAAAAGACTCAGCTGCTTGTTTATAGTCTAAAGAGCCATCTTCTCGTATTCAGCTGCAGAAATTTTCCTCTAAGCAGCATTCAAGGATGAAGCCGGCCTTGATTTGAGTCTTACAGGACCTGTGCGTGGGACTGCGGGGCTGGGGCTAGTGGGAAGAGTTCACAAGGACACAGGACAGGAGATGGAGGCCGGCCAGGATGCGGCCTCCCCATTCTCTCCAAGATACTCGTTAACGGACCATCAGGGCCTAGGCTGATTCTTCCCTCAGCGGCCTAACAGGTCAGAGTATTAATCAACCTCCCACACCCAGGCTGGACCCCAACGGGGGATCCCCCAGAAGACTGGGAGCAGGGCCCCTTTGGGGACGAGCTCTGCAGCGGCCACCCCTGCCCCCGCCAGGGCACTCCGGGCATCTCCCTGCTCATCCTTCTGAGGCTTAGGCTTTGGGAAGCCGTCCTTGATCTGACAAGCTCCAGGCCGTTCTCACAAACTGCTGAAAGCACCTTCATTCTTTACACAAAATGGCCCTGATGCAGCCGCATCCCGTGTCCACACTGCACAGCAGGCCCACGACCTCGGACTGTTACACGCGCAGGGCAGGGGGGTGGGGGTGGCTCCACTGGCATGGTCCCAGAGCCCCAACGGCCACGCTCTCTGAGGGGCCTCTGGAAAGCCCAAAGGCCAACTGGCAAAAGAAAAATGCCTTCTTTCAAACCCAATGATCGTAAGTTAGCAAGTGCAACAAAGGGAAAAGAAAGGTCCTTATTCTAAATACGCAGATATGTTTGACCTGAAATCTGAAGAATGGTATGGGGACAATCTCAGGGAACGTCTGCTCCAAGGATGTCACCCTCACAGAAAGAAACACGACGGAACAGGATCAGGCCTTGTCTGCATCTCCTCCCGTAATGGTCAGACATAAAGTTTCTCAGAAAACATGAAATTTGAAGCAGTGGCCCCAACTTCCCACTCCCAAGGATCCCTTTGGCTTTGTTTTCTCCCATGGGTTCCATGTTTGAAAGGTTTTTGTTTCCCAAACTGTACTTTTATTGTACTTCCTCAGTTCTAAGATGTAGTCATTTGGGAATCACCCATGGATTTAAAGAACACTCCTTCAGGAAAAAAAGAAATGTCATATCAAAATGCACAAACCTATTTTAAGATGCATCCTGATTTCAGAACCATTAAAATGTGAAAAGATACTATAGGAACAAAGAAATAAGGGAACCTATGTGGTTTCTCTATAATAAATGCAGTATTTTTGATAAATTTTTAAAAACAGAGAGACTGCAGAACACTGAAAGGCTGGGACTCAGAAGGAAGGGAGCTGTGTCCAACCTCCCAAGAAAAGGCAGGCGGTTCAGAAGGGCTTTCCAGGCTACTGGAAATTCCACCGAGGGGTGTTATGTACCCTAAATCAAGGCTATTGTTTCCAGGGTTTGAAAATGATGATTCCCTCCTCTCACCCACTGCTAGACTTTTCCCTTTTCTGAATGAGAAGACACCTTGGTAGGAATAAAGAGGCCGGCGCAGGCCACTAAAATAAAGAGCAAGAGAGGAGTACAACACGAGAGAGATGCCATCGGACGTGTGGAGGCGTGGGAAGTGGAAGGTCTGGGGTGTAGCAGAGTGGAGGGGGTGACGGATGCCCCAGGGCCCCGAGCCACCAGATACCCCTGGGATGAGGGTGGAGGGCCTGGAGGTGGGTGGGTGTGAGTTTAGGGCTGAGACAGGCAGACGGGAACAGGCCTATAAACAAAGCCATTAGACTCCCAGATCCCTACCCCTGTTTCAGAAGTATTTTCTACAGAAACGGGACCAGTAGGGCTCAGGGCTCCAGAACACCAGACTGATGGGGAAGGAGGTGAAGGAGGAAGTAAGACTCCAGGGTGAAAGCAGGGGGTAACTATGCACAGTGAACAGTGACTGAATGGTGGCCCCCTCCAGGCTCAGCCTCCTTCCTGCTTCTGGTACCTCGGCAGCTAGGTGTACCCTCTAAATGCTGGCAATGAAAGGATGCATCTCTGGAGAAACTAAACAGTTCCAGAGAGAGGACCAGCACCCACAGGCTGTGTCGCCTCCTGTTACAGAAGCCAGCTCCCTGCTGCATCACCCACTGTGCAGCCCGCAGGTCGTCAGGCCTTACCCCACCGCGGGACTCTGACCCCAGGAGCTAGGGCCTCACTCTCACCTGACAACAAAGGGTCACCAGGCACTGGGGGGAGTCTCAAATATGAAAGACAGGGCCCAAATTATTAGGAAAATGGGAACTTGAAAATAGTACAGATAATATGAGGAAACAGTGAAGGCTAAGGAACAACCAACCAAATCTATAGTTAATATCTTCAGAAGGATGAGTGACTACATTGCAACCACCAAACAAGAACAGAATATTGTGAAAAACATGTTAAAAGGAACAATTTAAGACAACGTAAAGAGCTGAGACATAAAAAACTTACGGCTAAAATAAAAAATTCAAAAAATATATTGGAAGAGAAAGTTGAGGAAATCTTCCAGAAAGTAAAACACAAAGATGAAGAGGTTAACTAGAGGGGAAAAAAACTAAGAAAACTGAAGAATCAATACAACATCCAATTAATGAAATATCCAGAAAGAGAAATAAAAAAATGGAACAAAAGGTGAGCCTCCACCTTAAAGAGGTCCTGAGAGTTCTAGCACAGTGAATAAAAAAGCCCCACCCCAAAGCAAAGCAATGGAGAATCCTACCAAATTTGGGATGAAGAAACCACCTTTAAAACTTCCAGAGTGAAATAACAGGCCATGTGCAGAGGAGTGGAATCAGAATGCATCAGACTTCTCACCAGCAACACTGGAAGCTAAGAGAACAACCTCTTCAAAATTCCGAGGAATTCTGGAATTCTCCACCTAAACCAACATCAAGTAAGCATGAAGGTAGGAGAAAGACCTTTGCAGACGTGCAACAATTTACTAAATTCATCCCCTGCCCACCCTTGAACCTACAGGAGGCTGCATCAGCACAGCTGGGGATTGAATCAATAAAGAGGAAACCCTGAGATCCAGGAACAGATCCCACACAGGACAGCCAGGGGACGGCGGGAGCACGTCCGTAGGGCAGGGCCTGGACAGGAGGGAAAGGAGAGAAGGTCGTGGAACAAAGAGAGATGCGGCCGTCTCTGAGGGAGGAGGGAGTACGGCACTGTACTCCAGCACTGGGAAGAGATACAGACGGGCACGTGACGGACGTACTGGAGCAGTTACAAAATTAAAAACAGAGGCGTAAAGCTGTTTGAAAACATCATTTAGTAACTAGCTTGAAAATTTTAAAGAAAAATGTTAAATTCTTGTATAAAAATCAGTAGGCACCTAGACAATAAAGCAAATGAAAGAAACAAGTCAAGAACTAATTCCGAGAAAAGGAAAGGGTTACAAGAAAGAGACTCTAGTCCTGGTGCATTACTTGATTCAGTGGTACCCAATGTTTACATGTGTAAACACTGCCCACTAATTTACCAAAAATTGTGATACTGCCTAATAGGGGGAGATTATGAGAAAACTAAACATGAGGATAGGTAGATCAAGAAATAAGCAGTATAGGGCTTCCCTGGTGGCGCAGTGGTTGAGAGTCCACCTGCCGATGCAGGGGACACGGGTTCGTGCCTCGGTCCGGGAAGATCCCACATGCCGCGGAGCAGCTGGGCCCGTGAGCCATGGCCGCTGAGCCTGCGCGTCCGGAGCCTGTGCTCCGCAACGGGGGAGGCCACAACAGTGAGAGGCCCTCGTACCGAAAAAAAAAAAAAAAAAAAAAAAAGAATTAGTTTGAACACATTATTTAGAAATATGGAGACGAAGTACCAGAAATGAAAAAATCTAAAAGAGTTGAAAGTAACTGCCTCTGTGGAGTGAAAAATGGAGAGCGGGCAGGGACATGGCTGGGGGCAGCTATATTTTCTTATAAGCCTTTAAGTACTCTGATTTTTTAACCTGTACGTGTATCACTTTGTTAAAAAGAAAAACAAATTTTAATTTTAAAAAATCAGAGAGCTGGGAAAATGTCCCATGGAAGACAGTATGGGGCTATCATTCCTTTTAGAGGAACCATTACTATCAGGACCATCAGGGCTGCTCCTACAGGCACATGACCTCGGTTCTAGGCATGTCTGTAGTGTGTCCCAATGCGTGACAATGTTCAAAGCCGCATGCGCCTTCTCCGCTGCCGGAGTCCACCAGAGCTAACACGAGGATGAGGAGGGGGCTGCAGCCCCGAGGCCAGCATCTGCGAGTGGCAGCCCCCAGTCCTGCAGAACCAATGCCGGGACATGAACAAGCTGCCTGCCCAGGGCGGGCTCAGCCTCTGCCTCACGCAGCCCAGGCTGCCGACTTCCTTCCTTCTCGGGCTCAAGCTCAGAGGTCAAATTCTGCACCGACATGCAGCAGTCCCAGAGGGAAACGTGTGTTCAGGAAGCCCTGATGGCCCGCGGGGAGCGGGGCTGGCTACCTGCAGCTGGCTTATGGGGCAAGCCCGTGTGAAGGGATCCTGAGGTTAAATGTAGGAAACCCTCCCGGTCTGAGGACAGGTGGTGAGGCAGAAATTCCTGCCAAGTACTTAACTGTTTGCCAAGCTCTGGTCGAAGCAGGTTATGGCAGTTTCTCAGTGAATCCTCCCAACCACCCAATGGAATGGGTACTATTTACTACCCAGTTTACAGATGAGAAGATGAGGCTTGGAGAACCTCTGTAAACTCAAAGTCATTCACTGGTCAGAGCAGAGATGGGTCTCCCTGCACCTTGCCTCTCCCCCCTCAGCACCCAGCAAGCAGAGCCCCCCACACGGCCCAGGGAAGGACAGTCAACCTCCCAGGTCAAAACCAGGACACCCGTGGGCCCTGCCTTTGGGTCAGTTGAGAAGCCACGTGCAGGCCTCCCTGGATCCAAACACAAAGAACCACCCAGGGCCACTTTAAAGAAGCACCAGCAATGCCACAGTGAAAGGCAGCTGGGGGCACATGGCACAGGTTCAGGCTGAATGCTGCAGGGAAGAGAGGGCTTGAGAACACTTCTGGAAGCATGTGGGTTTGGACAGCTTCGCTTTGATGACAGAAGAAGAGAAGAAAACAAACTAATTGTAACGCTGAGATGACTGACTTATTTTGTGAGACTTAAATTTAAGCTAATAGCCCTAATGGTTTTAAAAGGTCCTGTACATTCAGGCAAGGCCTAGTGTTCTAATTACATTCTTTAACTTGCAGGACATGGGAATACCTGAGCTCAGGCACACAGGGGGAGGTGGAGGAAAAGGTACTAGAGGATGCTGTCACACAAGGACCAAGGAGTGCCCAAGCAGGCAGACCTAGGAAGAGAACACACTTGGGTTCATTTGCTCAGGACCTCGATGGAGAGGTGCATGGACTTATGTGAGATGCTGCACCATCATCATCGATGACCCTACTCTGCGGTCTATTCCACTGCATTCTCCACGCTGCGAGGATCATAACAACACCTAACATTTACTGTGTGTGTTCTACGTGCCAGGACCTGCCCTAAGTATTTTATTCTCAAATTGTTAGTGTAAGTCACTCATGTAACACAACAACCCTATGAGTTACTGTAAGTGATAATCAGTGACTACCTGATTTTACAGATGAGGAAATTGAGGAACAAAAGGATCTTGGCTAAACAAATTATGGTATGTCTATGTAGTGGAACACATATTCAGTTCTTAGAAAGGATGAAGTATGTCTATATATAGAATTATGTCCATAATTTATTAAGTGTGTGGGGGGAGAATCTTTTTACCAAAAAGCGTATGAGAGAATCCATATAAGGGGGAAATGGGCACACCAATTGCTCCTGAAATGAGTACTAAGTGGTACAGCCTTAAATTACATTCATTTGGTGCTGCATATCAAAAGCCTTAAAGATATATATGCTCTGTGACCAAGGAATTCCACTTCTGGGCAGAGAGTCTGAGGAGATCATCAGTTCTGTGCACAAGAGTGGATCATCATTCGCTCCTTCATATGAGCTTCTGGGTGTCAGACACCGAAGTCGTGCAGAGGACAGAGGGTTGGACAAGACAGACTCGGTCCCTGACCCCACCGGGGTCACATTCTAGATGGGGGAAGATGCACAATAAACAGGTGAACAAATAAACAAATATAAAAGATAATTTTAGGAGGTAATAAGCATCTTATATAAAAGAGGGTAATGGGGACAGTGACTGTGGGGAGGGAGAGGCTACTCAGGTTGGGGACGGGGGGGCCTCTCTGAGGAGGTGACAGGAAGATGCTGGCATGAGATCTGGAGACAGAGCTGTGCGGGGGGGCTGGCGGGGTGCTGTGAGGACGGCAGGGGGAGCAAGGCTGATGGGCGACAGGGGCAGAGACAGGGGCTCGGGACTGGAGCCTGGTGGGGGGGAGGGGTGCCGTCTAGACAGTGTAACGGCAAAAGTGGGGAGGGAGTGACGCATTTCTAATGATTACAGGGCACCCTTACAACAGAGACTCAGCAGCCTTTTCAAACAACTTTGAGGACAGGTATCTACTAACATGGAAAGTTCAGGGGAAAGAATAAGTTACAAAATGGTTTCTACAGTACAATCCCGGAATCTAATTCAAAAAAACGGTACAGACGAATTTATTTACAAAACAGAAACAGACTCACAGATCTCAAAACCAAATTTACCAAAGGGGAAATGTGGGAGGAAGTGATAAATTAGGAGATTGGGATTAACATATACAAACTTACTGTATATACGATACATAATTAACAAGGACCTACTGTAGCACAGGGAACTCTACTCAATATTCTGTGATAACCTATATGGGAAAAGGATCTGGAAATGGGAAAAGGATCTGGAAAGGAATGGATATATATATATATATATATATATATATATATATATATATATCCATCCAATTTACTTTGCTGTACTCCTGAAACTAACACAACACTGTAAATCAACTATACTTGAATAAAAATTTTTCTTAAAAAGTACAATTTCATATTTTGTTTTTTAAAAGTTATCTATACAGAAAAGGATCTAGACAAATACAAAGCAAAATATTAACTACTGTTTGGTTCTGCACAGTTGAGATTACGGGTATTCTTTAATGTTATTTTATTCATTATTATTTTTTTTTGGTACGTGGGTCTCCCACTGTTGTGGCCTCTCCTGTTGCGGAGCACAGGCTCCAGACACGCAGGCTCAGAGGCCATGGCTCACGGGCCCAGCCGCTCCGCGGCATGTGGGATCCTCCCGGACCGGGGCACGAACCCGTGTCCCCTGCATCGGCAGGCGGACTCTCAACCACTGCGCCACCAGGGAAGCCCTAATGTTATTTTTTAAAATTTATTTTTATTGAGGTATAACTGACATACAATATTACATTAGTTTCAGTTATAAAACATAATGATTCAATATTCTATACACTATGAAATGATCACCACAGCAAGTCTAGCTAACATCCGTTACCATATGTACTTACAGAATTTGTGTGTGTGCTATGAGGCCTTTAGAGACCTACTCACTCTGAGCAACTTTCAAATATGTGATATAGTATCGTTAACTACAGTCACTGTGCTGTTCATTACATCCCATGACTTATTTATTTTGTAACTGGAAGTTTGTACCTTTTCACTCTATATAGCTTTTATAATAAGAAAAACAAAAATTAAAAAAAAATTAATGTTAAAAAAAAAGAAAAACAACAATTTAAAAGACTTCATTTGATGGGATGAGAACTAAAGATATGCTGGATTTAAACCTGAGAAACACTTTGTAAATCAGCTCCCCAACTAAGCCCCCTGGAGAGGGTCTGTGCAGTAAATCCTTAGAACTGTCAGAGGTCCTTCAATGTCAGTATCAAGTACTCTTGCCCAAAGAGTAGCTCTTGAAAGACAGCTAACCACCGGTTTTTGTCCATCTGTTCACACCCTGGTGTGTTAAGAGAGCCCACCCACAATTCAAAGATGTGCTTGCCAGACAGAAAGCAATCAAAGGGGCCAGGAAATTCTGCAGACATTCCAAAGGAAATATCTGGCAGGCACTAGAAACAAGAGCAACGTTCAAAGGGCTCCTGATGTGTTACATCATCCTCTGCTGAAACACACACACTTGGCCCGGGTCAGGCAGTGGCCAACCGTGAAGCCCCTTAAACCCTTATTCAGACCAATGTGGGCACAACATCCTTCTGGATCCCTAACAGGAGGTGTGCCCAAACGCTTTCTAAAAACGATAAAGTGAAAAGAGCCTTTTGACTTATCTGCTGATGAGCCCAGGAATGCTTGCTTTTCGGTTCTGATTTGATTTGCATCATTTTACTGTTTTGAATCCTGATTGGAGACTCAAGTCTGCCAGGGGTCTTCAGCTGAAATGTCTGATATTTCTTAGCAAGAGAAACGAATGCGCGGCTCTGTCCTGAGCCTGCCACCGCTCCCTCAGCCTCCGGGCTGTTCTCTCCACTCACGTCCCAGAGCACGGGCCGAGCTCTCCCTCCTGGAGCTCATCTTTCCTAATCTGCCCGGCGACCTCCTGCGACCTCCTGCCTCCCCGGCTTTGCCCCCGTGGCTCCCTCTCGTCACTCAGGGGGTGGCTGACAGAGTCCCACCCTGCCAGGGCTCCCGGCCCACGCTAGCCAGGAGCGAACTCTCTTCTTCCAGGATCTTCCTTTCTGACAGCTGCGTGCATCAAACCTTCTCTAATATGGAGAAAACCATGGAACGGAGGAAAGAACTTGGATTTTTGGAGTCAAAAGGTGGAAACAACCCAAATGTCCATCAACTGATGGACATTTGAGAAACAAAATGTGATCTATCCACGCAATGGAATACTATTTGGCCATAAAAAGGGAATGAAGTACCGACACATGCTACAACGTGGATGAACCTTGACAACATTATGCTAAGTGAAACAAGACAGTCACAAAGGGCCAGATACTGCACAATTATATGAAACGTCCAGAAAAGGTAAATCCACAGAGACAGAAAATAGACTGGTGGTTGGCAGGGGGAGATGGGGAGTGACTGCTAATGAGTATGAGGTTTCTTTTTGGGATGATGAAAATATTCTGAAACTAGACAGTGGTGAAGATTACACAACTCTGACTATATGAAAAGCCACTGAATTATACACTTTTAAAGGGCGAACTTTATGGTATGTGAATTATATTTCAATAAAGCTGTATTTTTTTTTAAAAACTCTTAGCATAAGATCTGGCACGTGATAGACACTCCAAAACTGTTAGCTCTTTATTATTACTTCTGCTCCTTAAATTTTTCAGAGTACAGAGCCCAAGGCCTTGCTGGTAGGACACAATCAGATATCTGCCAGATGGCTGAATGAACAAGTAAAAGAATGTACAGTGTGAAAGATGTACACGGAGGGAAGGGGGCACATCAGGGGCTGCATGGAACGGCCCTCTCTTTATTCCACCCTCCTTGCAGCTGCCGTGGTAACCGCAGGCACAGAGGGGACCGGTTCCTGGTGCTGGGCGGGGCGGGAGAAAGCAAAGGGTCCTGGAGACACCCCTGGAAATCAGGAGCCCTGCTTCTGCATCTGCTGATGGGGAAGGGAAGACACAGGCAAATCAGTTCCTGGGGACTGTGAGGCCCATGAGACAGGAAATGGGAAGGAAACATGGGCAGGGCACTTGGCTGCATCAGCGGGCAATCTCCTCTGCATCCCTGGTGGTCAGGAGAGAGCACCTGGGCCACAAATGCTCCTGCCTCTGCCACCTGCAGCTAGCCACGCCAGGACACAGCCCTGGACCTCCACAGACCCCATGGAGAGCAGCATCAGTGGCCTAGAGGTTCCCTCGTGGCTGGCTGGCACCCAAGTGGAGGGTGGGTTCCTCTCAGCCACGAGCACTCAATCTGTGACAGAGCTGCTGATGACACACCAGTGGCCGAGGCATGAACTACTCAATAGATAGCACGCAGATACCTAGTAATCACTGTGGACCAAAAAGCTAAACTAGAGCCCTGCCTCACATAAAAACAAATTCTAGGTGGATTAAAGATTAAATGTGAAGGGCTTCCCTGGTGGCGCAGTGGTTGAGAGTCCGCCTGCCGATGCAGGGGACACGGGTTCGTGCCCCGGTCTGGGAAGATCCCACATGCCGCGGAGCGGCTAGGCCCGTGAGCCATGGCTGCTGGGCCTGCGCGTCCAGAGCCTGTGCTCCGCAACGGGAGAGGCCACAGCAGTGAGAAGCCCACGTAATGCAAAAAAACAAAACAAAACAAGATTAAATGTGAAAAGCAAGACTTTAAAACTTTTCAAAGAAGATGTAAACTATCTTTATGACTTTAATAGAGGGAATTATTAAAGACATAAACACATGTGTATAAGAAAATCCATAAAAGAGAAGACTGATGAATCTTACTATCCTAAAATTAAAAACTTTGATACTACAAAGGTCACTCAAAGAGTGAAAAGACAAGCCTCACACTGTGAGAAATGCATAAATGACAATGGATTAATATCCAAAATAAAGAAAGAACCCCTGCAAATCAAGGAGAAAAAGAAATAAGTGAAAAGAAAAATTATATACAATATGTAGAAGCCATATGAGAAAATGTTCACCCACTTAGGAAAATACAAATTAAAAATGACAATTTTATACCATTCATGGTAAATCATTGACTAAACCATAACTATCTGACCAAAATGAGTGGGGCACAACCTGGCACAGCCACTTTGGAGGACACATTTACTATGTTCAGTAAGGGGAAAATGACCCAGCAATTCTGCTCCTCAACTGTTCCCTAGAAAAGAAATTCTTAGCATAACGATATGAGGATATTATTTGCAATACCGTTCATAGTAGTGAATAATTGGCGGCGATCCAAATCTTCATCAACAGAAGGCTCAATAAATACATCACAGTATATTCATGCAACAGAATTCCACACAGCCTTGAAGACACATGAACGGGAGCCACACATATCCCCAAGGATAAATCTCAAAAACAATGCTAAGCAAAAAACCAAGTTGAAAATATGTACAGTATGATATGTATTCCATATGATAGCATCTATATAAAAGCAGAAAAGAACATACAAGAATGATAAATACCGAACTCAGTGGTTACTCTGGCACGTGGAAGGACACGTGGGCCTGGAGGGTGCACAGGCACCAGTAACGTTTTGTTTCTTTTATTAAAAAAAAAAAACTCACATAAACCTGGTGAAACGTTAAGACTTGGGAAAGATGCATGGCGGTTATGTGGATATTTATTACGTTATTGTCTATACTTTTGTATATATATGAAATGTTTTGTATCACAATTTTTTTTTTTGCGGTACGCGGGCCTCTCACTGCTGTGGCCTCTCCCGTTGTGGAGCACAAGCTCCGGATGCACAGGCTCAGCGGCCATGGCTCACAGGCCCAGCCGCTCTGCGGCATGTGGGATCCTCCCGGACCAGGGCACGAACCCGTGTCCCCTGCATCGGCAGGCGGACTCTCAACCACTGCGCCACCAGGGAAGCACCACAATTTTTTAATTAAAAAAAAATCAGACGATAGAGACCTTAAAAATAAAGGAGTGAGGCATTCAAATACTCGCAAATGTGCAGAGGAGGAGCGTTTCCAGAGAAGACACAGGAAGGACACTCACTTAAATGTGAACTTCAGGTAAGCAATGAATCATTTTTTTCAAATTTTAAAAAATTTCAAAAATTTCAGACTCAACTGGGTATGCTGTATTCTTATTCTTATTTGCTAAGTCTGGAGACCCAAACAAGGAGGACTGTACTAAGGCTTTGTTTAGCAAAAAACCAGAATGAAACTAAAAGTTGAGCAGCGGGAGGATGCCTGCACAGAGCCCTCAGCCTACACGGACACCACACACCGGGGAGCGGGAACGTGTGTGACCTACAGATGCTGATCTAGGAAGAGCTAAACGACACGTGCATCCTCAGTAAAGATGTAGCGAGAGCTCACTGCATGATCTAATTCATACTGAGAGGACAAGTTATGAAGCTGTAGTTCTGAAAGTTACTTACATATGCAAATGCAGAGGAGAAGGAAGAAAAAGCCAACGGATGACAGCAGCTAATAGAAATCAGAGGTGCGGTCGAAAGGTGCTTGAGCTTTGGCTGTGTTGTTTGATATTTCTAAAATAAGAGGTTTTTGTGTTCCTTATTTTATTAAAAATAAATATAATTTCTTGAAAAAGGAAAAAACAAGCCTAGCAGGATATTTCCAAACTGTTAATAATACGTGTAGGATTACAGAGAAGAAAAGGTAATATTTTTGCTCTTTATTCCTGTAATTCTATATGATTTGGATTTTCTGAAATGAGCTTTTATAATTTTTAAAATGCTATGAAGATATTGTTAATTAAAAAAAAAAAGGCAGGGTTCACTGATTCTCTCTCTATCACGGAATCCGGAGAGGAAGAATTTCGTTATGGAGGATGAGTCTGCCAAGCAGAGGAAGGAAAAGAGAACAAAAAAGAAGCTGCTGCTGAAGCCTAGCTCAGACCCTGAAGACCACCCTCTCTGTCCTGGCTAACCATGGCATAGTGTTCCAAAGTCCCTTACTGGCTATGAGCTAACAACCTAGGCCTCACACGGCCCAATACCTACTCTCCTGGGCCAGGGAGGCAGAACACAGCAGCTTAAAACATGGGCTTTGGTACAGGACAGATGTGAATTCAAATCCTGGCTTTGCCACTTAGTAGCTGTGTGACCTTGGCTGAGTTCCTCAACCTCTCTGAGCCTCAGCTTCTGCCTCTGTAAATGGAGACAATAGGTTCTATCTCACGCAGCTGTAGTAATAATTAAAAGAGACAATTATGAGCCTTGCCAAGCACCCAGAATACAGAAAGCACTTCCTCAGTGGTAAATATTGCTGCTCACATTGTATCAGAAGCACTGTGTCCCTCCCGTGCCGCAGTGGGGTATGTTGGCTGACCTGGTTTTAAATAGAGACTTCTACCTATGGGTACAGTCATCACTAGGCTGCAATTCATCCCTTCAGGCCACAAGTCTTTACTTTTCTTCCAGCAAATATTTACTAAGCACTTACGATACGCAAGGCATTGCACCATGCGCTTCAGCATATACAAGTATGAGTAAGACGCGGAACCTCCCTCAGAGGAAAGCCAGAAGACGTGATGAATCAGCAAGAGGGCAACACTTAGAGGCCGGAGACCCAGGTTTCATTTCGGCTCATCCACACCTGTTGTGTGATCTTGAGCCCTTGAGCTCTGTAAGGTTGTTTTCTTATTTGTTAAACAAGATTATAATAGTATCTTCATGCGGTCACTCTGTGAAGTAGATATGGAAGCAACTAGCACAGGGACAGGAACAGCACGGATATTCAGGGTGCAGGGAGGTGGGCTAGGGCGAGAGAAGAATCAAAGGCAGCTTTAGGTGGGGGCCTCATAAAGCATCAACAGGCAGGAATGAAGCAGAGGAAGAGGGGAAGGCATGGCCCCAGAAAAGACAGGACCAGAAATGTCAGGGGCCTGGGTCCTAAGAGACCCACTTGCGAGAAGCTGGGATGGCTGGCCTGTGAGAGGAGACACACGTCCAGGTGCAGGACTCAGGGCTCGCCCCTGAGCAAGAGGGAGAGTGTCTGGAGAGCTCAGAGCGGGAGGAGAAATTCTAAGAGTGATGCTGAAAGGAGAAAATCCAGAGCTGAGAAGGGAGGGACCAGAGTCCTCCTGGAAGAGACTCTCCAGGACACGAATGGTGAGGTCCTCCCCTCGGGTGATAGCGACAGAAAAGGATGATGCAAAAGCTGAAGCAGGGGGAGAATCCGAGAAACTGCCAGACGGGGTGTGGGAGGGGCAGGGGGCTGGGTGGAAGAGGCCCAGGAGGAGTCTGGCCTCCAAGTGGAGGGAGTTCAGAGCAGGGGCAGCTGTGGGTTGGGGACCTGGGTGGGGGGTTGGGGAGGACACACAAGACAGTTCAGTTTGGGAATATTCAGGCTGAGTGTCAGCCAGCCTCGACCTGTGGGCTTGTCTGCCAGGCAGGTGGAAACGTGGGCCTGGCTGAGGAGCGAGGCTAGCATGGGTGGGTGAGGAGTGGGGAGTGGGTGGGTGAGGAGTGGGGAGTGGCTGGGCCCCAGGCTGGAGGAGAGCGTACAGTGAAGGAGACTGGGTCAGAACCTGGGAGCGGGGGTGGCAGAGATACCACGCAAAGGGGAAATCGGGGAAGAACAAGGGAGAAGAGAGGTGGAATCTCATTTAAGGGATAAGAGTACTTCACGAAAGAAGGGCTAGAGAAGGATATCTGACGACTCAAGGAAACACTGCGATCGTATCATAGTAACGTACAACGCAATCATAAGCATGTTATCACATAGAACATATGATGGAATCCCAGTACTGCTAAGACACACACACGGAGGGAAAAAAACTAAAGGATGTACATCAAAACGTTAACAGCATTTTTCCTCTGCGTGATAGGATTACGAGCCACTTTTTTTCTTCCTTGTACTTTTCTATATCTTCCAAATTGTCTACAATGAGCGTGCGTTAGTTCTAAATTCAGAAAGCGAACACAGTAAGGAAGGAAGAAACTGGTCAACAGCATCCAAAGCTGAGATGAGATCAAGAAGAATAAAAATTAGGAAAAAGCTATCGAGCGAGACACTTAGGGAGCACGGGGCGAGCTGCGTCTGATTTCAGGAACAGAGGGGACAGCAGCATGTTTGTGAGGAGACAGGAGGGGGACAGAAGAGGGAGAGAAGGAGAGAGAGTTTCACGGGAGGGGTTTACAGGCAAGAACCAAGGCAGGAAGCCGTGGAAGTGAGAAGTCCCCTCTCATGGGGGGATCAATCTTGGGAAGGAAGAGGGGCTCCATGTCTTTGCTCATTTTACCCCTCCTGTCTGGGTCTGTGAGTTTCCTGTGGGCGGGGACTGCACCTGACCATGCCCAGGGCCCGGCGCAGGACCTGCACGTGGTGAGGGCTTGACAAATGACTGCTAATACCTGAATGCTTCCCCTCGTTAGCTGCTCAGTCTCTAAAGTTTAAGGAACCCTCCTCCGCACCTAGGAGAGTGCGCTTCTATGAAGGAGCCTGCAGGCCGACTTAGGGAGACTATAGAAATGCTCATTAACAGGCAAGGGCACAGGGCTGAAAGATTCTGGAGACCCCAAGACATCTAAGTGTCTTCTTCAGAACAAGAAGGAAGTTTTTCCATCAAACCAAATCAATTAACTTCAAGGTAAGACCAAATTATAAGATAGAATTCCTGAATGCAGTTCAACGAGGCTAAGAAAAACAAAACGGGTCTAAGATAAGAGGGCAACATCTTTGATAAAAGGCACTGTTTTTGCCTCAGCTAGGGTGCTAGCAGGATCTGGCTAAGAAAACAGTGAAAACTAGTGATCCTGGGATCAGCAGAAACCCCAGCGACCGTGCGTGGCGTCTGGGGCTTGAGGAAGGATGCCGGCTGCACCCTGGCCCAGGCTCCCCCTGCCCCGTGTCGCTGGCCCCCCTCTGCCCAGGCTCCACACAGACCACCAGAGCAGGCCGTGGAGGTGCTGTGGGAACCAACCAGCCCACAAAGGCCTGGCTGTGGGCTTCTGACCGGTTTTAACAAAGGCGCCCTGGAAGAGACCCAACAAGGCTAGGAGCACAGGAAGAGTGAAAGTGATAGGATTTAAGAGAAGACAAGTTGAACTCATGTGGCTCATGAGTCACACTCAATGACAGGAGGCGGGAAAGCAAAGGAGATGAACTGGCACTTGTGACTAAGTCACCCTTCTTATTTACTCTATTACTCAGCCCTCAAACCACATTGCCAGCTGTAATTGCATTTCAATTCATGTTTAACACAAACATAACTTAGCTGGATGTTGGCATCCAATATCCCAGACACAGAAAGGCAAAACAGAAAGGAGTCAGCGACTTCAATAAACGCTCGTTGCATGCCTGGTGGAGCACGGACGCAGCCAAGCACCATGCTGGAGGGAGAGCCTATGAAAGACACCACGGCACGGCCTCCAGGGCCTCGGCTGCAGGGAAAGGGACATGCTAACCGGCCTCTGTAACTAGAGTGGTAAGAGCTGCAATGGAGGAAAGTAAAGGCACTATCATAGCTCAACAGAGAGCTCGAACATAATTCCACAGGGAGAGGAACGGAGTGCATGCAACAAAGGCACGGAGACGAGAATGGCAACAGCACATCTGGAGAACTATACAGAGTTCCCACGGGCGGGAGGAGGGCTAGAAATGCAGGGAAGGGGCAAATCAAAAAGGTCTTAGATTCCAGTGAGGTCCACCCATTTGATAAACACCCACGGAGGGCTAGCTGCTAAGCATTCAGTAGTAAGTAAAACAATGAACTTGCCTTTGAATCTAAAAACAGAGGGCTGGAGGACAAGTCTAAGCAGGTGAGTAATCTGATCTTTTAGAAAGTTTCCCCTGGAGAGAATGTAGGAAAGACAGGTTAGAATGGAGTTAGGGAGAGGCACTGGGAGACTATTCAACAGGCCTTACAAAAAACAGTGGAGAATATAGAGTTGTTGGACATTTGCTTAGTCAACAGGTCCACCCCTTCTTAAGCCCTTCCCCTCTCACCTGCCCCTCTCCACAAACATCATGCAATGTGCAATCACATAATTTCCTATCGCATAAAGCTCATAAAAAACTTGTCAGCCTAAAACATGATCCAAAGGGTCACGGAACAGCCAAGAAACAGGGTGGGGAAGTAGAAACAATAGAAGAATTCAAAGAGGTTGTCGGACATAAGATAAATTTTTAAAAGATTAGTTTTCCTCTATACAAACTGAGAAGCTTCCCAACTTTTTTCGAAGTTTTAAGATAGTTGGCAGAATGTGGGAATTACCTGTTCTTGACAATTTTATAGACTGCTGCCTTAAAAAGAGTTGGGCCAACTCAAAGAGTTGAGTGCTTTTGTTGGTAATAATTCTCTAATGACTTTTCCAATTTCTTCATTTGATATGGGTTTGTTATGAAATTTCTTCTTAAATAGCAGTAGAAATGATCTAACTCATCAAGATTTTCAATTTTAGTTGCATAGGATGAACATAAGAGCTAGACATCATATTCTTTTATAATTTTCAAATGTCCTTATACTCTTACTTTCCTCTTTGCAATCTAAATTCTGCTTATATTTATTTTCTTTCCTTTTACTATTATATTTACCAAAAGTTTATCTATTATGCTTTTTACAAAGAATCAATTCTCAATTAACAACTTTCCCCTCTTTTTTCTTACTTCTAATTTCTTTTCTCTTACGTCATGATTATATCTATGTTATTTCCTTCCATGTGTTCATCTAAGCTACCTGAGCTGTGGGACAATATCAAGTGGTCTATATACATGTAATTAAGAGTCCCAGAGAAAAGAAAGATGAAGAAGAACTATTTTAATAATGACCAGAAATTTTCTAACTGCAAGAACAGCAAAATACACATTCCTTTCAGGAGAAAAGAAACATTTACGGATCATAGTCTAGGACTGGGGTCAATGTAGTCCAATCCATCCTGTAGCCTGTTTGTGTACAGCCTGTGAGTTACAAATGGTTTTTCTATTTGTTAAGGGTTAAAAAAAAATCAATATGCAATCGAGACCATATGTGGCCCACAAAGCTTAAAATATTTACTATCTGAACCTTTACAGAAAAAGTTTGCTGACTCATGCTAGGCCATAAAACTGAGTTATTCTCTGATGACAAAGAATTAAATAAGATGTCAATAACAAAGGTATATCTACAAAATCCACAAACATATGGAAGCAAGATAACACACACCTCAACAACCCATGGGTCATAGAAGAAATCAAAAGGGAAATCAGTATTGTGAATGGAATTAAAATTAAACACAACATATCAAAATTTGAGGGATGCAGCTAATGCAGAGTTAGAGGGAAATTCACAGCATTACATTGCTTTTGTTGGAAATGAAGAAAGCTCTCCAATCAATGACCCAAACCTCTACTTTTAAAAAAACAAGGGGGTGGGGCTTCCCTGGTGGCGCAGTGGTTAAGAATCTGCCTATCAATGCAAGGGACACAGGTTCGAGCCCTGGTCCAGGAAGATCCCACATGCCGCAGAGCAACTAAGCCCGCACGCCACAACTACTGAGTCTGAGTGCCACAACTACTGAAGCCCGTGCTCCTGGTGCCCGTGCTCCACAACAAGAGCAGCCACTGTAATGAGAAGCCAACACACCACAACGAAGAGTAGCCCCTGCTCGCCACGACTAGAGAAAGCCAATGCACAGCAATGAAGACCCAACAGAGCCAAAAATAAAAACAAATAAATAAATTTATAAAAAAAAAATAAGGGGCTACCCTGGCGGTCCAGTGGTTAAGACTCCACGCTTCCACTGCAGGGGGCGTGGGTTCAATCCCTGGTCAGGGAACTAAGATCCCACAAACCGCACGGCACAGCCAAAAAAAAAAAAAAATGTCCACTGTTTTGGGACTTCCCTGGTGGCACCGTGGTTAAAAATCCACCTGTCAATGCAGGGGAAACGGGTTTGAGCCCTGGTCTGGGAAGATCCCATGTGCCGCGGAGCAACTAAGCCCATGCGCCACAACTACTGAGCCTGTGCTGTAGAGCCCATGTGCCACAACTACTGAAGCCCACGCGCCTAGAGCCCGTGCTCCACAACAAGAGAAGCCACCGCAGTGAGAAGCCCACGCACCGCAACAAAGAAGAGTAGCCCTCGCTCACCGCAACTAAAGAAAGCCTGTGCATGGCAACAAAGACCCAACACAGCCAAAAAATAAATAAATTTATTTAAAAAAATAAAAAACAAAAATATTGAATCCAAAGTAAGTAGAAGGAATAAAGATAATAAAATAGAAAACAAAAATAATAGAGAAAAATCAGTAAAACCAAAAAAGCTAGTTTCTTGAGAAGATTAATAAAACCCAGGCAGCCCAAGGAAGAAAAAAAGAGAGCTGATACTAATTATCATTATTGGGAATGAAGAAGAGGATATTCTACAGATCCCACAGAGATTTAAAAAGATAAGGAGATATTACAAACAACTTTATGCCCAGGCATTGGAAAACTTAAATGGAAAAATTCCTTGACAGACACAGATTACCAAAGCTCATTGAAGAGTAGGTAACTTAAATAGCATTATATTTATTTAAAAACTTGAACTGAAGTTAAAAACACTCCTATGTCCAGATAGCTTCACTGGTAAATTCTATAAATACTTAAAGAAGAAAAAATACCAATTCTACACTAACTATTCCAGAAAACAGATGAGGAAGGAACACTTTCCAACTCATTCTATGACTCCAGCATTACCCTAATACCAAAACCGGACAAAGAAATTATAAGAAAAGAAAACCACAGAACAATCAATATTTCTCATGAACCTCTATATAAAATGTCTTAAAAATTTTTCCCAAACTGATCTAATGATATATTGGAAGGACAATAGAATATGTCATTTGGGGTTTATTCCAGAAATGCAAGTTTGGTTTAACATCCAAAAGTCAATCAGTAAAGGGACGGGATGTCTGTATGTGTATGGCTGATTCATTTTGTTGTGCAGTGGAGGCTAACACAATATTGTAAAGCAACCATACTCCAATAAAAATTAATTAAAGAAAGTCAATCAGTATATTTCATCATAATAAAAGACAAAAGGAAAAACCATATGACCATCTACATAGAGGCAGATAAAGTGTTTGACAAAATTCAACACCCATATATGATAAAAACTCTCTAGAAGGGTACTTCCTAATCCTGTTAAAGACTATCTACCAAAAAAATCTACAGCTAACACTATAATTAAGTGGTGAAACACTGAATGATTTTCTCTTAAGATCTGGAACAAAGCAAGCATGTCTGCCTTCACCACCTCAACTCAATAGTGCACTGGAGGTTCTAGCCAGTGATCTAGTCAGTGAATAAGGCAAGAAAAATAAATAAAAGGCATACAGACCAAACATGAAGAAGCAAAATTGTTTTTATTCACAGACAACACGATGGTCTATGAAGAAAATTTTAAGGAATACTAAAAAAAAAAAAAAGCATAAGAACTAATCAAGGTTGCAGAATACCAAGTCAATAAACAAAAATGAATTGTTACCTCTCTAAAACAGAATGAATTAAAATGGAAATAAATACCATTTACAATAGCATCAAAAATATGAAATGCTTAAGGAAAAATGTAGCAAAAGCTCTTCATGACTTCTACACTGAAAACTAAAAAAAGATTCACGAGAGAAATTAAAGAGGACTTAAATAAATGAAGAGATATACCATGTTATTGGATCTGAAGGCTCAGTGCTGTTAAGATGTCGATTCTCTGCACATTGATCCATACATTTACTACAACCCCAATCAAAATCCCAGCAGGCCTTTCCTGTAGAAATTGACATACTGATTCTAAAATTTATATTAAAAGTCAAAGGACCTACGATAACCAAAATAACTTTGAAAAAGAATAAAGTTAGAGGACTACTTGATTTTGAAAATTATTATAAAGCTTCAATAACCAAAGGGTGTGGTTTTGGCACATAGATATATAGACCAATGGAATAGAAGACAGTGAGCAATATACTTATACATATAAGATTAGCTGATTTTTGACAAAGGTGCCAAAACAATGCAATGAAGAAAGGATAATCTTTTTTTTTTAAAAAGGGTGCTATAACAATTTGACAGCTATATGTAAAAGTGACACTTGATCCCTATATCATAACACATATAAAAATTAACTTGAAATAAGTCATTGACCTAAACGTAAGAGCTAAATCCATAAAACTTCTAGAAGAGATTATAAAGAAAAGTCTTGACCTGCATTTGGCAAAGATTTCTTAAATGTAATACAAAACACTAACTACAAAAGAAAAAATTAATAATCTGAATTCATGAAACTTTAAAACTTTTGCCTTTCAAAAATACTGTGAAGAAAATAAAAAGGCAATCTAGAGACTGGAAGAAAATATTTGTAAAACACATATCCAACAAAGGACTTGTATTGATATTTCGAATATACAAAGAACTCTTCAAACTGGATAGTAAGACAAACAGCCCAATTTAAAAAACGGGCAAAAAAATCTGAACAGATACTTCACCAAAGAAGATATACCAATGGCAAAAAAACATAAGGTTGGACTTCCCTGGTAGCGCAGTGGTTAAGAATCCGCCTGCCAATGCAGGCGACATGGGTTCGAGCCCTGGTCTGGGAAGATCCCACATGCCGCGGAGCAACTAAGCCCATGTGCCACAACTACTGAGCCTGCACTCTAGAGCCCCGAGCCACAACTACTGAGCCCACGTGCCACAACTACTGAAGCCTGCGTGCCTAGAGCCTGTGCTCCACAACAAGAGAAGCCACCGCAATGAGAAGCCCACACACCACAACGAAGAGCAGCCCCCACTCGCCACAACTAGAGAAAGCCCGCGTGCAGCAATGAAGACCCAATGCAGCCAAAAATTAAATAAATAAATAAATAACTTTATGAAAAAAAAAAGCATAAGGTAAGATACTCAAATTCATCAGTGATCAGAGAAATGCAAACTAAAACCATAATCAAATGCCACTACGCACACACTAGAATGGCTAAAATTAAAAAGAATGAAAAAATTAAGTGTGGACAAGGATATGAAACAACTAAACTCTAATGTCCTGCTGGTAGGAATGCAAAATGATATAAAAATTTAGAAAACAGTTTGGCAGTTTCTTAAAAAGTTTAAACATACTTCTACCATTCAATCCAGCATCCAGTCCTAGGTATTTACCCAAGAGAAATGAAAGCATATGTCCACACAAAGACTTGTATCTGAAAGTTCAGAGTAGATTGACTTTTAATAGTCCAAACTGGAAACAACCCAAATAATCATCAACAAGCAAACTGTCATGTAAGTATTCAATGACGTACTTACTGTTCATTAACAAGCAAATAAAAACTATTGATATACTCAACAATAGAGATGAATTTCAAAATAATTATTCTGAGAGAAAAAATTCAAACAAAAAATTCCGAGAGAAAAAAGCCAGGCCAAAAAAAGAATTTCTCTAAAATTCTAAAAAATGCAACCTAGTCTACAGTGACAGAAAGTAGACCAGTGGTGTCTTAGGAATGGTCTGTGGCAGTGGTGGACACGCTCGTCACCTTGACCGTGATGATGGTTTCACAGATGTATACATACCTACATCAAAATTGATCAAACTGAACACTTAAGATGTATGCAGTATAGATCAATTTTATCTCAATAAAGCTGTATTTAAAAACAACCCATTTACATTAGAAACAAAGCACATACAGAACTGAAATGACATACGAGGAACACTATAAAACTTTACTGAAGGACATAAAACAAGACCTAAATAAATAGAAATGCAAACCATGTTCCTAGATGGGAAAATTCAATATTGTAAATATATGGATTCCCCTCAAATCAACTTAACTCAGTGCATTGTACTGTGAGTCGAAACATAATATTTTGTGGAATTTGACAAGTTGATTCTCAAGTTCTTTCAGATAGTAGGTTGTAATAACCAAAAATTTTGAAAAATGAAAACAGAAAGGAAGGAAATCACTCTATCAGATATCACACATGCTATGAAAACCTTGCAAGCATTATGCTGGGTGAAAGAAGCCAAACAAAAAAGGTCATACATTATATGATTCCATTTATACAGAATATCCAGGACAGGTAAATCCATAGAGACAGAACCCAGATGGTGGCTGCCAGGGACTGGGAGTGGGGAGGCCAGTGACTTTTTAAGGGGTACATGGTTTTCTTTTGGGGTGACAAAATGTTTTGGGACTAGATAGAGGTGATGGTTGCACAACACTGTAATTGCACTAAATGCCTCTGAGCTGTTCACTTTAAAATGGTTAATTTCGGGGCTTCCCTGGTGGCGCAGTGGTTGAGGGTCCGCCTGCTGATGCAGGGGACGCAGGTTCGTGCCCTGGTCTGGGAGGATTCCACATGCCGCGGAACGGCTGGGCCCGTGAGCCATGGCCGCTGAGCCTGCACGTCCGGAGCCTGTGCTACGCAACGGGAGAGGCCACAGCAGTGAGAGGCCCATGTACTGCCCAAAAAAAAAGGTTAATTTCACCTCAATTTTTAGAAAATCAAGGAATTGCGAACTTCAAAAAAATCCACATGCTATAAAATTTCAATAACTAAAACAGTGTGTTATTGTAGAAGAATAGGTTAAATAAATTAATGAAATGGAAGAGAGCCTAGAAATAGTCTGGAAAATTCCCCTCTTTGGGGCTCAAGCAAATGTCATCCTGCAACAAGAATGATCACCAAACTGCTTCCTAAATGAGTTGATGGCTGCAGGCTTCCAGTTATAAGCAAGATGTTGCAACACTGTCATAATGCAGGAGTTTAGATTTAAGCACAAAAGCCAGGGTTGAATGTTAAGGGCACAATTTGCTGTTTGTTAGTGGTATAATTTGACCAAACTGGGGTGCTACCCCTGGCCCTGGGCCTGCTGCAGTGTAGCTGTTGTTATACCTACTGAAAAGGCACATGGGACTCACATCCCAGCCCTACAGGCAAGGCCTACCCACCATTCCTTGTGGATCCCCCAGATCAGCTATCTCCCCCTCAACCCTGGTGGTCTGGCTGAGGGTCGGCAGAGGTCAGAAGGAGACCATAATACAGCTTATTTTTGTCTGCCTCATGTACTGTGTTGTCTACATAAGGGCCCTATCCCTAAGGGAAAAGAAGCTGCTGAGTTCCACCTCTGGGTCAGGAAATGAGCTTTTAGCCAGACTAAAGCACAGCCCTGTGCAGTATATGCAGCGACCTAGCCTACGACAACTGTTGCACATCAGAGAGGTAGAGGGGTGGTGCTCAGAACACAGCTACACATCTGGAAAAAATAAGTCAGACCCCACCTTATACTACACCCCAAAATAAAAATCTGGATATTTAAAAAGCCAAATCAACAAAACAAGATGAAGTATTGGCTCAAAATAAAGCCTAATATTTCTATAATCCTGGGATAGGCAGGCTTTTTCTGTCTTCAATTTTTTAAATTTTTATTTTGAAATAATTTAAGATTTAGAGTTGTTACAAAAATAATATAAAGAATTCCTGTATGGGCTTCCCTGGTGGTGCGGTGGTTGAGAGTCCGCCTGCCGATGCAGGGGACACGGGTTCGTGCCCCAGTCCGGGAAGATCCCACATGCCGCGGAGCAGCTGGGCCCGTGAGCCATGGCTGCTGAGCCCGTGTGTCCGGAGCCTGTGCTCCGCAACGGGAGAGGCCACAACAGTGAGAGGCCCGCGTACTGCAAAAAAAAAAAAAAAAAGAATTCCTGTATACCCGTTGCCCAGATTCCCTAAAATGTTAACATTTTACCATATTTGCTTCTTCTCTCTCTCTCACATATATATGTAACATTTATAATCATATCAAGAGGCACTAGATATTGATTTGTCTCCTTACTGGTAACATTAACTTGGACCACTTGCTTAAGGTGGTATCTGCTTGGTTTCCCCACTTTTATTCTTCTGTAATTAGTATTTTGTGAGATACTTTGAGACTATGTAAATATACTGTTTCTTCTAAAACTTCTACTTACTAATTTTAGCATCTAGACAGATCTTTTAAACCTTTAAGTCCAAAAAGAAAAAATTTGACAGATGTGACTACATAAAGTGAAAAACTTTGATTAGATGAACAAACCAAGTTTGATACTATGAACAAAGTTGAAAGACAATGATGGTCTGAGAAAAATATACATAACAAATATAACAGGCAAAGAATTAATAAACAGAATAGATGAAGGAATCCTACAAATCAATAAGAAAAAGCCAACCAAATAAGTCAACTGTAAAGACAGGAAATTAATTAAAAAAACACAAATGGGAGCTTCCCTGGTGGCGCAGTGGTTGAGAGTCCGCCTGCCGATGCAGGGGACACGGGTTCATGCCCCGGTCTGGGAAGATCCCACATGCCGCGGAGCGGCTGGGCCAGTGAGCCATGGCTGCTGAGCCTGCGCGTCCGGAGCCTGTGCTCCGCAATGGGAGAGGCCACAACAGTGAGAGGCCTGCGTACCGCAAAAAAAAAAAAAAAACCCCACAAATGGCCAATAAACATGAAAAGATGCTGAACCTCATTACTAGCAACAGAACTGCGAATTTACACCACAAGCTCCTAGTTTGGAAAAATAAAAATAAGAAGACTGATAATAAAGAATGATGGTAAGGATGAGGGTAAACAGAACATTTTATAAACCATTCACTGGGAGTTTATATAAACTGGTAACGCATTTTTGAAAAGCTACTGGTGGTAACTACTAAAATTTTAAATGTACATATCTTTTGATCCATCAGCACACACCCAGAGATGTATGTACAGGGATACTTATCACAGCACTGCTTTGCAAAGGCAAAAATAAAAAGTTTTCATTAGCAGAGCAGTGGTTAACAAGTTACTTACTATACAGTGGAAAACACCCAATAGAAAGAATGAGGTTGATATATTTGTCCAGACATGACATGGACAGATTTCCTATATATATTGTTTAGGAAAAGAGGGAAGTCAAAGAATATTATGTATAGCATTTGTACAAATAATAATAATCATAACAATAACATGCTAACAGCTACATAGCTCAAGCTAATGCCAGTCACTGTTTTAGGCACTTTATGAACATTATTAGCTCATTTAATCCTCACCACAATTCTCTGGGGAAAGTTCTGTTATTAATCCCCACTTTAGAGATGAGAACTCAGGCTCTAAGAGGTAGAGTATGCTGACAAAGGTCACACAGCAGTAAGTGGCGGAGCCAAGATCTGAACCCAGGTTGGAGGGTTAGAGAGTCTATGCTTTTGACCACAACTATACAGCCTCTCTCTATATATTAGACATTTGCAAATTCATAGAAAAAGGATTGGAAGGATATAGACCAAACTGTTAACAATAGTTACTTGTTATAAAGACAAAACAATACTTTACAAATAGCTAGTTAATTAATGGAACTGGTTGCTAGATCCCCTGGATGTCTGCCTAATCAAGAACCAAAGCAGATACTTCCTCCTAGCCTCACGTCCCTTTTCTGGAGACATCTCACGGACTCTCCCTTTTAGCAATCTTGATTTTTCAATAATATAGCTCAACACTCACAGTTCTCAACTTCAGTCACATCCCCTCTTCCCGACACACATCATCCTCACACAAACAGCCTCTTAATACTGTAAACGTGGACCACATAATTTGAGAAAGGTGGCCCTGAGCATTTCAAGTCTCATAGGCATTAAGGAATAACTAGCTTGTATTTTACAAGCGCGCAGTACAGTATTTCCTGCCTACATACGTAATAGGGCTGGAACATAAATGTTTTGGAAAGATTTCTGACAGGTTTAGAAACAAACAGATTCTCTAGTTAACCCTGAATTAACATAAAATTAAAGCAAGCCAGGACTTCTGCTTCCAGGAATATGGAGTAGATATACGTTTCCCTATTCCTCCTAAGTACAACTGAAAACACTGGACATTATATGAAACAAACATAAGTGGACTCTGAAAAGGTGAGAGAAGGAGGTAAGCAGCTAGGGACCTTGGGACCCAAGGAACAACACAGTGGCGAGTTCCTGGGTTTCTTTCTGCTTGACATATCCCTGGCTTGGAGCTAGAGAAGCCAGCAACCCAGAAACAGCAACAGACAGACCAAAACAAGCCCCCCGCAAAAGCCTGCTTTCTCTAGGCAAAGGAAAATCCTAGCAAGACAGAAACTTTTAGACAGTAACAAATCTACTCCAACCAAACACCACATAAAATACGGTGCCCACACCCTGACCCATGCTAGCAAAAGCAGGGTAGGGAGCCCAGCCTTCCACCCTCTCTGGGCTGTAACAAGACATCCCAACACCTCAAGATGGTGCCAGGGAAGGCCAAGTAGGGAGCCAGGACTTTAATCCCCACCAGGGAGTAATGAGGCACCCCTCCCTGTGGTGGGGTGATGTTGAAGAGGCCTGGTGGGGAGTCAGGACTTTCACCATAATATCTACCAAGGCCACCTCCCCAACCCTGTGATGCCAGTGGAGGCCACAAGGGGAGCTGTAATGAGGTACTCCTACCAGGAAGGTTTAAGTGAGACCTAGTAGGGAGTTAGAGCTCCCACCTCCATCCAGCAGTAACAAGGAGCCCCACCTCCTTAGGTGTCACCAAGTGGGGAAACTGGACTACTACTCCTAGCTGGCAGGAATCAGAGCAGTATCAAAAGAAGCTAGCTAAAATAGAAAGTTTAAATAAAATCCAGGTTCATGGGCTTCCCTGGTGGCGCAGTGGTTGAGTTCGCCTGCCGATGCAGGGGACACGGGTTCGTGCCCGGGTCCAGGAGGATCCCACGTGCCACGGAGTGGCTGGGCCCGTGAGCCATGGCCACTGGGCCTGCGCGTCTGGAGCCTGTGCTCCGCAACGGGAGAGACTACAGCAGTGAGAGGCCCATGTACCGCAGGGGGAAAAAAAAAAAAATCCAGGCTCATGTAGCATAATACCCCCAATTTCCAGTTTTCAATCAAAATTCACTCATCAAAGAAAATCACCAAGAAGGAGAAAGATCTCAAACTGAATAAAAATAAAAAATCAATATGCCAAAGTCAGGATGATAGAGATGTCAGAATTATCTGAAAAAAATTTTAAAGCAGCCATCATGAAAATGCTTCATGATCAATTACAAACATGCTTGAAGCAAATGAAAAAACAGAAAGTCTCAGCAAAGAAATAGAAAGGCTCGCAAATAAACAGAAAATAAAAGAAGAACCAAACTGAAATTTTAGAACTGAAAAATACAACAACTGAAATCAACCAAATGGATGGACTCAACAGCAGAATGGAAGACAGGGAAGAAAGAATCAGTGAACTGGGAGACAGAATAGAAATTACCTAGAATGAACAACAGAGAGAAAATAGACTGAACAAAAAATGAACAGAGCCTCAGGGACCTGTGGGACTGTAACAAAAGATTTAACATTCCTGTCATCAGAGTTCCAGGAGAGGAGAAAGAGGGTTAAGCTGAAAAAGTATTTGAAATAATGGCTAAAAATTTCCTAAATTGCAACAGGCATAAATCCACAAAGTCAAGAAGGTAAGCAAACTGCAAACAGAATAAATCCAAATAAATCCATACCAAGACACATCATTGTCAAACTTCTGAAAAACTAGGACAAAGAAAAAATTTTAAAGATTTGAGAAAGAAATGACACTTTCCTTATAGGGGAAGAACAACTAGAATGGCTTCAGATTTCTCATTAGAAATCATAGTGGCCAGAAGGAAATGGCACACCATTTTTCAAGTGCTAAAAGAACTGTCAACCCAGAATCCTATGTCCAGTGAACTATCCTTCAGGAATGAACAAGAAATAAAGACACTCTCAGATAAAGAAAAACTAAGAGAATGTGTCACCAGCAGACATACTCTAAAATAAAGGCTGAAAGGGAGTTCTCTAAACAGAAAAGAAATGATAAAAGAAGGAACTTTGAAACACTGGGAAGGAAGAAAAAAAGCGGCAAGCAAAAATATAAGTAAATAAAATAGACTTTCCTCTCCTCTTGAATTTTTTAAATTATGTTTGATGGTAGAAGCAAAAATTACAACACTTTCTGATATGGTTCTGTATATATGTAGAGGAAGTATTTAAGACAATTATATTTATAAATGAGAGAAGGTAAAAAGATATATGAGAGTAAGTGTTCTATACTTCACCTGAACTAGTAAAATGATGTTACCAGGAGATTGTTATAAGACACACACACACACACAGACACACAGACACACACACACACACAAACACACACACACAATGTAATACCTAGAGCAACCTCTAAAAAAGCCATACAGAGAAATACACTCAAAAACACTTAGAGAAGCTAAAAATGGAATTCTAACAAATGTTCAGGTAACTCACAGGAAGGCAGGAGGAAAAAACCCTAGAAAATAAAAAATAAAATGGCAGCTTTAAGCCCTAACATATCAATAATTACATTAAATACAAATGGTCTAAATATACCAACTAAAAGACAGAGATTGGCAGAGTAGATTTAAAAACATGATCTAACTATGTGCTGTCTACAAGAAACTTATTTCAAATATAATTCTATAGGCAGGTTGAAAGTAAAAGTATGGAAAAAGATATTTCATGAAAACATTAATTAAAAGGAAGCAGGAATAGCTATATTGATATGAGACAAAATAGACTTCAGAGCTAAGAAAATTACCAGACAGAAAGGGACATTATATAATGATAAAATGGTCAATATACCAAAAAGACATAGCAACGCTACATGTGTATGCACCAAACAACAGTGCTGAAAAATATGTGTGAAGCAAAAACTATTAGAACTGAAAGGAAAAAGGACAATTCCAAATTCACAGTTGGGACTTCCCTTTCTCAAAAATTAATAGAATAAGTGAACAGAAAATCTGCAAGGATACAGAGGAACACAACAGCACTACCAACCAAAAGGGTCTAATTGATATTTAAAGAAAATTCCACTCAGTAATAGCAGAGTACACAGTCTTTTCAAGTAACCATGAATACATGCCAAAATAGACCATTTCATGGGCTATGAAACAAACCTCAACAAATTTAAAAGAACTGAAATCATATAGAGTGTGTACTCCAATCACAATGGAATCAAACTAGAAATCAATAACAGAAGGATTACAGTGAAATCTCTAAATGTCTGGAAACTAAACAACACAATTCTAAATAATCCGTGGGTCAAAGAAGTGTAAAGAGAAATTTAAAAATACACTGGACAGAACGAAAACAAAAAGAAAAATAAAACATATGAAAATTTGTGGGACATAGCTAAAGCAGTGCTGAGAGGGAAATTTATAGCACTAAATGCATATATTAGAAATGAGGAAGACTCAAATCAATAATCTAAGCTCCTACCTCAAGAATCTAGAAAAAGAGAAAAATAAACTCAAAGCAGGCAGAAAGAAAGAAATAATAAAGATAAAAGTAGAAATCAATGAAATTGAAAACACAATAATACAGAAAAAATCAATGAAACAACATTTCTTAAAATGTTAATAAAATTGACAAACTTTTAGGAAAACTGATAAAGAAAAAAGAGAGAAGACACAAATTATCAATATCAGAAACAGAGTATTATTATAGACTTTACAGACATCACAAGGATAATAAAGGAATGCTACGAACAATTCTACACACATAGACAACTTAGTTGAAATGGATCAATTCCTTGAAAACCACAAACTATCAAAACTTACCCAACATGAAACAGATTATTTGAATAGCCCTGTAACTACTAAGAAAATTGAATTCATCATTTTAAGACTTTCAAAAAATAAATCTCCAGGTCCAGACGATCTCACTAGAGAATTCTACCTAACGTTTATATCCTAGTTAACATTTTATTAACAGCAACTCTACACAGTCTCTTCCAGAAAATGGAAAAGGGAACACTTTTCAATTCATTTTATGAATCTAATATTACCAAACCACATTAAAATGGTACAAAAAAAGGAAAACTACAGATCAATATCCCTCATGAATACAGACTCAAAAATTCTTAAAAATATATTAGCAAAGAAAATTCAGCAATATATAAAAAATAATTATACACCATGACCAAGTAGGACTTATTCAAGGGATGCAAGTCTGGTTCATTAATCAAAAATCAATGTAATTCACCATGTTAGCAGGCTAAAGAAAAAAAAAATCACATGATATATCAATCAATACAGAAAAGGCATTTGATAAAATTCAATACCCATTCATAATAAAAATTCTTAGAAAAACAGAAACAGAAAGGAAATTTCTCAACTTGATAAAGAGCATCTACAAAGAAAACGGGCTTCCCTGGTGGCGCAGTGGTTGAGAGTCCACCTGCTGATGCAGGGGACACGGGTTCGTGCCCCGGTCCAGGAAGATCCCACATGCTGCAGAGCGGCTAGGCCCGTGAGCCATGGCCGCTGAGCCTGCACATCCGGAGCCTGTGCTCCGCAACGGGAGAGGCCACAACAGTGAGAGGCCCATGTACCACCAAAAAAAAAAGAAACCTACAGCTAATGTTATACTGAATGGTCAAAGGCTGAATGCTTTCCCTCTATGATCAGGCATAAGGCAAGGATGTCTACTCTCACCACTCTTACGCAACACAGTGCTAGAAGTTCTAGCCATTACAATAAGGCAAGAAAGGGAAATAAAAGGCATACAGGCCTGAAAGGAAGAAAGTATGGCATGACAGTCTACATAGAAAATCCCAAGGAATATACACCAATAAGTGAGTTCAGCAAGGTCGCAAAATTCAGCAAAGATAAACATACAGAAGTGAGATCAGCAAAGATAAACATACAAAAAATCAGTCTTATTTCTATATATAATAGCAACAGACACACAGACATCAAAAGTAAAAATACAGGGCTTCCCTGGTGGCACAGTGGTTAAGAATCCGCCTGCTAATGCAGGGGACATGGGTTTGAGCCCTGGTCCGGGAAGATCCCACATGCCACAGAGCAACTAAGCCCGTGTACCACAACTACTGAGCCTGCGCTCTAGAGCCCAGGAGCCACAACTACTGAGCCTGTGTGACACAACTACTGAAGCCCACATGCCTAGAGCCTTGCTCCGCAACAAGAGAAGTCACCGCAATGAGAAGTCTGCCCATCACAAGGAAGAGTAGCCCCCGCTCACCACAACTAGAGAAAGCCAGCGAGCAACAACAAAGAGCCAACACAGCCCCCCCAAAATTAATTAATTAAATAAAAATTTTTTAAAATTAAAAATACAATTCCATTTACAATTGCTCAAAATAAAAAATAAAGCATTCAGGCTTAAAGCAACCAAAACACGTATAAAGCTTGTCTGCTGAAACATACAAAATGCTGCTGAAAGTAATCAAAGAAGTACTAAATAAATGGAGAGACATACTATGCTCATGAATCGGAAGACACAACATAATAAACATGGGAATTCTCCTCAAATTGATGTACAATTTTAACATTGTGATAATATGATTTATAATAAGGAATATATATTTGGTCTTTACCCACAGTTCCTGGCTCACAGCTCCCAAAACCCTTGGAATCTCCTGAAGGATAAGAGCAATGGGAGCATCTTTTGTCATATTTGGTCTCTTGTCCTTAGTTCCTGAAATCACTTCAGAGCCATAAAAGTGAAATGGGTGTCTTGTTATTCGTAACAAGCCCCTTTCCACCACAACTGGGTTTATGTTAATAAGGTGACTTCCGGAAAGCACCTAAGGATGGGGACTGGTTGCCAGGAGAACCAACCGTGAATAAAGGGTTGGAACTTTTAGTCCTACCCCTTGATTTCCAGGGAGGGGAGAGGAGCTGGAGGTTGACTCAATTACCAATGGCCAATAATTTAATCAATCATACCCATGTAATGAAGCATCCATAAAAACCCCAAAGGATGAGGTTTGGAGAGCTTCCAGGTTGATGAACACATGAGATCTGGGGAGAGTGGCATGCTGGGAGAGACAGCATGGAAGCTCCTCACCCTTTCCATATACCTTGCTCTATAAATCTCTTCCATCTGGCTGTTCCTGAGTTATATCCTCTCATAATAAACCAAAGACCTAGTAAGTAAAATGTTCTCTGAGTTCTGTGAGCCACTCTAGCAAATTAACTGAACCTAAGGAGGGGGTCATTGGAACCCCTGAACTACAGCCAGTTGGTCAGACACACAGGTGACAACCTGGGCTGGTGATCAGTGTCTGAAGTTGGGAAGGGGCAGTCTTGTGGGACTGAGCCCTTAACCTATGGACTCTGACGCTATCTCCGGGTAGACAGTGTCATAACTGTTGAACTGTAGGACACCTACAGCTGGTGTCTGAGAACTGCTTGTTGTTGGTATAGGGGACCACCCCCATGTTGGTCCACAGTCCATTTATTTATTTATTTATTTATGGCTGCATTGGGTCTTCGTTGCTGCGCGTGGGCTTTCTCTAGTTGTGGCAAACACGGGCTACTCTTTGTTGCGGTGTGTGGGCTTCTCATCACGGTGGCTTCTCTTGTTGCGGAGCACGGGCTCTAGGTACGCGGGCTTCAGTAGTTGTGGCATGCGGGCTCAGTAGCTGTGGCTCTTGGGCTCTAGAGTGCAGGCTCAGTAGTTGTAGCACACGGGCTTAGTTGCTCCACGGCATGTGGGCTCTTCCCGGACCAGGGCTCAAACCCATGTCCCCTGCATTGGCAGGAGGATTCTTAACCACTGCACCACCAGGGAAGTCCCACAGTCCCTTTTAAACATTAATTCCCATCTAAATTCCAATAAGATTATTCTAAAATTTACATGGAAAGACAAAGGAACTTGAATAGCTAAAACAATTTCTTAAATGAAGAATAAAGTCGGAGGAATCATTTAATCCAATTTCAAAACTTATTGTAAAGCTACAACAATCAATACTGTGTGGTACTGGCAGAGGGCTGGACACACAGAATAAAACTGAATAGAGAGTCACACATATATGCCCAACTGATTTTTTACAAAGGTTCAAAAGCAATTCAACTTTCAACAAATGGTACTGGAGCAGCTGTTCATGCACAGGGGGAAAAATAACTCTGACCTAAATCCATACCTTGTACAAAAATTAAGTCAAGATGTATCACAGAGTTAAATGTGAAATGTAAAACTATATAACTTGTAGGAAAAAAATAAGAGAAAATCTCCAGGATCTAGGGCTAAGCTAAGAATTCTTGGGCTAGGCTAAGAGTTCTTGGACTTGACACCAAAAACATGACTGATAAATAGAAAAACTGACAAATTGGACTTCATCAAAATTTAAAACTTCTGCTTTGCAAAGATCCTGCTAAGGTAAAAAGACAAGTACAGACTAGAAGAAAATGTTTCCAAACCACTTAACTAGCAAGACTCATATCTATAATATACAAAGAACTCTTAAAACTCAACAATCCCATTAGAAAATGAGCAAGACATGAAGCAACATTTCACCGAAGAAATAAAGACAGCAAATAAGCCGATGAAAAGATGTTCAATGTCATTAGCCACTAAAGGAATATAATTAAAGCCAAACGAGTTATTACTAAAACCCTATCAGCATGGCTAAAATAAAAAAATGTTGACAATAACAGATGCTGGAAAAGATGCGTAATAACTGGTGGAAATGTAAAATGTTACCAGCCACACAGGATAGTAGTTTGGCATTTTCTTTAAAAACTAAATATGCAACTACCATATGACCGGCAATTGTACTCCTAGGCATTTATCCTGGAGGAATGAAAACTTATGTTAACACAAAACCTGTAAACGAGTATTTATAGCAGCTTTAATCATGATAGCTCCAAACTAGAAACAACCAAGATGTCCTTCAATGGGTAAATGGTTAAACAAATTGCAGTGCAGTAGTATCAATTAATACTATTCAGCAATAAAAAGGAACAAACTATTGATACATGCAATAGATTCTCTAGATGAATCTCCAGAGAATTACGCTGAGTTTTTGAAAATGAAAAAACCAATTCCAAAAGATTACATGCTATATGATTCCATTCATATAACACTCCTGAAAAGACAAAATTATAGAAATGGAGAACAAATTAGTGGTTGTCACTGGTTAAGGAGAAGGTTAGTTAATTCCTAGAGACAGAACACAATTTGCACACTTCCGATATGCAAACCAACCAATCCTGAGGCCATATGCCCACCTGTCCCCTTTCTCAGGCTCCTTCAGTCTGAAACACTACCCTCCTGCCCTAAATCACCCCAAGGCCAGATATGTGACAACTAGAGGCCACCCTTATAGCCCAGAGCACGCTGAAATTATTAGGACAATCCTAAATCTCCTTACCCTTCCTTGCTCTGCCTTTCCCACAGAAACCACAATAAAGGCTCTGGCCCACACTTTCCCCTTGCTCCCTCTGCCTGCTGACCAACGCTGGTGCTTCCCCATGTGGCCCTGCATAGCGTGGAAGCCCCCTCCTCTTGCACTGTGAAAACAAACTCTCTTTTCAATGGCAGTTTTCTCCTGATCTGTAGGCCTCACCACACCCAAACAAAAATAAAATCCCAGGTACATTTTGTTTTTTTTGTGGTATGCGGGCCTTTCACTGTTGTGGCCTCTCCCGTTGCGGAGCACAGGCTCCGGACGCACAGGCCCAGCAGCCACGGCTCACAGGCCCAGCCGCTCCGCGGTATGTGGGATCTTCCTGGACCGGGGCTCAAACCCGTGTCCCCTGCATCGGCAGGCGGACTCTCAACCACTGCGCCACCAGGGAAGCCCCCAGGTACATTTTAAAAGTGAAATGTTCTGTATCTTGACTGTATCCGTGTCAATATCCTGGTTGTGATGCTGTACTAGAGTTTGTAAGATATTACCATTGGGGGGAAACGGGTACAAACAAGATCTCCCTATATATTATGTCTTACAACTGCATGTGAATCTATGATTATCTGAAAATAAAAAGTTCAATTGAAAAAAATGGAAGATTAAAGCAAGTCCCTCCTCTTTCCCATTAATCCACTACTTGAGGGTTTTTGTCAGGAGCCTTTCTCATAATGAATGGGAGGCTTCAGCGAGCAGGAGGGAGTGCCAGAACACTACAGTGCTCCCCAAGTCCTCTCCCCTTTCCAAATGAACCAACCATGGAACAAGTCATTAGGGAGAGTAAAGTCTTTGGGTCAAAATCAAAATTCATAGTTGGTGGGGCAGAGACACTTAGAAGGAGGCAATTTAAAGCCATGATCTCAGAGTCATCCTGACAGCAGCAATGTTTGCCTCATGCACCCCTCCGGGAAGCCAGGCATGTGCACGTGTAAGTGGTCCATGTGCGTCCTGCCCAGCGTGGCTCCACTGCCCGAGGCCAGGGTTCTGCAGGGCACAGGGGAAGGTGCAGGGACAATGCTGTTATCGAAGCTTGCTAATCCACGCCACAGGAAACAAAGGCCCAAGGGCTGGTCATAAGACCATTTTCCGTGTTTTCAGTAAATCTCAGTTTCATGTATTTTCTCACAAAACAAAAGAGAGGAACACCTGGTGCCTTTTATCAAAACTAGCTCTGGTTCTGAAAATAAACCAGTGGGTGAGTTGGGACTCGTCTGCGGTCATTTCCGCCCTTGGGAGCAGGCCTGGACAGCGAAGCCACATGGGGAGGGAGCCAGGGGCAGCGGGAGGAGGCTGCCACACCTGCTCCTGCATCTGCTTCATGAACCAGAGCTTCAGGAGGGGCGGCTCTCCCGTCCTCCGGCCACAGGAGCAGGGTGGTCTTCCTGCCCGGCTCGGGCCTCCCACACAACTTCAGCTTTCTGGAGACTCATGTGACAGCTGTGATCAGACCGGACAGATGGTTATGTCCTACAACTCCCACTTGATATCTACCATATATTTTTAATAAGATACCGTTCCTATCTTCACATACTTTTTATTGATTTTTAAAAAATTTTCTTGAGTTCTATACAAAAATACCAACTTGCTTGAATCAGCTTCAGCATTTAGTGGATTATTTTTTTCTTTCTCCACTTTGGTAGGCAGGACCTCATGTGCGGGTTTAGAATTTTAAACTTATCCTTCTCTATGCCCCTAGACACAGCCCACAGGCCCAGAGGGGAGCTGATCACTCCTAGCACCCCCAAAGACCCTCTCATTTGGCAGTTCAAGCATTTGAAACTTGCAATTATTTAGGAAATCCCAAATATATAAACCATACAGGACCAGCAGTTTTTAAGAAATGTTTTGCTGTCTAATTAGTTTCAGAAATAAACAGGAGTGTTGAGAGAAACGAGGTGGGGGGAGAAGAAGCACAGAAGAAATGGGAAGTGGAGACTTAGGGGATGCCTGGTCCGTGCATGGCCCTCGGAGGCCCACTTGCTTGTCAGAGGCCACGACCAAGGCTGGCTTTCCAGCACGCAGCGCCGGCAAGGAACAAGAGCAACACAAACACAACTTCCTGGGCTTTTCTCTGACCAGGCTCTGGACACCAAGTCCTCGGCCCCCTCAGGGGCCTTGCTTCATCAGACAGCCCCTCTCTCTCCTATATCGTCAACCCTCCTCACTGCTGGTTCCTTCCCATCAGCAACTAAACATCCTCAACACCTGCCTACCTTTAACAAAGGAAAAAAGACTCCTGATCCCATATCGTCCTCCAGCTGCCACCCTCCCTCCTTTAAAGGCCATCTGCACTCTCACCTCCCACTTCAGGTGGACCTTTCAAATCCACTCCAGTCTTGCTTCTGAGCCTACCACCAAGTTCACAAGTACCTTCTTGTTACTGAACCCAAGAGTAAGCTTTCAGCCTCATTTTATTTACCCCTTAGTGAACTCTGACTATTATTGACCACCTCTTCTTCTAGAAATACTCATTTTCCTCCAGTTTCTTACTAATTTTCCATCTACCTCTCTGGATGCTCAGCCCCAGCCCTCTTCTGAGTGCCTCCTTCCCAACCATCCCTCATCACTGATGCTCCAGGGGACTCTGACGAGGAGTCTGATACGACAGGACCATCTCCACGACACTACGGTCTCTGCCCCATGTGATGATAACACTCAGGCATCTCCCCAGACCTTCAGACACAGGGTCTCTCAACATCCCCACCCAGACATCACACAAGCACCTCAAACTCAGCGTGTCCAAAACCGAACCAACGGTCCTCCTCCACCCTCAACCCACCTGGTTGTCCATGTTCCTATCTCAACAGAAAGCATCAACATCCACCCAGCTGCCCGGCAAGACACCCTCGTGTCACTCTGGTCCTTCCCTTTCCTCACCTCTGCACCCATCTCTCAACATTCAACCCATTTCTTTTCTGTGAAAGAATATGTATTCGGGTCCCCATGCCCCATGTTTCCATGTCCCTCAGATCGATCCACTGTTAACGGGTTAGGCTTCCACCCTCTCACTCGACCTCAATACAGAGCCTCCAAACTCAGCCCTTTGCCTCAGTACCTACGCCCTCCAATTATTTCTCTTCCTGTACACACCAAGGAAACTTTTAAAAACACGAACCTAAGAACCTTTTTCTTAAAGTCCTTTCGTGTCTCCTACCACCCTCAGCGTGGCCAATGCCTTCGTGTAGCTGACAACATTCTGGGGTGATCCAGCCTCACCTACCCACCCTTCCTCATCTCTCGCCTTTCACCTGATGGAACCCCTCCCAGGACACTGGAATTCCCAGGGCCTTGCACAATAGTAGGTGGTCAACAAACATCTGTGAAGCCACTGCGTGAAGCAATAAACGAACGCATAACATCAGAAAAAGCTTCACCAAGGAGTTTTCAAAGTGGGTTCTGAAAGATAGGGAAAATTTTATCCAAAATGCAGGGGAGGACAGGAATTTTGAAAATATGGGAAAAGTGGGTTCAAGGGTTTGATGGTACAGAGTTGCTCCTTATTCTGAATATGAGAAAGTAAGAGGTTCGGTGAGGCGGGAGGAGAAGTGAGTAGAAGGAAGTGAGACAGGAAGACACGCTGAGAGCACGTGCGCCCAGTTAAAGGACCTGGATATCTGTCCTTTCTCGGTTTACCCAAGAGGAGGAAGCTCTTGGGGAGAAGATCCACGGCTACCACTGAAACAACATACAATCCAGGCCCTCGTCCCTAGAGGTCTGCCTGGCCCAGAGGAGGGCCGGTGACAGGAAGCTGGGCGCTGAGCCTGGGGCAGGGGAGGGGGGCAACCTGGTCAATTCAGCCCCCAAATTTCACTTTACTGAACACTTGCTTGAGTGAGAACAGAAACTGACAAAAGGTCACAACATTTCTAGAAGGCACTGGCAATACGTAGCAAGTTTAAAATGTGAACACTCTGACCCCGTAATTCCAACCTATGAAATTATTCTATGGCACCAACAGGGTGACCACACCAAAATACATACACAAGGATGTTGTTTATCACGTTAAAAACGATAAATGGAAACAAACTCATGTCCTTCAATATGGGATTATTAGCCCAATTTTGGTACAGCCAGACAATAAAATATGCATTATTAAGAGGATGCGATCTATCTCTATAGACTGATATAGAGCTATGCCCACAATATATTTTTTTAAGTTACGACAGTATAAATAGTACCATCCCATTTGTATTTTTAAAACATGTTTTTTAAAAAAACCTCACAAACGTAAGTCCCGGATTGTGACAACACGACATCCCCTGAGACTTTCTAAACTTTAAATCAGGAGAGGCCAAAAAATAACAGGAAAAGCTAGCACAGCACTTCCTGAGATAGACTTGTGGTGACCACGTGTACAGATTATTTAAGAATGACTTAACTTAGAGCAGTAGTTCTCAAAGTGTGGCCTCTGAACCAGCAGCATCAACATCACCTGGCAACTGGTTAGAATGCAAACTCTCAGCCCCACCCCAGACCTACTGCAGCAGGAATCTGGGGCGTGGGGTCCCCCAGAGGAATGAGGCCCATGAAAGCTTGAGAATCCCCAACGTGGACATCTGGAAACAGTCCTTGAACTAGGGGATAATCTGTCACTTCAGAGTCACTGTGCCGAAAGACGCCTGTGTGTCAGGTGGGGTTTCTCAGGAAGGGAATGAAGGAGGTCTTAGATTGCAGTGAAGAAAAAGAAAAAAAAAGTCTCCTAGGGCTTCCCTGGTGGCGCATTGGTTGAGAGTCCACCTGCCAATGCAGGGGACACGGGTTCGTGCCCCGGTCCGGGAGGATCCCACATGCCGCGGAGCGGCTGGGCCCGTGAGCCATGGCCGCTGAGCCTGCGCGTCCGGAGCCTGTGCTCCGCAACAGGAGAGGCCACAACAGTGAGAGGCCCGTGCACGGCAAAACAAAACAAAACAAAACAACAACAACAACAACAAAAGTCTCCTAGGCTCTCTGAGGCCAAGACTCAATTTGGCGGGGCCCCTACACATGGCAATTGTAAACGCCGTTAGGTAGAATGAACGTAGCCAACAGCAAGGCAGAGGCCGGGCAGGGAGGGGTTGGAGGACGGACCTGGGCCTCAGCAGCAATATTCTCTGAGCCTCACTCTCTTGTTCCCATCATCCTCAGAGCTCCAGAAAAGTCTCATGAAAAGTAATTCTGGTCTCAGCTGTTCTGTGGGAAACCATGGAAGGTCACAGAACAAGGGAGTGGAAGGAAAAGCAGTGTCCATCCCCACTCAGGCCAGGAAGAGGGGAGCAGCCTTGCCAGGTTAGCGGGGGAGATGCACCCAGACAAGGGCGACCTCACAGATGTCACCAACAAAAATGGTGCAGTGTGGTGGCAGGGGAGAAGGCCAGAGCCGAAGGACCCCAAGCACACTTGAGCCGGTGCCCTGGGAAAGGCTCAGGAAAAGCTGGAGGAGAGACACTGGGCAGGCCTCAAGGTATGGAAAAAAGGGAGCAACTTCTAGAAGTTAAGCTGGAGAGGGTCGTGTTGTCACAATCCGGGACTTAGCAAGAAAAATGGGGAGATCTGGAAAGCTAGATCTGAAAGATGGAACAGTCTTTTAGGAGTTCCCTTCAAAGCACTTATCACAATTTTATCTTACATTTACTTGTATGATCATTTAATTGTCTTTCTGCCTATCCAGACTTTAAGCCTCATGAAGGCAGGAATGTGTTTTCATTCACCACTATACCCCCAGCTCCTAGACAGACAGCACATGGTAGGTACCCAAAAATATAGGTTGGACAAATAAACAACTTAAAATTAAAACACTCTGGAGTGTTTAATTATTCTTTCTCTGTATTGTTGACGTTTTGTTTTTGCCAAAAAAGTATATCATCATATGAAATTATGTCACCAAGAAGTATATTATCAAAGGAAGCTATTTCCTTTTTGGAAAGAAAGAGTCATCTCACAAATACAGTGTTGTGGCTTTCGTCTGTGAGTTGTAAACACTCACTGAGAAAGGCAAGAGAATGCAGGTAAAAAGTATGATGTATTTCACTGGAAATACACAGAAATACACCCAACAGTGGTCATCGGTGATGTCCAGCTTGATGCCCTTAGACACGGCAACATCCCAGAGGGACCTGGTAATCAAAGGTTAATTTTGCGCAGAGGAGTTTTAGCATGAAGTGCTCCCACGGCATCACGATTCATTGAAACCTGCCCATCACATATGATAAAACAGCACGTGCCACCACGCATCTACAACACAGAGTCATCCTACCAGAGACTGTGGACACACGAGACCCACCCGCCCTCTGAGGGCAGGAAACCCCAGTCGCTCCCAGATCTGAGAGCGTGGCTGAGGGGCAGAAAGTGCAGGCTATGTCAGAGGGGACTGCAGAAATAGGGACAATAAATTGAGAAGTTTAGCAAATAATCCCCAGCCCCCTAGCCTAGGAAGCTTCCCCTGACCTGCAGAGAAATTACAAAATTAAATTTTTATAAACAAACACTTGGCATCTTTTACTTCAAGCAACAACAGGGCCTCTGCTCATTTTAAAGTGGTTGTACCATCGAGGGTCAGCAGCCCGTCTAGCACCTAGCTCTCGGGGCTGCGTGTCACGGTACTTAACGTGCCCTGCACACAGGGAGGGATTAATCCTCTGGCAGATGCGACAGAGAGAGGCCTGGCCACAGTCCGCAGCACAGCTTCCTCAGCCACCACACTTCTGTCTCAGCATCTCTCTGCAGCCCAGCCACCACCCAACGCCTCGCACTTCGGTTTGGATGTGGACCTCACACGACACTCCTCCGGATAAGAGGAATGGGGAGTGCCTCCCTGCCTGCCCACCCCGTGCCTTCCCTCATTCCCCTTGAACTCAGGGTCAGACCTCTGAGGAAGCAGGTGCTTATCTGGGAAGAGTCCAGCGGTCAGTCCAAAGAGAGGACTCCCGCCCCCCTCCCTGAAAGGGCTTTCGGAGGGAGCTCGGACACTCTGCCTCGGCATGCAGGGGCTGGGTAATTGCCGGGCTGACCCTCTGGAGCCTCCTGCCCTGCTCACCTTTCATGATAATGCCTGGTACAGCCTCATCATGAAATGTGCTTATTAATCTAACTCATTTGACACTGCGCTCTTCTGCCCTGAGCTAGATGTTAGGAGAAAATGATAGGGATAGATTCTGCTCCTGTCAGACTTACCAAGACTTTCAGAAAACCAGACTATCAAAGGCCATCTGTTGCCCACTAGCCAAGCATTCACGGTGACCCCGAAGGTACAAGCAGAATGTTAAAGACACAGATCCACAAGAGGGAACAGCGAGAAGACCTGGGCCACACCCCAGGCACCCCCAGGCACCCCCCGCCCCCAGAGAGCCACCGCGGAGCCAGTCCTCCCAGGGATGGCACGTACCAAGCCCCTGACCTGATTCACGCCTCACTGCTTCATATCTAATTCATCAAAAGACACTTGGGCTTCTCAAATCAGGAACATTTTTATTAGCTTCCCCAGGAGTTTTATGGCACAAAGCCATACCTAATGATTCTACTTTATGGCAAGTTATACATTCAAACAGTGCTCTGAAGTCAGGCAGCAGGTAAGACTCAAATCTTTGTCAAAAAAGATTCCCCCATTCTTTCACTTTTAAAATGTTTATAAGCTTTCAAACAGTTGGGAAAGTGATGTGGAGCATTTTACCAGGCTTCCCCTTCTCACACGGGGCCCGGCATGAGCTGACGCAAAATGCACCGCACCGTTCGCACGGGGAGCTGATTTTGCCCGCCCACCTCCTCCGCCTGGGGACATCTGGCCATGTCTGGACACGGTTTTGGTTGTCACGACTCGGGGGTGTGTGCTATTGGCATCTAGTAGGAAGAGGCCAGGGATGCTGCCCGACTACACACTATTTTCTGATCATCTGGCCCAAAATGTCAGTAGTGCCGAGGTTGAGAAACCCTGCCTTTGGGCTTCTTCTGGACTAGGCATGGCATCCCTCCCACTCCTGGGACATCAGACACTGATCTAATCACTGTGCCAGGTTTTCAATGCTGGCTGATGAGAGTTGTATTCTTTTATGTATTCTTGGTGCACATTTTCAATGAGCAAGAATAAAATGTCATCATAAACAAAATGAGGAAAGTGAAAATAAGAGCACCTTAGAAGCTCAGAACACATGACAACAGTCACTGTGAACTAAACCCTCCCAATAGTTCCTCTGCACTTTTTAAGCTTCACCCAAAACGGAATTTACCTACTGAAAAACCAAAATAAACAATTCCAGCCGCCGGTACTACTGAACACCACCACAGATGTCTGCTGAAAAGCAAAGCAAGTTCTCTGCTATACTGCAGTGATGTGGTCAGTGAGAGCCCTGGGCTTGGGAGGGGGTCTGGTCCTGATTCACCACTCCCAAGGGCTGGGGCTCCGTCACTTCCCTTCTCAGAGCTTGAGTTCTCCTGATCAGCACAGTGGAGAGAAAGCGACTTCCCCTCCCAGCCTCCAGGGAATCATGAGAGCCAAATGAGTTCATGGGTAGGAAACTGCTTTGTAAACCGTAAGGGGCTATATAAACATACGTCAATACGTTTATGACATTTATACATGTAGGACAATCTGTGACAGCAAACCAAGGGTCTTTCAGACTTGTGGATCCTTTTCATGAAATGTCACAGCTGGAAATGACTTTGGAAATCAACTAATCCAACCCTTTAATTTTACAGCATGTGAAGATGACCATTACAGAGGTCAAGTGACCCAGCTAAGGCCACGAAACAGCCCAGACGGGCTCAGGTCATCTACTCCCAAAGCAGGACGCTCCCCACGCCTTCCCATCGGTGACGTCTTCCCTCCCTGTTTTAAGTTCCTTGAGAGAAGAAGCACATCTTACACACGGGGTTCAGAGGGCCTTGAACACAGGAGATAACTATTTGCCGAATCAGCGAATCTTGACTTACTACGTCGTAGCCTGTCGGGGCTCGGTTCCGAGAAGCCACCACCCCCACTCCCGTGATGGGATCCATTGACGTCTCTGGCAAGGCTTCTGAAAGGTCTTTGACTTCAGGCATGGCGGATTGCTCCTGGTTCCGAAAAGGAAAAAGAAAGTGTACAATTCAAACGGAGCATTTAAAGTGAACGATGTAAAGTCTCGTACAGGCAGAACCAGCGTCTTGGGGCAAATATCCTGAACTAAGCTCCACGTACCTGGACTGGCTAAGGGAACCCTGAACCCTTTCCTCAGATCAAGAACTCAAGTCATCTCCGGCCCCTGCTCTTCTCAAGTTAGCTTTGAACACTCTCCTGCCCAGCTGCCTGACTTCTGAACAGATACCACCAGCTTCTCTGAGGATAAATCAGACATGGCTAAATCTAACAGTACCTTCCGTCTCTCTCCCTCACAGTACCTCCCTGCAGAAGTGCAGCCTTCCAAATCCACAGCCTCTACCACATCCAAGGGTGGACTGTTCGGGCGGCAGAGCTTTGCAAACACACAGAAGAAAGTGCTCTGGGCATGGAGGCCAAGGCATGGCACTGGAGTCCAGGCTCCATGACTTACTAGCTGGTGACCGGGCAAGCAAGAAGTCAGGACACGGACAGTCGCAGAGCTGCTGTGAGAACTAAAGGAGTCATGTAAATCAAGGGCCTGGAGAGGTTCCCTGGCACACAGTAGGCGCTCAACAAAAAGCAGATGAGACTGGAGGGTTTGGGATACAAAGGTTCAGTGTAACTGGCCAGAAACATGGTTGGTGCTGCTCCCAAGAGGACTGGCGGGTCCCTTTGTTGTGTTTAATCCCGCAGGTCATGTGGGCACTTACTCAAAGCTAAACACTAACAATGACCATAATTCTTGTTGGGCACTTTGGGAGAAAGTGGGGGAAATGAAATTATTATTCTGCTGCTGATTGCCTCTTGATGTGACCAGAGGAGACAGGCAGAATACAGAGAACACGGGTCTGGGCAGCTGGAGGGGCAGTGCACCAGAAAGCAAATAAAAAACCTGACACCTTATGTAAATGACGTTTAGTGCTTTTAAAAGGACCAGCTGCGAAAAAGAGCAAGTTAAATTCTACCTCCTTCTGCAGCAATTGAATTCCACTGGCTGTAGGTCTGCCAGATCTCTCAAGGCTGGTTACTGCTTCTAAAGTAAACCAAACACCCTGCCTAACTAGGCAGGCAGGAGGAATATTCTTAGTTCTCAGCCTAGAATCAGAAAAGGCAGAGGCTATTCAAAATGACTACAGCCTCCTGAATAGAAACAACCAGAATGCTGTATGCGAGTCACCGTGTAATCAGCGTCCCCTGGAACCCACAAAAGGCTCCAGAAACAGACTTGTCAGTGCAACGGAGCCAAGTCTCGGGTCAAGGCTAGGAAGTGCCTGGCAGCAGCCACACTCTCAGCTTCTGTTTATGACAAAAGCCAAACTAAGTTATGCTTTACTTAATTCTACTGAAAATAAGTTTCTAGAAGCACAGGGCAGGGGGGACAGGACACCAAACCACATCACTGCATCGTTTTCTATTTTCAAATTTCACTAACCAGGCAGCTTTATCTGCATAAAGAATAGGGCTTAATGCTTCCTGCACACAGTAGGCACTAAATAAATATTTACTGATGGAATCCGCATGCATGCCCCCAATAAAGAAGGTTTAGAATTAAATAATCTGCACCAGCCCAATCCAAAGCAAACACTGATCAAAAAGTACTTCACTTGGAAAACCCCATATTCCTGGTAACATGGAAATACCGTTGCTGCAGTTTGCAAAATATTGGTACCTGCTGTTAGTTACCAAAATGCTTTGCAATTAACAACTCATTAATAGAATGTACAATTCTGCCAGTGCTAAAATATCATGCTGTGAATTTAATAAAGAACATCAGAGGTAAGTGGTGGTGTTGGTGGTGTTTTTAAGATAGTAGGGCTTCTACTATCTGGGGGGGGGGGGGAAGTGAGCATGGGAATAAATAATAAACATTTTATTAGCTGAGAGATGCCCATCCTCCGGTCACCACATCCTCGGCCACGTACTGATGACAATGGCCCTCCTCCGCTCTGCAGCGTGAGCAAGGGCAGGGGGCTGACGCCGCTGCTCCCACAATGCACCGGGCAGCCCGGCACCAGGCCCCAAGATGGCTGCGGGCGGCCTCCCCGAGCAGACAAAGAAGCCGGCGGCCGGGCCCGTGTGCCTGGTCACGGCCCGGCCTGCAGGCTGGGAGGATGCGGCAAGCAGGGCATTAGCACCGAGCATCTCGGATGCACGTCTCCCTCTTTCCTCCCCCCGCAGTGACCGTGCCCTGGGGATCCAGCAGCTTTTGTGAGATACAGACAAATGACTCCTCGCCACGCGGAGAGCTCCGCGGTGGAGGAAGCACCACCACCAGCAAAGGAAGCTTTTAATGAGAAACGCCCAAGATATCCACGGCACAGGCAATCACTCAAAGCAGCCTGCCCTGAATTACATATTTTCTGACTGCAAATTACTCTTAACAGCGTCTCTACCGTCACTTCAATTGACCTTCCTAACAAAAGGCCATTTATTAACTAGCTCTCGGTGCTCCCCGGGCTGTGCGAAGCCTCCAGCCAGAAGGGATGGCACCACCGTGTCCGCGGCTTCCCGGGTCACAGGCCAGGCCTCTGCGAGGGGGAGAAGAGGCCATTAATGCCGGGCTGCAGAGCAGACCTGCCGCGGGGAGAGGAGCGGGGGGAGCAGGGTGTTTAAGGCCAACGTTAACCTGTCTTGCAAGATGCGATGCTGGGCTACAGCAGAAAACGCGAAGGCCTAACTTGCAACAGCTGGTGTCATCCTCAGCACTCCCCGCCCAGCACCCACCTCTATCTCCAAATCCTAGCTGCACACAGAACACACTAACACACCTCCCCGCATCTGAACAGCACCCTGCAATTACCAAAAAGCTGTCTCGGGCTCCTTCTCAATCGATGCTCACACCAAACCTAGAAGGTGGCTGAGGCGTATTATCCCTATTTTAGAGGAGAAAAATGGAAGCCTGGAGTTCTCAGACACCACGAGCTGGCAGAGGGCAGAGCCCAACGGGACCTCTGGCTCTCCTTCCCCAGTCTGGTCTGCTTTCCATACACTGTGCAGAGAGAGACGGACTTCCCATCCGATATCCCATCAAGAAAGCACTTTGAACACCAATTATATTTTAAAATGCCAACGCTCTTCTTTCTCTAGCCGTAGCCCAGTAACTGAAGCAAGGGGGAGAAAAGTACAGAAAGATAGAAGTAACATGGGATTAATTTTCCCCACACCTCAGTTTCAAGATTCAACATTTCCCTCATAAATAATTTATAACAATAAAAATGAGCTAAGGCCACGTTTGTGTACGACGGAGGTAAATTTAGACCTAATGAGGGAGATCCCAGCCCTGCACAGGAGGGGACAGGTTGATGCATAGCACGGTGTGAGTGTGATCCATGGCACACGGGGGCTCCATTACCAACTGGAAGTCACAGGGCCAACCGGGGTGGAGGTGCAACTGGGGAAACTTCTACCGTCCCAGCTGGGGCTGCAAGGAGGGCTTCCACAGAAAAAGCCAAAAGTTGATGCAGTATTTTAGAGGCCAAGATAACAGATGCTGAGATTTCTGAGAACTACAGGATTGAGCCAACCTAAAGCTAAGTCGGTTCTCAGTAAACGCCAGGTAAGGAATGAAGATGGCGGCCGCACCTGGGAGTCACATCCGCCCTCGGGCACGGAGAGAGTCCGTTGGCGGCACTGACCTTGATCTAGTCCTCCTAGCTTGACCTCGCAGGTCATTTGGTCCCTATCCCAACCTCTACCCCGAGTGTGCAGCCAGCCTCACTCAGATCACTGCCAAGGCTGGGGGCTACAGAGCCTCGCTCTGGACAGGCGTGCCCGTGTCTGCCCCAAGAGGATTTCTCTGCAAGGTGGGGAGACAGAGAATGAGTGTGTGTGAGTGTGTGTGTGTGTGTGTGTGTGTGTGTGCTGTACATACTGGGACTAGAGGGACTGCATGGGGTCAGTTAGGGTGCGGTGTGATCTCCAGGCCAGCAGGATTTTTTCCATGCTGTGCTCAATGAGTTCTATCCAATAACACTGGATAAGGGAACAGCTTCCTGCGTGAGCCTGCAATGCTGCAAACAGTGCCTGGGGGAGGCCCCAGCTCCCAGCACTCTGCAGCACCTCACCAGTGCTGTCATCCCAGGTTCACAGAGAAATGAACTTTAACTATAAAGCCCCTTCATACAGACAGCACACGGCTCCCTTGTAGCTTGATCAAAGAACTACTACAACAGTGTGCTTAATCCCTGTAAGTCAGCAGTGCTGGGCTTAACTGATGCTGAACATTGTTTCAGAATCAAAGGCGTGCCTCCCGGCCCCAGTCTGGGAGAAAACTAAGCTACTGTATCACAGTTGAAAACTCAGGGGAACTTTGATATCATCTCTGTTTAATTTCCCCGGCCCTGTGAGCCTGGGGTTTATCTCGTTTTATCAGCTCCTGTACTGAAATCAAAACCCAACTAGCAGAGCTCAGACCTCTCTCCACGGAGGCCCTTCCAGCAGCAGGGTGGGGCGCAGGCCGAGGAGTTTAAAGCACTTTGTGCGGGGGGGGGGGGGGGGGGGAGGCAACAACTGCCGGGGGGCAGGGGGTGCCGCCTTCAAAGGAGGCGCAGCAGGGACCCCGGGCGAGGAAGGAAGGCCGACTCAGAAGCGGAGCCCCCGCTGCCCACCAGGGCTGAAGGCGGGACTCGCACACAACTTTTGAGGAGAGTAATTTCAAAGTATTGCGGGGGGAGCAGGTTAAATTGGGCTACTGTAGTTGAAATGACAAAACCAGTGAGTTAATTAAGTCCCTACAGAAGGATGAACTTGTGATCAGATTGTTTGAAATCCAAAGTCAAGGGCACAAAAGACAAACTGTCTGCCCACATCTAGCAGCTTGTGGGGCTGAGGAAAAGCAGTGGATAAATATTTCACTCCCTGTGGGAAACGGACGAAGAGCAGGGCCTCCACTGAGAACGGCCGTCCCCCAGTAAAAGCTCCGGTGCTGGCCGTCGTGGGGCAGCTCTCTGCCTGTTTCCCAGCAGCAGCAGTGGTACCAGTGGGCTGCGGGGAACCCATGCCCTCCTCTGTTGCTCCATAATTCCTGGCACCTTCCTGCTAACAAATCTTAAGCAGGGGACAGAGGACAGGGGAGGCCAGCCTTCACCAATGCACCCACAACACACACAAATACACAAACTGGGCCACCTCAGGCAGCCCTGGTGCAGAGCCCTACCTCCTAAGGAGACTGCAGGCTGAGGCCAGAGTCCCTGCGGCAACCAGGCAAATGGCCGGCCGGCTCTGGGGGCTGCCCATGGGGGACACAGGCTGAGAGGTGTCCACTACGGAACCTCAGGAGAGCATCCTGGTGCCACCTGTACTTGGGCCTGGACCACTTATCTAGTGACCAGTCAGAAACCAAATCGTTCTGACAAATGCTGTTGAGTACGACCTGGTGGCAACAGGCCACAGGCTGCTGGAAGGCTGCTAAGATACTGGGGAACTAAAGCAAATATTTTCCTAAGCTCCCCTAGATCACAAAGGACTTTCCAGCTAGGGAACTAACAATGGCAAGCACTTCCTTTTTCTCCAGTGAAGGTCTGTTACTTCTAATAGGAGAATCGGGTGTACAAATGCATCCATTCCATCAGACCTCTGTTTAGGCTGATATTAACCATTTGATTACCAAACAGATTTTCCATAAACCATGTGAGGCGGGCCTGTGGTTTGGGCTGCTGCAGCCCGTACAGTGCAGTGCTAGATCCTTGAGTTCTCTCTCCCCAGATAAACCAGGATCAAGTTCTACAGCACTGCCGTGGCCAAAGGCCTGCCCCTACAGGCCTGAATGTGAAAAACCAGGGAGCCTGGTGCTGGGGAGGAAGGGGCGTTCTCCAGTACACTGTGAGCCCCACCGCAACCTGCAACTTGCTCACAATCACTGCAAATGAAGGTCGTCCCCACCCGCTTCCATCAGGTCTAGTGTCATACTGTCCCCTGGAGAGAAGCAAGAAGGACACTGACAGAAGGCAGATGCCCTACAAATGAACCCAGGAGGTCCCAAGAGCAACATTCTCTTGATATTCGGTGACATAAAACGGTCACAGCCTTGGCTTGATGGCCACAGTGTCCAGAGTAAAAATGTCACCTCAACGCTGGGCAAATGGGCTCCCAGGCCAGAATCATCAGAACACCTGGCTTCAGGCCAGCAGACACCTCCCATCACCACCACCCGCTCTGTGACTTGCACATGGGTCTTCAGAGTTTCTTTGGTCATATAATCATTCTGTGTGCTGATGACTTCCAAATTACCTCCACGGCCCGGACTTTTCTCCTGAGACTCAGACGAGTGTATCTAGTACCCTGCTGGCTATTGTCACCCACGTGTCCCATTAATACCTCAAACCTGGCTGACCTTGCCATCCTCCCACCTGAAGCATCTCCCACGGTCCTGGTACCTAACAGGACCTGCTGCGTAACAGTCAGCCCACAAACGTTTACGGAGAGCCCTTGTGCTGAGCATGAAACAATGGTGAAGATGGAAACCCCAACATTCTGGATGAGGAGATCTCAGACTCTAGCACGCAAGAGTCATCTGAAGAATTCGTTAAAACAGAGTCTTAAACCCACTCCCAGAGATACTGATTCAACAGGTCTGGGATGGGGCCTGAGAAGCTGCATTTCTTTTCTTTTTTATAAATTTATTTTATTTTATTCATTTTTATTTTTGGCTGTGTTGGGTCTTCGCTGCTGTGCACAGGCTTTCTATAGTTGCAGTGAGTGGGGGAATACTCTTTGTTGCGGTGTGCAGTCTTTTCATTTTGGTGGCTTCTCTTGTTCCAGACCACAGGCTCTAGGCGCATGGGCTTCAGTAGTTGTGGCGCTCAGGCTCAGTAGTTGTGGCACACAGGCTTAGTTGCTCCACGGCATGTGGGATCTTCCTGGACCAGGGATCGAACCCGTGTCCCCTGCATTGGCAGGCGGATTCTTAACCACTGCACCACCAGGGAAGTCCCAGAAGCTGCATTTCTAACAAGATCCAGGTGATGCTGACACAGCAGGTCCATAGTCCAAACTTTGACTACAAGGCAGTAGGTACTCATTAGATGTTTGATGAAGGAAGGGAGGGAGGGAGGGAGGAAGGAACCTGAAGGTCATCATCCGTGGGGAACAGCCCCAGAGTAAGTCCCCCAGTCTTTCCCTCCCCAACACAGGTTGCCCAGGAGCACCCAGTTCCTCCCCTATGGCACCCATCCCACCATTCAAAATCTGGGTCACATCTCCCATTCACCCCAAACCTTCCCCACTGCCCAGCCAGACAGGTGCTGTCACTAAGAATCCTGATGTTGTCCAAGGACATGGCCTTAGCACATACATGTGCACACGTGCACGCGTGCACATACACACTTACACACAGTCTTGCCTCTCAGAAGGCTATAATACTTTCCCTAGCAGAACATCAGTTGTGCAAAGGTATATGTCCACCACAGTGCCTAGCCCACAATGAGAACTCAATAAATAGATTACAGATAGATGGATGGATGAATGGACGGGAGGATGGATGAATGAAGTTCCTGTCCTCCTCTCAAAATCGCCAATGTTTCATCGGATTAAGGAGGGCACGTAAAGCAGCAGAGGCAATGGTGAGAGTGCCACGCTGGGGTCACTGATGCTCCATGCAGGACAAACACCACGATCCCAGGGCTGGGCCATCTGCCGAGGAAGGGAGGTGGGACTGTGGCACTCCAGGGGGTTCCAGAAGTGGGTGTGACTCAGCTGGAGCAGGCTGGATGAGGGCCTGGCAGGAGGCTGCACGAAGACTCCCCTAAGGAGTCTGTAAAAACTACAGCTGCCTGTTCCAACCCCCAGGTTCTGTTCTAATTGACCTGGGCTGGGTCAGAGACTGGAGAATGCAGAGCCAAGGTGCAGTGCCACTGTGCTGGGTGACACAGTGACGAATAAGTCATGGGTACCACCTGCAGGGCTCACGGGCTGCAGGAAATGTCCCGAAAGAAAGGGACCACAAATGAGGCGATGCTCCCTTTTGCTGGGCAGTCAGGGAGCTGGCCTTCCTGAAAGATGGAGGGTGTGGAGTACTGCAAGGAGTGCAGGCAGAAGACACGGCACCAACGGTGGCGTGAACAGTCCCGGAGTGTCTGGGGAACTGTAAGTAGCAGATGGGCTCTGAAACAAGCTTATGAAACGCTTAAACAAACAAATAAACAAAACCGTTAAAAACCTGTCTGCACTTCTCTGCTATTTCTAAGGTCTAAGTAATGATGTGGATCTACAGGTAGGAGCGCCCCAGTGGTCAGAAGGAAGAGATTCCCAAGTCTTGCATTCCTATTTCCTCTCCTGTAAATGAATGCTCCTCAAGCCCAGGCCACTTCCTGCAGACCCTATAGGGCCTCTTCATGCTACTGGCTCAGGGAAGGATTGGGAGGTAAAGCAGAGGAATGGAAAGGGTCCAGACTTGGGACTCAGAGGGACGAGGGCTTGAGTCGCAGCTCTGACACAGCTGTGTGACCCCAAGCCCCTCAACTGAATTGGGCCTAAGTTTCCACGCCCCTCAAATTGGAATAATGGACGATAATATTTTCTTTACAGGGTTTCAATGTGTATAAAGAACTTGCAGAACTTCCATCAAAAGACACAATCAACAGAGTGAAAAGACATCCAGAAGAATGGGAGAAAATATTTGCAAATCATATATCTGATAAGAGGTTAAAATCCAAATCTATTATGAACTCCTACAACTTAGCAATAACAAAAAGCAAATAACTCGATGAAAAAATGGGGAAAGGACTTGAAAAAGGACATTTCTCCAAAGCTGATATACAAATGGCCAACAAGCATCTGAAAAGATGTTCAACATCATTACTCATTAGGGAAATGCAAACCAAAACCACAGTGAGATACCATCTCATACCCGTTAGGATGGCTGCTACCAAAACCCAGACAATTAGTGTTGGTGAGGATGTGGAAAAATCGGAAACCTGGTGCACTGTTGGTGGGAATGGAAATGCAGCAGCTGTGGAAAACAGTGTGGTGATTCCTCAAAATATGAAAAATAGAATTACTATATGATCTGGCAACTCCACTTCTGGATATATACCCAAAAGAATTGAATATAGGGTCTCAAAGAGATATTTGTACCTACATGTTCACAGCAGCATTATTTGCCATAGCCAAAAGGTGGAAGCAACCCAAGTGTCCACAGACAGATAAATGGATAAGCAAAGTGTGGTCTATACATACAATGTAGTATTATTCAGTCTTAAAAAAGGAAGGAAATTCTGACACATGTTGCAGTGTGGGTGAACCTTGAAGACATTATGCTAAGTGACATAAGGCAGTCACAAAGAGACAGATACTCACAAATATGATTCCATTTATATGAGGTACTTGGAGTAGTCAAATTCCTAGAAAGGAGAATGGTGGCTGCCAGAGGCTGGGGAGGGGGAAACAGGAGTTTTATGAGTACAGTTGACCTTTGAACAATGAAGGGGTTAGGAGTGCCAAACCTTCCAGCAGTCGAAAATCCGAATACACCTTAGAGTTGGCCCTCCAAATTCGGAGCTCCTCTGTATCTGTGGTTCTGCATCTGGGGATTCAACCGACCGCGGATGGTGTAGTACTGCAGTAGTTACTATGGAAACAATTCCACGTATAAGTGGACCTGCGCAGTTCATACCCATGTTGTTCAAGGGTCAACTGTATAGAGTTTCAGTTTTGCAAGACGAAAAAGTTCTGGAGATTTGTTGCACAACAGAAGGAAGGTACTTAATGCCACTGATGTGTACATTTAAAAACAATTAGGATGGTAAATTTTATTTTGTGTGTTTCACAATATTTTTAAAAAGCATCTATAATTGGGGTTCTCAAATTTCAGTAAGCATCAGTACAACCCAAGATTCTTGTTAAACATGCAGATTCTGGGGCCCCTTCCCCAGATATTCTGATTCAAGATCTGGGTTTGAGGCCCTGGGTTCTGCATTTTAATAAACATCCTAAGGGTTCTTAGTTCATTAAGAATTCACTTATGTCTCTCTCCTAAAGGATATTCTTTTGAACATTTTGCTGTGCTGATCAGTATCTGTTTGGAAAAAAAAAAAAAGTGTGTGTGTGGTGTGTATGTGTGTGTGTGTGTGTGTGTGTGTGCAGAACGATCCCGTGTTGATCCTAGCCACAGGCCCAGCAAGAGGGCCCTCCAGTCTTCAGGGGAGTATGAGCTGCAAAGCTCTAGTATGTGACCCCTGGGCTCTAGGCCCACGGGCCTCTCACAATTCAACCTAGACAAGCTCTGCATCCCACCAGAAGTGTGTCAAGTAAACCAACGCTTGCCCACAGGATGTCCTCAACAAGAAGGCAACGTCAAGCACACCCTGCCTCCCAAGCAGCTGGGGAGAAGAGATGTGACGTAGGCAACCCCGCCGCAAACAGTGCTGACAACTCAGGGAAACCACAATTCCCAAGGGCGGCCCAGCAAGCACGAGGCCAAGGAGAGCCAGTGGGGCCAGTGCAACGCTGGTCAGGGAGGGCCTCAGAGAGAGCAAGAACAGCCTGGGGAGAGGCAGCTCATTCAAAGAACCCAGGCCTCCCCTCCCACAAGCCAACGCGCAAACGAGACTGCTCACTCAACCACAACCAACTAAATACAGTGTTCTCAGCCCACCACATCCAACCATGTAGTCATCTGTTATCTTCACCATCATAACAGCACCTTTGACATTTCCCATTCTTGACTCCAACACCATCATGACTTTCCAGTGCGGCAAGCATGTCATTCTTTGAGCACGAAGCACGGAGCAGTTCCAACCTGCTACAGCAGAGGGGCCGGGAACACTCGGATTCTGATGCCCCACAAGCAAATCCGCTGTGAAACTGATAGAGATGAACCTTCAGCGCTCACTGCCCCCTTGCAAGGCCCTGAGAGGGGATCACAATGTGTTCACACGGTTGTATGGTTTTGTAAAGCACCAAGATATCCTTGTACACAAACAAGATATTCTTGCATTGTTTTTCTTATAGTCCTCCCCCACCACAACAAACCGTCAAAACAGCAGACCCACAAAACCGGGGTCTGACGTTAGATCCCACTTACATTTAGTGAGGACCCGCCAACGCCCTCCACAGCGTCACACACATTCATACACATTAGCCCATTCAGCCTTACGGGGTAGCTTTTATTCTTAGGCCCCTTTAACAAATGAGGAAATGGGGATTCAGAAAGGTCCCATGAGGTTCCATGACTTGCCTAGGGTCTCCTGGGTTCCAGGAGGTAAACTGACGTTCTAAGCCCAGCGTTTTTTCTACTCTACCATCCCTTCCTAGTGGCCCTAAATAATAACCACAAACAGAAGACGCACTCTGAAAAAAACTGAAGCTACTCTTCTGATTAACCAGTTAACAAACCCTTAATAATAACCACTAATTTTTAATTTTTTTAGTTTTATTTTTTTAACCACGCCATGCAGCACGCAGGATCTTAGTTCGCCAACCAGGGATCAAACCTGTGCCCCCTGCAGTGGAAGCGCAGAGTCTTAACAAGTGGACCGCCAGGGAAGTCCCAATAACCACTAATTTCTATTAACTACTTGCCCTGTGGCATGAATGGAACTGAGCACTTCTCTTATAATAGTTCATTTACTTCTTACTGTAATTCTATGAGATAGATATTATCATTAGCCTCACTCTACAGATGAGGAAACTGAGGCTCAGAAAAGTTCACTACTTTCCCTAAGAACACACAGTAAGTAGGAAAGCCAAGGCTTAAGCTGAGGCCTAATTATAAAGTCCTTGCATTTAATCATGGTGCACTGCTCCAGCTGAAAGTGGGGAAAAGCCCACCAGCGGGAAGGAGGCAGGGCAGGGAAACGCCTTCAGCATAAACCAGGAGTGCGGCCTAAAAGCTAAAAGGAAGGAATGAAAAATGTGGATTAAAGAAGATGATCCTAAGCTCAAATGAACCAGTAATAGCTATGTCAACTGCTGCACATGGGTCTTGGTGCCCAGGTCCCAGAAGAGGCCCCATTTAAATATTCTATGCATGGCACAATATCTTGAAATACCTGGTTCAATTTCCCACAAGCAAGAAAGGTGTCACCTGTCTCCTGTACTAATCTTCTGAGCACACTGAGTTTTTGAGTTAGTCTAGGCTTCCACACAGCTTATCTCCTAACTTTTCTAAGGCTTTTCTGGTGCAGCTGATAAGATTTTCTTGCCCTGTTAAAATGAGATGAGATCCAGCCAGCTGTCGAGAAATGTACAATGAGATTATACTGAGAAGGCATCACGGAGACAAAGGCCCCTAAAGAGACTCTGGCCTGCTGTCTGCTTTGTGGCAGAAAACTGAGCGGGGGCTGGTTCGTGGGTGGGGGCTGGGAGCAGAGAAGGAGCAACAGCCATTTGCCTTTTGCCCTCCTGTGGCCTTCCCCTGTGCCTTGCTGAAGAGGCTGCAGAGGGGCAGGGAATGCAAGAGTCATTTTTAATGGCCGGAAAGGCTGATGATTCAGGAAGAGTTGTGTGTTGGTAACAAAGAGGACGAAGATGCTCAAGGGTCTGCCTTCCTCACCCGGCCCCTGCCCCTGAGCCTCACTTGCGCTGGAGTCCCCGTGGGGTGACCATCAACAGGCGCATCATCCTTCGAGGATGAGTACTCTGGGTCTTGGGTGCCCCAGCCGGCACCTCACCTTGCACACAGGTGCCCTGGAGTTTGGGTGTCCTCTCTGCTCTGCCCAGGTCACAGATGAGGCCGCACCCTAGATCATGCCGAGGCTCAGGTGCAGTCGGCTCGGCACCCACGTGACCACAGAGAGTGGCCCCCCCGGGCCCGGCCAGTGAAACCACTGTCCGGGTCTGTGCAGGTGGCCGCCGTGCCCCGGCACAGGTGGGCCGCTTCCCCTCTCACTTGGGCGGACGTGGCTCTCGAGAGCCCTCACCAGCCCCGGCCCAGGGGACGCTGCTCGCACCCTGGTCCCCGAGCTCCCTCCGGCTCCGCAAAGCCGCAAGGCCAAGCCGGGGACGGGAAGCCGTGGCGCGCGCACGGCCGAGCAGAGGCCGCCGGGCCTGTCCCCGCGGCCGGCCGGGCACACAGCCCGCAGGCCTCGGTGCGGCCCGGCTCCGCCCGCCCGCCCGTCCACCCGCCCCTCGGCCCGGGGCCTGCGCCGCCGGCCCGCCCGCCCGCCCGCCCACGGGGGCAGCAGGGGCGGCTCGGCGGAGCCTCCGCGGCGCCCGGCCCGCCCGGCCTCACTTAACTGTTCCCCGCTGGGGCGGCGGCGGTGGCGGCGGCTGCGGCGGCGGCGGGTCCCGGCTCCGTCTCACGCAGAAGCAGCTTCTCATCGCCCGGGCGGCGCGGAAGGGGCCGGGCCCGGGGCCCAGGCGGCGGGGCCGGCGCCGCAGGTCGAGCGCGAGCCTCACCGGGGAGCGGCAGCGGCAGGGGCGGGGCGCGGCCTGGCGGCGGCGGCGGCGGCGGCAGCAACAACAGCAGCGGCTCCTTCCGCGGGCCGCGGCGGCGGGCCGGGGCCTCCCGGCTCTGGCGCTGGCTCCGTGGGAGGCGCCGGGCGCCCGAGGCTGGCTCGGGCGGGAGGAGGGAGCGGGAGCCCTCGCGTCCGGAGCCCGCGCCGCCGCCTGGCCGGCACCCCGCCTCCCCACGGCCCGGCCCGTTAGCCCCGGGCAGGACCCCGGCACCTCCGACCTGACCTCTACGAGTACGCAGGCGGCCCCCGCCCCAGCCCAGACCCACGGGAGCCCCGGGCCTGTCGGAGCCTGGGCCCCAATTGCTCCCTCCCCCAAGTTGGCCTCTTCCAGGGACCCGCAGCCTCCTCAGCTCTCCTAGGCCTCATTGTACCCTAGACTAATCCTTCAGCACAGCCTTAGATCCCTAGAAGCCCCCAGGCCACACACACACCACCCGCCTCCCCTCAATTGCAGGGACACCCAGCCCTACTGAACCCCAAGCCAATCCTTCAGCTCATTACAGTTCAGGAGACCCACTGGTCCAGCTGACCCCACATAAGCTTTGCTTGTCCCTAGACCCCACTGCTAATACCAGGCCTCTCAAACTGACCCCGATCTCCCGGCAATTCTCTGCCTCCCCCTTATGCTGGGCAAATGATCTACCCACAGAGGTCTATAGCAAGCACTATTGAGGGCTGGCCTCCAGGAAGCATCTAGAAGAAGTTTAAGCAGACCTATCGCCCTACAGTACTTGGGAAAAGGTACAAGCCAGAGGATAAAATGGAACTGGATGAGGAAAGGGGTCCAGAGCTTGGCCCTCAGCGACAGTGGCTACTATGAAAGGTGGGAGTCAACTCTGCACCCTTAACCAAAAATGCCCTACGCAGCCCTAACAAGGCACCCCGGAGCAGTAGCCAGCATGCTATTTGTTAGAGCTGAGGACCCTGCAGGACTGATCAGCATCGCTTCACTAATGCCTCAAGTCTAATTTTCACACATTCTAGGCTTTTCTAAAATAGCTGTTTGATCCTAAAGAAAAGGGTGCCAGGAAGAATTGGCTGTTGGGAAAGAATGTCCTGTGGGGAAGCCTTGTTAGTGTGTGCATTCCAGAGCATCTGTATCACTCATAAATGCCACTACTTCAGATGGTTTTACAGGCAAGTTCTATCAAACCATTAAGGGACAGATAATCCTTATGTTATTTAAACTGTTACACAGAAAAAAAAAGTTTTCCATTTCACTTCCGAAGTTTAGCATAACTCTGATAACAAAACTGACAGAGATAACACCAAAATAGAGAATTACAGATCAGTTATAGAACACTAGTCTCCAGAGAATTTAATGTGTTTTTTGAAAAAGAGGTTCTGCAGTCAAATAACTTGAGAAAGTGCTAGTGCTGCATGCCATTTCTGGTCTATCTTTTGGAGAATCACAATAAGTATTATTAAGGTCTCTGTGAAGTCCAAGAGTAAAGAAACCTGATTATCCTGGAATTTCCCAAACTCATCTGAGCCAGGACCACCTGTTCAAAGTTCACCAATTAATCTCTAACATGTGAATCATTACTCTTACAGACCAATCTGCTTAAATATATAGCAGCTGCAAAATTTTAGCAATTTGAATCCAACTTGCTGTAAAACAAGTCAAAATCCACCATAATCAAGCAAGATTTATTCCAAAAGTACAAGGATGATTCAACATTAGGGAGTATGTAAATTCATTTCATTGTTAAAGAAAAATAAATCAACAGGATATTATCAATAGGAGAAATACTTTTAAAATATTTGATAAATTGAACACCAATACCTTACAATTTTCTTTAAAAACTCTTAAAAATGAACTAGGAAGAAAACTTAAGTTTCTTAACATGACGAAGTTTATTTATCAGAAGCCATCCACAAACATATTTAATGGTAAGACACTAAGGGTATTCTCATATAAGTCAGAAACAAAACAAGAATGCCTATTATAATTGCTACAAACTAAAGCCAATGCAACAAGATAAGAAAAATAAATAAAAAATACAAATAATGGAAAGGAAGAGACAAAACTATCATTTGTTCATGATGTAAATGCATGCCTAAAAATAAAAATTTAAGGGAATCAACTAAAAAGCTTAGAGACTTTGGTAAAGTGGCTAGTTATAAGATAAAAATGAAAATCAATGGCTTTCCTAAATGTTAAGGGAAAAGACTTTTTTCCATATAGAGGGACTTCCATTAGAAAAAGACTCGTGGCCTTTCTCCACCCTAGAGGACAATGAATGGTTTATCTCACTAGTGAGCTTGGGAGAAGGAACTAGACAAGAACAGATGCTCTGAGTTCTCTTTTTTGGCTTTTGCTTACTGCAGAGAGCAAATATTTTCATGTGCTCTCCACCAGGTGGTAAGTGGACCTGTTTCCGGGATAAGGATACTATAGTCCAGCACTACCTGCTTTTATGGAGGTAAATCTATCCAGTTCAGGGAGAAATACAGCAAGCCTACGTGCTTACAGATCGAAAGCTACATTTTTCCAGTCAACTTTATCAGTAATGAAGTTAGTATGTTTATCTCCTATGTCTCTTTTCTGTACCCCTGCCTCAGTTTCTTCCAAATTCAGAAGAGGAAGAGAAGTATTACTTAGAAGATTCCCTAATTACAACACTAAATATCTGTGATTTCCATTTAGAAAGTATGACTTTTTAAAAAGATTATATTCCATTAGCAATGAATACTATAAAATACCTAGGCATAAACTTAACAAGAAATGTCAAGGCCCATAGGAAAAAAACTATAAAACCTTACTGAAGGACATAAAAAAATAAGTCCTTAGTAAAGGAAAAACATAACAAATCCCTGGGCAGGAAGTCTCAATATTGCAAAGATGTCATATCTCCCCAACTGAACTTATAAATTTAGTGGAATCCAAATCAAAGAACGAATATAATTTGGGGGTGGGGTGCAATGGAACATGACAAAATTATTTTAAAACTTATCCCAATAAATAAATACAGGAAAATATCCAAGAAATTTTTTAAACTGAATAATAATATTAAATTATTATTATAAGAACATTATTAACAATAATGATGAATGTACAATGTAAAGTAAGTTTTATATTATAGTGTAGTATCTATTAGAGCAGTAATAATATTGTTCTAACATATTAGTATATAATGTAAAACTTCAGTAAATTAAATTGTGGGCCACTAGTATAAGTTCCCTGTTTATAAATGCTTTGTTTCTATCCACTGACCTATTTGAATATTTCTAATATCCCACTCCAAACCATATTATCTTGCCTAGACCACTTCAATAAATCCCTTACTGATCTGGCTTTGCCTCCATCCAAACAACGGAAGATAGCAACAAGAGTGGTCATTAAATAATAATAATAATAATAATAATAAAATGTAGCAAGTCACTCCCTTGCTTAAAGCCCTCCAGTGACTTTCCATAAGATAAATAAAATTCAAATGCTCCAACATGACCTACAAGATCTTGTCTTGTCTAGACCTTGCCTGCCCCTCCATCCACTTCTCAGCTGTTTCAGCCACACTTGTTTCCTTTTAGACCCTTAAACATCAAAGCTCTTTCTTCCCTGGGGGTTTTCACCCAGAGCACGCCTCCTCTCCATCTTTACAGGACCTGGGCTCTTCTCATCCTTAAACTCTGACCTTAAGTGTCACCTCCTTGGAGGCCTTCACTGGTCATTTATTTAAGTACCTCCCCAGTGTTTACAAACCATATCAGTTCATTTCCTGCTCATCACTCATCACAATTTGTAACTATGTACTATTTGTTTACCTGTTCAACTGTCAGTCTCCCCACCAGACTAAAAGCTCCACCAAGGTATCTGTTCATCAAGCATAACTGTGCCACATATACTAGGCCCTCAATAAACATTTGTTTAATAGATAGATGTGTCAACATTTAATATGTGCATATCCTTTGTCCATGTCTAATAATTATCCAAAATAAACAATCAGGCAAGTGCACACAGATGTATGTTCAAGGATAATTATTTCAGCATTGCTTATAATGAGAAAATACTGAACACATCCTAAATGTCTAGCAATACAAGATTAACTTGTTAAAAAAGTTGTACTGACACAGAAATACACCATGGTATTTTGTTAAGTAAAAAAAGCAGTTTATAGAACAGAATGCATTTATTCTATGAGCCCATTAATTTTATATGTATTTGTGATTCTTTATATGTATTAACATATGTATACAATACTTGGAAAAATGTATACCAAACATTAACAGTGGTTATATTTGGGGAAAGGGTAGAGACTTTCATCTTCTATTTTAGTGTATCTACAGATCTTCATTGTCTTATGACGGGGTTACACCCTGATAAATCCATCATAAGTTGAAAATATCATTAAGTCAAAAATGCATTTAATACATCACCGAATATCAAAGCTTAGCCCAGCCTACCTTAAAGTGCTCAGAACACTTCCATTAGCCTACAATTGGGCAAAATCATCCAGCACAAACCCCTTTTTATAATAAAGCATTGAATAGCTCATGTAATGTATTGAATGCTGTACTGAAAGTGAAAAACAGAATGGTTGTCTGGTTACAGTATGGTTGTAAGTATACTGGTAGTTTATCCTTGTGATCCTGTGGCTGACTAGGAGTGGCAGCTCACTGCAACTGCCCAGCATCACAAGGGAGTATCCTACCACACATCACTAGCCCCAGAAAAGAGCAAAATTCAAAGTATGGTTTCTACTGAATGCGGATCGCTTTTGCATCATTGTAAAGTCAAGAATCATTAAGTTGAACCATCATAAGTCTGGGACCGTCTGTATATCTATATTATAGCATATTTAGGAATATGGATGCAAATAACAGAACATCCAACCAACAGTAGCTTGAACGATAGGCATGTATTTGGCCAGGAGTCATCTACCTCCAGTCTTCTTATTACAGGAAAATGAAGACATTAAGAATACATGTCCTTCCATCCTGTGCTGACCTCCTCAGGTGGTTGTCTTTTACACTCATGTTTGTTGCCTCACGGGCACAGGATGGCTCCTCCTGCTTCAGGTGTCATGGCCTTGTCTTTCATGGCAGGATGGGGGATGGGGTGAGGAGCAAAATCTTTCCCAGAAACTGATCTCATGGCCAGAAATGGGTCACCTGGCCACTCCTAACTGTAAAGGAGGCTAGGAAATTGGCTTTGTCAGTCATGGCCTGAGGCTGCCCATATTGCCAGGGCAATAAAAATCACTGCTCCCTTGGAAAACAGTATGGAGGTTCCTCAGAAAATGGAAAGTAGAATTACAAGCAATCCTACTTCTGGATATATATATCCAAAAGATATGAAAACAGGGTCTCAAAGAGGTATCTGCACTCTTTTGTTCATTGCAGCATTGCTCACCAGAGCCCAAACATGGGAAAAACCTAAGTGTCTGTGATGGACGAATGGATAAAGAAAGTGTGAGACAGATATAGTTATAGATATGTAAAATGGAACATTATTCAGCCATAAAAAGAAGGAAATGCTACCATTTGTGACAACATGGATGAACCTTGAGGATATCACACTCAGTGAAGTAAGCCAGAGAGAGAAAGACAAATACTGTCTGAGCTCACCTATAGGTGGAATCTAAAAAGACTGAACTCAGGGGACTTCCCTCGTGGTCCAGCAGTAAAGACTCCACGTTCCCAATGCAGGGGGCCCAGGTTCGATCTGCAGTCACGGAACTAGATCCTGCATGCTGCAACTAAGACCCGGCGCAGCCAAATACATAAACATATACTTAAAAAAAAAAAAAGACTGAACTCATAGACGCAGAGAGTGAATTGGTGGTTGCCAGGGGCAGGGTGGGAGGATGGGTGAAGGGGGTCAAAGAGTTCAAACTTCCAGTTATAAGATCAATAAGTTCTAGGGACCTAATATACAGCATGGTGACTACAGTTAACCATACTGTATTATACACTAAGAGAGCAGACTTTACAAGTTCTCATCACAAATACACAAAAGAACTGCGTAAGGTGAAGGATGTGCTACTATGGTAATCGTGGTAATCACTGCACAATATACACATCTATTAGATCATCATGTTTTACACCTTAAACTTACACAGTGTTATATGTCAATTATATCTCAATAAAGCTGTGGAAAAAAAAATAAAAATAATCACTGTTTCCTTATTAGGGAGGAAGGCCATTAAGATTTTTTTAAATTTTAATGATGAACATATATAACCTTTATAGTCAGGGAAAAAAAAAAGATCAGTGTATTTCAGACATGATGAGATCCCAAAGGGTGGTCAATACCACAAAGAGGACTTGTTCTGAGAGACGTGGGCAGAGTACGGGGAACAGCATGGAGCTCTCTGCTCGCCAGTCCAAGCCCACGCAGGTCAGGAAGCAAGTCCGGCAGCATCCTGAACCTGAGATCGCCACTGATCACTTTTATCCTTTTTGGCTCTCCTTGAGGGCTCTCTCAATAAATACATCATTGCCCCTAAGGCTGTTCTCTGGTATTGATCTGTAGGATAGCTAGAACAGACTGACTCTGCCTTGAGAGAGGGAGGGTAAACTCTCTCATCAGTTACCAGTCTTGCTGTCTAAACAGAACTTTACCCTGATCTGCACAGTTTTTAATCTGATCTGTGCTCTCAGATTGAACCCAGATGCTTGTGGGAGCAGAAGGCAGGCAGGTGGGATGAACACATTTGTGGGATAGGTGTATAAATGTGGCTGGCTCTCTTTCACCAGAGTTTGACTGGAAGGATGTGAAAAATAAACATGGCATAACCACAAATGGTGGTGTTGAAACTAAGAAACCATAACCACGTGCAGAACTGCTTTTATTACACAGAGCCACCACATCATGACAGATCCAAAGTGTGATTCTTTCAATACCCTCCCTAATCAAGAGGAGCTGGACCCGGGGAGCTGGCACACAGAAGGCAATCAAGAAAAGCCGCTTCCTTTTCTTTAGACTGTAACCTTCATGAGGGCAGGCACCAGAGGAGTCTTGTCTCTCTTTTCACCACTCCAGGGCACAGTAGATACTCAACAAATATTTTTTGAATGAATAATGTCAGCTCTCAGTAGCAGTTAGAAATCATGCTGATTTCCATTCACAGGGCACCTCCTCTGTGCCAGACACTGGGCTAGATCCTTCTGCAGAAATTATTTCTCTCAATACTGACACTGACCCTGTGAAGCAGAATCTGGGACTCCCATGTTACAGCTATGGAAATTGGGGCTTCCTAAGTCACACTGCAATAAGTGGGGGTCGGAGGCATCAAACTCCAAATCAAATGCTTATAACTTCACTGTACAAAACTCTGGAACAGGATTCCCAGAGTCCTGGAGAACATTCTGATGGACGGAGCCCTGCTACTCTATGGGTAACGGTTGTACCTTCAATCCCTCACTGGGAGTCCTGGCCAGCCTTTTGGATTTAGAGAGATGAACAGAGTCAGTTTTGCTCCCAAGATGTTTACAGTCTGGAGGGGATTCAGTTACTGTTGGTCAACAACCATTTGATTATCAGTAACAGAAACGCACTCAAGCTAGCTTGGGCAAAAAAAGAGAAGCCATGGAACAAATGGGGAGTCTCATGGGAGCCATCACAAGGCAGGAAAATTCCAGGGCTTTTCCAGAGTCACGTGTGTCCTCCTATTACTCCTTCTCCCTGTGTCTGCCTCTGTTTTTTTTTTTTTGGTTGTGCCGGGTCTTAGTTGTAGCAGGCGGGCTCCTTGGTTGCAGCTTGCAGGCTCCTTAGCTGTGGCTCGTTGGCTCCTTTAGTTGGGGCATGTGTGCGCCTTAGTTGTGACCGGTGGGCTCCTTAGTTGCGGCTCAAGGGCTCCTTAGTTGTGGCATGCAAACTCTTAGTTGCGGCATGCATGTGGGATCTAGTTCCCTGACCAAGGATCGAACACGCGTCCCCTGCATTGGGAGGCAGATTCTTAACCACTGTGCCACCAGGGAAGTCCCTGCCTCTGTTCTTCATCCTTTCTAACAGGCTACCTTTCTCTTCTCCCTGTTCACAATCTACTGGGGCTGCTGTGATAATACCCTTAGCCTGTCTATATCACATCAGTTCCAGAGAACTGCAGACACAGACAGGCATCTCTAAGCCCCAATTCCAGTCTTAGTGGGGGGAATATGAAAGGTCTAGTAATGGTCAGGTCTACCCTGGACCCAATAACCTGGGGGTCAGGCACCGTTGCTCACAAATATTTTCTCCCAATCTACAGCTTCTCTTCTTATTCCCTTGATGCTGTGGATTTTTAATAGTGAAATTTGAAAACTCAAAGCCAAGAAGTTAATCCTTTGTTTTTGCTGTTTGTTTGTTTGTTGATTTTACTTTGTACTATTTCTTCCCTGAGGTACTAAGCCTCAGAGAAGAGGCTTTAAAGAGGGAAGAGCCTCCGGTTGAGATGCTAGAAGGAATTGCCAAGGAGAAAATGCACTGGGTAATATTTCCAAATATTTACCAATGACACAAGTATTACAATACGGTGTGAAGTAATTTGCCCCAGTGTTTCAATACATATAGTCAGAGTGCTGTTGTAATAGTGAGAATAGAAATATTCATTCTTTCAAAAAGAAGCTACAGAGAAAAAGGACGGATACTCTGGTCTTTGAAGAATAAGGAGCAGTCAGCGACAGGTGAAGGAGGGAAGCTGTGGACACACGCAGAGTGCAGAGGAAGGGTGAGGGGCTGCTGGAGCTGCCGTGAAGGGCACACAGCTGGAGGGGAGACAGTGAGGTTAAGTGCTGGCCAAGGCCAGCTAGAAGGCTCCGATGTCCCAGGCTGAAGGCCTTTGGGAGCCACATTCCACATAACCTCATCCCCCAAATGACCTTAAATACCAGCCTTATGCTGATGACTCTGAAATTTATTTTCCTAGCCTGGTCCTCTTCCTTGAACTCCAAACACATATATCCAACAGCCTACCCGACTTGCCCATTTGAATGTCTAGCCAGCACCTCAAATGCATCACATGTAGAACTCAGTTCCTGATGGTCCCTTCCAAACCCACCCCTCCCTCAGTCTTCCCCATCTCAACTGCTGGAAACTCCATCTTTCCAGGTGCTCAGCCAGAAACCCAGGAGCCATCTTTGCCCCCTCTTTCTCTCTTCTATTTCACATCTATTGTGTGAGCCTCAAGGCTCGGGGAAGTAAAGGAGGTGCCTCTCCTGAATGCCAAGTTTATTTTTATAAGTGTGGGTTGGAGGCATCAAACTCCAAATCAAATGCTTTCTCGTTGTACAAAACTCTGGAACAGGATTCCCAGAGTCCTGGAGAACATTCTGACGGACAGAGGCCTGCTATTCTATGGATAACGGCTGTTCCTTCAATCCCTCACTGGGAGTCCTGGAACAAATGGGGATTCTCATGGGAGCCATCACAAGGCAGGAAAATTCCAGGGGTTTCCAGAGTCATGTGTGTCCTCCTATTACTGCTTCTGTGTCTGCCTCTGTCTTTTTTTTTTTTTTTTTTTTTTGGTGGAAGAAGACAGAGCATATTCCATCTGAAGGGTGCATACAAGTTGGCCAGGCAGAAAATGGTGGGGTCGCAGCACAGGAAGGTCAACTGGGCAGAAAGGACAGAGGGCAAAGGAATAGGAGAAGGAGGGAGGTCAGTCCGACTGCAGGCAGCCAGAGGAGGGAAGGCTGGAGAAGCACGTAGAGTCCTGCCAGCTCCTGCAGGGCCTGACGAGGCTTCTCTGGGTCCCCCAGCTCACCCTGCAGGCTTTCTGTGGCCTGTCACCAATCACCAAGGCGTGTGCCTGCCCGTTCTGTATTCACCCAGACTCCCGCCCTTTGCCTATGTGTCGGCTCTTGGCAACCTGGTTCCCAAACCTCTGTGTTTGACTCTGGACCTTGGCTACTGTTGTTCACCCAGCCCTGTAGCCTCCAAATGCCAGTTCATGGGCCAGTGCCTGTCAATGGGACAGGAAATGAGGAAAGGAAGGACAATGTGGCATTATATAAGCAGAATATCATCTCCTCTTGTTTGTTACCATATCACAGGAACATGCCTGGACATAATGAATGTGAGTACAATGCCTGGAAAGCTCTGGCTTAAAATTTAAGCTACGCAGTGAGCACAAAATTCACACTGGGAGCCCTAAGGGGAAAGATGCCTCAAACAGGCCAACAGTTATTACAATTAGAGGCCTGTCAAGTGACCCATCAAGAGGCACATGATGTGAGGATTAAGGTATCACAGTAAAAGAAGACCTACAGTGACTTCAATTGTGACTCCCAAATTGAAAAGTTTTGAGGATGATCCTTTGAATGAAAAGTGGTAAATTGCCTCAAGCAGCTTCTCACACAGGCAACTCCGAATAGCTCACTTATTTAATGATGATAAAATATACTCATGGGCAATTCAGGAAGCACTAATGTACAGTGTCTGTGCATATTCGGCTAGTGTGTCTATGCCTGTGCGTGATGCATGTGCACGTATGATCTGTGTAAAGTTGTCAACTGTCTTTTCTAGGAATGTTCTATATTGTGCTATTATTTCCTTCCAACTTATAAATATTAAGATGCTCTTTTGAAAGTGAAATGATGGTGACGGTATGTACTTAGGAGGCAAAATAACTCTTTGCTGGTTTCCAAATTAGTTTTGGAATTTACCAATCCAGGATCCCAAAGTCTGGGAATCAGGGCCTCCCTAATTAAACATTTGGAGTTTGTTTTGGTTTTTTATTGGAGTATAGTTGATTTACAATGTTGTGTTAGTTTCAGGTGTACAGCAAAGTGATTCAGTTTATATATATATATATTTTTTCAGATTCTTTTCCATTATAGGTTACTACAAGATATTGAATATAGTTCCCTGTGCTATACAGTAGGTCCTTGTTGTTTACCTATTTTTTATACAGTACTGTGTATCTGTTAACCCTAAACTTCTAATGTATCCCTTCCCCACAACCTTTCCCCTCTGGTAACCATAAGTTTGTTTTCTATGTCTGTGAGTCTGTTTCTGTTATGTAAATAAGTGCATTTGTATTATTTTTTTAGATTCCATGTATAAGTGATAACATATGATATTTGTCTTTCTCTTTCTGACTTGCTTCACTTAGTGTGATCATCTCTAGGTCCATCCATGTTGCTGCAAATGGCATTATTTCATTCTTCTTTATGGCTGAGTAATATTCCATTGTATATACATACCACATCTTCTTTATCCATTCATCTGTCATTGGACACTTAGGTTGTTTCTACGTCTTGGCTAGTGTAACAGTGCTGCTGTGAACACTAGGGTGCGTGTATAATATCTTTTCGAATTATAGTTTCCTCCGGATATAGGCCCAGGACTGGGATTACTGGATCATATGGTAACTCTATTTTTAGTTTTTTAAGGAACCTCCATACTGTTCTCCATAGCGGCTGCACCAATTTACATTCCTACCAACAGTGTAGTAGGGCTCCTTTTTCTCCACACCCTCTCCAGCATTTGTTATTTGTAGGCACTCTGATGATGTCCATTCTGACTGGTGTGAGATAAACATTTGGTTTTGAAGTCTTGACTCCAGCTTTGACCTGAGCATCCCTTCAGGACACAACTTTCAGTGGATTTTGTTCCAAGAGGTAAAATTTGCCCAGCATTTAAGGCCACAAGTGACAAATTTAAAGGGAAAGAAGTTAGGCTACAATTTCAGAACCTAACCATAGCTTGGCTTCCCACTACTCATGATTCACTTTTTTTTTTTTTTTTTTTACAGTAACCAGAGTGCCAATTTGCAGTATAAATCAGATTCTATTACTACCTGTGGTAGAGCCTGTTGGGAGCTCTCAGATATACCTGTGTACTCTTTCACATTTCCCAGCCTCCCTGGTGGTTAGCTTGGCCATGCAACTAGTTCTGGCCAATGGGAGGCTGTGAGCAAAGTGATTTCCAGGTTAAGGTAGATAAGTAGCTGGTAAGCTTTCCCCACCCTCTCTTCTCCTTCTACCTATCCCTAGGTAGATGACATCACAATGACCTTAAAGCTACAAGATGATGGAGCCACAAGATGGAGGCAGCCTGAGCTTCTGAGTTGCCAAATAGAGGAAATCCTGCAGACACACTGCAGGCTGTGATGTAAGAGGAAAATAAACTTCCATTGTTGGGGAAGCCACTGAGATTTGGGGGTTTATTTGTTACTGCAGCATAGCCTGTCCTACTCTTATTGACACACCATCTTGCTAAAATACCTACCAGGACCTTCTTGGAAAAAATCTGCCATCTTTGCCTTGGCCTACAAAGCACTACACGCTGTGCCCCGTACACCACTTGACATTCCTCTTCTGCTCCTATCTATGTTCACTATGCTCTAACCATGCCAGCCTTCGAGTGATGCCCAAACACCCCAAGCTCACTCCCACCGTAGGGCAGTTCCACTGGCAATTCTTTCTGCCTGGAATATTCCGCTGCCAGCTCTTACTCCCTGCTGTCCATCATCTCACCTGAAATGCCTCCAAGAAACCTTCCCTGATCACCTAAGTTGAAAAGACTCCGTTTGTCACTCTTTCTCATCATGCTTTATTTTCATCCCGGCATTTATCACTACCTGGTATTTCCTTTTTTAAACTTATTTGGTTGTTTCCTATCTTGCCTGTCTTGTTTACCACAGAGTCCTCAGTGCCTAGCAAAGAGCCTGCGGCACAGATGGGGCTCAACCTCTGTTTGCTGAGTAAACGGACAAATGAACAAATGATGCAGCGCTGTTTCCTCGTGTCTGCCCAGGACTTAACTACACCTAGTAAGCAACAGGACAGTATTCCTGCTGTCTACTGCTGTGTGACAACCGTTCCCCAAACACTGGCTTACAATACCAGCCATTGTTTACTTTGCTCGTGCCTCTGGGGGCTGACTGGGTTCTGCTAGGCAGTTCTCACCTGGGGTCCCTCATGAGGGTTGGTGACTTGTGCCCCAGACATTGTAAAGACCTCTTCACTCACATGCCTGGATCTGGGCTGACAAGACTCAGACATCTGGGGTTTAGTCCGTTGACCGGCTGTGTGACTTTAGGCAAATTAATCACTTTGAGCTCGAGATCTTATTATGTAAAATAGGAGCAGAAATGATAATGATACCTACCATTTATCAGACATCTACTATGTTCCAGGCACCATATATGCTAAACTCTTCACATGCCTGTCTCACGTAAGTCTTATAACAACCTAGTCAATATTTTGTAGATATTCCTATTATAGGACCTACTTATTTTATAGATGAAGAAACAAGCTCAGAGAAGTTAAGGGTCTTGCTCGAAGATATAAGCTAATCACACCAGAAACTTCTAGTCAATGTGGTACATTGGGTCAATATGGGAAATTCCCCCCATTCTACACACATTAAAATGTTTGGTAAAATATAACCCCCAAAATGTAAATGCATAGCTGAGTTCAAAGACAATAAAGAGGAAACCCCAGGAACTAGACAAAGAGGGAATTCAGAGTCGGAACAGCGAGCGGGACCTGAGTTTGAGGGGTTCCCTGGGGAGGGGGGCCAGTGGGAGCTTTGGGCCCTCTGAACACAATGGACTGGAACTGAGCCATGTCCATAAAGCCAGGAGCCACAGGCAAGTATCTGCTAAGAGAAAGAGGCAGCAGGACAACTCTGCCCAGGGCTCTCTGCCACCATATTCCAGAGGCCCTGAGACCTTTAGCGGAGCTGGATCATCCAACTGACATGACTAAGTCAGGCCTGAAGCAGGGGTTCAACCTGGCCACCAGATTCCCCTCCTGCATACTGCCCCATCAGGCACTGTCTATTTATTTAAACATTCAACTTAAATAAACCATCTCTAGACACCTCTCAAGTTTTCCTTTCTAGTTAGTATCTACTCTAAAAGTCTGTTAGAACTGACAAAAGATAAAGAAGAAAAAAGAAACCTTGGGAAGTAAACAAAGCACTTATAAATCCAGGAAAGATCAAAGATGAAATTGCAATGGCCGTTAGAACACTGGAGTTGGAGAACACTCCTTATCAAAACTCGTAGATTAGAGCCAAAGCCAAGGTTAGAAGGGGAATTTTACCCTCAAAGAAATCTGTGGTGGAAGAATCAGGCAACAAATAAAGCTACATAACATTACTAGGTAAGACAACAGTATAAACAAGGGAATTGGAAAGGAAAAAAGGAGCTAGTTGCAAAGACATTTCCAGATTATGATGGGTCCAAGAAGATGTCGTCATGGAACTAAGAAAGTGCCACACTTACAAATAAACAATGACAGGACTTCCCTGGTGGTCCAGTGGGTAAGACTCCGCACTCCCAATGCAGGGGGCCCAGGTTTGACCCCTGTCGGGGAACTAGATCCCACATGCATGTTGCATGCTGCAACTAAAGATCCCGCATGCTGCAACTAAGACCTGGCACCGCCAAAATAAATAAATAAATAAATATTAAAAAATAATAATAAACAAGGACAGAAACTCTACCTATTAAAACTTACAGGTGCCCCCTATGTTCATAGCAGCACTATTTACAATAGCCAAGACACGGAAACAAACTAAATGTCCATTGCCAGATGAATGGATAAAGAAGATGTGGTACATATATATATACACACAGACACACACAATGGAATATTACTCAGCCATTAAAAAGAATGAAATAATGCCATTTGCAGCAACATGGATGGACCTAGAGATTATCATACTAAGCAAAGAAGTCAAAAAGAGAAAGACAAATACCATATATCACTTATATGTGGAATCTAAAATATGGCACAAATGAACATATCTATGAAACAGAAACAGTCTCATAGACATAGAGAACAGACTGTGGTTGCCTGGAATGGAGCGGGGGAGGATGGATTGGGAGTTTGGGATTAGCAGCTGCAAACTAGTATAAATAGGATGGATAAACAACAAGGTCCTACCGTATAGCACAGGGAACTATATTTAATATCCTGTAATAAACCATGATAGAAAAGAATATGAAAAAGAACACACATATATATATCTATAACTGAGTCACTTTGCTGTATAGAAGAAATTAACACAACACTGTAAATCAAACTATACTTCAATAAAACTTTTAAAAAAACTTATAGGGGAAAATTTCCACCCACTGGTCTGTGAAAGAGACAAAAAGCCTTACCATCCACCTGTGTCAGGAGTGGAAAAGGAAATGGGATTCCAGGGCCACAACAGGCTCCCATACAAAGCCTGGAGCTGTGGAGACTCATCCTGGAAAATTAATAAGCAACCTCACCTAGGACCAGAGAAAAAAACCTTGCGATCCCCAGTGGAGGCAAGCTTCAACCAGACGACAATTATAAAGCACACAAGGAAACAAGCCACCAAGAGGAAGACCCAGTGGGTATATCCAGGGGGGACATTTGTACCTTAAGACCTGGAGATGAGAAAACAACCTGAGAGCCCTGTGCATTAAACCTGCTCAGTGAAATAAAGTGAGGCATGAAAGCATAAGGCCAGAACAGGAGAGGAAGGAGAACGAACAGGCTAGTTTGTGGTAGAGCTGATATTCAAACCCAGAGCCACAGCTGAGTGAAACCAAGGCTGGCACTTAGTGTCTGTGTGTTGGGGAAGGGTGGGGAACAAAAGAATCTCTGTCCTGACCATCTCTTTCCTGTTTGTTTCCTAAGAAAAAGTCTGCTCCCTCAGTTAGAAGACACCTGTGTCCACTGTCCCTTGACTGCTACTGATTTTTCAAAAAGAACAGATCGAGGTGCTTAACCCCGTTTATTACAGGAACGGTGGGTGTGGTGGAGAAAATAAGGGTTGGCTAGTGCCCTTCAGGGTATTAACTAGTGCCTGGACATAGATTCTTTATCAATTCTTTCTTCCCTCCCTCCCTTCCTTCTTCCTTCCCCCCTCCCTCCCTCCTTTCTTTCCTTCTCTCTCTCAAGCATGTATTCATTCCTTCATGCATTCATGCATTCATTCATTCATTGTTTCTTAACCAAACACCATCCAGGAATCCTGAGAGCTATCAGACAGTCCTCAGTTCAAACCCTGGCTGCTAAAGCCTAGACCAAGGCGGTGCATCTCACTGGGTCTCAGTTTCCTCAACTCTTAGATGGAGATAATAAATACCCCCTTGCAGGCCGGTAGGGAGGAGGAGAGAACACAGCACAGCCTGATTTGGGGCTCTGGACGTGAGGGTCCCACCCACCCCCACTGCCCCACTGCTCCAGGGCTCAGGGTGCAGACCTGTTTCAGCTGGAAAGAAGGGGGTGGAGAGTGAGACCAAGTTCACTGTTGCCCGCGGGGCCCCACCCCCCCACCCCTCCCCCTGCTGTGTGCAGGCTGGTGCTGAGACAAAGCAGCCTCCACCATGACTCCGCCTCCCAGACACGCCGCTTCCTCCTTTCCCCGCCCCCGCCGGACGAGTCCGCTCAGTCCCATTGTTTCCTTCTGTATCTGGTTTCGTGACAGTTTTAAAGACACCAGCATGCCAAAGAATTCACACCGGAGCCAGCCCGGCCTCAACTGCCGTCCTCTCACCGTCATCGCCAACATATGTTTAACCCGCTGTTCTTCCGCTTTTGTAAACACGCTGTCTTCTTTCAAATCTCAATATGCTCCTTCCCCTCTCCTTTCAAATCCTGCCTGCCAGCCACATGCCTGGTCAGATTTCAGAATCACAGACACACACAGGATAGGACTCACATGCACAGAGACCCAGAGGTGAGCAGATCCCATTCCCCAGGCCCCCCACCTCCCAGATTTACAACATCCTGGATTACAGACCGACTGAGGGACACACGACACAGGCAGGTTAACACAGAACACTGTCAGAGTCTACCAATTCAGGCACACCGAGAGACCCAGGAGCCTGGCCTCACAGATACACAGTCTCTGAAGGTCAGACACTCAGACGGACACAGACACTGACAGAGAACCACAGGTGTGCAGTCATGCGACCAGAGGGACCCACAGAACAGCCATGCATTCACAGACATTATTACGGGCCGAACTGTGTTCCCCCGCAAATTCACATGTTGAAGTCCTAATCCCCAGGACTGTATTTGGAGATTGGGCTTGAAGGGGATAATTAAGGTCAAATGAAGTCACTGTGTGAGCCCTAATCCAATATTGACTGGTGTCCTTACAAGAAGAGAAGATCTGAACACAGATGCACACAGAGGGAAGACCGCCTGAAGACACAGGGAGAAGACAGCCGTCTGCAAGCCAAGGGGTGAGGGCTCAGAAGGAACGGATTCTGCCAACACCTCGATCTCAGACATTCAGCCTCCAGACTCTGAGAAAATAAATTTCTGCCATTTAAGCTACCCAGCCTGTAGTATTTCATTATGGCAGCCTTAGAAACAGACATGGAGACCACGTGACTGCCAACATCCCCCAAACACCACCCCAGGCCCACTGCTGCCTTCACAGCCTTGCACAGAATCCCCAGTGAGCACAATCACACACGCATAGACCAAAAGCCCACTTCCTGCTGGTGAGCCCCCTTCCTCCCAGCCCCTTCCTAAACACAGGGACTGAGTTTGGTCCCACCTGTCAGCATCACCAAGATGCAGGAGGAGAGGGCACCCAGGGACTTCCCTCATGGGCCATGTGGATAATAGCTCACACATGCTGAGTCCCAACTGTAGGTTCCAAGGGCTGTCCCAAACACTTCGCAGGTATTAACTGGCCTAACCGTCTCAACAGTTCTTTGAGGTGAGTAGTGTTATCAAAATCCCCGCTCAAGAGATAGCAAAACTGGGGCTCAGAGACATCAGGTAACTTGCCTGAGATCACACAGCCAGCAAAAGCAGCAGAGCTGGGGCTTGAATTGGAGCAGACTGGCTCAAGCCTAGCTCTGAACCATGGGGCAATCTGCCACCACAATCAGAGACAGGCCCAAATTACAGAAGAACTCGAATGCCTGGTCAAGAAGCAAGTGAGTCCAAATGCTTTCCCCAGAGCACAGACTTTCCCTGGGTCTTGAGGCCCTAAGCAAAACCCTGAGCTTAGGTCTGGCAAAATAATTTGCAGGGCCCACTGCAAAATGAAAACATGGGCCCCTTGTTCAAAAAGCAGGGGAAAAGTGCAATAAAAAATATTAAAATACAAAGCTTTTTCCTTTCTTCAGTGGTATATCTCTTGACTTTTAATATTTTTATTTGCTAGTGAATGCCACGCTAGGTGAAGAAATAATATAAAGTTATTAGCATGAATTGTATTCTATATTTTGTAATGCCAGTCTTAAGTGCATATATAAGAGCATTTAACTCATATGCAGAATCACCAAAATTACATACATATTTGGTAGCTCACATAGACCGATATATTTCTTCTTATCAGAATAACAGGAACACTGCACAAAACAAACTCAACTGTTTTTATTTCTTATTTACTTCTTGATATGCACAGTCTTGTAGCAGCGTCTACCCTGAGCTTACTGAGGAGTAAGGAAGTATCAAGAAGAAAAGGAACTATGGTTGCTCTATCTTTCCTTTCCTTCGTGTCACCGTTTACAACCTAAGTGCTTGGCTAATACCGGAAAGGAGCAAAGGATATGATAGGGTTGTGCTTGGTAGTTCATATTTCTTAGAATACAATTGCCTGATTTCTACGTTCCAAGCAAATTCTTATTTGAAGGGAACGTGTGACCACTTGGGGCTGTGGTCACCTTCTAGTTGCTTGAAGTCTCACTGGGCTCCCACACACTGTGGGTCCATCAGTATTCTGCGCTTGTGGGGCACTGCAAACACTATACACCAAGAGGGAGGCAAGGAGCAGTGGACGTAAATATTGTGCGTGTCTCCTCTGCTCATGTGTGTGCCTCATCATCCCACTGGACTAAAAATAGGATGGGCATTTGGACATGGGGGTGGGGAGGGATTTCTTCTGCTCTCCAGGGCCAAGACACTGAGGTGATGAGGGCAGAGGGTGGGTCTGATCTCAGGTGGCCTTGGCCTGCAGTGGCTTGAAGCAGGATTTTGTTTCCCCAGCTAGAGACTGAAGTCAGGCCGAGGCAGTGAGAGTGCCGAATCCCAGCCACTAGACCAGTGGCCAGTGACAAGGCCCTGGCCCATTGGCTTTGTAGAAATGAATTCCCATAAAGAAACGGAAAGTAATGAAACAAGTAAAGTGTTTATTAGGAGGAAAAAGGGTACCTGTGAATAGATGCACACGGGTGGACTCAGAGAGTCACGTCCTCCTGGCAATTTGAATCACTTACATGGGGCATTTCTTCCAGGTTTCCTCTGGCCAATCATCTTGTTTGCCTGCTTCTGAGTCCATATTTGGTTCATCTCAGGGTCCTCCCATGTGTGTGCGTGCATCTCTTAGCCAAGATGGATTCTAGCGAACAGGCCTGTCGGTAGGTTGACATCACATACTATGGAGTGATGCCCCTCCCTTCTGACCTCCTAGGAGCCTTTCTGCACATGTGTAGTTGGGAAGGTCTCCTTGACCTCGAGAATGAGGAATATGTGGTCTCTTTAGCTTTTATCTGGGCAGGGCTCAGCTCCTCTCTGCTCCTGTCCCTCCACAAGGGACAAACTCTAGCTGCTCAGCCTGGGGCCCGTCTGTCTCCTGCCTCAAGTCTAGGCTCAGAGGATGGTGAAAGTCGGAAACCCCTCCTAAGCTGACAGTGTGAGGTGCAGGGAGGTGGGGGAGGTGCTGCCAGAAGGTAGGCCAGGGTGTGTCCCAAAACATCTATATAAATAGGAGCCGGTGTGAAGAAGAGACTGCTCTGTGACCACCAAGTCAGTTCCTCTTCCCAAGCACACAGCTAGACAAGAGTTCCCAGCCTCCCTGGCAGTTAGGTGGGACCATATGACTAAGTTCTGGCTAATAGCATGTGAGGTATGGTCACTTCCAAGCCTGGCCTCTACAAGTCTCCCAAGCAATCCTCCATGCTGCCTCTTGTATCCTACTCACCAGCCAATTGCAGAGGAAGACAAGTCACCACAAGACGATACAACTGGAACATGAATGGGGCCTGGGCCCCTGAGTGACTGCGTGGAACAGAGCTTCCCCTCCCCCACCACGCACGTTGAATTGTGACATGAGTGAGAAGTTAATTTTTGCTGTGTTAAGGCACTGAGATGGTGGTGTTGGTGTTAGTTGCAGCAGTGACCTTCTCCCGACTGAGCCACAGTTCCTGCTTCTGCTCCACCCCTTGCACCTAAAGAATAATTGCCCATCAGTGGTGGTGATGCCAGTGGGGAGGGGGTTCACAAGCCAGACACCCTGTTTTTCTCTTTATAAATAATTCATTTTCAATCACTCAAGCAGTCCATAAATACCTTCTTCTTTTTCTTGTCTGTAAAAAATACAGAAATATTGACAATACAGTACAAGTCCCCTTTGTTTTTTTGTTTGTTGTTTTGTTTTTGTTAATGCTTACTTTGCACATTGTATTTCAGAACTCAAAATGAGTCTTTTTTTTTAAGATTTATTTCTTATTTATTTATTTATTTATTTTATTTTTGTCTGCATCGGGTCTTAGTTGCAGCATGCAGGCTCCAGAGCACGTGGGCTCTGTAGTTGTGGCACGTGGGCTCTCTAGTTGAGGCATGGTGAGCTCAGTAGTTGTGACACATGAGCTCTATAGTTGTGGCGGCAGGCTTAGTTGCCCCGCAGCATGTGGGATCTTAGTTCCCTGACCAGGGATGTTGCAGTAACAACTCCAAAATGCCAGGGTCTTATAATGGCCAAAGTCTATTTCCCACTCATGCTACCTGTATGAGGTACATTGGCTGTGGCTTGGAAACGTATTTTCTTTCTTCCAGGACCCAGGCTTCTGGAGCCTCTTCTGCCTGGAACACTGCTGGTTGTGGTTGTCATTTCAGCAAGAAAGAGTGTGGCAAAGCACAAACTAGCTTGTAGAGTTCCTGCCTAGAGTGACGTGTCACTTTCACTCACATTTCATTAGCTAAAGTAAGCTGCATGGCCAAGACTGACTTCAAGGGGCTGGGACATTGGTGACCAACACAATAATCTACCCTGGCCTGCCCTTCTGGTCATCACATAGTCAATCTCCCCACCCCCACCCTACTTGTAGAACCTGCTCACCTGTAGGCAAGCAAGCCAAAGTCCCATCCAGACACTGGCTCAAGCTCAAAGTCCAAGATTCCTGTGTGATGCCTGGAATTCTCTTCATCAGGGAGAACAGAGAAGTGACTTGCTTTGGTTCAGAGATCTATGGACCAAAACGACCAGCTACCTGCCACCCACAGGCCCAATATGCTGTAGTGAAACGGAACGGGGAGTCACAGAGAAACACTTCCACTCTGAAGAGACAAGAAGAGGAGCACATGGCAGTCACAGCTCTGTAGATTCTGAAATCAGTCTGGGCACACATTTCCAGGAGTCTAGTCCCTGGGCCTCGGGAATGTTCCTTGATTAGGCCCCAATTCCATCTCCTGGGAGGAATGCCCCAGTCCAGTATTCCCTGTGGCTCTTGGTTCTTGGGGAATCCTTTCTTTTCCGAAGTTGAAGCATATGAAAATCCACTTTAATGGATCAAAATGTCCATAAAACACTGAATTGAATATTGACAATTTCATACGGCTCAACCTTTCCTCTTCTACATATGCTGAGAGCATTAGAGAACATGCCCAGTTTGGGGATTGAGCAGATTTCTCCACCTTTTTTCTTTCCACGAAAGATTGGAGCCCAAAAGGTGGTTGCTTTTTTTTTTTTTTTTTTTTTAATAAATTTATTTATTCATTTTTGGCTGTGTTGGGTCTTCGTTGCGGCGCGCGGGCTCTCTCTGGTTGCGGCGAGCAGGGGCTACTCTTCGCTGCGGTGCGCGGGCTTCTCATTGCAGTGGCTTCTCTCATTGTGGAGCATGGGCTCTAGGTGGGTGGGCTCCAGTAGTTACAGCATGCGGTAGTTGTGGCACAGGGCTTAGTTGCTCCATGGCATGTAGGATCTTCCCGGACCAGGGATCGAACCCACGTGACCAGGGATCAAACCCGTGTCCCCTGCATTAGCAAGCGGATTCTTAACCACTGCACCACCAGGGGAGTCTCTTTTTCAACAATCTCTTTTACACCAGGCTGGTGTTCTTTTTTTTTTTTTTTTTTTTTGCGGTACGCGGGCCTCTCACTGTTGTGGCCTCTCCCGTTGTGGAGCACAGGCTCCGGACGTGCAGGCCCAGCCGTCATGGCTCATGGGCACAGCCGCTCCGTGGCATGTGGGCTCCTCCTGGACTGGGGCACGAACCCGTGCCCCCTGCATTGGCAGGCGGACTCTCAACCACTGCGCCACCAGGGAAGCCCTAGGCTGGTGTTCTTAATGAGGAGCGTATCAGTGAAGAGTAACACTATCTACTTCATTATTTCATTGAATCCATACCACAAGTTTCTGAGATAAATGCTTTTATAATCTCTATTTTACAGACACAGAAACTGAAGCTCAGAGAGGTTAAGTACTCTGTCCAAGGTCACACAGCTAATATGTCTTTGAGTGAGAAGTCAAATTTAATTGCACTGCTACAATGCCTCTTCAAACAGAAAACAAAAAACAAAAAAAACCACTTCTATTCTAAGGCTACAGATGGCTGGGAGCTGAGGCATCCGAGGCATCTTTCCAATTCCTTGTGCTTAGTTATAATTTCCACTTTGCTGTGCAATGGTATTTTCATCATGGAACTCTCAGCTTTGGCTCTCCTGCCTACTCTTCCATGTCTCTTCAATCAAACACCCAAGAGAGGAAATCTGTTTGGCCCAGCCATAGGTCTTAGGTCACTGGCCAGCCTATGACTGGCTCTTATTGGGTCAGACACTCTCCCCTGGTCAAGTAGCTCGGGCTAAGGTTATGAGATACAAAACATGGCTTCTGAGGCACAAGACATCAAGGGGAATGATTTTTATCCTTCATAAATACCTTCACACATGCTGCTCCTTTGCCTGGAATTACCAAGTTCTGGCTATATCCAGCAGTAATGTACCTTAAGGAACTCTCATTACATGAGCTGTGCTATAAATATAGTTAAGCTTCACAACAAACACATGATGCAGTCACTATTGAAACCAAGCAGGGCTCTGTGGGGCTCCTGAGCATGGAAGCCTTTCTGTCCCCCGTTTCTTGACTCCGACCTCTGTGACCTACCCTGAGTTCCAAAGGGCAGATTCGAACAGCTGCTTATCCAGGAAGGGAAGTGATAGGATGCAAAGACAAGGGAGGGGCCGCCAAGAAACAATAGTGTAGTCTTGGGGCAGGGTCCTGGTTCCCCTCAAGGGATACACATAACATTAAGCCCCTTATAGAATTAAAACCCAGCAAATGGAAGATGTCAGCATTCTTCATAGGAGAAGACCACCTGAGGCCAGACTAAAGGAATAGGACAAGCTCATTAAAATGACCTGAGATGAGATTAAAGGAATGCAGGCCCTGCACACACCCTAATCTTATCAGCAACCCCACCCTTGAACCGTTGCCATGAAACTCCTCACCCAACTCTCCTGGGTTAGGACACATAGTTTTCCAGGGCAGGAGCCTGCTTTATTGCAAAGCAATAAAGCTATTCTTTTCTACTTCACCCAAAACTCTGTCTGTGAGATTTGATGACGCACCAGTGCAGAGATGCCAAGCTTTCAGCATCACTATCATTAGCCCCATTTTAAAGACCGGGAAGCTGAGGCTCAACGAGACTAAGAAACTAGCCCTCTGACTCACATCTTAAGCTTCACAGTTGGGACTTCTGAATGAAAGCACTTTACTATACCAGGAGGTCCCACTGCACCTCTTCCAGGAAGCCTTCCCTGATTTCCCCTTTGTCAAAGTGGCTTCTCTTTACTGAACCCTCACAAACCTTTCACCTGCTCTTAGGATCTGAGCACATTTTGCCTTGTGCTATGTCTGAGGGTCGTGTGTGATTCATCTCTGCCTCTTCATTTGTTCATTTATTCTTTCATTCATTCATTCAACATTTATTGAGTGCCAGGCCCTGTGCAAGGCACTAGGGATACATTCAAATAGAGTTCCTGCCTTCACAGAGTTTATTGTCCAGTGGGGAAGCTAGACATTAAACAGATAATGACACCAATAATTTGTTAATTACAATTGTTATAAATGTTATGAAGAAGTCCAAGGGGGATGTGAGCATTTATAACACGGGACCTGATTCTAGAAAGCAGGGACGATGCCTCTGAGAAAGGAATATTTCAGCTGAGCTCTGAAAGAGTAGGTAGGAACTGGCCAGGGCAAGAAAAGTTTGGGGGAGGGGGTGGGGAGGGAGCTTTCAAGGCAGAGAAAAGAGCTGGAGCCAGGCCCTGAGGCTAAAAGACCGTGGTGAGCTGAGCCTGGGCACAATGGGTCAGGAGGACAGGGCAGGAGGAGGCCGGCATTCCTCTGGCACTGCTGTTCGGATGAGTCTCCCTGCATGCATGCTGCCAGCCCAGCCAGAGGCTCCTGGCCTGGGCGGCAGGGGCTTGAGCGAGAGTTTGCAGGCATTTGGTCTCTGGGAAGCCGGCAGCCGGGAAAGATGCTATTCTCTGGCCATAGCCCACGCTCCTGGGTCAGGAGGAAGGAGGTAGCAGAGGACGCGCACAGCACACTCTTTATATATGTGGGGCCATAATATTTAAGTGTCTTGGCTGTAAGCCTGCGACTAGGTCCCCCGACAGCCAAGCCTTGCCCCGCACGCTCTAACAGCTGTCTGTAAAACCCGTTTATGGAGCCACCGTAAATTTCCCAGCTGCTGCAAACACAGGGCTGGGACACAGAGTCGGTGGGAGGGAGGCGCGGGAGAGCCGGGCTCCAGCGTCTCTGCTGGTTTGTCCTCTGGGCCCCGGCTTGCCCCCTGCCCACCGGGGGCTGCCTTACCCTAAATTCTTTTATTGAAGCTGATCTTAACGTCGACCCCGTGGGGCCTGGCTGGGCAATCCAGCTCAGCACAGACGCAGGCACTTTCAAGATTGCAGCAAAAGGTACAGTAAATCAGAATTAAGTGTCATGATGGTGATTTGAACTGACACTGTTTTCACCTTGTCCATTTACTGGGAAATATATAACAGGGATAGATTGAGCCTGTCATATTGTACCTGAAAAATACAGCTGTTAGGTTAGGAAAGGCAGCTGGCACCAAGGCATGGTCCCAGTGGACAGGGGGTGCATGGTGGGGTGGGGCTTGGTGTCAGCATCCCGCTGGGGTGAAAGCTTGTCCTGGAAACACTGAGAGCCTAACTGTGCTTTTCCAAGGGCCCATTTAAGGCAGAATCAGCCTAACCAGCCTTCTAGGTGGTCATGTCCCAACTGCTACAGGGACCCTGTGGCCAGCTCCATTGCCCCGAGGGCCCAAAATGCCCAGACTACAGTGCATTAAAAAAAAAACTTTCTGTTGAAGTATAACATAGATACAGAAAAGTACACAAGTCGTATTGCTTGATTTATCTTCACCAACTGAATACACCTGTGTACCCAACACCCAGATCAAGAAACAGAAGCCCCCAGCTGACCCCTGTGCCCTCCCTCTACCCTCTGCCCGCCATCTCCCACAAGGGGGACCACTATTCTGATGTCTCAAGCTGTGGACTGATTTTGTACATAGCATTTTAATGAGGCCATCTTGAAATTCCCACCGATTTTTGGCCCCCGAAGAACACAGGGACCTCTCAGCTTTAAAATAATTGAGAAGGAATATGAGCAACAGATGCCCCCATCTCTCCTCCTGGAATCTCATGTGGGGTCTTGACGCCATTCCAGAGGCAGGGTGGGTGGGAAGGATGGGGGAAGGATCTGGGATGGGTGTGAAGTGGTGGGGGTGGAGCAGGAGTCAGAGATGGGGGGACCCAATGGGGGAGGGTCGGGGAGCAGGGAGTGGAGGGTCAGGGACAGGGCAAGGGTCAAGGGTGAATTGAGGGTCAGGCTCAGGGCAGGTTCGGCAACAGGGTGAAGCCTTGAGCAGGAGGGGCTCGGGGGGTAGGGGGTGAGAGGCTCTGAGGGTCCCAAACTTTGCAATTCGAGAAGCTGAACCCCATGCCACAGGGCTGAAGCACTAACAACATGCAGACAGAGGACAAGCCCTTTGCAGCCCTACTGAGGCTGCCACCCTCCCAGCCCCTGACAGCGCCAGGCCTGCGGTGGCTCAGCCTCCCTGCCTCTCCAGGTGGAGCCCTCTCCACCCCTCCCCACTGTGACAGAGCAGAAAGCAGGTTGGTGGCCACAGCGCCACCAGCAGGTGGCCGCAGGTACTTGTCTTACGGCTCTGGATCGGCGCAGATCTGGCTTCCACCCTCAACCTCCGCTTTCCCGCTGGGCTTGGAACTCTGCCCTGAACCCACCCAAACCCACCCTGCTTGGCTGGGGCTTGAAACCCCTGCATAAACCATGCCGGCTCCCATCCCCCGAAGTCACAACAGCTCCCCAAGCTTCTGGCTGCTGGCTGGGGACCTCCCATGAACTGATCCCTTTGGTGCTGCTGTGTATCTGACTCTAGGTATCTCCTGCTGCTGAAGGACACCCTTAGGAGGAGATATCCCTCTCAGGTGTGACGAGCTGTCCTTCTCGACCTCCACCTTTAAGCAAGCCAAACACCACCCAGCCAGGGACCACACCGTTCAGATCATGATGACTGCTGCCTTCACACAGGGGACCCCTGCTTCCTTCCAGTCATCCACGTCCTGACCCCACCTTCTGCTATCAGCCCATTAGTGCCTGCTACACCGGGAGGACCATTCTTTGCCCTGGCTTCGCCTTCAATGCTTTGACCTCCAGCCCTGGATTCTTTCCACCTTTGGCACCTCAAGAAGGACTATCCTCGGGAGGTGGACTGGTTTCTCCTTGTGAGAGGGCAAGACAAGACACTGCCCCTTCTCTTAGTAAGACCTTCTGAGCACCCCGTCCCAGCCACATTCTCAGCTAAGCACCACAGTCACCTTGTCTGATATTGGTTCTCACGGGACAGCAAGCTCCACGGGGGCAGGGAGGGGGCCTGTCTTGTGTGTTCCCAGCACCCACTCAATGCCTGACATGAAGACGTCATTTCACAAATATCAGTTGAACAGCTGGATGATGAATGGCTAAACGCACAGGCTTCAAGGTAGGGAAATCTAAGGCTTAACCCTGACACCACTACTTAAAGAGTATCATTTAACTGCCCTAGGCCTCACTTTTTGCATCTGTAAAATGGGATAATACCACCTCCTCCATGAGGTTCTGTGAGGACTGAACGCAATAACGTGCATCAACGTGTGGCTCCATGCCTGGCACACGGTAAGCACTCAATAAATGGTACTGGTTATCGTTTCTATTTTCTCTTACTACAGCAACAAGCACTGGTATTTCCGCTCCTAGAATCACTTGGTTCCAACAGTGGGGGGGATGCTCCTTTCAGGTCCTAGGTTACCTTAAGGAGGCATTTGCTCATGGTCTTGGGCTACATGCTTATACCTTCCTTTGGGCTCCTTGGAGCTTTAAAGTCAAGGCAAAATGTAGGCAGACGCTGCCACTTCCCTTTGATTCTCAAGGGCCCTGACTCCTGTGCAGGGCTGGAGAAGGCCTGTCCCTCTGTTCACAAGGCCCCCCCCGCACATGTGCTGAGCACCGATCTTGCCTCCCCATCTCTGATGGGCAGCCCAGGGCCAGCCCCAGGGGAGCAGCAGGGTGAGGGGAACCACGGCCCGCTGGCCAGCCAGGAGAGGCCACGGTTCTGCTGATGAAGGGCCTTTAACAACCCCCCTCTGCAGCCACAGGCCGCATCACTCACAGGCCCCAGGACGGGAGCCCATTCATCTGGGGCACGGAATGCGAGGGGGCTGGGATTTCTCATTCTAGGGCGACACAGAGTTCATATCAGGAAATATTAGTCTGATGAGTTCCCTGTGAGTAGAGGGACTGTCAGGTATTAATCACAGGCCAAGGGGGAGGCAGCGCTGGGCCCTTGGTCGAATCCTCCAGGGCCTCATCCTTTCTGGGAACTTCAGAACCTCGCCAGGCCTGAAGACAAGGATGGAAATTATCCTTGAAGTACCGCAGGCTGTTCTCTATCACTCTCTGAAGACTTTCTGCCGGGGGCTAGAGCCCTTTGTGAGGACTTAGAGGAGGGTGACTTCATTCCCTGAGTCTCAGTTTTCTAGTCTGTAAAATGGGGTGGGAGGTACCTGCCTCACTGGGTGATCATAAAGCCAAAAGGAGATCATGCATGTCAGCTGCCCAACTCGGTGTCCAGCATACAAGTGGCGCTCCATAAGTGCTGACCCCGGCTTCTGCCCTTTCCCTTTCCTCTTCCTCCACTGGGCTGGACACCCCTGGACGGCAGGACCTGGTTTATTTCTCATCTCCATGGGGCCTATATGATGATGGATAAGTGCATGAATGCATGAATGCATGAATGAATGGAAGAAACCCAGCCTTTTGTTTGAACACTGGTTGCAAGCAGTTGTTCTTTTGGCAAAAAGCAGGGGGCTGGTGCAGTCCCTGACATGCTGTAAAATGTCCTCCTCCCCTTTTCCTGTCCTGGTCCACCCCTGCCCTTCCATAATGAAATGAGAGCCATGCGCTGTATGAGATGGCAAGGGATGCTGTGTCAAATCAGATCACATCAGTTCTGCTATAGGCCCATCTGTGGCTCCCCAGTACTTTGGGTTCAAACCCCCAATCCTTGTCTTGGGGCTGCAGGGTTTGGGCAGCTCCTGCCCCTTGGCCTCCCGTCCCACCGCGCACTTCCTCACCCTCTCCCTCCCAGCTAGCCGGGGTTTCTCTCAAGCCTTGGGCACATCTCTCCTACCTCAGCCCCCCACTGCACTGGTCCTTGTTCACAGCTATGTCACGGAGTCTGTGAACAAACTGTAACCTCTCCAGCTTCTAGGCTTTTGAACATATTGTAGAGAACCCTTGGGGAGTTGCCCTCTGCTTCCTGAGCCCAGCAGAGGGTGTCACCCAAAGGTCCCATATGAACAGGAGCCACAGAAGTTTCCCCAGGGTCTCCCACCCAGGTGTCTGGGGCAACAGAGACATGCAGCCCCCTGAAGACTTCCTGAGCTCACACTGGAGTCCTGGGCAGCCTGGGCTGCACCAGCTCCTGAGCCCTGGAGAGGGTATGCTACCCAGGTCGGGCATCGAGTGCGCCTCAAGAGCTCCTGGCACCAGCAGAGACTACCTGGGGGGGCCAGGTGCCATCTCAGCCCTTCCCCTGGTACCCGTAGCCCTCTCCACACCCCCAGCCCTGCCTGCTCCAGCTGCATGTGGGCAGAAAGTATTCCAGTTTGCCTGGAATTGCTGAGAACCGCTACCCTCTGTCTGCACCCCGCCACAAGGTCACCCCCGCCCAGCCACATTAAGTAGACACCTCAGAGGCCTGAAGGCTTTCCCTGCTGCCCTGGTCTCCTGTGTGTGTGGCTATGAGAGGCCCCCGCCTCTGGCATTCGGGTCCTGCCCAGGGAGGCAGGCGACCACAGAGGCGAGTATGGCTGGAGCAGGGGGTGCCGAGCCAGGTGTGTTTTACAGCTCTGCCCAGACAGCTAACGGCCTCGGAGACACTGCCGCTGCAAATGGTGGCCTTGGAGCAGCCATAAATCAGGGGACGCCTGCCCAGCAGCCCCCAGCCCCTCCCAGATTGTCTGTCCTGGGAGGGGAGTGTCGCCAGGAGGTTTGGGACGCTCCCAGCCAAGGGCTGTAGAGTAGCCCAGCAACACCCACCCAAGCTGGGCTTAGCAAGATGTGAAAGGCCAGGTCGGGCTAAGGTGAGTGTGTGCATGCACACTTATGTACGGGAGTGTGTGTAGGTGTTCATTTACGCTCCTGCGCCTAAATGTCTGCATCTCTGTGCGTGCCTGTGATGGTGTGAGCATGTTTGTGCCTATGTAGGTCAATGTTTGAATGTATATGGACCAGTGGATAAATGTCTAAAGATAAGTGTGGGTTATTGCATGAGTGTATCTGTCTTTGAACGTCCTGCATGAGTGTGTGTGTTTTCGTGTCTGTAGGAACTGTACAGCTGTATGTCTGTTCATGGATGTTTCTACGTGACTCTGTTTCTCTACATGTACCTCAGGAAGCATTTGTGTGAGCGTGCATTTGTGTGTACAAGCACATCTCTGTATATGTACCTATATCAGTGAGTGACTACATCATTTTATTCAGTAAGTGCTTATTGTGCACCTACTATGTGCTAAGCTTTGTTCTCAGTACTAAGGATACAATGAGGAATAGACAAAGTCTCTGCTTTGGGAGCATGTTCCATTCCGGCCGGGGAGACAGACAACAAATAAGCACCAAGAAGAAAATTAAGTTGGGTCAAGGATAGAGTTTGGGTGGAAATGGAGAAGCTATTTAAGTAAGAGTGGGCAGACAGGGCTTTTAGATGGAGGTGGCATTGAGTAAAAAGTGCGAATGATGAGAAAAAGAAAACGTCATGAAAATCTGGGGTAAGTATGTTCAGACAGAGGGAACAGCCTGTGTTAAGGACCCAAGGCTGGAGTAGAGTGAGTGGGCAAGGGGTGGAGGTGGGGAAGGCAGGCAGGTAGGGTCAGACCTAGAAGGCCTTAGAGACCTCAGTGTGGAATTTAGATTTTATTTCAGGAGTCAAGGAGAGCTTCAGGCAAGGGAATGGCAAGGTGTTTTTTTTTTTTTTTGCAGTACACGGGCCTCTACTGTTGTGGCCTCTCCCGTTGTGGAGCACAGACTCTGGACACACAGCCTCAGCGGCCATGGCTCACGCACTGGCCCAGCCACTCCACGGCATGTGGGATCTTCCAGGACCGGGGCACGAACCCATGTCCCCTGCATCGGCAGGCAGACTCTCAACCACTGCGCCACCAGGGAAGCCCTCAAGTTCAAGCTTTTTAAAGAATGAACTGAAGGCAGCCAGTTTACCATTCTACGTGATGAACGTAATTCATCTCAGGGGAGAAGGCTCTTTGTTTTGAAAAGTATATCGTTGGCCCCCCTGGGTGTTGTAAGTGGCTTGGCAAAAGGCCTGGAAGGCAAGGGATGCGACAAAGAGGCAGCTGGATTTCTCAAGAGAATTTCTGGGGGCAGCCTGGGATGTAGCGGGTGAGAGGCACAGATACAAGACGAAAGGAGGCTGGGGGAAAGGCTGTGAGCAGGAAGAGGACCCCAACAGGGAACAAGGCAGGGATTCCACGGAAGGTCAAGGCCAGTGCAGAATTTTCCATGGTGAGGTATAGCTGCTAGTTTTCTAGGAACGGTGATGTCTGATCCTGAGTTTTAATTTGCTTCCTGCTGTGTGCTATAACTGTCCCCACTGCCCCAAACCTTCAGTAAGTCTGCTCACACAATAACCTTTGTTGGTACTGTTTGGGGGAGAATAACGGGATAGAAGTGGGTGTGAACAGCCAAAGCTGGAGGTCAAAGCCACAGTTAGGGGCTGGGAATAGTGGCGAAGGTGGCTACAGTGCATATCGACCCTGGAGAGCCCACCTGGACACCCATGGAGGGATCTTCCACAGCACGTCGGATGGGAGCTTCAACTATCTGATTTTAATGTGAAGTAAGGGGTAAGCTTTGAACCTCTGGGTTATTATGAGCCTGTAAGGGAGCTTCAACTATCTGATTTTAATGTGAAGTAAGGGGTAATCTCTGAACCTCTGGGTTATTATGAGCCTGTAAGGACACTATGCCTGTGTGGATATATTTATATCTGTGTCATCTGGGTTGAATGTATCTAACGGGAGACTTCATGTCAACCTTACACCATCAATTACTTCTCTCCAGGTTACTCAATCTTTCCAGTGCAACTGGATCTTATTGTCTCCCTAGGAGATCTCATCTGCATTAACAGCTTCAGTCACTACCTATCCCTGGGTATTTGATCTGAGCTCAGAGATGTATTTACAACTGTCTACCTAACATCTCTTCGAGGTCCCCAAAGCACCTCGGATTCAACATGTGTCCAAATGAACTCACTACACTCTCCTAATGACCTGGTTCTTGGCCAGGATTCTCAGCAGATGGTTCCACTGTCCACTCAAATATAGACACATGCAACTAGATGTCTCCCTGGATCCCTGTCCTTCTCAATATCCCTTTATCCAACTCACTGCAAGTCCTGTTGATGTGACCTAATCGCGTTTTTTTTTTTTGAATTTTATTTTTTTATACAGCAGGTCCTTATTAGTCATCAATTTTATACACATCAGTGTATACATGTCAATTCCAATCGCCCAATTCAGCACACACCCCCCACCCCCACTGCTTTCCCCCCTTGGTGTCCATACGTTTGTTCTCTCCATCTGTGTCTCAATTTCTGCCCTGCAAACAGGTTCATCTGTACCAGTTTTCTAGGTTCCACATATATGCGTTAATATACGATATTTGTTTTTCTCTTTCTGACTTACTTCACTCTGTATGACAGTCTCTAGATCCAACCACGTCTCTACAAATGACCCAATTTTGTTCCTTTTTATGGCTGAGTAATATTCCATTCTATATATGTACCACAGCTTCTTTAGCCATTCGTCTGTCAATGGGCATTTAGGTTGCTTCCATGACCTGGCTATTATAAATATGGCTGCAATGAACATTGGGGGGTGCATGTGTCTTTTTGAATTATGGTTTTCTCTGGGTATTTGTCCAGTAGTGGGATTGCTGGGTCGTATGGTAGTTCTACTGTTAGTTTTTTAAGGAACCTCCATACTGTTCTCCATAGTGACTGTATCAATTTACATTCCCACCAACAGTGCAAGAGGGTTCCCTTTTCTCCACACCCTCTCCAGTATTTGCTGTTTGTGGATTTTCTGATGATGCCCATTCTAACTGGTGTGAGGTGATACCTCATTGTAGTTCTGATTTGCATTTCTCTAATAATTAGTGATGTTGAGCATCTTTTCATGTGCTTCTTGGCCATCTGTATGTCTTCTTTGGAGAAATGTCTATTTAGCTCTTCTGCCCATTTTTGGATTGGGTTGTTTGTTTTTTTAATATTGAGCTGCATGAGCTGTTTATATATTTTGGAGCTAATCGCGTTTTTTTATCCATCGTCTTCTCCCCATCCCCACTGCCACCAATCTAGTCTAATAAACCTTTGTTTCTACCTGCACTGCTGCACTGTTCTCCTAACTGGGCTCCCTGCGTCTGCTCTTGACCTCCTCCCATCAGATTTCCACTCTGCAGCCAGAGTGAAAAAGCAATTTTAAAAATGATATCCAAGTATTGTATGCCATTGTTAAAAACAATGTATCGCCACCCCCTATTTACCCCAATCCCCTAGCCCTCATCCTGGCGGAAACTTCCAGCTCCTTTAACTACTATTTACAGCAGCCCTGATGCCTTCCAATAATATGCTTCCGTTTCTGTTTCTTATGTACCTTAGACATTATTCATTGAATTCCTGCTGTGATAGGTAAAGGTTTAGCTCACAGGAAACACTGAAATGCTCTTCACTGTAGAGTCAAGTAGTGTATTATTCTCATATGCATTTTCTTTTTTGAATACTGTTCCCCCACCGGAATTTCCACCTGCCCTTCCCACTAGTGCTGTCTGCCATGACCATACTTTCATTGCTTCTAGCCTCCCCATCCAGTTGTGTTTTGCTACATTCTCCCTTTCCAGGAGACTCCATCTCCAACATGGACTGTCCCTCCTTAGAGCTGCTGCATTGCTTCTCTTCTGGAATTTCTCCACTGTCTTTCTGAACTGGCCCAACGTTTCTTGGACACTATGTAATCCTTTTCCTTGATATATTCTGTTATTCTGCTGGAGTACCTTCTCAAGTAGTTTTCTTTAAAAAGGGTGCACTGGAGGTAAATTTTCTGAGACTATCTTTCTTCTAGCTTCCCAGTGATCAACAGTTTGGCTGGGAATATAAATAATAGCCAAATATCATTTCCCTCAAAATTTTTGAGGATTTTGGAAATATTGCATCGAATGTTGCTAGGAGAAATCTGATGTCATTTTGGTACTCAGTCCTTTCTAGGTAGCATATATTTTTCTTTCTTGGAGCTTTTAATAGCTTCTATTTGTGGTGTTATGACATTTCCAGACATCGTGTCTATGTACGGATCTTTATGCGTTCATTTTTGTATTCAGTGGGCCTGTCTATTCTGGAAACCCGTGTCCTTCATGTGTGAGAAAATTTCCTGTATTATTTCTTTGTTAATTCTTCCTCTCAACTCCTTTCCGTAAATTAATTTTTTCTGGAACTACCATTAGTCAGTTATTGAAACCCTTAAACAAATCCTTTAATTTTCTTATTTTCTTCTTACATTTCTGCCTCTTTTTCTTTGGTCTTATGTTCTGGGAGATTTCATTGAATTCATCTTTTAATTCTATTGACTTTTTCATTTGAGCAATTCAATGTTTAATTTCTCAGAGTCTTTATTATTTGATGGTTCTGTGCATTCTGTGTGTGCAGGAGTACTGCTGGAACGTATAAAAATCGATGGCTTTTTCTGCCACCTTTCAATTAATCCTCTTGTTTTAAGCGTCCCGTGTCCCTCCCATCTGCCTCTGCACACATCATCTTGGAGACTAAGCCCCTCCCCGGTGCTATGGGATCAAGTCCTTTTGGAAGGAGAGCAACTTGGACTACACTGAAACTGCAGTTCCTCCTGAGAGCTCCACCAGCACCTCTCTCCCACCCACTTTTTGGCTTCCAGAAATTCAGTGAAAGGTTTGGCCCATGATATATCTTCTCCTGGTTCCTTTCATCTCTATAAGGATGTTTCCTTTTTTACTTCTTTCCACCCCTTTTGGTGGCATCTTAGGAGGAAAAGGAGATAAACGCACATGCTCAATCTGTCCTCCAGGGTGAAATGTGTGAATGCAAAACAGACTACGCCACCACCTTTCCACCCTCCACCTCCACCCCAACTTTTTTTTTTTTTGCGGTACGTGGGCCTCTCACTGTTGTGGCCTCTCCCGTTGCGGAGCACAGGCTCCGGATGCGCAGGCTCAGCAGCCATGGCTCACGGGCCCAGCCGCTCCACGGCATATGGGATCCTCCCAGACCAGGGCACGAACCCGTATCCCCTGCATCAGCAGGCGGACTCTCAACCACTGCGCCACCAGGGAGGCCCCACCCCAACTTTTGTCTAAACCCCTTCGTGGATTCCCCACTGCTCCTTAGGAGACCTGCCGGGCTCTGCTGGGCTTTCCCCTACTTATCTCTTCAGCCTCATCTTGCTTCTCTCCACCTGTTCCGCTCCACATCAGCTCCTTCCCCCTTCTTCCTTTTAACTCTTTATTGAAGTAGAGCATACACAGATAAAAATGCACATAAGTATACAGCTCCAAGAATTTTAACCTGATGAAAAGACCGATGTAACCAGGACACAGGGCATGAAACAGAAAAATCACAAACTCCAGAAGCTGCCTTTGTGTCCTTTCCAGTCACTACTTCCCCAAGGATAACCATTCTCCTGACTTCTAACCCCATGGGTTGGTTTTGCCTGTCTTTGTACTTGATATAGGTGGAATTATCTAGTATCTATGCTTTTGTTCTGTCTCCTTTCACCCATAAATGTATCTGTGAGGTTCATCCACGTTGAATGCAGCAGTCACTTATTTATTTGCATTTTTGTACAGTATCCCAATGTATAAATCTACCCGCATCTATCTATTCTGATAAATTTATCCATTCTGCTATTTATGGGCACTTAGGCAGTTTTGAGGTTTTGACTCTTACAGGTAGTGCACCGATAAACATTGCAGTACCTGTCTTTGGGAAACATTTAGTGTGGTAACTACATCCATACATCCCAGAGTGGAACTGCTGGGTCACTGGTGCATATATATTCAGTTTTTATTGGATAATAACAATTTGCCAAAGTACCAATCTATATTCCCATCTGCAGTGCGTGAAGTTCCTGTTCTCCACATCCTCTTCAATACTTAAGATTTTATCTTCTTAATTTTAGCCATTCTGGTGGGTGGGTAGTGGTACCTCGCTGTAATTTTAGCTCGTGTTTCCCTGATGACTAATGGAGCCCAACACTTTGTCCCATATTCACTGGTCTCTTGAACATCTTCTTTTGTGAGGAATCTGCTAAAGTCAAAAAAATAGTTGAACTGCCGATTTTGTTTTCCTACTGATTTGTAGGCATTTAAAAATATGTATTCTGAATCCAGGTTCTTTGTAAAACGTGAATTGTGGATGTCTCCTCCCTCTCCTTCAGTTACAATGGCACTCTTGCTGGTATCTCTTAGGAACAGAATTTCTTGGTTTTAATATGTTCGATTTATAATTTCTGTCTTATTTAGTTAGGCTTTTTGTGTCCTGTTTAAGATATATTTGCCTATTCCAAGGTGTTCCTCTAAAAGTTGTATTGTTCTAACTTTCACATTTAGCTCTGCAAATTGTCTGGAATTGATTTTTGTGTATAATGTAAGGTTGGAGTCAAGATATACTTTTTCTCATATGGACATCAAATTGGCCCAGCACCATTTACTGAAAAGACTCTCCCTTTCCCACTGGACTACGGTGTCATCTTTGTCAGAAAGATGGTAATCCTGTATGTGCCGATCTGTTTCCAGACTCGCTCCTCCGTTCCATTGGTCAATCTGTTTATCCTCATGCTGACACCACAGTCCCTTAATTACTATAGTTTCATTAAAACTCTTGGCATCCAGTTTTGTTTCTCTCCTTCAAGTTGCCTTGGCTATTCTTGGGCACTGGCCTCCGTTTAGATGCATGTGTTTGCCGTGGCCCTTCTAACCCCTGGGCCTTTGCATGTGTCCCTTCTGCTGAAACACCCTTCCCTCCTCTTATCACCTGGTGAGCTCTTACTCTTCAGATCACACCTCAGTTGTCACTTCCTTGGAGAAGCTTTCCCTGGACTCCCTGACCAAGTCGAATGTCCTGGGGAAGCCCTCATCATACCACCAGCCTCTGATGTGTAACACTGAACGCAATTCAATTCTACATTTATTCTTGTGGTTCTTTGATCAATGCTTATTCTTTTCCTAGTCTGTTGAGCCCCACAAGGAAGGGGACCACGTCTGCTTTACTAGTACAGGCCCAGGGCTTAGCCCAGCTAGCTGCTTGATCAAAATCTCTGAATAAAGGAAGGAGAGAGTCCCGTATTTATGGCATTCTGAGTGCGTATTTGTGTCCGTGTGTGCCTTCAGGTGTACATACACAGGCAAAACTTTTCAGTCTGTGTGGGGTGGGAGTAATAACAAAGAGGCCAACTTCGGAGCAGCAGATCAGGGGAAATGGAGCCCGCCTCGCCCCTCCAGGCTTCTCCCCCCTCCTCTCCCCCCGCCTCCACTGACCAGCACCCCCAGCAGCCTCCTCGCCTCCCTGAGTGGCTAGAGGAAGACACTGGTCTCCAGCTGCCTCCGCTCAGCTGCCCTTGCGCAGTTGTCTGCCAGTTGTGCACGCCTATTACTATGAATGCCACCATCTGGTACGCCACGTGGACATCATAATCTTTTCTTAATTACATGAGCAGTGCAATCAGTTACTGCATTACAAGGCCGGCGATGAGCTTTTAAATCTTGGTGGAAATCATAAATAATTGCACTAAGTACCAGGCGCCAGATGTGTGTGCCAACTTTGGTTGCACTAGATAAATAGCAACCTTACAAGAGTGTTAGACAGCAGGCGGTCCGGCCGGCCACCAGGCCACGCCACACCTGGGGCGCCACTGCAGGAAGGCCCCCGCCGACCAGGCACCGGAAGAGGGGCAAGACAAGGACTCTTGAGTGTGTGGATGCCAGGGAGAGAGGCATTCTCAGAGCCAGAGCCAGAGAGGGCGCAGGAGGAATGTGGAGAAAGACAAAGGGAAAATGAGGTGGGTGGACAGAAAAAGAGAGAGAACAGGAGAAGAAAAGGCGGGACGGGCCGGGGCGGGGAGGAGGAGAGAACAGGGGCCAGAGAGAGAAAGGGAGAGAGACACTGAGACGGAGACCCAGAGAGAGTGACAGCAGAGAAAGAGAGAGTGTAGTAAAAAGTCCCTGATCACGGAGAGGCTGAGAGAACAAAGGGAAGCATGTGTCAGCTGACCTGCGCTCTTGGCTGGCAGCTGGGAGGGATCCCAGGGACCAGCTCAGCCACTTAGGGCAGCAGACATATGGTCAGAGGATGGATGAGGCTGTGGCCAGGCCGCAGGGGGCTCTGGGAAGGAAGCTCTCCTCCTTTCTTCTCTTCCTCTTTCTGAAAAGAGTCTGAGAGGGAGGAGGTCTGGGAAGACCCAGAGGAAGCAGCTGTGGTTTGTGCAGAGGTAGCCACTGGAGCTCCTTTAAGTAGACAGAAGGCCCAGGATTGGGGAAGTCCCTCTGCAGGGGTGACTTTTAAGTTGAGACATGTTTGATAAGCCACAGTTAGCCAGAGGACGAGCAGGAGAAAGAGCAGAATGCTCCAGGAGGGAACAGCATGTGCAAAGGCCCAGACACAGAAGGGAACTTATTAGCACATTTAAGAATCAGAGAGAGAGAGACGGCTCAAGCAAAGAAAACTGTAACAGAGAAAGACAGGTAAAATGGTTGGTTGAAGGTGTGTTTATTTCCACTCACTCCTGAAATCTTACCAAAATGGACTTTAATGGAATTTAAAGATGTATGAATCCTCCAGAAAAAGAGAACAGGAGAGGAGACAAAAGCAGACAAGGGGTACTGACCAAATTTTGGAAGCTAGAAAGAAGACGAATGACGGTAATTGACTTGCAGAGCAGGGAAAGCTGAAATTGGAGCCTGTAGGAAGGGGGACCGACTAGGGGCAAACCAGTTAGTCCCACGGGCCTGGGAAAGGCTCAGGGATGGGAAGCCGGGTGCTTCCAAAGGGCCTGGGAGGGAGTAACATGAGAGGGCAGGTGAAAGCCTCATTCAGCTGTAGGACCAACCATACCCCCCACCACAGCTGAAGATAAGAAGCTTACCCTCTGAGAGGTTGACAGAGAATGCTCTGGACTCGGGGCATTAGCTAAGCAAGGGTGAGGCCCAGACTAAAACTGGCACCTCTGTTCTCCCATGACAGGACGCTGGCAAGTGGGCTGAGGGCTATCTCCATGCCTCCTTCTTCCTTCAGGTTAGGCAGTTAGAAAACTTTTTTTTCTGGGGAAAGTGCCTGGCAGAAAGGAATAGGTCTCTAGGGACCATTCAAGGCCCTCCAGTGAAATAGCCAGTGTCTGCCTAATGATCCTTGGGTGACCCCCACCTATGTGTAAAGAGCTCCCACTTGGCTTTTTATGCAACACTTTGCAATATGAATGACAATCAACTATCATCAGATATTTGTAGAAAACTCTAGAATATAAGACAGAGATCAGGGCTTCCCTGGTGGCACAGTGGTTGAGAATCTTCCTGCCAATGCAGGGGACATGGGTTCGAGCCCTGGTCTGGGAAGATCCCACATGCCTCGGAGCAACTAGGCCCGTGAGCCACAGCTACTGAGCCTGCGCGTCTGGAGCCTGTGCTCCGCAACGAGAGGCCACGATAGTGGGAGGCCCGCGCACCGCGATGAAGAGTGACCCCCCACTTGCCACAAATAGAGAAAGCCGTCGCACAGAAACGAGGACCCAACACAGCCAAAAATAAATTAAAAAAAAAAAGAAAAAAGACAGAGATCAAAGATTCAGGGAAACAGGAAAAAGCAACTAGGAGAAAGAGAGATAGCACAGGGAGAAGGGAAACATTTCAATAAACACCTATAAATAATTTCCTCTGAAAGATAAAAGACGACATTGCAGCTATAAAATAAGATTAGAATGTTATGTACTTTTTTTTTTTTTTTTTTTTGCGGTGCGCAGGCCTCTCACTGTTGTGGCCCCTCCCGCTGCGGAGCACAGGCTCCGGACGTGTAGGCCCAGCGGCCATGGCTCACGGGTCTAGCCGCTCTGCGGCATGTGGGATCTTCCCGGACCGGGGCACGAACCCGTGTCCCCTGCATCGGCAGGCGGACTCCCAACCACTGCGCCACCAGGGAAGCCCCTATGTACATATTTTTACAGGGAATGTTGAGAGAACATGAAAGTGTTAGAAGATAAACCCAGAAATTAGAATAAAAGATAAAGATAATTTCTTTCAAATAGAAAATACGATATGAGAAAATAAGAGGATCAACCCAGGGGATCCAACATACAACTAATCAGAGATCAAGAAAGAGAGAAATAAAATCAATGCAGGACATCTAGAATGATGCTAATAGGTGTTCTAGAAAAAGAGAAGAGAAACAGAAAAGAGAGCATTACCGAAGAAATAATACAAAAAATTTTCCCAGAATTGAAGGACATGAATTTCCAGATTGAAAGGGAACACTCCAACCCAGTGAAAAAAGACACACAATTAGGCATGTTATTGTGAAATTTTAGAACACCAAAAATAAAGAGAGACCCTAGTAACTTTCAGAAAGGAAGAATATTGCATACAAAGAATTGGGAACCAGAATAGTATCAAACTTCCCAATAAGCAACTCTGGAAGCTAGAAGAAATGGAACAAAGACTTACAAATTATAAGGGAAAATAATTTCCAACCAATAATTCTGAATCTCACCTAGTTATCAACTAACTGTGAAAGAAGAATAAATACATTTTCAAACATGTAAGATTTAAAAAAAATTAGCTTCTCTGCGTTTCTTTTCAGGATGCCATTAGAAGACATGCTACCGCTAAATAAGGGAGAAAACCAAGAAAGACAAGAGCATGGGATACAGGAAATGAGATCCAACAGAAAGGCAAAAGCAAAACTTGGAATGATGGGAAGGAAATGTATCAGGATGACAGCTGTATACCAGGTAGGCCTAGAGAAAAATCACCCTGGATTATAGTGGGAATATGGAAAGCTACAGGAGGACTGTGTCCAGTGAAGGAAAAAAAGGTATATTACCTGATGAGTTTGACCATATTGGGAGGTTTTTTTTTTTTTTACAGTTCATTGGCAAGTCTGAGGCTGAAGTGGTGAAGAATCATAGAAAACTAGGCAAATACAGCAAACAAAGCAATTATTAACTCCAGGAATAACAAAAGTTGTGCCATAAAAGAATGTATTAATAGTACTATATGGCTCAACTGTGACCAATATTTACATAGTCCTAATTATATGAATATTGAATGTTCAATTGTCAAAAATTGTGCTATAGCTATGTTGGAAGGATGGGAAGAGGGGAAGTATGATCTAAGAGCACTAAATCTTCATCTTTCTTACCAGAAAGTCAATAGATTTTTCTTCAACAACGTGGAACTAGCAGTGTACACAGTTGCTTTGAAGTACAAAGGCAAACAGCAAAAGAGATCGCCAAAAGTTGAAAGTTGTCTCTTGGGAAGGGGAAACTCAGGATATAACAGGGACCATTGTTATTTGAAATAAACCTTATGTTGCTATTCAACTCTTTAAATCATGTCCGTGAACTTTAATATAAATTTTTTTTTTTTTGGTGCGCGGGCCTCTGACTGTTGTGGCCTCTCCCATTGCAGAGTACAGGCCCTGGACGCGCAGGCTCAGTGGCCATGGCTCACGGGCCCAGCTGCTCCACGGCATGTGGGATCTTCCCGGACCGGGGCACGAACCCGTGTCCCCTGCATCGGCAGGCGGACTCTCAACCACTGCGCCACCAGGGAAGCCCTAATATAAATTTTTAAATTCAATTGAAAAGAAAAGAAATCGGAAGGGGGCTTGAAATGAGGGGAATGGGCACCAGACCCAGCAAGGCCTCACAGACCACCTTCACAGTTGAAATTTTTCCCAAGAGCAATGGGGAGCCATAGAAAGATTTTCAGTGGGAGAGTCACAGATCTGCTTTTCTAAAACAAGACTTTGTTTGCAGTTGCAACGTTTAGGGCTGACCTTCATCCTGAATTATCCAAGATTCAAGTATGGAGAGATGGCTTGCTCTCAGACTAGCTCTCCCAGTCTGGGGCCCTCCTGCCTTACAAAAGCTCCACACAGGCCATGATTTTGAAGGCAGATGGGAAATACAGAAAGAGAAGCTGATCACCCCCCTACCCCCTACTCCAGTGCTCACTGGAGCTCAGACACAAAGCTGCCCTTGTTTCTGGAGGAGGGGTCATGTGGGGTCAACCCAAGAACACAGTGAACAGATTCCTGCTAAATGAGTTGGCTGGAAACACAAAATTATTTTAGTAGCTGCTGGTATACTTTACTAGTCTCATTTTTTTTAAAAAAGCATGAAGTATAAAGGTATTTTATCACTATATATCTTACTATGAAGTTTTGAAAGTTAGGGGCTAATTCACAATATAACATCACAGACATTTTGGCCACTGCTCTCTTTGGCGGTCACACGCCTGATTTGTTTTTTCTTGCAGTCATTTTGCTTTCTGTTTTGGGGGAACTCTTAAATCCTGCAAAGTGTCACACACTGATTATACTTCCACTAAACCAGGACACATCAGTGAATGGGTCTGGGCCAAGACCCAGTGTCTAGGCAGCATTTGGAAAATGAATGCTACCAGGAAGTCCTTCAGAGGGTGGGGCATGGCAAGAAGAGTCCATTTTTTGCTAAGTGCATTAAAAAACAGCCAAAATCTTGGCATAAAATCATATCCCATTTAATGCTCATTCACCCATAATGTTAACTGTCTATGAAATAGTTTTCTTTAAAAATATGCATGTATGTCACATATATAAGATAACCAACTACAATATACTATAAAAAGTTATTTTTTTTCCTTGCCCAAGGTTACTTTACAATTCAGCCAACCAGAGCTAAGAGGTAGGCTGCCTGTACCCTCTCAGGTTCACACACAGGACTAGACATGCTTTTAGTCAATCAGCATTCTCCTGTGCTATCTGGAAGCAATTTATTCTGCAAAGAACGTGGACTGCTCCATTCCATCTGTTCCTTCTGCCCTTTGTTTTAGAGGCAGTGGTGAATACGGACATGGAATATGGAATCCCAGTTCTGTCACTTTTTAGTTACGTGACCTTGGGCAAACTGAGCCTCAGTTTCCTCATCTGTAAAATGAGGATAATAATAGACTGTGACTCACATGTGGTTCCTGTGACGATATACCTGGCATATATATATATATATATATATATATATATATAGATAGATATATATATATAGTCGATATAGCCATATATTTTATACACACACACACACACACCAGGCTGTGGGGCTGCAGTGGATAGCCACAGCAGGGGAACACTTTTACTACAGAGGAGAAAAAGTGTATTTATCCATATATATACTGTATTAGTTTCTTATTGCTGTTCTAAGAAATTAACACAAACTTAATGTCTTAAGACAACACAAATCGATTATCTTATAGTTCTGGAGATCAGAAGTCCAAAATGAGTTTCATTGGACCAAAACTTGAGGGGTTGGGAGGACTGTGCTCCCTCCAGAGGCTCTAGGAAGAATTTGCTTCCTTGCCTTTTCCAGCTTCTAGAAACCCTCTACATTCCTTGGCTCATTGACCCCTTCCTCCATCTTCAAAACCAGCAGCTTAGCATCTTCCAATCTCTCTCCCTCCGTTTCCGTTGTTACATCAACTTTTCTTCACCCTGAATGTCCCTCTTATAAGGACCCTCAGGATTGCATTTAGAACCCACTGGGATAATCTAGTCTAATCTCCCCATCCCAAGACACTTCACTTATTATGTCTGCAATGTCCCTTTTACCATGTAAGGTAACACAGTCACAGGTTCTGGAGACTAAGACATAAACATCTTGGGATAGCATTATTCAGCCTACCATGCTGACCTTTTTAGACAGTAAGGGGAGGAACAATTACTTTTTGCTTTCACTGTTTCTTAAATAAAATTTATCCTGCACCTGGGACTTCCCTGGTGGTGCAGTGGTTTAAGAATCTGCCTGCCAATGCAGGGGACATGGGTTCGATTCCCTGGTCCGGGAGCATGCCGCGGAGCAACGGAGCCCGTGCGCCACAACTACTGAGCCTGTGCTCTAGAGCCCTTGAGCCCCAACTACTGAAGCCCGCATGCCTAGAGCCTGTGTTCTACAGCAAAAGAAGCCACTGTAATAAGACCATGCACCGCAACAAAGAGTAGCCCCCGCTCAATGCAACTAGAGAAAGCCCATGTGCAGCAATGAAGACCCAATGCAACCAAAAATAAATAAATATATAATTTTTTTTAAAGTCCCATTTAAAAAAGAAAAATTTATCCTGCACCCAAGTTCCATGCATGCTACACAAACGTACATGTGTGAGCCCTCACCTTTATATTGTTAGTATGAGGCTAACATAGACAGTATAGGAAGGCTGCCGAAACCCCAGGCCCTTTTATGTTGTCTTATGGTACCTTCAGGGCCAAAGCAAGAGCATTTATGTGGCTTCTCCACAGGCTCTTAGGGGTCATGTACCCCACCATGTAGTCTAGAGTTGGCTCTGAAATATCATGGCCTTGAATTTTAGAGATCCAAACTGAGGATTTATTCTCAGAAGAACAGCATATTTTATTAATGGACAAATAAAAAGGAAAAGGGAGTCTTATAAAGAGAGGTGTTATCAGGCTTCCCTGGTGGCGCAGTGGTAGAGAGTCCACCTGCCGATGCAGGGGACACGGGTTTGTGCCCCGGTCTGGGAAGATCCCACATGCTGCGGAGCGGCTGGGCCCGTGAGCCATGGCCGCTGAGCCTGCGCGTCTGGAGCCTGTGCTCTGCAGTGGGAGAGGCCACAACAGTGAGAGGCCTGCGTTCGCAAAAAAAAAAAAAAAAAAAAAAAAGAGAGGTGTTATCTTCCTAGGTTCATAGAGAACAACTCAATAAAGTTAGTGCAAACCCAAAGCCTACAGAAGGAGGTAAAGATGCCTGTTCTTGGAGGACTCTGTCTCTAAGGATTAAGTTGTCCAGAAAATCAAGGTATACAGAGAAAAGTATCCCTCAGATGAATTACCAGATCAGGAGCAGTGGAAAAAAGGAAACAATTAGAAGCAGCTCCACTAAGCTGGAGGAAGAGAAAGATTAAGACCTTGGGACCAGACTGGATGGATATGAGATGGCAAATATGATCTTGAAGGCAGAATAGATGAATATGAAAGGAAAAGGTAAACACAGCATTAGAGAAGGGGCCATGTCTTCACTGTTGCTACACCAGAAATGGTGCTTGAGGAAATTTACCAAAGTAAGAGAAGCAAGATCTCAGAGGGAGACTACAATGAGTCTCCCTAAGGGAATCCTATCCAGGACACCATTGGGAGATGGCCTCTTATTCTCACACACACACACACACACACACACACACACACACACACACGCACACAGAGTATATCACTGGAGCGATTAAGACCTCTCCCCTTAGACACTGGGGCATCTAAACCAAGGAGTTACAGAGAATCCATGCAAATTGGAGAGGGAAGAGGAAGATCAGCACAAAATACTAGAAGCATCGCTAGGTGAATTTCAAGGTAATAGGACCACTGTAGCTGGAGATCAAGTTATTACCTAGCCCCCGAGAGAATGGCCTGATAAATCTAAGGAATTAGGACCCCTCAAAGCAGGGTTCACAGTCCTGGCTGCACATTAGAGTCACCTGGGATTAGAATCACATAGTGAGGCTTGAGCACCACCCCAGATGAAAAAAATCACTCAGCATAACACTGATGGTCTTGGGCAAGGATTCTCAAGCTTGAGTAGATATAAGAATCCCCGCAGGGCTTGAAAAAACACTGGTTTCTGTGCCCCAGCCTCAGGGTGGAGGTGTTGTTTGAGAATTCTGAATTTCTAACCAATTCCCAGGTGATACCGAGGCTGCCACCGGGGACCTCACTTTGAGAACCACATTTTCTAAGGGAAGGCACTGCAGAGATAAGACAAACGAAAGGGGGCAGGTGGGACAATGACAGATGGAGGCAGGCCTAGGTTAGGTGCTGCTTGACGGAGAACATCTCCTGGGCAGGGCTGCCCAATTTAGGAAGCAAAGACGGGGCAAGATTTGTTTGCTCAATGGATGCTTTTAGCATAGCCAGAAGTTTCTGATTTCATTATTTCTCACTCTGGGAGATTCCACAAGACAAAAACAGTGCCTTACTGAAAGGAGAAAGGAAACACACAGGAGCACGGAACTGTAGGGACAGACCCCCACAAGTGCAGAAAAAGATAAAGTAAAAAGTCTCCTCGAGGCCTGGACCATCCCAAAGTGAAGGCTGTGCCCTGAAAAGCACAAGGGAGAGATCTTGGATCTCACTAGGACCCCAGGGGAACAGGTTACAGAAGCTTCAATCGCAGCTTCCGCTCAGGCATCTGCTGAGAGTAATTTTACAGGAAAAGCAAAGTGTGCAGGTGAGGAAGAAAGCTTCTCTGGAACAGTGCTTCTCACACTTTGCTGAGTATTAGCATTACCTGGAGAGCTTTCAAACTACCTCATGTACAGGCCACAACCCAACCATTTAAATCAGAATTTCTGGGGGTGGTACCAAGGCATCCACATTTTATAAAACTCCCCAGGGGATTCCAAAGTGCAGCCAAGTTTAAGGATAGGGTCTTGCTACTCAAAGGGTGGCCCGTGAACCAACAGGGTGCTACCTGGGAGCCTGTTATAAATGCAGAGTCTCAGGTCTTCCCCTAGACCCACTGAATCAGAATCTGCTTTTCATCCGTATCTCTAGGGATCTGTGTGCACACAAATGACTGGGAAGCACCGCTCTAGAAGGCAGCTTTCCTAGGCCTAAGCAATTTCAAAGCAAGAGGCATTGGCAACAGGAGCTGGGGCACAGCTCTGAAAACACCTGCTCCAAGACACCGTGGAGGCTGTGCCATTAGAGAGGGCCCACTTTCAGTTCATCATTGGGGATCCAGAAACACAAGGCTCTGTGGGACAATGCTGGAGGGAAAGAAGGTGATCTCAGCAAAATCTGCCAAACTGTTAACACTGGCTCCCTTTGGGAGGAGGGATAGTGAAGCAGGAAACTTGCGTTTTTGTTTTCTGTACAATTTGAATTTCTTAACTGTGTGTGTGTGTGTGTGTGTGTGTGTGTGTGTTTTAGTGTGTTCTGGGAATTGTTAAGGATTATGTTGATGGTGGGGTTATGGGATATTCTTTACCATTTACTTTATTAAAAAATCTAATAAATGGTATTTTTTAAAAAGCAATATACATAGCAAAAGCAATTAGAAATACCAAGATGAATTTGGAAAAATCAGTCTTAATAGGATACCTTAATATTACTGCATCACTTTGTCTTTGTCAAATCAAGTAGGCAAAAAGAAATAAAAATATGGATGATATGAATAATTTCATTAATAAGGTTATTTACTAGACATATTTCAAATATGTAATCTACATATATGGAATACATAATTTTAACACACTCCACTTAGCATTTTTAAAAATGAAGCATTTTTCTAGCCCACAAAGGAAATGTTAATACCTTTCAAAAGGTAGGAAGTTTAAGCCACATGAGGGTAGAGAACATGTAATGTCTTGTCTGCACTGATCCTCAGTGCCTGGCACAGTGGCTGCTATGATGTAGGTGCTCATTAAATATTTATCGTTGGAAGGCTACATTTTCTCACTTAAATGCAATAAAATAAAAAGTTTACAGTAAATGTTTGAACAAATAAAAAGCTCAAAGCATAAAAGAAATTCAAAATAAAAGAAGTTCTACCTCAATTTAAAGTCAATGTAATATTAATGTAAGGCCAGACACTATAAAACTCTTAAAGGAAAAGAGAGTCAGAACACTCTTTCTTTGACATAAATCGCAGCAATATCTTTTGGGATCCGCCTCCTAGAGTAATGAAAATAAAAACAAAAACCAACAAACGGGACCTAATTAAACTTAAAAGCTTCTGCACAGCAAAGGAAACCATAAACAAAATGAAAAGACAACTCACAGAATGGGAGAAAATATTTGCAAACAAAGCAATTAATCAAAATATACAAACAGCTCATGCAGCTCTAGGTCAAAAAACCAAACAACCCAATCAAAAAATGGGCAGAAGATCTAAACAGACATTTTTCCAAAGAAGACATACAGATGGCCAAAAAGCACATGAAAATATGCTCAACATCACTATCAGAGAAATGCAAATCAAAACTACAATGAGGTATCACCTCACACCAGTCAGAATGGTCATATCAAAAAGTCTACAAACAATAAAAGCTGGAGAGGGTGTGGAAAAAGGAGCCCTCCTACACTGTTTGAGGGAATGTAAATTGGTACAACCACTATGGAGAACAGTATTGAAGTTCCTTTAAAAATCTAAAAATAGGGGACTTCCCTGGTGGTACAATGGTTAAGAATCTGCCTGTCAGTGCAGGGGACACTGGTTCGAGCCCTGGTCCAGCAAGATACCAAATGCCACAGAGCAACTAAGCCCATGCTTCCCAATTACTGAGACTGTGCTCTAGAGCCCGCAAGCCACAACTACTGAGTCTACGTGCCACAACTACTGAAGCCCGTGCGCCTAGAGCCCATGCTCCGCAACAAGAGAAGCCACTGCAATGAGAAGCCCGCACACGCAACGAAGAGTAGCCCACGTTCGCTGCAACTAGAGAAAGCCCGCACACAGCAATGAAGACCCAAGGCAGCCATAAATACATAAATAAATAAATAATAAACAAACAAACAAACAAATAAAAATAGAACTACCATATGATCCAGCAATCCCACTCCTGGGCATATATCCGGAGAAAACCTTAATTTGAAAAGATACATGCACCCCAATGTTCACTGCAGCACTATAATAATAGCCAAGACATGGAAGTAACCTAAGTGTCCATCGACAGAGGAATGGATAAAGAAGATGTGGTACGTATAAACAATGGAATATTATTCAGCCATAAAAAAGAATGAAATAATGCCATTTGCAGCAACATGGATGGACCTAGAGATTATCATACTAAGTGAAGTAAGTCAGACAAAGACAAATATCATACGGTATCACTCATATGTGGAATCTCATTTTAAAAAATGATACAAATGAACTTATTTACAAAACAGAAACAGACTTATAGATATGGAAACAAACTTGCAGTTACCAAAGGGGAAACATGGAGAGGGGAGGGATAAATCAGGAATTTGGGATTAATATACACACACTACTATATAAGATAGATAACCAACAAGGACCTACTGTACAGCATAGGGAACTCTACTTAATATTGTGATAACCTATATAAGAAAATAATCTGAAAAAGAATGAATATATGTATATGTATAACTGAATCACTTTGCTGTACATCTGAAACTAACACAACATTGTAAATCAACTATACTCCAATAAAATTTTTAAAAGGTCAATGTAATATCAATTGCAACTCAATAGGATTTTCATGGAATTTTATAAGCTGATTCTAAAATTAATATGGAAGAGCAAATGTATATGAATTGGCAAGGTAAATATTAAACATAATCTATTTTTTGTTCTACAAGATTCATAACTTTGTAAAATTATAGAAATTAAAATGGCATGATGTTGGAGTAGGAAAAGACAATTAAATTGACAGATAACAGAACTGAGTAGAAAATTCAGGTATATCTTGTCCACTGGTTTATTAATCTAATAAGATACAACGTCAAATGCATAAAGAAATTATGCACCATTCAATAAATGATACTGGGAAAACTGCCTCCCATTTGGAAAAAATAAAATTAGATCCTTACCTCACGCTATCCACAAGGAAAATGTTCCAATGGATTAAAGTCCTGAAAGATAAACAGAAAACAACTGTATTAGAAGAAATATAGGAGAATGTATTATCAACTTGGGGTATGTGCTGCTTCTTAGATAAAGCACAAAACCTAAAGGCAAAGTTTAATAAATTGACTACATTATAAGCCATAATTCTGTGTGACAGATGACACCACAGAAGTTTTCGAACAGTGACAAATGTGTTAAAAATATTGATAACGTGGGACTTCCCTGGTGGCACAGTGGTTAAGAATCCACCTGCCAATTCAGAGGACATGGGTTCGATCCCTGGTCTGGGAAGATCCCACATGCCACAGAGCAACTGAGCCCGTGCACCACAATTACTAAGCCTGCGCTCTAGAGCCTGCAAGCCACAACTACTGAGCTCGCATGCCACAACTACTGAAGCCTGCACACCTAGAGCCTGTGCTGTGCAACAAGAGAAGCCACCACAATGAGAAGCTCACACACCGCAAAGAAGAGTAGGCCCCGCTCGCCACAACTAGAGAAAGCCCGCATGCAGCAACGAACAAATAAATAAATAAATGCAGCCAAATAAATAAATTATTTATTTATTTTTAAAAATATTGACAACCTATTTAAGAGACAAAGGACTAGGATCAAGAATGAATAAAGAATTCTTACCAGTCATTAAGAAAAAAATGAATAGAAACCGGACAAAGGATATGAACAGGCAATTCACAGAAAAAGACATACAAATCATCAGTAATCACATTTAAAAGGATGTTTCATTTCACTAGTAATCAAGGGACTAACTGCAAAGTAAAATAAAAAGATACTATTTTTCACTCATTAGTTTAGCAAATTTTTAAAAGTTAGAGTATAACAAGTGTTGGCAGGACGGGGATAATAAATTCATACCTTATGAGAAGAATATATAAATGTATATGAAAATGTATATAAAATGCCATTCCCACTTTGAAGGGCATTTGGGCGGGACCAAAAAGAAAAAATGTACCCTGTAACATGACAATTCCACATCTTTGCTTCTACCTTGGAGAAATATTGGCACAGACTCCACAGGAGCCTGAAAGTGACTTTGACTGCAGCTTTCCCTATAAAAGCAAAACCTGGAAATAATCTAATTGTCCATCAGACAGAATGTGGTTGAATAAACTATATTAAATCCATACTATACAATACACCACAATAGTTAAAATTAATCAGTTTGATGTATAGATATTGATAGAAAAGATGCTCATAACTCAGAGAAGACAGAAAGATGCAGTATTGTATATATAATATGATATTCTGTTTTTTATAGTGAAGGTTCTTATTAGTCATCAATTTTATACACATCAGTGTATACATGTCAATCCCAATTGCCCAATTCAGCACACCACCATCCCCACCCCACCGCAGTTTTCCCCCCATGGTGTCCATACGTTTGTTCTCTACATCTGTGTCTCAACTTCTGCCCTGCAAACCGGGTCATCTGTACCATTTTTCTAGGTTCCACATACATGCATTAATATACGATATTTGTTTTTCCCTTTCTGACTTACTCCACTCTGTATGACAGTCTCTAGATCCATCCACGTCTCAACAAATGACTCAATTTGGTTCCTTTTTATGGCTGAGTAATATTCCATTGTATATATGTACCACAACTTCTTTATCCATTCATCTGTCGATGGGCATTTAGGTTGCTTCCATGACCTGGTTATTGTAAATAGTGCTGCAATGAACATTGAGAGGGTGTGGAGAAAAGGGAACCCTCTTGCACTTTTGGTGGGAATGTAAATTGATACAGCCACTATGGAGAAGAGGATGGAGGTTCCTTAAAAAACTAAAAATAGAACTACCATATGATCCAGCAATCCCACTACTGGGCATATACCCTGAGAAAACTATAATTCAAAAAGACACATGCACCACAATGTTCATTATAATATGATATTCTGTGTGTTAAAAAAAAATCCACAAACTATACTTTCTCTGAGTTGACATATATAAATGCCAAAAAAATCTGGAGTGCCATTTAATATGACAAACTGAGATGATGTGGCACCCCTTTCTGCTATCACCTAGAATCTTCCTAGAAATCCTATATAAAATATTCTACAATATTTCAAAATACAGACCTATTCATTCCCTGCCCATACACACAAATACACATAAATGAATGTCAAGTTGTGGAAAATAGAGTTATTTTCAAAAGCCAGGGCTGTACAAACTGAAGTTCAGTAGCCCTGAGGTGAGGAGTCTAGATATTAAATAGAGGATTAATTTGGAGAAGATTTAAAACAATGTGAAATTAATTAACTATATTTCAATTAAAAAATTAATTGGTAGCAATATATAATCCACTTTAGATTACCAAATAAATCTCTCTTAGCTTTCATTTTAGCTTAAAAAGAAAAAAAATGGGGAATTAAATTTCTAGATAAGAATAACGTGGACAATGTGGGAGAGTGGGAGTGGTTATCAGATCCCTGAACAGTTTGGGACAAGGGTATAGATATTCATTAACTTTAGACTTTGGTAATTCAAGCATGCATCATAAAAACTTAAGCATAACTTCTGAGCAGAGAAACAGTGTTACAAACTATTGCAAAAAAGGAAGGGAAGGAATAAAGAAATCTCACCAATCAAATAGAAGGCAGAAAATCGGGGGAAAAAGAATAAGTACAGAAAAAATATGGCAAAGAGAGAGAACAAAATAAGATGGTAGAAATATATATTAGTATTCAAAGTAAACAAAAATGGACTAACCCTGCCAGTTAAAAGACAAAGGTGCTTAGATTGGGGGCAGGGTGGGAGGTGGGGAGAGCAAACAGCTATACACAGTATAAGATTATATCTCAGAAAGGTTGAAAGTAAAAAAACAGAAAAAGTTATGTTAGAGAAATATAATAAAAATAATTTAAGAGCTGGTGTAGCTATATTAAGATCTGGTAAAATAGATTTTGAGGCAAAAGCACTAATAGTGATGCTGTATAGTGATAAGAAGCAATTAAGATTCAAGAATCCTAAACCTGTTTGCATCTAATAACAACCTCAAAATACATAAAGCAAAACACTACTGAAACTGCAGACACATCCACAATCAAACAGGGAGATTTTTGTTTGTTTGTTTGTTTTTTGCGTTACGCGGGCCTCTCACCGCCGTGGCCCCTCCTGTCGCGGAGCACAGGCTCCGGACACGCAGCCTCAGCGGCCATGGCTCACAGGCCCAGCCGCTCCGCGGCATGTGGGATCCTCCCGGACCGGAGCACGAACCCACGTCCCCTGCGTTGGCAGGCGGACCCTCAACCACTGCGCCACCAGGGAAGCCCAAACAGGGAGATTTTTAATGTACTCTCTCTTATTTATATTTCAAGCAGATGAAAAATAAAATTAGTAATAAAGAAGATTTGAACAACACAGTTAACAAGCTCAAACTTATAAAAGCTGTTTAGAACCCTGCACTGAAATTTTAGAGAATAATCAATTTTTAAAGCATCTATGGAACAGTTATAAAAATAGCCAACTTCTAGATCAAACTACTCTTAGAAACTCCAATATCATGCAGACAATATACTCTGATAACAATGAAATTAAAAAGACCATAAATTGGTTCTTTGCAAAATTTAATAAAATATATAAATTTCTAGCATGATTTATCAAGAATAAAGAGAAAAAGCACAAATAAACAATATTAAGAATGAAAAGGGGGGAGATAATTTCAAATATAATAAATCATATGAAGATACTACAAAGAATTTTATAATATATTAAAAAATTGAATGATTTCATAGGTAAGTGTAATTTACAAAGCTGATCCAGGAAGAGAGGATAAACCTGAACAGATCTTTAATCATTAATAAAATTATTTCAGTATTTTTCTACCCACAAAAATAAAATAAAACAAAATTATTAGGCACAGATGATTTTATAAGCAGGAGTTATCAAAACTTCAAGGAATAGCAAATTTTAATTATTTATAACATATTCTAATGAATACAAAAAGAGAGAAAGCTCCTTTACACATTTTAGGAACCTGGTACAACATTAATACTAAAACAGACAAGCAGGCTACGAGGACTGCATGTTAAAAGACAGTCTTACTTATGGGTATAGATGCAAAAATCCTAAGTAAAATATTAAATTGAATAATGAGTGAAAAACAAGGCAAAAACATAACAAGTAGAGATTATTTGAGGAATGAACAGATAGTTTAGCATTTAAAATATTAATGTAATTAGCCCAGTAATATATTAAAGGAGAAAAACTGTATTATCATCTCAACAAACGTGGGGAAAAGCATGTGATAATACTGAATGCTAATCTAAGAAAAGTTATCTAGGGAACAGAGAGGAGCTTACCTGGTCTCATAAGGGGTATTTATTGGTCAAAGGGTACAAACTTTCAGCTATAAGATGAATAAGATCTGGGGATCAAATGTACAACATGGTGACAATAGTTAACAACACTGTATAGTATATTTGCAAGTTGCTAAGAGAATTGATCTGAAATGTACTCACTACCACCACCACCACAACAAAAATGGTGATGGTGTGAGGTGATGTGTCAACTAATTTTACTGTGACAATCATTTTGCAATATATACATGCTTCAAATCATCATATTGTACGCCTTAAATTTACACAGTGTTACATATCAGTTATATCTCAATAAAGCTGGACAAAAATAAAGACCCCCAATAGAAAAGTTGTAAAAGACATGATAATTAGTGCTGAATAGTAAAAAGCATTTCTATTAAATTCAGAAACAACTAAAAAATGACTGCTATCACGACTTATATTCAATGTTATACTAGACAAATACAATTAATAAGAGAAAAAAGGCATATGGATTGAAAATGATAGAATTGTCATTATTCCCAGATTAAAAAAATCATCACCTACATTTGAAAAAATTCCAAGAAAATCTACCAACAAATTATCAGAACAGTTAGGCAAGCCTAATAAACACAAATTCCATATACAGAAACTGACTGCATTCCTACACAGCAGCAACAGAAAGCTAGAAAATGTAATTTTTTAAAAGATACCACTCACAATAACAAAATCTATAAGATGCGCAAGAACTTTAAAGAGAAAATTATAAAACTTCATTGAAGTATATAAAAAGCCTAAATAAATGGATAGAAAAGTCACATTAGTAGATGTGAAAACTCACTATAATAAAGATGGAAATTCTCCCTAACTTTATGTATAGATTTGATGCAGTGCCATTCCAAAACAAGAGAGTTTTTCATGGAACTTGGTAAGCTGGTCCCAAAATATATATGGAATCATAAAGAGTCAAGAATAGCTCTTTTTTTTGTTGTGTGTGTGCGTAAGCTGATGTATTCAGTGATGTATTTTCCTGCCAGATATGAAGACTTATTATGAAGCTGAAGTAATTTAAATAGTGTGACATTAGTGCCATGACAGACAAACAGATCAAAAGAACAGAAAAGAGAACCTGGAAACTGAGCCACACATATAAGGGACTGGCACAAAAGAGTGGCCAAAGGATGGACTATTTAATAAATGATGCTATAATAAATGATAAAGGAGTGATGGAATTAGAATATTGCCATTTTTCAAGCCCTAATGAAATAATGGATCTAGGCACATCAGTGGTTGTTAACATCCCCAAAATCTGAAGTTAGACTTTATGTACCTGCTAGTGGAAGTACAAAACTCCTATATGAAGTATTCTTACCAAATGTCAAAGCTGAATCTGATCGAGTCTCTAGACTAACTGTTTACAGGAAACACGGGGGCAGAAGAACATGCTAAATGAAACCACAAAGATGCAATCAGAAAAAGCCAGAATGTGGAAATCAGTACAGAACCAAGTCGAGTTTCTTTAATAAGTAACTTCGAGGGGGAAGAAAAGAGGAAGGAGATACATATATATTAAAATAGAGTAAGGAAACATTCAACCAACTGTAATATTGATGTATGGACTTTATTTGGATCCTGATTCAAATCAACTGCAAAAAGAAAACTGTGATATAATTTGTAGAAATTTGCTTATTGATGTTGAGGAAATTGGGTTTTTTTTAGATGTAATAATGTTATTGGGGTTAAAAAGAGACCTGACCTTTTAAAGATTCATGCTTAAATATTTACAGATGAAATTATATGACATCTGGCTTTGCTTCAAAATAATTTAGGAGAGAGAAGGATTGAAGGTATGGATGAAACAAGACTGGCCATGATTAGATCATTGTTGAAGCTGGGTGATGAGTACATGAGGTTTATTATCCTATTCTCTGTACTATTTTTTATGTTTGAAATTTTCTAAAATAAAGAGGAAAAACAACACTGGGATGATTTGTTATCCCTATGAAGAGATTATAAAATTAGATCCCTTCCTCACATCATATAAAAAAATAAATTGCAAGGGGCTTCCCTGGTGGCGCAGTGGTTGAGAGTCCGCCTGCCGATGCGGGGGATGCGGGTTTGTGCCCCGGTGCGGGAGAATCCCACATGCCGCGGAGCGGCTGGGCCCGTGGGCCATGGCCGCTGGGCCTGCACGTCCGGAGCCTGTGCTCCGCAACCGGAGAGGCCACAGCAGTGAGAGGCCCGCATACCGCAAAAAAATAAATAAATAAAAATAAAAATAAAAAATAAATTCCAGGTGGATTAAAGACTACTTCTAAGTTGCAAAATCTTGAAACTTTTAGAAATAAATATAGGAACAAGTGTTTATGACATTGGGGTGGGAAGGATTTCCTAAGCAAGACAGAAAAAGTGCTAACCACAATGGCAAACATTAATAGATTTCAGTATACACAAAATATTTGTATACAATAAAAGATATCATAAACAAAATGAAAGACAAACCACAGTCTGAGAGAAACTATCTGCAACAAAATATTAGTGTCTACAATATATAATGAACCTTTACAAATCAATGAGGGGAAAATGGGGAAATGGGCAAAGGCTAGAAACAGGCAATTCCAAGAGGAAACCCAAATAGTAAATAAGTACGTAAAAAGCTCTGCAACCTCACAGGTAACCAGGAAAATGCAATTAAAGCAACAATGAGATAATTTCACATCCATCGAGCAGCAAAACTTAAAAATCAGATGATACCTGGTGATGGACAGGATTCAGGGAAATAAGCACTCTTATACAGTGCTGGTGGGAGTGTAAACTGGTCCAGTCACATTGGAGATATTTTGATAATACTGGACCTAGTTAAGTTAAAGATGCCTTGTGACTCAGCAATTCCACTTCCATGTAGATACACGAGACAAATTTTTTCCCATGTACCTAAGAACACATGGGTAAGAATGTTTATCGTGCACTATATGTAAGTTTAAAAATGGAAACAACTGTACCTTGGAAGGGAAATGGAAAAATATTCATACAATGAAATATTAGCAAGTAGATAAAATGAATAAACTAAACCTATAGGGCTTCCCTGGTGGCGCAGTGGTTGAGAGTCCGCCTGCCGATGCAGGGGACACGGGTTCGTGCCCCGGTCCGGGAAGATCCCACATGCCGCGGAGCGGCTGGGCCCGTAAGCCATGGCCGCTGAGCCTGCGCGTCCAGAGCCTGTGCTCCGCAACGGGAGAGGCCACAACAGTGAGAGGCCCGCATACTGCAAAAAACAAACAAAACAACAACAACAAAAAACAACTAAACCTATATACATCAACATGAGTAAATCTCAAAATAAGGCTTTAAAAAGATATGGACAATATGCTACTATTCATGTAAACTTAAAATACTCCAAAGAATTCTGTATATTATTTGTTGTAAACATATGGGAATGATGCCCACTGACTTAAGGAGAGTGATGTCCTTGGGGGAAGGAGGGTAAGAAAAGGATGGGTGGGACTCCAAAACTCTGATGATGGTAAAATGGATATCTGTTAGATCATCTCCTGTTATTTTTTGTGTATTTGAAATATCTCATAATTAAGACTTTTTTTTAAAGAAAAAGCATTGGTTTAATATCCTCAAAACATTATCCTTATCACACATTAATTAAAGATGATATAATTTTTCTATCTGGGAAATCCCAGATAATTAACCAAAAAATACTTAGAACTCAGAAAAAATTAATTGAAAAATACTTAGAACTAAGAAAAGTGGTTACTCCTAGGGGTAGAACTATTGAGGTACTTTCACTTTCTTTTAAATTGTTTGAATTTTTAAATGATGAACATGTATTAATTTTGTATTCAGAAAAAAATAATGATATTTATGTTTTGAAAATTTTTAAAAAACAGAGAAGTTAAAAAACTAATAAAGTTCTGTAAGGTAGCAGCTTAAAAAATAAATGTGGCAGCAATAAAAATTTATAAAGCAATATTGGAATAAAAGTACAATTCAAAAATGCAACCCAAATTATTAAATAACCAAAAAAATGTGCAGACATATGAAGAGAACCATAAAACTTTACATAAAAGGAGACCTGAATAAATGAGAAACGTACAAGAATAAATGAGAAATGTTCCAGATTGGGAAGAGCTGATATTCTGCAGATGCTAATTCTCCTCAATGCAAGCATGCACACAACACAGAAATGAATTCATTCTAATCATTCTATCTTAAAGAACCAGCACTGCATACTTAATGACAATTAATAAATATATTTCCATATCACTAGATATTTTGCAGCAGAAGTTCTTAATCTGAGCCACCAGGACTCGTAGGGACTCTAGGGGGTCCTTAGACACACTGAAATTAAATGCAAATTTTCCCGCACGTGTGAATTTTTCTGGAAGGGTATCCATAGCTTTTAAGAGATCCCAAAGTGGCCCATTCCAAAGAAAGACTAAGAACCACTGCTACTGATCTTTTCTTTCGGGGGGGGGGGGGGTAACAGCTTCAGTGGATATAATTCACATGCCATAAAATTCACCCATTAAAAGTGCCTTTTAGTATACTCATAGAGTTGTACAACCATTGCCACAATCAATTTCAGAACATTCCATCAGCCCAAGAAGAAACCCTGTATCCTTTAGCTATCATCTCCCAAAAACCCCATCACCCCCAACCCTAAACAACCACCAATGTACTTTCTGTCTCTATAGATTCGCCTTTTCTGGACAGTTCACATAAACAAAATCATGTAATATGTGGTCTGTTGTGACCAGCTTCTTTCCTTTAGCATAGTGTTGTCAAGGTTCATCCATGATGTAGCATGTATCAGTACTTCCTTCCTTCCTTTTGTCTGACTAATATCCCATTGCATGACTATATCATATTTTCTTTATTCATCTGTTGATGGACATTTGGGCTGTTTCAACCATTTGGCTATTATGAATGCTGCTGCTTCGAACACTTCTGTAAAGTTTTAGTGTGAGCATATTTTTATGTGATCAACAACCACCTATATTTCCTTTTCTGTCAACTATTTGATTAAATTCATATTTCTTAACTCTTTTTCATTATCAACCTCATAAAGCGAATTTTATTAATTTAAAAATTATTTTAAGGAATAAGATTTATTCCTTAGGGTTGAGCTCTGGATGGCCACAAACCATTGTAATATCTAAGATATTTCACCCCCCAAGAATCAATTTTTGCCCCCTTGAAGGCCTATTACACCCCTTGAGAATGCATGCTTTAAAACCCTTGTACATTTCCCCCCTGTGGGGTGGTTGTTCTTATTCTTTCCATTCTTTAGGAATGCTTTATATGTTAGAGAACCTGGCTCTTTGTGATATGAGTTAGAAATAATTCCCCCCACCACCAGTCTGTAGTTTCTTGAGATTTAGCTTCTGATGGTTTTTGCCTTACAGATTTTTTAAGAGGTAGTTGAACTTATCAATCTTCTTATGGCTTCTGGGTTTTTGTCATACTTACTAAGCCTTTGCCATTCCAAGATTATAAAAACATTCATCTATGGCTTATGCTTTCAATTCCCATATTTAAATCTCTGACCCACCTAAAATTTATTTTGGTGTAAGGTACAAACTAGGGATCTAACTTTTTCCCCCAGGTAACTATCCAGGTATCTCAGGACTTATTACTGAATGATCAATCTTTCGCACACTGACTTGAAATGCCACCTCTATCATATACTAAACCACCGTGCATATCTGGGTCTAATTCTGAACTTTTAGTCTGTACCACTGATCTCTTTATACATGCAAGTACCATCACTGCACTGCTGTGCTTAATGTATCCTCAAAATATATTTTATTATCTGGTGCCCTATTTCCCTCTAATTTTTGACACACAAAAAGTTGGTTTCCTATTTTGGTTTGTTTTTATCTGAACTTTAAAATCATCTGGTTTCATTAAATAATACGGTTGGCATTTCAGTGGGATCCCATCACATGGTAAATTAATTTTAAAAGAACTGACATCTACATTTTGAGTGTTCTACCAATAACTTTCCATTTTTAAAGTCATCATCAGTATTTCGAAGTTTTATTTACACATATATCACATATTTCTCATTATGATAAAATATTAAGCATCTGAAGTATCAAGAATGTACACAAACACACACACACACTCTTGACACTTAATATTGTACCCAACTATATTACTGAACTATATTATTTTTATAATAGTTTTTCAGTTTAGTCTCTTGGGTTTTATAGCTATTCAGTCATATCACCTCATTGTATCATCTGCAAATAATTTAATGTCCCATTTTCTTATTTTCATACCTCTAATATCTTTCTTTAATTACATTGGTTACTTCTTCCAGAACAATGCTAAATAATAGTCCAATATGATATTGAACATTTTTGTTTTATCCTGACTTTAATGGGAATGCTTGTAGTGTTTTTCCCATTAAGCATAATGCTGGCTTACGGGGTGAAATGAGTCTATATGTTAAAGAAATAACTATCTCTTTCTACTTTATTAAATGTTTTAAAAATTAAGAATAGATATTGAATTTTGTCAAATGCCTTTCAGTGTTCATGGAGATAGTCTTATGATCTTTCTCCTGAGACCTATTAATATGATGAATTATATTAATAGATATTTTCCCAACATTTTATTATGAAATTTTTCAAACATATACCAAAGTTGAAAGAATCTTACAGTGTGAACAAGCATATATCTATCACTTACATTCTACCATTAACATATTACTACACTTGCTTTATTACATAATAGGTAATACATTTTTAAATATTGATTTTAATAGATTTCAAGTAATTCTATTAGATTTTACAATACCGAACCATTCTTATATTACTATAGTAAACACCTGGTCATAGTGTATTAGTTTTGTTTTGAAGTACTGTTGTATTTTGTTTTCTATTTTAATTTGGACTTTATATCAATATTCATAGATGTATGTCCATGTGATGAGTAAGTACATCTGTGTATCTCTGCTTCACAAAAACAATTTGAACATTAAAAATAGCTTTTTTAGGCACTGGAATAGTTTAAGTAGTATTAGAATTATCTGTCCCGTAAAACACTCGTAGAATTCCCCTGTAAAACTGTTTGGGATGGGTTATTCTTCAAGGAAGTGAGTAAATATTTAACAGCATTTTCTCTTTCCTCTATGGCAATTTGTCTGTTTATTCTTTCTTTCTCTTCTGGGGTCAGTTTTGATAAATTATTTTTTCCTAATAAAAGTATCCATTTCTTCTAGTTGTCAAATGTTTTTGCACAAAGTTTAGCAAAGTGTCTCTTACAATGCTTATAATTGTTTATTTGTACTGATTTTCCACTTGTCATGATTATTTTGTGTATTTTTACTTTCTCATTTTTTGATTAGGTTACCAAACTGTTGATATATTATTGTTTTTGCCCTAAAGAACTAGCACCTGATTTAGTAGTGCTGTATTTTTTCCTCTTTTCTAATTCATTGGTGTCTTTTCTCTTTATGATTCCTTCTGATTTTTTTAGACTAAATTTTCTTCTGATCACTGTTCTATCTCTATTTCATAGGTCTAATACTTAGGATTTTCACTATCACAATTTTCTAAACACTTTAAAGTTTGGAGTTTGATTTCTCTCTGACCCAAGAATTGTTTGAAAGTTCTAAATTTTATAGGCAGAAAAATATTTTTTGCATTTGAGTACTGTTACTAATTTTTGTTTATACTGATTGTGATCAGAGAATGTTGTCTCACTATTCCTACCTTTGTTTTCTTTTTGAATTAATATATGGTCAATTTTGTAAACTGATAGGACTATTTGAAAGGAATGTGCAGTCACTGTTTTTAATGATTAGTCAGTGTGATTATGTTTTAGACTTACCTCATTTATTATGTTCTAGGTATTTTATATTATTACTTTTTAATGTAAATGTCATGAACTTAAAGAGGTGAATTAAAGCCTCCTACTACTAATGTGGCTGTCTTTGTCTCTTCTTGTATCTACTGTTGCTAAGTGTACAGATATATATAACTGTGTTTTTCATTATAAATTGTAGCGTTTGACATTATTAATTGCTCACCTTTGTAAATCACCTATTTTTATGGTTGAGACTACCACTGAATCACAATTTATTTAGTTACATTGTACTGTCAGATATTGAGGTTTTCCTAATTTTTCTTTAATGTGAAAGAATCCTAGTAATTTGAAAAGTGCTAAATAGTATTGCTGTTTTGATTTACATTTCTCAGTTAGCATTAAGATTTAATAGTTTATGATCATTTGCACTTATTTACTAATGAATTATATATTAATGTTTATAATAGAGAAAACCTAGATGTTCAACAATAGGAGGCTAGATAAATAAAATTTCACTATATTAACATGATGGAATGATAGTAGTTATCATTTATCGTACTTTATATACATTATGTCATCTTATCTCTATAAGAGTCCTATAAGGTCATTATTACCATTTTCAATTGATTCTAAGATTAAATTTTTATATATCAACATACCTAAAATTAATTGCTTATGTGTCATAGTTTAATTGGCAGTGTTTTTATTCTTTCTTTCTTAGTGGCAAAAAAACGTAATTCTTACAATTGATGGCATATTAGTGTCAATGAAATATGTTATTTCTCCTGTTTCATAGATTATGGTACTAAATCTCAAGGATGTTAAGTAATTTGCCCAAGGTCAGCCAACTTAAAAATGCCTAGAAGCATATAGATCAAAACGTTAAGATGGTTCTCTCTGGGTGGAAGGATTATAATTAGCTTTTTTCCCTTTTGCTCATCTATTCTGTTTTCTTCAATATGTACACTATAACTTTTATAATAAGAAAAAGTGGAACTGCTTTTTTTTTTTTAAAGATTGGGAGCATTTTATTTATTTATTTATTTATTTATTTATTTATTTATTTATTTATTTATGGTTGCTTTTTTAAAAAAAGGAAAAAATAAGGCTAGATTCCCCAATTCATGCTGGTCATCAAAATAAATCCCAGATAAATTAAATAATTAAATATAGAAAATAAGAGAATTCTAGTCATACGGAGATTGTGGTATGTGTAGTTCTTTAATAACCCCAAACCTTCCCTGAAAATCAATGTAGCAGCAAAAGGAAAAAATCCCACAGGCACTCTCTTCAACAAAACTAGGTGATAAGGAGATCCAACATATGCATAATTGAAGGCCCTAAAAGTAAAGCCTAAACAATGAAACAGAACAAATATTTAAAAACTGAATTAAAATATTTCCTAAAATATAAGAGGACTGAATCTAAATATTGAAAGGGTACACTCTGTCCTGTGAGAATTAATCTAGAATGGTCAACACCAACACTTAGCTTAGTGATATTATTGTTCCTTAAAGATAAAGTAAAAATCTTTTACATATTCAAGTTAAAAGTCCAATTTACTTTTAAGGAAAAGAAAATCTGGATGGCAGCAAGATTCTAGAGAGTAACATTTTATGTTTTAAAAATGGAGGAATATTTTAAAGATATTTAAGGGGAAAAATGGGCCAAAGACTTTAGATCTGGGTGAACTCTCCTTCAAATATAAAGACCACCAACCAAACAGTTATGAACATGCAAGACCCCATGGATTGTGGGTCCACCAAGATTCTGTGCTCATAGGGCATCATAAGGATCCGTGGCAGACAGGCATACTGTGCAAATCTCCTTTGATCATGCACATGCTTGAGCCCCATCAGACCTGACTTACAAAACGCAAGTTCAAAGACAAAATTATTAAGAATCTTAGGATAGCAAAAGCAGAGCATTAAGCCAAATGTGGGCCTCTTTAGAGTGCAGGGCCCTGTGTGACTGCACAAGTTACACACTCATGGAACCATCCCTGGGTGACGCCCAGTGGCTGGTAAGGCCAGCTTTCTTCCAACTCGTCTCCCTCCTCTGCTCTCTCTTCTGACATACTGGAGTGAATGGTATTCCTAAAACAGAGAATTAACCATGCCCGGCTCCTCCTTAACACCCCCTTCCCATCACTCTCTTGGCACTCATGATTATATTCATAATAAGATGGGTTACCTGGGCCTGCCCACTTTTCTTCTCTCTCATCTCTTCCTCTCCTGCCCCACACCCATACTCCAGGCCCTGGCCAACCCGAACCCAAGCAACACGTGTTCCAAATGGAATCCCAGTTCTGCACTCACCTCCTCCTGCTCTCCCTCCTCAGGAACCAGTACTCCTATCTACCTGGTTGTAGAAAGCTGGGGTCATCCTTGTCTCTTCTCCCTAAATCCCCAGCATTCTTGTCCATTTGTCCTTCCTTTTCATCTACCTTGCAGTCTTCCACCCTGGAAGCAACCTGCCTTCTTCCTGCTCACCCTCAACAAGAAAGCCTTTGGGGAAGAATGCCACAGCCACAAAGACTGTGCCCCTGATAAACCTCCAATCTCATATGGGTCCATAGTTTCTCTCTTCTGTCTTTCTCAAAGGAAGTAGGGAAGCGTCCCCTGTCTAAGATTACTATCTCACTAGAAATTAACAATTCAAGGAAGGCTAAAATGTCCATATGCTTGGAAACTTTAATAGCTGATACTTACACAGCACTTGCTATATGCAGGCATGTTCTATGGTGGCCTTTACATGAGCTAGTACTCACTTAAATATTACCATTATAGAAATGAAAAAGGTGAAGCACAGACAGGTTAAGTGATTTTCTCAAGGTCAAACAGCCAGGGAGTAGTGCGGGGGGGGGGAATTCAAACCCAGGCAGACAGGCTCCAGGGCCCCTGAACTTTACCACCTGTAACACAGTCCTAAAAGGATTGAAGAAGTGCTTAGAATTAAATGATAATGGAAACAGTGCTTGTCATAACTATGGACACAACTAACAACAACAGTTAGTGGAAAATTTATGGCATCAAATAAATATATTTATTTATCAAGAAATAAGAAAATGAAAAAGAACAAGGCAGCATAAATCAAATAAGGAAAGAAACAATGAAGATACTAATCAATGAAATAGTTAAAAAAAATAGAGAAGATTAATAAAACCAAAATGTGTGTTCTAGAAAAAACTAATTAAAATAGAGAGAAGTTAGTAATAATAAAAGAGTAGTAGTTAGAGCTAGATGTTAACAAATACAAGAACCTATATAAATTACTTAAGCATACAGGAAAACATAAAATGCCAAAATTTGTGCAAAAGGAAGCAAACCTGAACACACATATAAATAAACTTGAATAAATAAATATTAAGAAGATTGAACTGGCAGTCAGATATCTTCTCTTTCTACCTCTCCCCCCAACAAGAAACCTAAGCCCAGATGGTTTTAAATGGCTCTACGTATGAATTCTCCTAAACTTCTAAGAAACTGATATCTTCTATTTTATTCAAGTTGTTCCAGAAGACAGAAAAATAGAGAACTTGGCCCAGCTCATTTTGTGGGGTAATATAATCCTGCTTCCAAAATCAGATAGGAACAATGCAAAAAAGGAAAATCACAGGCCTATTTCACTTAGAAGCAGATGCAAAAACCCAAAACAAAATATTTGCTAACAGAATCCAGCAACGTATTAAAAATAATAATCATATTCAAGGAATACAAAGATAGTTCAGCACTAGAAAAAATTTCCATTTAATTCAACATTAATAGAAGGAGAAAAACAATATATGATAATCTCAAATGATACAGAAAGACATTTGATAACTTACAGTACCTTCTTATGATTAAAAAAAATTCTTATAAAACTTGGAGTTAGAGGGACTTCCCTGGTGGTGCGCTGGTGAAGAATCCACCTACCAACGCAGGGGACACAGGTTTGAGCTCTGGTCCAGGAAAATCCCACGTGCCATGGAGCAACTAAGCCCGTGTGCCACAACTACTGAAGCCTGCGTGCCTAGAGCCCATGCTCCACAAGAGAAGCCGCCGCAATGAGAAGCCCGCGCACCGCAACAAAGAGTAGCCCCTGCTCGCTGCAACTAGAGAAAGCCCGTGCACAGCAACGGAGACCCAACGCAGCCAAAAAATAAATAAATATATTAAAAAAAACCAAAACACGTTGACGTAGAAAAATATCTACTTAATTTGATAAAGTTTTTACACCCCCAAACAAGTAATATACATAAGAGAAACTTTAGACATAACATCTTTATGTCCTAGAAGAACAAGATGTTCCTAATAACTGATAGCATTTAACATAGTATTAAAAATTCTAATTAATACTATAAGGAACTAAGATTGTGAGGTTTGGAAGGGAAGCCATAAGACTGTCATTATTTGTAGATATAATTACCCATTTAAGGTACCAATAGAATTAACAGACCAATTATTAGAACTAATATGAAAATTCAGTTAAGGTTGCTCAGATACAAGATTTACCTACCAAAAAAAAAAATCAATAGAATTTTCTACACCAGCAATTGCCAACTAGAAAATGTAATATAAAAAATGAAATACAAAAAAAGTAATTAATGTAATATGTAATGAAATCATAAATGTAAGAAAATGTAATTAAATATGAAATACATCACAATTGCAACAAAAATTATACAGTATCTGAGAATTAATCCAAGAACCTATAAGACCTCTATGAATTGAACTTTATTTTTTTAATATGAAAATTTCACTTTTTATTCTATTAATAGATTACCTTCTATGGAGTTACAGTAACAGATTTCCAGATAGTAAACCACTTAATTTCCAAATATTAAACCATTTTTAGAATACATTCTACTTGATCATTTGTATTATTCTTCTGGTGAAATTGTCAGCTAATATAGTTTTTAGGATGTTTTAATAAGTGAGACTGGTTTGTAGGGTTGATATGTGTGCATGTGTGTGCATGTGTATGTGTGTTGCTTTATTTGACAGGTTTTGGTATCATTGCTATGTTCACTTCATAAAAAGAATTTTGAAGATTTCCTTCTATTTCGATGTTCTAGAAGAGTTCAAGATAACTGTTCCTTAAATGTTTGGTAGAATTCTTCTGCAGGACTATCTGGTGCTTCTTGAGGGAGCAATTCTTTGACATCTCTACTCTATTAAAATCAGTCTATTAGTATTTTTCTTCTGGGGTAAATTTGGTAATTTGTATAATAATAATAATAAACTGGGTTTCTGGACCAGCCAAGTCAAGGCCTCTAAGTGCAGTGACAGCATCAAGATCACAAGCCCCCAAGAATCATACAGTATGTATTTTTCGTGTCTTCCTTCTTTCATATGAATTGAACTTAAAATCTTGAATAATTGACAACTTGGATAGTAAGACTTAACATTATACTCAAGTCAACTTTCTCCAGATTAATTCATAAATTCACTACAATCCCAATCATAAGAACATTTATATGTACACATATGTATATGTGTATATGCGTGTGTGTATTTGCTTTGAAAACTTGGTACATCCAGTCCAAAAATTACATGAAGTAATGGAAGGTACATGAAAAACTAGTTCAACTCTAAAAAGAAAAAAAAGGGGGGGAACCAGGGGGGGTGAGTTTCCTACCAAATAGTAAGACCTACTATAAAGCCACCATAATAAAAAAAACTGTAGCGTTGGCACAAGAATAGATATGTGTTATCAATGGAACTAAATGGAGACCTCAAAGACCCACCTCTGTATAATGGGAAGTTAATAGGGACAAAAGAGGTGGCACTGCACACTAGTGGGAAAAGGATGGATTGTTTTGCACACAGGGTAGTGAAAACCAGCTCAGTCGACTAAGAAAATTACAAGTAGGTCCCTGTTTAGCCTCACGTGCAAAGAGGACTCTAGATGAATTAAAGATCTCAGTGTGAAAGTTAAAAATCGTAGGGTTAATAGAAACAAATGTAGGAGGATACCTTTGGGCTTAGGGAAAGGCAAGGAGGATTATTTCCCAAAACTTTAAAAGCACAAACCATACTGCACAAACTTGCTGAATTTGATTACATCAAAATTAAGAGGTTGTGTTTAATAAAATATATATATATATAACATGGGCCAATTAAGAGTCAGATGATAGGACTGAGATTTTTTTCAAAGTCTGAAATTGACAAGGGATTAACATCTAGAATCTACAAGGAACTCTGTAAAGCAACAAGAAGAGGACATCAACTCCAATAGAAAAATGGGCAAATGATATGACAGGCAATTTACAGAAAAGGAAACCCCAAAAGCTAATAAGCACATGAAGTGATGCTCAAACTCATTAGTAGTCAAAGTAATGCAAATTAAAACGAGATAGCACTTTATGCCTTTAGACTGGCAAAAACTACAAACCTGGGTACTACCAATTAATGGCAGAAATGTGGAAGATAGGATCCCTCACACATGGCCAATGGGAGTGTAAATTGGTAAAGGCTTTTTAGAAAGCAATCCCAACCTACTTACACAAATTATGCATGCACGCACATGCATGCCCGTGCATGCCCGCACACACACACACAAGGACCCCAAAAAATTCTAACACGTGCACAATGGGAAATCTACAAGGATGTTTGCTGCAGGTTCCTTGGAGGAGAGATAATAGCAATCTGGGTTGGCCCTCACTATTATTAGGAAGCAAAGGAGCATATGTATAGATGACAACTTGGATAGATCTTAAAAAACAGTGCCAATGTGAAAAATAAGAGAATGGTAATATGATACAATACCACTTACATAAATTATAAATAGATGCACACACTCTGGTATGCACGTATCTTCCCCAGACCTCCAGTGAACTAGCCACTCTTTGCTTGTCTGTATCACGATGTCATTAATGTAACAGATCAATGTGATGTTCTGTGCAATATGGAAGCAGGCTGGATCTCCTTGGACTATTTGATGATAGAGGATGGAAGATTTAACAGAGTCCTGGGGTAAAACTACAAATAACTATGGTTGTTCTGTTTCAGATCCCCTTTTCTGATCAGAATAGAAAGAATGAGTTCACCAAATCAATGGCCACACACCATACACCTGAGTCTTTATTAACCCACTCCAGCAATGATACCACCCCCACACACACATGGCAGCTGCAATTAGGGCCACAGTGATTGACAGGTGGAATGAGATTCTTTTGGGAGAGGCTGCCTCAGAGAAGAGAAGGGGGAGCTCCTCTGTTCAACCTGCTGGGAAAGAAGAGAGTACAGATCCTGTAGCCAAGATGCTGGGTGGCTGAGTTGAGAGACTATGCATCTGATGGCTTCTCTTTCCTTTGTGAAGAACTGCCTTTTATATTTATCATTATTGGTGGAGAATAATTACCTATTTCTTGAAGATGCCATTTTTGAAGGCAACCCATACTCCATCTCATCCCAATCAATTAGCCAAGCTCCTGTTGTTGACATGTGGGCACCACCTGGTATAGCTGGTGGTCAGCCCACATCCATGGGAGGCCCACCACTTTCAGCATCTCCTTCTCCTTGAGATGCTGCATGAATGGGTTCTCTCTGACCTGGAGTCTTGCTTCCATGAGCTTCTTGAAACCCCCCATCCCCCCCAGCCCAAGACAAGCCCTCTGGCAGGGGGCTGGCCTCCCCAGCACTATCCCTCCAAGGACGTGCACATACAGGTAGATATCCACTCAGGATCTTCTCAAGGACAAAAATGTTTATCCATAGACATAGAAAAGCACATCGACCCATCTGAACTCATAATGCATCCAAATATACACACTGACACTCACACAGACTTACTTATATACATTCTCATACATACACGTTCACATGTAGCACTTGCACCTGTACACATGCCCACATGGACATACCCCCTACACACATGCTTAGAGTTTCAGGCCCTGCTCTAGGAACATCTATTCTGAGACACACTGGGATATATGCACACATTCAGTACTCACACATGCATGTGTCACATACATACTATTCCGGTATCTATGGTTGCATAGCAAACGACCCGAAACTTGGTGGCGTGAAGCAATAACCATTTTACTATGCTCACAGGGGGATGGCTTGTTTCTACTCCACCATGAACAGGGTCTCAGCTGGGAAGAATCCCATGACTGGAAGCATCTTCACTCACATCTCTGACACCTGAACTGGGATGACTTGAATGGCTGGGTGCTCATCAGGTATCTCTCTCTCTGCCTGAGGTTTCATGGCCTCTCCACGTGGTCTCTCCATGTGGCCTCTCTAGCGTGGTGGCCTGGGAGTAGTTGGGGTTCTTAAATGGCAGCTCAGGACTCCAAGAATGAGTGTTCAAGGTGAACAAGGTGGATGCTGTATGACCTTTTATGACCCAGCCTTGGAAGTCACACAGCATTACCTCTGTCATCGTATTTAGTCAAAGCAGTCACAAGTCCACCCAGATTCATGGGGGGAGGACAGAGACCCCACCTCTCGATGGGAGAAATGTGAAAGGACTTGAAACCATTTTTTAAAATGGTCACACACCTGCACACACAGGAATGCTTATACACACACACACACAGATACATATATGCATATACATACACACAATACATATCTATACATAAACACACACACATAGGTCTTGTCCTCAGAACCTCTATTCTGAGAGCAGACTTAGATAAACATACATATGCATATGAGTACACATGTAATACAGACACATTCACACAAGTACATCCATAGTCATACCTGGCACACCAATGCACACACACACATGCTCACAGCCGCAGGGCCTACCCCGGAGATGCTCACTCCAACACCTGTGGCCCCACCTGCTTGCCCCCTGCCCCATGTCTGGCTGAGCTGGGGGCCAGGATGGACTGGGGTGGCTTAGCTGGAATGGGGTGGGTCCTCTCTCCTCACCACCCTTCCCTTGTGGCAGGGGCCTGGCAAGAAGGAAAACAAATAACCTTGCGGTGTTTAAATAAGCAAAGTTTTGTGCAAAGCAGAGGTTAATGTACTTTATTGTTCAATGTCATGTTTATAGTGGATTGGTGGAGAGAAAAATGTGATTAATTGCCCCGAAGCCCACGGATCTACAATTATTTGGTTGTTGTGAACAAATAAAGGACTACAGTATTCATCATATTCAAATGAGGCAGCAGAATAAATGATGGCGGGCCGGGTAGGAACAAAACCCAGGCATGTTCCCGCACAATCGGAAGGCGACTGGCGTCTTGTCAACCAGACACAGGGTGGTGGTGGGAGCCGAACCCGTTTGTCTCTGTACCACCAGCAAGGGCTGGGCTGACCCTGCAGGTGCCGGCGTTAATTCATGTCACACCTTGCACCTCCATCCTTTCTGATATGAAAACCAGGCGCCAATTTCGTAATAGAGACTTGTTTCTGATGAGGCATAGTTTGGGGCGGGGGCACAGATCTTCATTAGAGCCCCTTTCCCGGGTGCGCTCGTTACAGAGCACAGGTACTGGCTAAATGTGTCCGATCATTCATCATGATTTTGTCCTCCACTTTGTCACAGCGTGGGGATTTAAGGAAGATAGATGGTACAAGATGTTGTCTCCTCCACAGACGCTTTCTGCTCTGGTAAGTGTGTCCGATGCAGAATTATTTTGCCACTTTATTATTTCCTAGTGAGTGTTTGTCAGAGCTTCGCCTCTTGGAAGGAGCGAGTTGTTTCCTGTCACTCAGGGATGTCGCGGGAGCTGTGATGCTTGGCTGGGCTCGCCAGCCAGCTGGAACCCGGGCAGGGTCCCCAGGCAGGACTGTGGGGGGTCCTGGGAGTCTGGGCCACAGGGCGAAAGTCAAATCCAACAGAAATGGGGAGAGGCCGGCTTTGGGAGAAGGCAGGGCACGGGGGCTTTGGACACGCTGGGTTGGGGGAGTTAAGGGGCCATCTTTTAGGACCTGGACTGGCTGTAGGCCAGCTGGCTGCACGGGGAGCTGTTCAAACCAGCGTCCAAAAGGCTGTAAGAGCTTGGCCTTGAGCTGAGCCAGCTGGAGAGGGTATGGGCAAGGCTGGGGCCCCGTGGGGCTGCTGATGGCCTTAAGGCAGTGTGGCCAAATTCTCGTGCCCATTGCTGGCACCAGATGAGCTTCCTGCCCTGAGCAGGACGGCCGAGGGAGCATGGGGTGACCAGCAGGGATACCGGATGGATGAAGATGGGGATGAGTTCGGCTTGAAGCCTGAAGTCCAGCCCAGACCCCTGGGAACTCCTGGGAACATGGGAACATCATGCCAGGCAGCGCTGGGCCCTGGAATCCAAAGGTGACTCTGACCTCGGGGAGAAGGCGGGGTATCCAGGAGTCACCAGCCTGTCCTGTGGTCCTTCCTCATTTGTGTTTGCTCTGCAGGGGTCTCTCCACTGGCCTCATCCTCCAGGGTACCTGCTTCCCACTGCCACAGCTGGCTGAGCCAGTGACACTCAGCTGTCCCAGCCTGTCGGGCACACAGAAGAGAAATCTACTTTCTCTTGGCTTTCCCCCTCAGTCTAGGCTGGCTGGAGTGGTGAATCCAAGAGGAATACTCCTTGGAAGTTCAGGGGAAACTTATGGAGACCAGCTCAGGAGGAGCCCAAGCAGAGGTGCCTGTGGCACAGGGAACTAGAAGAGGGCACCCAGCCTTCCTCTGGCCCCAAGATGCCATTGCTGGGGTCCACCTTGCTGACTTGTCCATGCCTCCCTCCTCAACGTCTCTCCAGAGGCAGGGCATGTAGGATAAAGAGCACAGTTTTGTAATCACACAGGCCTGGGTTCAAAGCAATGACTAGCTGTAATGTTTTTGAGCCTCTGTTTGCCCATCTATAAAACAGGGACATGAGGTGGCAGACTCCTTGGAAGCTCTTAGCGTTGTGGTTCCTGGCACATCGTAGGTGTTCTGTCAACTCAGGTGTCCCCTCCCTGCCTCCTCTCTCTGGTTCTGGGCCGCTGGGAGTCCCTGATTCACCCCTCCCCCGAATCCCGTGGGCCTAGGTGGCTCTGCGGCGTGGTCTCTGTGGCCCCTGGCATCCTGCCTGGCATCCAGAAGGGTCTGCATAAGATGACGCTGCCTTTCTGCCCACGCACAACACCGCCTTCCCTCCGTGGAAAGCCCAGTAGGGAATCTTAACAGTTCGCAGCAGCTAACTCCCCGGCCCTTCCCCAGCCCTCCTCCAGCCGGGCCCGGGCTGAGCCCTGGGACACAGGCCCTGCCCTTAGGAGTGGGGTGGTGGGAGAGAAGAAATGGGAGCAGTCGCTCCAAACACACGTTCACTCTGCGGGTGCAGGTCCCAGGCCCAAAGTCCCACGTGATGGGTATTCACTTACCGAGCCCCCACTTCCAGCTGGACCCGGTTCTGGTGCTTTTCCCACAGCTGAGTCGGTGAAGCAACAATGGCCGAGAGGCGCCGCTCTCACTCCCACTTCGCAGCTGAGAAAACTGAGTCTGCAGACGAACTAAAGCGCTGGAGATCTCGCGGTAGACAGTCGTGGAGGAGGGAGGGATTCGAACAGGAGAAGCTTCTGATATTTTCACCTCGTCATTGTGGACCAGCTGATTGGCTCATTGACAGAGCAGCCGTGATTGACACCCACTGCATCCAATCAGAATTCAGCACCGTCCCTGCTCAGGTTTTTTTGTTTTTGTTTTATTCCTTGCTCCACCCACTTCTGGAGCCCCCTCAAATTCCTCCTGGCTCAGCATTCCTGCCAGGGTTTCTGGTTAGAAACCCCCAATATGCGATTATGTGCAGTTTTATGTTTAAGGTATATTTCCCCCTTTTTTAAAACTCAGTTTATTGGGACGTTTTCTTTTATGAGTTGTTTCCCATTCATTCGTTCACTCATTCATTTGTTCATTGAGCAAAACTAAGGACACACTATGTGCAGTGAGATCAAATCAGCAGGTGGTGAGAGCCAGTGAGAGGGGTGGCAGGGCCCCAGCCAGAGGCCCTGAAGGTGGAGAGGCTGGCAGAGCCTCCTCTGGATACCTCCACAAGGTATCTTGTGAGGCAGTGGATCTTGGAAGAACCAGGGAAACACCTGGATCGTGGAAGTGTGGGACGGGCACTGTTCACCGCCCAGAGGCTCTCCTGCAGAGGAGCAGCGGCTGGGCCCTTCCCTTCATCCACCAAGCTCTGCCCTGGGTTGGGCTGCATCCACTCTCAGCAAGACTGTGGGCACCGCCTCCTCGTAGCCTCTGACCCGCCTCGTCCCTCCCTCCTTCTATTCTGCAGCCAGAAGGATTTTCCTTAAGCACAAATCTAGTGATGTCACCCTCTGCTTCAAAAACTCAGTGGTTCCCCATTGCCCACCTACTTCAAACCTAAACCTTGAACTTGGCATTCAGCGCCTTTCACGATCCAGCACTAACCTACCCAATGCCACGATTCAGGAGGTTGATCTTGGCCTGTCACTTAAATTCTTTCTCTACCTGTGTTTCCTCAGCTGTAAAATGGGAATAATTATAGTACCTAGATTACATTTTCCAAAGATATCAGCCACAACACATATCCCATCCAACAAGCTCTTTTTACAAGAACTATTGACTCTTCCCAGGGGATGGTAGGAATGATGTTCCCTTCCCTTGAACTTGAGTGGACTTTTATCACTACCTAGAGGGATATGGCAAAAGTGATGCTACGTGACCCCCAGGGCGTCATAAAAACACCAACTTCTTCTGTCTTGTTCTCTTGGGATGCTCACTCTCAGAATCTGGCCGCCATGCTGTGAGGAAGCCAAGCAGTCGCCAGGAGAGGCCACTGGAGGTGTTCTGGCTGACAGTCAGCGCTAAGTGACCAGCCATGTATGTGAGCCATCCTGAAAGCCACCTGCCCCAGCTGATACCATGTGGAGCTGAGTTGAGCTGACCCTGCCAAGCCCTAGAGCAAAATAAATGATAAATGTTATTTTAAGCCACTAAGTTTTAGGACAACTTGTTACACAGCAGAAGATAATGGAAACACCTACCCCTGTAGGGTTGTTGTGGCGTAGATGAGTGTATTAGTTTGCTGGGGCTGCCATAACAAAACACCACGGACTGGGTGGCTTAAACAACAGAACTTGATTCTCCCCCAATTCTTGAGGCTGGAAATCTGAGATCAAGGTTTCAGTAGGGTTGGTTCCTTTTAAAACCTCTCTCGTTGGCTTGTAGATGGCCGTCTCCTCCCCCCTGTGTCGTCCTGGGGTCTTCCTCTGTACATCTGTGTCCTAATCTACCCTTCTTCTAAGGATACCAGTCATACTAGATTAGGGCCCACCCTAAGGACCTCATTTTATCAATTTAGCCTGTAACAATAAGTCAATACACACGAAATACTTAGAAACAGACCTCACACAGAATAAGCACTCAATTAATGGTAGCTGTGTTGTTATTCCAACTACCATCCCTACAGCCACCGCTGTCATCTGTGTGGCCTCAGTCACACACACTCCCTCCCTCCAGCCCCGGGATCGCCAGGCCTCCTCTTAGGCTGTCTCCTCGGCCTGCTTCATGCAAACCTACTGCCCATTTACCCAAATCCTTTCTGTCTAGGAGGCTCAGCTCCTTCACCATCGCTGCCAGAGCCTCCCTGATTTCCCCTCTTTTTCCTTTAAGTTCCTACAGCTTGCGCTGGGGGCTCTGGTTCACGGTTATCCTGGTCTGCCGTGTCTGAGAAGCTTTGGCGTTTTTGAGCTGTGCCTTTGTTATGTTTTCTAATATAGAAATAATGTATTTTTTCCTGATTATAAAAATAAGTTGTGCTCAGTTTATAAAGTTCAGACAGTACAGAGAGTTTTAAAAAGTAAGTGAAAATCACCTAGAGTTAATGACAACATTTTGGTTTATATCTTTCTGGAATTTTTCATATGTGTTTATGTATGTGTGTGAATGTGTGTGTGTGTATTTCTTGATTCTAGCATTTAGTTACACAGCTTTTATGGAAAAAACTACTTCATTAAACATATATATTGTCATGCACACACTGATTTCAGAAATGTTAAAATGTGAAAAATACATACATCCTAGAGTCAAGAAAATATGATATAAGCATATACCTATGTTCTTCAAAAATGGGAATCTCTCTGAATACTATTTTATGGCCTACTTTAAAAAAAATCTG